>NC_132991.1:78960000-79585000 GCF_048564905.1 Vicugna pacos | reverse complement strand
CTCTTTGAGGAGGTGACATTTCCAAGAAGTAAGGGAGCAGGCCGTGTGAGAGTCTCGGGGAGGCTCACCAAGAATGGGCAAAATCCCCCAGAGGGAGGGCGGGAGCTCATGGGGGTTGCTAATTCTCTCCTTCTCCCTGCTGTGCTGTCCAAATGACAGAGGTTAGCCACAACACAGATGCCCAACCAAAGGGGATTGGATGGAATCACCTAAATATCCTGGATTGGACTTTAGACCAGAAAAAGAATGTGAGGGGACAATGAAATTTCAGTAAAGTCCAGAGAGTAGTTCACAGTTTGTATGGATGTTAATTTCTTGGTTTTGATCACTGTACTGTGGTTATAAAAGATGTTAACATTTGGCGGAGCTGGGTGAGGGGTATGTGGGAATTCTTTGTACAGATTTTGCAAGTCTGAAATGATTTCAAAATGAAAGGTTTAAAATAATAAATAAAAAAATAAAATCACCCTTTCCTCTGTACCCCGGCACCACCTCACATCCATGCCCAGAGTCCTGTTCCCAAATTCATTTTTTCCTCCTCGGGCTTATGGAAAGTACAGGGGCTCTGGCAACAGAAACCTCTGGGTTCTAGTCATGGCCTGGCCCATTCTTGCTCTGAGACTCTGGGCAAGTCAATGGTCTCACAGATCAGGGTCCTCATCTAGAAAATGGTGGTACCATGACTTACCTTGCAGGACTGTGTGAAGATTAAGTGACTTAAAACCAGACGACAAATGTTAACATTCTCCAAGGGCCTGGTGGGTGGAAGGTGTTTAGCAACTGCTGTTTCCTTCCCAAATTCAGCCAGGCACCCCTTACAGCTGCTACCACATGGCTGTCCGCATCTGGGAGGGACCGGTCAATGTTCCCCATCTTCCCTTACTGGATGCTTATCATAAGGGCTTTGACCCCCAGTGAAGGTCAAGATGCACGAGGGCAGGGACTGTGCGCAAAGAAGCCCTGCTCTTTCACTGGCTATATTTAGCAAATATTTACAGTACATGCTGGACAGGGTGCAGATGGAGGAGAACAAGGCAGATGGCTCCCTGCCAACATAGTGAGAGGAGCAGCCAACAGATACTAAACTGGAAAAAAAACAACCAACTGGCGAGCAGTTCACTGCCATCTGAAGGGAATATGTCTTACTATAGACGGTGGTTGGGGAAGTTCCCTTCTTTGAGGGGGACACTTGAGCTGGGAAAAGACAGAAGAGGGAGCCAGTAGCATAGACTGTCCAGGGGTGGGGGGAGCGCTGCAGCACCAACACCCCAGGGCAGGCACGAGTAGGGCATGCTCTAGGAGTTGCCAGGAGGCTTCGAAGTCTCTAGGCAGGGACAGAAGGGGCGGGAACTGCCAGAGAAGGAGTCAGTGAGGTGGGCAGAGGCCAGGCCACAGGAAGGGAGTGGGAAACTGCTGGTGTGTTTTCAAGTGGGGAAGCATATGCTCCGAGTGCCCTTTCTAAGAGCTTGCTCGGCTGCTGTGCAGAGGGTACAGTGAAAGGGAGCAGAGTGGGAGGTGGCAGGAGAACCAAGTCACCAGGTGGTGGAGATGACAAGGGCCGGTACCAGAGCAGGTGTTGGAGATGGAGAAAGGTGGGGGTGGCTGCCAGACCTGAGATCCGTGCCAGGCTTGGAGGCGGGGGCGGGACGGGGTGGCCCTGGTGGGCCTGAGGTCTGGATCACTGTGCAGAGCAGGGGGAGAGGCCTGCGGACTAGGGATGCTGGGCCACTCTTCCTGGGCCCAGTCCTTCCCTGATAATGACTTCTTCATGACTCTCTCAAGTCCCTGAGCTCTGGCTCCTCCTCCATCTGCTGGTTGGCTGTATCACAGTCACCAGAGTCCATGACCGTGCTTGTCAGCTCTTCCTCCTACAGCCTCTCTTTCTGGGAAAGGCCCTGTCAGCCTCCTAGTTACACAACTTGAGCGCCCAATTAACCCCTTCCCCAGCATACGTGACACAAACAGGATTCCCTTCAATTTCTATTTCCACCCCCACCACATGGGCTCACCCCTGGGAACAAGCCCTAGAAGATCTTAGCTGGGCCCTGACCAAAGCTTCCTTTATCCAGCTCTCTGCTTCTGAACCAAACGGCAAACCATCAGCAAACATTTAAGTTCCTAAAGCCCCACCTTTGACTGTGATCTGCTCCTACTCAAAAGCCTTCAGTGGCCCCCTGCTGCTGACAGGAGAGTGTCCAGCCCCTCATCAGGCTCTCTGTGAAATGGGAGCAGGTAAATCTCTGCCCCTTTCCCCTATACGGCCCAGTGAAAACCCTGTGTTCAGAGAGCAAACAAGCAGAGATCCCTAAATGTCTGTCAATAGTTCATGGATAAATACACAGTGATATATTCAGACCACAGGAAACTACACAGCCAGGAAAGCGAATGATCCAGCACATTAGCTCTCAGCCTGCACAAAACTCAAACACATAAGGTTGAGCTAACAGAGAAGCCAGACAACCTGACAGTATTTACGTAAAATGCCAAGGCCTGCAAAACCATCATTTGTATTGTTTAGGGATACAGATGTACGTAGTAAAAGAATAAAGGCCGCTGAGGGACAGTCTGCTAACGTGCATGTTAGCAGGGTTAACTCAGGGGCAAAGAGGAGGTAAGCTGGGGAGTGGGCACCAGGCTTCAGAGGGTCTATAATATTTTCCTTCTTAAGCTGGGAGGTAGGGGAATTGCTCTATTATCTGTCTTCTTTTGAATGCTTGAAATAACTCATTAAAATTTCAGACCGGCAGTCCTTTCTGGCTCCCACAGGTCTCAGCCTGGAATACCCTCTAGGCCTTTCTATTTACTGGAATTCTAAGTGTCCTTCAGGGCTGGGCTCAAATCCGGCTCCTGATTATCCTAGCAGAAAGCTGCCTTCCTTAGCTCCATCTGGAGCAGTCAGCCTCTCCCTGAGCCTCGGGGAGGAGCTAAGAGCCTCAGGGCTGGACCTTATCAGCTTCTACCTGGTGCCCTAATCAGCACCATGCAGCGAGGAGGTGGTCACCAGCCTGCTCCTTACGGCTCCTCTGCACCCCTGTGGCTGCCCCCAGCATAGAACTGGTACTCACAAAATGCTGGCTAAGTGACCAGGAAAGGACAGTATAGGGCCAGGCATGCAGGTATTAAAGCAACTGGGCACAGAAAGCAGACTGCCAACTCTGAGGCCCCACGCTGCTGGCCCCGTGCCATGCTGGCAGACCCTGTGAAGCCCAGCGGGGGCGTCCAGTGCCCAAGTTACTGCCTCCTTGGCCCCTGCTCTTCCTCCCCCTCCCGCCTCACGCCCCACTTCACCCACCTGCTTCCAAGTCCCTCCCCTCTCTGGGCTCTACCCACAGACCTCTGTTAAGCAGGTCACCTAGACCCAAGGGCATGGGTGGGGCTGTGTCACTGGGGCACAAAATCCCAACTTCCCTGGCCCTCGGGTCTGGGCTGGATAGGGAGTCACAGTCCTGGCTCTGCCTGTACAGATCAGAGCGTCTCTCTGGAGCCCATTGGCCTCAACTTTAATAATACTGACCTTTTCCACAGCTTTCCTAGACTCCACCTGTGAGCTAATAAGTGCCTCCCAGCAATTATTTCTTGTCATCTTCCAAGCAACCCTGAGGCAGGGACTATTATTTTCTCCATTTTACAGACAAGGACAATGAAGCCCAAAGAGTGGGAAGGGATTTATTTGCTCAGAATCACAGAGCAGTGAGTGGTGGGGCAGAGATTCACCCCGCTGACCCCAGAGTCCACCCTCTTAACCGCTAAAATCCTCCCCAAGTCCCAAGAGAGGATAGGAGGAGATGAATGAGCCTGGACTATTTGGGGGCAGACCCAACTCCTTTGAGGCCCTTTGCTGGGAAAGCTGATCTGTCAGAGTGGTTACAGAGTCCCAGACACGAAGCCCGGGGCCTGGCCTCTGGAACCTCCTGGAGCACTAGTTTTAGTCTCTGAGACACAGACCCCTTTGAGAATCTGGTGAATGCTGTGAATTCTCTCCCTGGACCAACTCGTTACGTAGGCAGCATTTTGCCAAGGACTGCAGAGGGTCAGAGACGCCTGTGGCTCTCAGGAGAACCGGAGTCCTGAAGACCCCTTTGAATCTGAGCTCTGTGATTCTCCATCCTGGACTTAGACTGGGTGGATGGTTCCACAGGGAGCATAATGAGCCAGATGGAGAAGAGAATTTAGGGGAAAAGATGGGAAAATGCAAAAGTGAATGAGGCCCAGGGAAGAACCTGGCCTTCTATCTCTTATCTGAGTGCTCCTCCTCTCTGAAAGCGCAGCTGAGCCCAGAAAGTTCACGTGACTTACAAGATGACATTGACCACCCTCCCTCCAGCAACCCCCGCAGGGCCTGATGTGGGATTCAACTCTCTGCCATAGGCTTCCCAGGCTGGGTCAGAATGTACCAGAATGTATCAGAATGATCTGCGGGTGCTGACAAAACAAAGATTCTGACTTTTTCCTCTTTTGCTACGCTGCCCCCCTCCTGAATTCTGATTCAGCAGTTCTGTGGCCCAGAACCACCCACTGTCACCTCACCAAAAAGAAAAGAAAGTTTCCTAATTGGTCCTCTGGGACCCAGATGGGAGACAGAAAAAACACTGTGCAGGGCAGGGCTGAAGTCGGCAGCAGGCCTGGGGGCGGCCTTGAAGGTGCCTGAGGGACCCTCCCTATGGGGTCAGGGCTGCAGGACACAGCACCAGCCATCCCAGTGAGGGGTTACGGGCATACCTTTTATTCCTTGCCTCACTGAACCAGAGTGTGGCTTCTCTGGTATCTGAGTCTGAACCTCCAGCCCCATGGGAGGCCACATGGGACAGCTGGGGACAGTGCGACACAGCCTCTCCCCTACCCCTTCCTTTTGACCTGCAGCACAGAACACACAATGAACTCTTCTCCCCCTCCTCCCTCAGGCAGTCTCGTCATCCAGGCAGCCCTGAGAGAGGCTGGAGGGTTGTCTGTCCCAGCTAGGATCTGGCCCTGGACTCTACTGGGATCACAGGCCAGCCCAGGCTGGGAGGCCTCTGGCACGGGGTGCTTTGGGCTTCTCCTGTCATGCCCCCCAGGACCCAGCATGCCTAGGCTTTGCATCTGAGCAGCGACAGGCAATCTTTATCAAACCAAACCGGAAATACCTGTCTGAGGGCCGAGGGACCTGGATGGTCACCAGGACACAGAGTCCTTCTGGAGTGGAGCCTGCTCTGAGGCCCCTCAGGAACAAATTGAGCTGTTCAATGTTTCACACTTTCTCAAACCTGAAGAAAGTGAAGAATATGACACAGCTAAAAGGTCCTAGAGGGTGAGAGTTTCCTGGAGCTGCCAGCAGGTCTGCAGGGTAGCAGGGACAACTTCCCCAAGCCCAGTTGTGGGACTGTGCCTGAACAGGTCAAAGCACAGGCCTGACCGGGAGACCACAGTCCTCCGCAGACTTCGCAGCCCCCTCCCGATGTCACCCATCTTTCCCAGAGGGAGGAGGAGTTGCTGCTGAGGGCTCTCGGGATCAGAGGCACAGTCACTGCTGGCGGCTTCTCCTCCATTTCTCAGTGCTGAGCGGGAGGCCTGGATTATTTTTGTCTCCTTGCCTCAAATCCCAGGCCACATGCTCAGTTGAGGCCCCCGGGTTTCTTTTGGTTTTAGTTTTAAGCTATTTCTTTCGCCTTCCCCTGCCACTCTCCATCACCCTAGTCCCAGGCCCTCTTGATTCAGTCCTGTTCCCTGGGCTAGGCCTGTGGCAGTCCAGTGAGGGAATCACACCTGTGAACACTTAATGCAAGAATGAGCAAGAATATGCAATGAAAGCTTTAGGAGGGGAAACAGTGCCAGGGGTCACTTTGGAGGCAAAGGTGAATTGTGGCTGGGGAAGCTGGGCAGGCATCGTGGAGGAGGTGGCACCTGGGCCAAGCTTTCCATTCATTCAAAAACACTTTAACAAGGGCCAACTCTGCGCCAGGCACTGTTCTGGAAGCTGGGATACAGTAGTAAAATGTTTCTTCCCTCATGTGGCTTCTATTCCGGTGGGGGAGAGAAACGATGACATGTACCATGGAAAAGAATACAGCAGGGGGGAGTAAGAGAGTACAGGGGTGAGGGCACCGCTATTTTTACACAGGGTGGTCAGGGCAGGCCTCTCTAAACAAGGTGAAATTTGAGCAGAGTCCTGAAGGAACCAAGGCACAGCCATGAGACCATCTAGGGGAAGAAGGTTCTAGTGAGAGAGAACAGCAACAGAAGGGCTTGGAGGTGAGACTGTCTCTGAGTGTTTGAGGTCGAAGCCGGAAGGAGCAAGGTGAAGGGCATACAAGGTGAGGTAGGGGATGGGCAGGTCACTCTGGGCCTTTGAGGAATTTGAAGGGATCTAAACAGATAAGTGACCCGTTTCTGACTTGCATCTTAACAGGTTCATCCTGGTTGCTGTGCTGAGAGTGCTTTGAGGGTACAAAGGGCTGACGGAAGCTGTCAATTGAGGAGGTCAGGTGAGAGGTGACCATGGGTTGGCCCAACGTTGTAGCAGCAGAGGTGGGGATAAGTATTCAGATTTTGGATATATTTTGAAGATCAGCTCTGACAATGCAACCACATTTGACAAGCAGGGATGCAGGGAGGAAGAAAGGTCTCGCAGGCCCTAGACAGGAAGTACAGAAAGATGACACACGGCCTGGGGCAGGTGGGGCTGGACAGTCTGGAGGGGGTATGGGAAGCCTTCAAAGGGCTGGTGAAGAGTGGGGACTCTATTCTGTAGGCAAAGTGGCCTGGGGAAGGGGGCACCTGTTTGGAGTCATGCTTTGGAAACGAACTCAGCAGCAGAGGGGAAGCTGGGTCGGGGGAGAGCGGAGGGGCCACTGTGGATGCTGGCGCTGCAGCTCTCCAAGATCCCGTGGTGGCCCAGCCCACTGCCTCTGCGTGACCTTCATTTGGGCCAGCGGGTTACTCACTCAAGGGCTTTCAGCTCAGGAACCTTACATCCATTGAAATCAAGCCAGTGGGCATAACTGGCCCTAGAGAAGGAGTTTCCGCTGGCAGAAGTGGAGCAAGCAAGGTTTGTCCCGGGATAGCTGGTTTTACTTGGGGAAGGAGGTTCAAGCAAGATCCTTTATGCCAAGGAATGAAGAGGGCGCTTGGTCATGGAGGGTGGAAGGGCTTTGTCAGCTAGGACTGTCCATCCTCAGAGGCTGCCACCATCCACTTTCTCAGCTCTGCAAGACATGCCCAGCTCTGCATGCACACACACACCAGCCCAGCCTGGTTCTCCATTCACCCCTACTCTGCAGACAGGGGCTCTGCTCAGGGCTCGTTATCTACTCAACTCTCCTCAACTACCACTGAGAAGGCAAAGGGGAAGTGGGCCACGAAGCAGAGGGCACACGTTGGGGAGCACACACTCCTGATCCCAGCATCCTCGGGCATACTCTGTCACTCCCGGGGAAACTGTCATGCCCTGCCTCCTTCCAGTTAGGGCTCTGCTCACATGCTCCTCTCCCCAACTCCTTGAGAACAGCAACCATTTTCTGCTCGTATCAGTGATTCCACAATCCTGACCCAGGGCAGTCAGGGGTTCCCTGAATGAATGAAGGGATGTGGGATTTCCTGCTGGGTGGGGGGCAGGATAGGCTTGGAAGACAGAAGCATGTAAGGAAGCTCCAGAAAGAGCCATGGCCTGGCGCCATGTACTCTACCTCTCACCCATCCCCCATACTACAGAATGAGAAATTGCTAACATTTCCTGAGCACTTACTACACGCCTGGCCCTGTGTAATTATGTGCACAATTTCATTTGATCCTCACAGGAGCCCTGTGAGGTAGGCACAGTTGGCATTCCCATTTTACGGATGTAAACAACTGAGGCACAGAGAGGCTGAGTTATTTGTCCGAGGTCACATGGCTACTAAGCCACAAAGCTGGGATTCAAAAGCAGATCGGTCTGACCCTGCATGCTATGTGCTTAACTACTGCTTGCACTGCCTCCTAGGCCTTGCAGAGTCCCAAATGCATGAGTCTACCTCAGGTTAGCCCAGATCAACCCTCCATTGTACCCAGTTATCCCCCTCCCAAGATGATGGTGCTTATGTTTGAGGAAAGCCCTTAATAACATTGTCAACAGCGGTGATCATTATTATTAGTGATAATGTCAACAACCACTCTCTCCCCGTCATTGCTTCCTACTGCCACCGTCCACTTTTCAGTCCCAATAGGATCCTCTATTTGTGGTCCTCTTGGCCGCGTGTTTAGGGTGGAGTGTGCCCCTGCACGCTGCCCCTCCCCATCATGTCCTGCCCCCTCCCGTCCCCCTCCCGCTCCATCCTTCCTGGAGGCACCCTCACGACATCAACACCTACCTATTTCCCTGAGCTGGTTTCCTGCTAACACTCCCTGTCCCTCCCAGCAGCCAGTGGCCTCTCCCCCAAGGGACTGGACTGATTGTTTCCCAGACTCTGGAGGGGCCGGATCTGGGATTCTGATTCCTGGCACGCCCTTCTGCTCTGCAAATTTGGGGAGTTGATTCAAATGCAAACTTGAAATCCAGCCACAGGAAAACTGAATTCCAAAGAAGCTCTCTGAGAATTCCAAGTTTGGGGATTTAGAAACTCTCAGATGCCAAGTTCTGAGAATACTCAAGGGTTCTGGGGTGGCAATCTTGGGAATTCTGATCTCAGGACTTCTGATCTCAGTTCCTTGTGGAAACTTCTATTTTTCACTTCCTCAGGCCATTTGTATAACTTCAACATTACCAGTTTTGAAAGCTAGTAGATTTTAAAATCCCTCCCAAATAGAGCTATACAATTCCCAGGAACTTTGTGAAAAGAAGTGTTTTTTAAATCCCCAATATGAAGATATTTAAATATTTGTAAATCTCATTATTTCAATGCTATTTACAGAGCAATGGTGACTTAGCTGGAGTATTATCGGGAATGTGACCAATGTTTGGGCTATTAGAGATGTGAATGCCCCAAAAGGCACACACACAGAACTCTCCCTCCTGCCCTCACTCATGTTTTTCCTGTTTTTCTCCCACTGGGCCCTTATATCTCTATTTCTTAGACTGAGTGTAAATAGAATCCTAGGGCTGAAGCTTCTGGGATATCTGGGATGGTTTGGAGAGAAGGGATGAATTGTACAATGTCTCTGAAACTCAGGAAATTCCCGGCTTAGGTCCTCCCCAAAACTGGCCTGTGGCCAGGGCTCCCACAGTTCTCATACCCAACATCACTGTCCTTGAACTGGGGCTTAAGGTCTTGCGCCCTGGCCCTGTTGGTAGCAGGAAGGGATTAGGGGCCCTAGAAAGCCTTCCTCTTGTGGCTCCTTCTTGCCGCCTTAGTGTCTCTGCAGCAGAACAGAACTTCTTAACCACCCTTGCCTGGCCCAGGAAGGAGTAGAAGCCGGGGGAAGGGAAGAGTGAGAACTGGGATCGGATTGGGGGTCAGAAAGGAAAAAGTCACTGGAGGTCAGAGAACCATCGGCAAGTCAGGTGGAGTGATTAGGATCGGATTTCACAGCCTGGAGCTTCTGACACAGGCCAGGTTAGGGAGAAGGAAGGAAAGGGACAGGCGGACCTACAGAGTTGAGACTCTCTCGCTTGGGAAGGAAAAGCTTACATTGAGTGGTGCGGAGCTGATTGATGGGGAGACGCACAGGGACACATGGAAGGAGCTGGCGGTTTCAAGTGACACTGGATGGTCTGAGGCATTCCTGCTCTCCTGCACCTGCCTACTGGAGGAACTTGGGGTGGGGGGAGATCCGGCGTTCCTGCACCTGCTCTCTTTTCCCAGCTCCCTTGCCTCCAGCCCCTCATTTGGCTCTTTTCTCCAGATGTCCTCTCAACGCCCCCTTTCTCTGGCTACTCTGGCCTGCCCCTCCAAACCTCTTTCTCCAGCCTAATCCAATTGTCCACCCCCAACTTCTTCTTTTCCTCAATTCCCCCAAGTTAGTGGCTTCTTCAGCCTGCCTCCCTTATTGCTCTTTTCTGGCCCCAGATCCCCCAGCCCTAACCCCGTCAGAACCCCTAAGCCCTTCTCCGGCACCCCTCCTCAGTCCCCTTTCCCAGCGCGTCTGCCTTCCCGAGCCCTGCATCCCGCCAGAGCCCGGCACAAACCCGATTCGGAAGAGCAGTCGCTTGCTACGCGCCATGAACAGGCCGCGGAGGGTCCGCCGCGCTCGGCAGCTGCGGGGGCTGGCGAGCAGTACCAGGACGAGGAGCAGCAGCCCGCAGCTGGCGACCCACAGCCACGGCGCAGGCCAGCCTTGCCAGGCCATGCTGGGGGCAGGCGCCCGCGGCGGGCCAGGGGGCGGGGCGGGGCGTTGCTAGGCGACGGCTCAGCCCAGGCCCCCACACGGGGAACCTGCGGGGTTGGGGCCCCGCCCCCTGCGCCGGCCCGCTGAAGGACTGGGGGCGTTTTGGCCCCGCCCCGTCATTGACTCGCAGTGGAGCCCGCCCACTTGCCACACTCGGCCGGGCGCACGCCCCGAGTGCCACAGGGCAGGAGGCAGCCTGGCCCCGCCCCCGGCTGGCCGGCCAGGAGGCGGGGCTGGAGCGGGCCTCTGACAAGCGCTAATCCCGGTATACGATCCGCAGAGTCCCGGGCTGGCCCCATACCCTCCCACCTTCCCCCAACAGGGTACTCAAGGAGAGGCCCTGGAATGGTCCTCTTGGCGGGAAACCATAGCTTCGTAAACTTTTTCAGCTGGAAGGTTGCTACCTGGGAGATCACATGGTTCAGCTGCCATTCATTCATTTATTCATTCACTGAATTAATTTTCTGTGTCCTCCTTTGTGCCAGGCACTATGCCAGGCTCTGAGGATGCAAGGGTCAAAGATACAGTGTCTGCATTCCTGGAGCTACCGTCTAGAATCTAGTGGAGAAACCAACCAAATAAGCAAACAAATATAATTATATATGTATTTATCTATGTTTATACATACACACGTTTACATATACACATACATACCTACCTGTGTGTGATTACAAATTATGGTGCTATAAAGAAAGCAAACAGAGGGTGCAATGAAATGGAGGACAGAGAGGGCCAGTTTAGATGGGAGAGGGCCTCCCTGAGCAGGTGACATGTGAAACATGCCCCGAAAGATAAGAGGCCACAGAGGCTGAGAGAGAGTGATTTGACCAAGATTATACAGCAATGCGTGGCAGAGGCAGCAATAGGACCCAAGGTATCCCAACTCCCAAGCCCAGTGGGATTTCCATATCACTAACCCACCTCCCTCACCATGCTGCCTTCCGGATGGGTCCAGAAGTTGTTAAGGTCAGCAGGTTGGAAGTACATGTAAAGACAGTCATGGTGACATCTACATATTCAGGTAAACCAGAGCTAGGGCTGGGCTTCTTCTGGCTCCAACCTCAGCCCTGGCCCAGCACAGGGAGGAAAGCAAATCAGCAAAGAGTGAAGGTAGCTATCTCTCCCGCTGGGATGGGAGATGGTTAGGGAGGGCATCAGGTGAAGGAATGCCCATTTTCTCCCAACCACACATTTTCTCTTTCCCTCTGATGTACTCTGATTAGATAGTTTGACTGAGTCCCCAGTGTGGAGTGTTCAGAGGTATAGGATCATTACACACAGTTAATTGGAGGCCTCTTCCCTGCCCCATAGAAAAGCTAAAAAATGGGTTAAATTATCCCTAAACTGAATTGTAATCCCAAAACCTAATCCCCGGTTTCATTCAGTAACCCTAGACGTGGCGTTTCTCTTAGGCGGATATATCTTAAGGGCCAGAGCTATAGCCTGTTTCTTCCCTGTTTCCTTACCCACAGTTCAGCTTTTTCTCACTGCTTGGTACATAAAAGTTCTCAATAAACAAGAACCAGAATTGAATTAAACCCCTGTGTGTGCTGCGGAGGAGGTGGAGGGGTGAGAAGACTGACAAGCTAGTTTTTAGAAAGCCCTTCTAGGTCAAGGGAGCTTGCATGTCTCTAAGCCCATGTCTACACATGCAAAGTGGAGAATTACGGAACCTTGTCAAAAGTCACTGTGAACACACCTTTCTTCAGGTAAGGCTGTGCCAGGTCTTATGCTGAGAAATTAAAACTCGGTCCCTGTCATCTGAAACAGGAAATGCAGGTTCAAGCATGAGCCTGCAGTGATACAGAGATGACTGAATCCTAACTCTAACCTCACACTACACACACATTTACAAGACTATAGATAATCATTCAAGATGTGTTTTATGAAATGCATGGAGCTGGACAGGGCTGGGTACAAGGAGTGAGGGTGTTTTGAGGGACTCATGCCGGCCTGGGAAGCTATCCTCCCCTCCCCTGGACTGTTCTGGAAGACTTCCAACGTCTCCAAATGTGCTTTGGTTACACCTCCTCTTCCATAAGAACCTTCAGTCCCAGATTGAGTGATGCTTCATTATTCACCCTTCTGATAATACCTCACTGCTTGCTATTGTCTATTTGGTTTGGAGGGGGCCAGCATTGCCAGGCTAAGGTCTGCTCTGCAACTTTCCTAGGAAAGACCCATTAATAACCCAGGTCACATGACTGCCAGTCATGCAGTTATGGCCTGTGATGTGGGGGTTGTAGAGCTTAACTCACAAAGAGCAAGGCTCTATCCTGCTTACTGGGGTGGGGGTGGGTGTTCTCAAGTCTGCCCCCTATCCATTTGCCATCTCAGTCTGTCTGTCTCTGGTGTCTGTCCTGCCTTCCCATCTGGCCTGGGATGAAGAGCTTACTTTCATATTTGCATCGTATCTCAGGCTTGATGCCTGGTGCTCGGCTGACACTCAGGAAATAAGAGCATTGATGATGATGATAACAACAATGACAATGACAATCATGGAGTTGAGATGGTTAGAGTTGTTTGGATGTTAGAGAGAAAAGACATATCATTGGACCAGGGTGGAGAATTTAGTTCAGTTTAGAAAAGTGAGCCAAGTACAGAAGTGACTAGGATAATCTGGCCCCGACTCAGCCCAGACCCACTCACGTCAGTCATCATCTGCTGCTCTAGCCTCAAGCTCACCATCGCATTGTGGACTTCCTTCTGAGCCACTGTGCTGTACACGCTGAACCTCTGGTTTGGTTGGAAACAAATCCCCCCACATCCTCTGCCTTCTCACGCCCTGCCCTGCCCTGCCCTGCGCTGATGAATGTGACCCTACCTTCCATTTCCTTCCTCTCCCCTGCTGTCCTACCTTTTAGAGGGGGAACCTCCAGCCTCCTACATTTGCCTTGTGCCATTTCAGTTCAAGAATATTGTTCCTCCTGCCTGATTTAAAAGCTTTTCGCCACCTGCTCATCAGTCCAGCTATGGACCCAGCCCAGACTCGAGGAGTTAGCTACCGGTTTTCAGTCTTCCTGCCTAATTCTTGCCATCAGGTAATTCTTATATGCACGGCTCATTCAACATTTTAGTTCAGCAGGTCTCAAATTTTAGGAAATCTAAGAAACACTCTGCTTACTAAAATCCAGAATCCTGGGCCCTTCCTTCAGAGATTCAGATTCAGTAGGTCTGGCTGGGGCCCAGAGAATCTCCATTTTTGCATAGGTGATTCTGAACTCTGCTTTGGCCTCAGTCCCTGACCTCAGTTCCAAGGCCTTTAATTCAATTCAATAGCCCGCTCACATGGTCACACCCTGGATCCTCCTGGAATGTTTCAACCTCTGAGAACCTAAACTATAGTGTCCTCCTCTCTGACCCCCTTATTCTCACTACATCCTCCTCCATCTCTAGTCTCTCAAACATTTGTTTTCTTCCAGCCCTTCAGCCCCTCCTGCCCACATGTCTTCCCCCCAGGTGAGAACCTGGGTTCAGTCCCTTGAACTATTTCTAACCTTAGCCTCCATACCAGCGTGTTCCAACCTGACAATCCACTTTTTTACTGCTCCAACCTCATGGACAGAGCTGGAGAAAATGGCGTCCCATGAATCAGGGCCTCTACAATTCAGACTTTATTGGGTCCCCCAAACACTAATGCTTGGCAGAGCTTTTATTTGCTGAGACCTCCTTTCATTATCCACAGTTGTTATTGGAAACCCCAATTCCAGCTCCAATTCCTTTGCTTTCAGCCAGTATCCTTCTTAGAGGAAATAAATTCTAAGTCCAGCCACCCCTCTACAAATTTTGCTTCTCATCTATGAATTTTTAGAGGAAGTACTATCAGCTCCTCTTGCTTGCTAATATCTTCAAGTAATGTTTCTCCTGGCTGCCACTTTTCCTTACCCTATGAGCAAACTCAAGTATCTCCCTGCCTTAAAAAATTTTCCCTGACTTTGGTTCCCTCTCTAGATTCTGTTCTGCCTTTATCTCAGCACAACTGAGTTTCCTGAAAGGCTGTCTCCGTGGGTGTGGTAGATTGCATTTTGGTTCTCAATTCTTCGTCTCTCCCTGGAAACACACCCTTCACCATGTGTCTATGCACTATTTCCGTGGAGGTGCAATATATTTCCCCTACACCAGTGATGTTGTACTTACTCTTGTGACTTGCTTTGGCCAATAGAAAGTTAGCAGACATGATACAAGCAGAGGTCTTAAATGTGCTGTTATGGTTGAACTTGGTCTCTGGATCTGTGCCTTTCACCGTGAGAAGATCCCTAGGGTAGTTAGTTGCTGGTCTAAGAGAAAGAAAGACACATGGAGGCGACCTGACCCCACTCACAGCTTGGAAGCCAGCCCAGCCCAGCAGAGCCCAGCCTAGATGAGCCGAAACAGACTGCCCACAGATGCTTAAGTAAGAAATACATGTTTACTGTTGTATGCCTCTCAGTTTTAGATTTGCTCATTATGCAGCATTATTGCAACAATAGCTAACAGAGACAGTGAGAAACAAAAAGATTAGTTATTAATGGTGTTGAAAAGACAAGGTGTTTGGATAACTGGTTAGCTAGTTGGAAAAGAGCAATTTAGACCCATGCCTCACAGAGTACACCAAAATAAATTCCAGGTGAATTATAATGTTAAGGACATATAATTAAGCCATACAAAATTAGAAGAAAATGAAATACATGTCCAACCTCTGAATAGTGGAAGATTTATTTCCTCTATAAAAGCAATAGAAGTGTTTTTCTAATTTTCTTTAATAGGCATATGTTACTTTTAAACTCAGAAAAAAAGCAACTGAAGATCTAACAAGGGTCTGGCTCCTCAAAAAAATTTAAACCTTCTCTATGTTAAGAAACAACACAAACAAAAGAAAAAGCCAAAAAAAAAAATTGTGGAAAACAGTTGCCTCAAATTTGTCAAATAGTTAATCTACTTAACATGTAAAGACCTTAAAAAAGTGAAAAAATACAAAGACCTCAATTAATACAGGGTTAAATAGCTAGTCTGCATGAAACAAGTTAAACTTCAAAAAAATCAAGAAAGTGCAAGGTAAACAATGAGATAAGATTTTCATCTATCAGAATAGAAGAGATTAAAGACAGTAATAAAATTCTGGAGGTTTCTAGGAATATGGGAAGGTGAGTACTCATACATTGCTTGTGGGGTGTCATTGGTACAATTTTCTAGAAAACAATTCCCAATACACATCAAGGCTTTAAAAATATTCACATTCTTTGATTCAGTAATTCCGTTTTAGAGATCTGCCTGAAAGATCTGCCTCGAAGATACCATTTGAAATGTACACAGTGGTGACTGTAAGCAGCGTACAGGTCTGGCAGCAAGGGAAGAGTTAGGTTCTATGAACCTTTGCTTGGCTTTAAAATGGTATTCGTAACTAGAACACAATGCAATGCATGATCCTGGATTGGCTCCTGCACTAGAAAAAAAGACAGTAAGGGGACAATTAGCAAAATTTGAAAAATGATTGCAGCGAAGTTTTTAGAATTGTATCAATGCTAATTTCCTGGTTTTGATACTAACACTGTAGTTAAGTTAGATGTGAACATTTGGGGAAGCTAGGTGGCTGGTGTATGGGACCTCCTTGTACTTTTTTGTAAATATTTTGTATACCTGAAATAACTTCAAAATAAAAAGTTAAGAAAACCAAAATGCACACAAATAGAGTTGTGTTCATATGTCAATAAACATTGTTTAAAAAAAGCAATAAAGATGTGGTAGATCCTGTTGGTCAATTAATATCCATTTTCTACTCTCCCTTTTTTCCTTATTAACCCCTGTTTTGTTTATGAACCCATAGCTTCCAAGTGAGTCCCTCCCCAGCCCTGGTGGGCAAATCTTGATTGGCTCAAGCCAGTTGGTGCTCTTATTGTCTTGCCAAGTGATTGGTTAGACCCAGGAATATGATGCAATTCCTGCCACAAGATAATAATAGCAAATATTTATATAGCACAAATCATGTGCCAGGCACTGTTCTCAGTTCTTTACACAGATTAACTGTCAGCTCTCACAATAACCCTATGAATCAAATATGGTTATAATTCCCACTGCACAGATAAGAATGCTGGGGCACTGAGAGATTAAGTCAATTGCTTCAGGTCACATGGTGATTTGCTTCAGGTTGAGATTGAGAGGGAAATAGGTTGGAGGCTTTCTAAAAAGATTTTCCTAGTTGTCAAAAAGGGATGTAATAAGGCTTTGCTCTTTTCTTGCTCTAGGATGCTGTCATCTGCCTGTGATGCCTGGGACTACAGCAGCCATTTTAGGACTATGAGGGAGCAGCCTAAGAGGCTATTCCAACAGTTGAAGATGGCAGAGCAAAAGTGAGGATGGAACTAGTGTCCCTGAAGACACAACTGAGCCTCTGAATTAACCAGTCTGAATTGGCCCCTGGACTTCTTGTTATGTGAGATAAAAATTGTCATTGTTTTAACCACTTTTAGTTGCGTTTTTTGATACTTGCAGCCCCAAACACCCAAACTAGTACTGTGGGTAAACTTTACATTTTGATTTAAAGTGGGAGAAAAAACAGGATACAAAATTGTATAAATTTTGTGTAATTAATATAATTGCTGCTAACAAAAATGCTTAGAAAAGTGTCTAAAATGCTATGGGTAAAGCCCATGCCTAGCATGCACAAGGTCCTGAGTTCAATCCCCAGTACCTCCATTAAAAATAAATAAATAAGAACCTAATTAGCCTCCACCAAAGAAAAACAAACAAACAAACAAAATAAATAAAATGCTATCAGTGATGATCTTTGATTGATGGGCTCATGGGATATTGCTTGGTTTTTTTTTTATTCTTTATAAAAAACATTTTCTGACCTTCTATAATGAAAATGTATTACTATTTTAATGTAAAAAGTATTATTTTATTAAAACAAAGAAAAGAGTCCTCCTTGCTGCCTCTACCTTCACTTCACATCTGTTCTCTCACCATTCCATTCTAATTTGGCTCTGATCCCTTGGTCCTCAAACCCATTTGTCACTGTTCAATCCTTGTCACTTAACCTCGGGACAGAGCCTTCTTTCCTCACCTTCCCTGTTGGTCTCTTCTGGTTCTCTTGTCACATCCCTTACAGGCTTCCCCTGATTTCAGCTATCACTCGATATGTCTCATTATTCCCAAGAGAAGGGTCCACCCTAGCTTCTGTCTCAAGCTCCAAACCTAAATGCCATCCTTTTCCTGGTCATCTCCAGGTGGGACAGGGGAGGGGGGAGGGGGTCTTAGTCTCTTTTTCTGCAAAAGGGACTGATAATCTGTCCCGAGCTATTTTGAGGATTAACTGCTATTACCCAAGTAAAGGACGCAGTGCCCAGTTCATTGCAAGTGCTCCCTCAGTGTTCATTGATGTTATTGTACCTTGTATCATTCTTGGAACATTAAAGTCTGCTCCTTGTGGGTGCTCAGCCATCACTTGAAGTTGGGTCCTTGAGTCCTAACACGTAGTCCACTGTGGACACCCCCAGCCCCCGTCCACCTTACATAGATTATCAGAAAAAGCCTTTGGAAGCCCAGCTCTGAATCAGGTCTGCCCCCTGCTCAAAGCCAGTGTCTGCACCTTTAAATTCACATGGCTTGGTTTAGCAATAAGGTCTCAACCCAGTTTTCTAGTGTTTTGCACTCCCACTGCTCCCTTTCACGTGCTTCGTTTTCAGTCAGCCTGCACCAGTCGCTGTCCTGGGCCTTTGCCCCCTGACACCTGGGGTTCCACACCTGGAGAAATCCTTTCAGGCTCACACCCGAGGTGATCTAAGACACTCCAGGAGTAACTGTAACTAACTAAGGCCTAGATTCTCAGTCTGGGGAGTTTTGCAGGCTCTCCCAGGGGGAGGAAGGGAGGAGGGTGAATTCTTGCCCAGGGAGACTGGCGTGCCCTACCTGTGAGTACAGCTCTTTTAAAGCTACAAGTAAATCCTAAATCCTACTTTCAAGTCCTCTTTGAAGCCCCTTCTGATCACCACAACTCTTTGCAATGCCAGGGCACTACTCTACCTCTAGACTGGAAAACACCTGCTACCTCGTAGTCAAAAAGAAATGAATGGTTTGAAAAGTAACCCTCACTACTTTCCATTTTGAACTATGGGGGAGTCCATCTGGGGCAGCCACTGTGTCTCCTTTACAGGACTGTGGCCTCCCTGCAGGCAGAAATGGTGCCCTATGCTCCCTGGCCACCCCTCCCCTCAGCACCCAGCACCACGCATTGCAGAGACATAAGTGCTCAGGTGCAGGGCACAGAGGAAGAACAGAACCAACATGTATGACTGTCTACTATACACTAGATGTGCACCAAGCCTTCCCATGTGTTATTTCATCATCCTAAGGTAACAGTGTCCTCATGTTAGAGATGAACACACTGGCTGAGAGGCTAAGTTCCCCATCACAGAGCTAGTAAGTGACAGAGCTAGATCCGGTCCTGGTTTTATCTGACTCCAGAGTCCAGGCTCTTTCCATTGATACTGTGTTGCCAGCCAGGGTAGGGAGTGGTTCAGTCAGAGTCTGCCAGGAAATAGATGACACTCTCCAACAGGTAACGGGAGGAGAGCTTTATGGAAGAACTACTCTTCAGGTGATGGACAAGGTACAGGAAACACAAGGGACAGTGTAGTTTCCCAGGGCTACTGATGGTGGGGCTCTGGCACCACCTCAAGGCCTGACAGGGGAGGGGAGGGAGCAGTTACGGAACTTGGAGGGAAAGAGCTGTGTGGACAGGGCCACTTGACTGGAGTTATGACATTTGGTTGTGGGATGAGCCAGTCCGTGGTGACCCTTCGGGAGGGAGAAGAGCAAATACCCCAGCCCCACTGTCTCCTTGCTGCCCCTCTCCTGGGGGGCTCTCCACTGGCCAAACCTAACTGAAGCTGGAGGACAAAGGGTCCACTGCTGTGTCCACCCAGACCAGCCCTGAGCACAGTGAAGGATGGAGACAGGCATGGGGGGCAAATGGAAGGTGGCCAGCCAGACAAGTCCAGGGAAGATACGTGCACTAGGGTGGCTGTTGGGTGGGTGGAAGTATTGACCCTTCAGAGGTGAAGGCTGGATACCACCTTTCATCCAATGACTGAGACAGCTCCTAACTGGCTTCCCTGCTCACATGTTCCACCCCTACATTCCATTTTCCACTTAGAACCAGAGGTTTTTAAAAGATACAGCCCAAATCATGTCCCTCTCCTACTCAAAACCATTCAATGGCTTCCCCATAGGGTAAGACCCCAAATCCTTAACAAGGCCCAAGAGGCCCTGCAGATCTGGCCCTGCCCACCTCCCCAGTCTCCTTGCAGGTCATGCCCAGTGCTTACCACTTCCTAGGTACATGAGTCTCCTTGAAGTTTCTAGAACACCTCAAACTCTTTCAACTTCTGGGCAGCTTCCACAGCCCTCCCATAGCTTGTTCACTCAGAGAATAATAAATGCATGCCTGCCACTGCGTGCGCGTGCGCACACACACACACACATATATTCCCATACATGCACCATACAATGTACACACATACCACATAGACACATATACCATAAATACACCCATTCCATACACATATACACACATACACATATATACCACACATGCACATGTACAAACACACATACATACCATACACACGTCCATATCATACACACACACACACACACACGCTACACACACAGACCATACACACATTCATACCATATATACACCCAAAACACACACACACACACTGCCTGTGTGACTCAGGCTACTCCTTGATGCCACTTTCTCAGAGCAGCTGCCTGGGCCTCTGAATCCAAACGAGGTCCCTGTGTGCTGTTCTCTTGGGTGCTGAGTCCACTTTCCCTCAGTGCAGGTATTACCGTTACTAACTGTATATTTACTTGTGAGGTTAGTGGCTAATGTCTGTCTTCCCCACTGGTTGCTCATCCTGCAACCAAAGGTCAACAAATGCGGTCAGGTGGCCCTGTTCACACAGCTCCCCTCCAAGTTCCATAACTGCTCCCTCCCCTCACCTGTCAGGCCTGGAGCCCTCGGGAAGCGCCAGGAGGGCAGGGGCTGTGTTTGTTTTATTCACTCTTTTCCCCCCACTGCTCAGCACAGTGCCCAGCACAGAGCTAGCCCGTAAGAAATATTTGCTGAGTTAGTGTCAAAGGGCTGCGTTGAATCCTGGCTCTGCCACTCCTAACTGAGCCCATGAAGATGCTGTTGTACTGCTCTGAGATAAGTTCCTTAAGTTAACTTTTTATTATGGTGAACGTAAAACATCTGAACAAAGCAGAGAAAACAGCAGGGGCTCTCACGTCCCATTTCCTAGCTTCAACACTGGTCAACTTGTGCGTTTGGTTTCTTTACCTGCAGACAAGGGAGATTAGAGTGATTTTCAGACTTTTTTAACCCTGATTCACAGTAAGAAAGACATTTTCCACTGAGACCCAAACACAATATACGTATAAATACAACTGAAACAAAGTTACACAAAACAATAACAATGCTTATATTCTCATTTTTTCTAGTCTTTTTTTAAAATGTTGGTATGACCCACTTAACTGATCTAACTAATGAGTCATGATCAGCAGTATAAAAAGCATTGCACTGAATGATCTTCCATTAACCTAGAAAATTGTTAGGGTTTCCCCCTTTTTTTTTTGCCAAGGGATGATAGCCATATCCTGCCCTCTAGTGGTCAGATTTGGGAACTGATCGTGTCTTCCTAGAGGTCAAGTTTTATCCTGGGACTAACTTCTTTTCACTAAAAAGTACTGAGTGGAGGCTCTAGGCTAGGCATCTGAGGTGGTGGGATCTGAGCTGAATTACAAGAGCTGCCCACAAGAGTCTTCCCCCAATTGATGACCATAGCATAAGTACTCTAGATCTGTGCTGTCCAATGTGGTAGCCACTAGCCACATGTGGCCATTGAGTACTTAAAATATGGCCAGTGCAACTGAGAAATGTAATATTAATATTATTTATTTCTAATTCATTTACATTTAAATATAAAAATCGATACTTATTTCAGTGACTGGAAAACACTCAGATATGTTTGGAACAACTTGGGAATGATTGTGAATCTACATTTTCCGCTATACATTTTATAAAATCTAAATAAAGATACAGTATTTCTGATGAAAATTTAACATCCAAATCAAGATGTGCTCTAAATGTAAACTACATACTGGATTTCAAAGACCTAGCATGAAAAAAAAATCTCAATAATTTTTTATTGACTATATGTTGAAATAATAATATTTTTAGATATGTTGGGTTAAATAAATACATTACTAAAATTAAATTCACCTGTTTATTTTTAATTTTTAAATGTGGCTACTGGAAAATTAAAAATGACTCATTGGTTCACATTATATTTCTATTGGACAGCACTTACAAGGCTGGAGTTCCTTCTGATATCCCTCCTTCGAGGCCTTCCTGTGCATCTTACATCCTTGATGGAGATGAAGGAAGCCATGAGAATCTTCATTCAGACTTGGGGGTAGGAATTAGAAGTTAAATATTGGACATATTAAGGTTGAGATGCCTATGATCCCACCACTCCCCACATCAGCGGCCCTGAATCATTTGGAACACATTAGAAATGCAGAATTTCAGGCTCCAACTCCCTACTGAAGCAGAATCTGCATTTTAAGATTCCCACGTGATTTGTTTGCACAGAAAAGTTTGAGAAGTGGTCACCTATTAGATAGACAAATAGAGATACAGGTGGCGGATCTCTGCTTTTCTTTGCTCAGTGGCATGGGAAGCAAGGTCAAGGCTGAGAGTGAGGCTGTGGAGAAGGTTTTGGAGTTTTGAAGTGACTGGAGAAAGTGTAGTAACCTCGATGGAAATGTTAATATGAATGGGTGAGAAAAACCTAAGTCTTCCAAAACTCAGCATTAGATCAGTCAGCCTATTTTTCTCCTCCCTTTCAGTGTGTGGGTGCAGTGTTGTGGTTTTGCCTGCTGAGTATCACAAGGCTGAGAAGGGTGATTCTAATAGTGGATCTAAGCTGGTTAAGGAGAGAAGTGAGGCTGAGAGGCATAGGGAAGACAATTCGTAAACTGTCAATCTCAGTGTGGTGACGGAGTCGTTGGCGGCAGGGTCCTTGAGTTGGAGAGAGAGATGGTGGTCAGAGGGTGGAGTGCTTGAAATTGAGATTATAGGGGATGCAGTTAATGGTAATGATAATGGTAGAGGTTCCAGGACAGCTATTATATTGGGCTGGAAATAAAAGGAATTGGCCATTGATTCTTTTTGGAGAGGGGAGTTGTTTAGACAAATGCAAATGAAATATGAGGAAGGGCTTCCTGACATGGCCAGGAGTGGGCTGTAAAAGCTGGGAATCCCCCAACAGGTGGGGATGACTGAGAAGGCCAAGGTCCATGGCCAAGGGCAGGGTGTGAGAGCACACAGCTAGAAAGGACCTGGGTCCCCCGCAAGTTCATCCATCCGGGTCTTATTTTGTCTTCCAAATGAAATCATATAGCTGGCCAAACTGCGGCTGTGTTAATCACTGAATCACTGGGCTTTTAACTCACAAACAACAATATCAATCAACAGTTTCTGCTACGTCCCAAGCACTTGAAGACTGCTATTTTTAATCTTTACTATCCTATACTATTACCTCTCTTTTTATGGATATGGATATCAAGGGTCAGAGAAGTTAAGTAATTTGCCCAATGTCACACAGCCACTAAACTTATGTGAACAGAACCCATGTCTGTTAAGCACCAAAGCTGTCTGATAATTGGATTCACCTGCAGGCATCTGTCTCCACATTCCTTGAAGTTCTAATTCAGAGGTCTAGAAAGAGTTATCCCCAAGGGACTCTATCTATTTTCACAAGCCCCTCGGGTAATTCTGAAGGTCAGGGGAGATTGGAAAGCATCACCCCCGGCATCCTGGCCACCAGTGCCCTGCCCAGCGGTGGATGTCAGGCTGATTCTGCAGCCCAGCCTTCGTCACGTAGCAACATTTCCTCTTGGAAAGGAGAAGCTCTTATTCAACTTGGTTTCAGTTCTCTCTGGCCTGGTGGAGTCAACATCACCATGTGCCATTTTGAATGCATTTCCCACAGATGATTTAATCTGAGGCATCAGAAGTCGAAGCGGGTAGGAAAGAGCAGTATGATTACAGACAAAGAGATGGGCCCAGGCCTTCTGGCCATTCAGCAGCAAAGCTGGGACACACTCTTGCTCCTGGGACATCAAATCCACCATTCTTTCCACTCTGCATTTTTTTATGAAAGTGCTAACTAACGTTTATGGCTACTAAGGCTAATTTTTAGGGGAAAGAGCTCTGAAATACATCCTCTCACTCCAATATATCTGTCATTCCTGCCTGAGCGCCTCACCCAGACTCCAATTTAGAGCATTAGTTCTTTCAATTCAACAGATGAGGGAGCAGGGCTGTGCTGAGGCCTAGGCATAAATGAGACTTTTTCTTTGAACTCCAAGTAGGAGAAAGAGGCATATTTACCCCAGGCTGGGTTAAATACCTCAATTCAGTAAATACAAAGTCCTCTGCAAAAAGGCGTCTTCTTTGACAAAGTTAGTGATAAATGAAAAGACCTGTCTTGGGTGGAATAATGCAGAAGCTCTAAGTAACGGGCACACTGCGGGAGGAGTGTGCGGACCAATTATTGGAGCCCTGGGGTTGGTTGGCACAGAAGGTTCTCTGGATCCACAGAAACCAAGTCCTCCTAAAAATGAATTCCCTTACTGAGTTTATCATCCATCTCTCTATCCAAAACTTAATTCTCTCTCTTGTCCCCTCAGACCTCAATCCTGTTCTAAATGAACACTAATCAAACAGAGCCAGATGACTAAAATTACTGTTGTCGGTAACATTGATAATGTAATAAAATTGCTATTATGGATATCATCATTAACTACAAACTCAGGTTATTTCTCCAAGGGCAAGATGAGCTAAGGGTCCTTGGAGCCATGGACCAATGGGGCCATGAGTCAGGAAGGAAGGGGGCAGGGCACAACCATTCAAGAAATGACACAGCAATTAACATCAAGGTGGTGGAAAATTCAACTCCCAACAGGCCTTGCAACCCAAGATGGTGGGAGATTTGCTGGTGGGAGGTTTGACTTCTAGTAGACCTTGAGCTTCATTATGCACTCATTGTAGTATATTAACATGGTACATGGCACTCCTACAGGCACCATGACAGTTCTGAGACTGGCCATAAAAGGTCAAAAAAGTGGGCAGTGGCCACATTCCTGGGAATTCCCTCCTCTTCCCCAAAGTAGTTGGAATAATCCTCCCATTTATGAGCATATGAAGTTACGGAGCCCATAGAAACTAACAACCACTACACCTTGAGGCCGCTCTCTCTTGAGTGAGATGGACGGTACTCTACTCTGTCTATGGAGCGTGCAAATACTTTTACTTTAACCTGAGCACCCAACTCCACACCTCGTGGCCTTTCTCTTGCCTTCTGAAACAGCCTGCATTCTATGGAGTATGTATCTCTCTAAATAAATCTGTTAGTGGATGGAAGGACCCCTAAATTAGGAGGCCCATCAATGTGTGGGTTCTTGCCCCTGACTGTGAAAGAATTCGCACAGCAGAGGCAGAGGTGAAGTGAACAGCTGGTTTATTGCTCAGAAATGCAAAAGGAAGAAAAGTGCCCTGAAAAGGGGGAAGGGAAGAAAAAGCACTCAAGTGGTGGAAAACGCACTCAATGGGGAGCTGTTAGCCAAGATGGCTGGTAGAGACAGCCCTGGCCCAGGTCAGGCCACATGGACTTCTATGAGAGGCTTCCATCTTCCAGTCTTCCTTCTGGGCATGATGGAGCCAATCAGTCCTTGTTCAAGGTTTTTCAGTCCTTGTATGGACTTTTCCGGTTGTTGTCATGGCAATTGCCAACACACTGATGGGTGTGTCACTTAGCATGCGAATATGTTACAATGAGCAATAGTATAAGGAGGCTCAAGGTCCAGTGGAAGTCAAATCCTCCAGCATCTTGGACTGGGTTCTAACCAGTTCTTGTTTCTTCTCAGCAGCTGCCTCCTGATACTTAGGTAAGAGTAATTGGTTTCTATTTGAGAGAGGGGCAGGGGTATGATCCTGGGAGCAACAGCCTTGGTAACAAAAAGGGAGGTTGCTTTTAATCAGAATGCCTGCAATCTAGTGGATCCAGCATCCTCCCCCACCCAAAAAAACCCAAATCATCTCCAAACATAATGTTCAGCCATGAAAGTTTTATAGGGAAATGAAGGAGTATTCCCAGTTAAGATAGGTGGTCAGATTCCTTGCCATCCCCCAGTGCCTGCGGGCTTGTCCTAATCAACTGCTTGAGTCGGTTCTTCTAGGACTCAGGGAGGCCTGGGAGACTTCAGCTTTTCTATAAACAAGAGGCAGAGTTTGGGGGATGGGGCGTCAGGCACAGGGTCCTGCTCCCTTTCAAATCTACCTTTACTCGGCTGTGGCTCGCTCTTGAATTTTTTCCTGTGCTAAGCCAAGGACCCATATGTGGCGGGGCACGTCCCAGGGACTCAACCAAGACCTGGGACCTGGCCATCCTCTTGCCCCACATTCATTTTCTTGTATCAGCCAGAGAATCATAAACCAGAGACATCCTGACTCCTGGAACTACGATTAAGGAATGCCACAGAAATGTCATAAAATGATGATTAATCCTAGTCTCTTTGCTCTTCCCCTTAAAAAAAAAAAACAAAAAAACCCCTAACTCAAAGACCAAGTTGGAGTCTATCTGAGGTTTGTCTCTCATTCCTTGCTTAGTGCCCTGCAATAAATCCTTATTTTGCTGCAAACTCTGGCTGTCAGAGATTGGCTTTCTGCGCCATGGGCACATGAGCCCTTTGCCCGGTTTCACCCTCACTCCAGCAAAGATTTCCCACCACTCCCTTGGGTTCCACCTGGACTCCAGGGAACCACTCCAGTGGCCCACCCTTTCAATTTCCCTCCAACTCCTCCTTCTGGCTTCATCAACCACTAAACTTAGGCTACTCTATCCCTAAAATAAACATCAGCCTGGTCTCTTTCATTCCCCCACCACACATCCTGCTGCCACTGACAACTTTCCTCCCAGGGCAGCATCCCCAGGAAAACACATGACGCCCAGTTAAGTTTGAACTTCAGACAAGCATGTAATACTTTTTTAATGTATGTATTCCCCAACCTTGTATGCAGCAATGGGACATACTTATGCAAAAAATGATTTCCTATTTGTCTGAAGTTCAGTTTGACTGGTTGTCCTGCATCTTTCTTTGCTGAAGCTGGCAGCTCTACCCCAGGGGTACCACCAAGCCTCCCCCATCCTCCCAACCTCCCCCTAGGTGGTGTTGACAGTCTCTTGGCTCTCTATTGCTCTAGGGTAAAAATCTCAATTCCTGGTCCCCTGCCTTCTTGCCCAGCCCTATTTCTTATCACTCTACCTGCGCAAACCCAGATTACTGGGACAAGGGGCACTAAGCCCTTTGCTTCAGATGCTTCTCCTTCTACCTAGAGAACCTGTTCCCTGCCCCTTCACTGGCTAGGCTGATTCCTCAACACCCACCAACACTGGAATCCGGTATTACTGTCCCTCAAGAGTCTTTCCTGAAACATCCCTCACTCCCACCCCATGCTCCTTTCTCTGGGACCCCACAGAACCAAGCGAACACTCCTCTATCCCAGTACTGGTAAAACTGACAAAATTGTAACTACCTGGTCTTTCACTGTCTCCCTGGGACTGTGAGTTTCTTGAGGACAGATCCTGTGGCCTTCAGTTTTGTCAACTCCAGAACCAGAAATTCCTGCTTGCTTGGCAGATAGTAGTGGTTTAATGAATAATGTGCTAAGGGTCCTACCGATAAGGCCCTGTCTTTTTTATCCAGGCATAAGATGGGGTCCAGAGAAGGAGAGATGTTTAGTGACGGCCTATTGTGAATGGTCACCCTAGGCCTGGTGCTTCTGATGTCCCTTTTGGATTATAAATTGTAAAGGAAAAAATGTTGCCTAGCATTCCAGTTCTACAGGCTCAAGCCATTGGCTACAGCAGTCACCCACCAACAGGGCACTCTGAAGGGAATTCAGGTTGGAGAAAAACAAAACCCAAAAAGCATTCCGTGTTTTGTACATAATGGTCCCTAGATAGTTAACATGTATATCTAAAGAAAAATTTCAACAACCCCAGATTCTTGCATCTTCCCATACATAGAACTCTAAAACCATCAACTTGAGATACTGGTTCTTTATGATTAGCAGTAATCTTTTCATGCTTGACAACATGTGTTTCCTAGCAAAAAAAAAGATCATCTGTATTCTGGCTCCTTCCTTATCTGTTCAGAGCAGTTCCTAAGAGCTATCTGAGAGGCTATGGTTCTCAGTAAGATCTCTGAATAAAACTTAATTCACAATGTTTATGTTGTGCATTTTTCTTTCAGTCAACGTAATTTTAATTTCATGATCAGAAAATGGGCTCAGGAGAAAGAACACACAGGAAGGGCTGTGTGAGGCTGGTCTGTGTGCATCCCCACGTTCCACTTTCCCAGGGGGGCAGATGTGATAGCTGGCTGGAAAATGAATCCCCTTGGAACCATTCTGGCATTGCTAGAAGGTGGAAGGTGCTTTCCGGGGAAGGGGTCCAAGTGCAGAGAGCAGGAAGGGATGTCAGGAGACCTGGCCAGATGCTGCAGGGCTTTGGAGTTCATGAGGGCTGGGTTTTGTGATCTGGGGGCCCACTGACATTGAGCAGAACTGTACTTGCCCCCATCCCGTCTTGCTGGTGTGCTCACACTTTGGGTGGGGGTACTTCATATAGTTACGTACTTGACCCCTAGTAGTGTAACTTACACTGAAGAGTTGAGGTGGCTAGGGGAGTTAGCTTGCTATAATGTCCACCAGTTCCCCTAAGTAACTCCTACTTCAGTCATAACTATCAATACAAGTAAATATAGTGTGGTGGTGGTGGAAGAAATTTAAAAAACATCTTTATTTTAATTGGTCTGAAATACAATCTAAGTGGTAACCTTGCTTAATATGCTTACTGGTAGTGAACACAGTGCTTTCACTTATGCTTAGTATGCAAATAAGCTTCCAGATAAGGCTCCTCCTTCTTAAGTCTTGCTCTAGAAAAGGGCTGGACTGGCCACTGGAGATAATAACGTAAAAGAAAAGTGCTTAGTGGTGGGTTTGGAATCCAGAAGTGCTCGGGTTGTCCTGCTTGTCTAACTGCATTCACTTCTAGCTGTGTATTGTCAAGTCAACCCCTCCCCATTCAAAGAGAAGTGTCAACAGGCTGTGAATGACATTCAGTGGCAGCTGTGATCTGTTGCTACTAGCACAAGATAACCACCTTAAATAAAGCTTCTCATCTACTGGCAGCCTTGATGTAAGGGAAAAAAACAAAACAAACCATGGACTTTGGAACTATGTAACCTCGGGCAATGTTTCAAAACTTCCCAGAATCTATTTCTTCATCTGTAAAATGGAACAACTAGTACATTCTTCCATTAGTGGCTGTGAGGGTTAAAATGATGGGTGTAAAGTCCTCAACCCAAAGTCGTGCACTAATACAAGTTATCTACATCTCAGGATTTCTGACTCTAAAACACCTGCTTTCCTGGTTGAACTAACTTCAGGCAGGAAATGTCTTAGTTCCCAGGGACAGAGATTCTAAGTTCCATCTATGCGTTTGGACGTTCGAAGTTTTAAACTTGAAAAGTACATTTGGCTTAAAAGAATAGAACTCGCACAGATTTACGTCTAGTAATGAGAAAACGGGAAACAATTTAAGTGCCCTTAAAAGTAGGAAATTGATTTAATAAATCACTATAGCTACATGATAGAATATTTTGCGACATTAAAATGATGCTTTTGAAGAATATTTAGTGACAAGAAAAATGTTCATGATAACATGTTAAGTAAAAGAAAGGCAATAAACAAAACATTGTACAAGACCCCACTCTAGAAAAACAAGTAAAATACACAAATATATAGGCAAAAAAGCACCAAAAGCAAGCGGTTGCCGCTGAAAAGTCGGGAGGTGTGAAAAGAAGTGGTGTCCTGTATTTTTGTGTTTTGAGTTTCCACCAATAATCTTGTATTGCCTTAAAATCCGAAAATGCCTGTAGGTCCTCGGGGCCTTGGGAGGAGAGGGGGCAGGGCGGACGCCGGCGAGACCCAGGGCAGACCCCAACACCCACTGGCGGCGGCCCGAAGCCACGCCCCACGGGGCCCGGGCGACGGGGCGGGGCGCGGAGCCCCAGTCTAGCCCAGGAAGGCGCGGGCGGTGCCGGACTCGCCACGCCAGGAGGCCGGGAACGCACCGTCGGGAGCGGCAGGCAAGCAAGGGTCCCCGGGCCGGCGGGAGTTGGGGCCGACGGGCCGGCAGGGACCGGGCCAGGGCTGGGGCGGCTCTGGGGCGGAGCCCCAAACTTTCTCGGAGTGCGCGGCGGGCCGGAATGGGGGTCTGTTGCCCTCTCCTTCGGAATTTCGCTTTCACTTTGCGCCCTGGCAGGCGGACGGCGCCTGTTTAGCCTTGGGAGCCCAGCCGGGCGATCGGGCCGGGGTCTGAGGGTGTCGTGTGCCTCTCCGTCCCTCTTCCTGGCGCTAGTCTGTCGCAGGGCGCGTCCACCGTGCCAGCCCCAGGGTGACCAGTTGTGCGTGGGATAAAGGGTATCGTGGCCCTCAGATGGTGGGAGGGGGAGGGGAGGCGGCCCAGAGCCTGGCTCCGGCCTCAGCTTGGCCCTACGCGCCATGGTGCCAGCTTTGGTGTAGACAGTTGACTGAGTATTGGAGTGAGTGGGGGACGGGGTGGAAGCAGTGAGCAGCCCAAATCCTTGGCGTGTGGAAGCTGCCACCTCCGTTACTATGACTTATCTATCCTCTGCCTACCCACTTCTAACCACTGTCTCCAGGCTGGGTTCAGAAATCTCCAGGGAAGTACTGTCTTCCTCGTGGCGTCTTTGGGTCAGAGTAAGAACCAAACAGGAAAATGGAAAGGGGAAAACCGTGGAGACCTGGGAAGGAGCCAGGGGACAGTGTGAGGGGAAGTAGAGGAAGGCTGCTGAGAGGCTTGGCCCTGATCTTGGGGGTTTCCATCCCCTCTCACCCCTCCCACCACTCCCACTGTGGTCTCTGTGTGGTGTCTAAGGGTTGGGGTTTCCCCTGAGGAACCTGGGCATGAGATGGGGTCGGGGGTAGGCCTGGGAACCAGGGTCAGAGCCAGATGTCATGGAAGGTCCCTTGGGTGTCTAGTTCTCTGGGGCTCTGAAATATTCATCTCACTGGTCAGCTTTGGTTTCAAAGCTGGCGCCTTTGGCCTGGCCAGTGGTGGCAGGAGTCTGGGGCAAGGGGGCAGCCATAACTGCCTCGTCACTTGCCTGCTCTCCCTATCTCTCCAGCCATGAGGACCCAGAGACCCAGTTTATAACTAAGAAAGAAGCAGTGGGACCACACAGGGTCAAGGGCCCTGACTTCCTGTCTTCTTGTGCCATGACCTCAGGGCGTCACCTGAGGGCACGTCAGAGAGGTAATGACAGGGTACACCTTAAGTGTAGAGAGAACCTCATGTCATGAGCTGGGGTAATAGCCACCTGAGCTCAGCCTCCTCCCATGGGAATGGGGGCCTCGACTGGAAGAGCACCTCCAACCCCAAAACTTGTCATCCTGGGCCCTTCAGAAAGAACAGAAGCCCTAGGTAAGGGACACCCACTGTGCGTCCAGAGGGTCACCCTGGAAGGGCCAGAGAGTGAAAGTTCGTACAGCTCTCTGGGAGGAGGTCCTCCTCTAAGAGTATGGTTAGCCCTAAGGTGGGCTTTCTGGATATTCGTTGATAACACTGTAGAGGGGGTGGCCTTTTCAGACTCTTCCGACCCTAAGATTCTGGGGTTCTAGGCCAAAACCTGGGTCTTGTTTTAAAGTAGAAATGATGCCCAGAAGTCCATAGGTTACAGTGCCAGGTACCTAGAGGGTACTTAGTACACTGGTCAGGGGAGGAAGATAAGAATGAGTCCTTATCCTTGTATATAATGATTTGTACTTTTTCCTGTTACATAAACGTGATGTTAGGGGATGGCAGCCTCCTGGTTCTGTGCTGGTTGGAGATGATCCCACTGTAGAGATTATTATAGCAGCCGTGTGGGGGTGGGGGCAGAGAAAGGACCCTTGCAGAGGATCCTGGTGTTGAGCTGGCTCTGAGTGAGGGGGCGTACCTGCTACTGAATGTGACTGCTCTGAGGAGCTGGGGGTAAGGATGGGTGTTTTATGGTATGAGGAGTTAGGACGTGAATCATTCTGAGGTCTATCTATAAAACAAAGATGGCCTGGTCAGCAGCCCACAGGATATTAATTAGGTGTGCCCTGATACAAATGTTTCAGGCCTAAGAAAGTTTGAAATAACAAAGTCTAACAGGTTTGCTCACTGCAGGACTTCTCAGAGGCTTACTCTGCCCTTGTGCCTTGTGAATTTCAAAGAGGAGATTTGGATTGTTTTTCAGAATTATTTGTTTCTGAGCTCATCCATTAATATCCTGGGGCAGTGTTCTTTAGAGCAGTCTGGGAAATGCCTGGTTGGGTGGTTCTAGCTTTCCACTCTCTGGTTCCGGTAACTAATCCCTCTTCCTCTCCCTGATGTGCGCTGATTTAGGGGAAAAGGAGGTCAAGGGAAGTCATTTGCCCGGATTCCACAACTAGTTAGTGGCAGAGTTAGAATTTGAACTCAGATCTCTTGACTTCCCACCTCATACTCTTTCTTTTCTACAGTGTGCTACTGTTTCTTTGTAGGCTCTAGGGGTGAGTGAGACCCAGGAGATGCCAGCTGTGGGGTCCAGAGGGCAATATGGGGGCAATTTTGAGAGGAGAGGGAGCTGTGGCCTCTCCCACACCCAGGTCATGCCCTGTGCCTCCGCCTCTGCAGACGTCCTCCAGACCAGCTGCACATCCGTGCGGACCCCGGCGGAGATTCTTTAGAAAGTCAGTCATTCTGCCCTGGAGCCGTCTGCTCTGGTCTGTTATGTTGTTTATTCAGAAGCAGAGACTTTGAGAGTCGGAATGATTTTGATCTACTGGTTCAGTGTACTCATTTTATGGGTGAGAAAACGGCCCAGAGATGTTAAGTGCCCCACCTTGTCTCACACAGGGAGTTAGGACCAGAGCCAGGACGAAAACTCAGCTCCCTGCCTCCAAACCCAGGGCTCTAGCAAGGACCAACTTTGTACAAGGGAAAAGGAGTTGGTGTTGGTGACGAGGGCCTATACTACCTCAGTCGGCCCCAGGTGCTGGCCTTTTCACACAGGCAACTGATGGGGGGGCCTCAGGGGTTTCTGCTCCAGGCAGGAGTAAAAACAAAGGCACTTTAAAGTCAGACATCAGATGTAGGTTCAAACCTATCTCTGCTTTCACATGCTGTGGGACCTTGGATCAAGTTTTCTTTGAATTTCAGTTTTCTCATGTTTAGTGTGAGGATAAGGATTTGCATCTCATAGGGCCCTTGTGAGGAGCAGACATCCTCGGTACCCGGCAGTTAAGTACACAGTACTTGCTGCCAGTTCTCTTCCTTCCCTGCCTTCCATTTATCTCCCTTCTCCACTGTGGGTTGTTAATAATCTGTCTTCCTCTCCCCCTCCTCATCTTGAAGTTCAACTGAAAAGGCAGGAGAAGATGAAACACAAAGAAGGAGGTGGATGGGGCTGTGTTTCTGAAGCTACTTCCAGCCTCGGTTAATGCCCTTTTCTTATCTGCACTCTCCGGCTGTTCTGGCTTGGCTGGGGTCTCTGAGATCACTTGCACTGATGACATAGTTCTACCTACCAGAGAAGGGTGTGGGGGTGGGGTGGGGCTGTGGGTGCCTGGGTCCTCCCATGCCTTCTAGGGCGGCTTCCCCTTCCTGGGAGACTGGAGCCACCCTCTCAGTTTCTGATTGGAGAGAGGCTGCCCTGGTTAGAGACAGGGGCTGGGAGGGAAGTTATGGGTTGGCAGACTTATCTGTTTCTGAGCAGAAGGGCACAGAGAACTGGGGGGATGGGGGGCTTGTTCTGGCTCTGCCTTAGTGGTGTGTTCCTGGCATCTGTTACTGAGTTCTCAGAAGGTGGGCAGGGCTGGGAATGGAAGCTCTAAACCCATGACCAAGAGGGCTTGTCGTGGGCTGGGCAGGAACTTTCTTGGCTCTGGGGTTTCCTGGTCTGTCAAATGACCAGATGATTTCTAAAGTCCATTCCAACTCTGACGTTTCAGTTTTTAGATCCTCTCGGCGTCATCCTGTTAACCCCAGGGGCCCAGCGGACAGAAGGATAAGTTGATTCTGGGACCCTTGGTCTGTGTGCGTCAGGCCTGGTGGCATGCCCAGACACTCCTGGGTGGATCTGTTTGCTCCTCTGCCCTCCTGGCTATGTGCTGGGTTTGGAGGGTGAAGTGTTTTCTTGGAAGGGAGGGGAGAGCTGGGGGAGTTGGGGTAGGTAAAGGAAAAGGGAGGGAAGGAAGCTGTCGCAAGAGACCTGGTCAGCGGGCCAGGGGCTGCACTGCTGTGCCTGCTGGGTGGGGCTTCCTGAGATGCGCACTCTGAGTGATTCTTTCCATTCTGGCTCTGGGCACTGGTTCCTGGCAGGGAGGAGGGCAGGCTGCCTGGATCAGTCAGCTGCTCTTTTCTGCCCCTCCCTCCAACACACTAGCGCGCGCGCGTGTACGTGTGCACACATGCACACACACACACACACACACACTCTCTCTCTTGCTGTAACCCTAGTAGCTCTGGCCTCTTCTCTGCAGATTCCAGAGCCTTAACCCTTCAGATACCCCCCAGGGAGCCTGAACCTGGGTTCCAGCTGGCCAGGAGCATGGCATCAGGGGAAGGAGTTGCCTTCCCTGAGGCTGCATCTGAAATCCCTGACAGCGAGCAAGTCTTGTGTTTGAGCCCACCCACTTCTGTACTGTATTTATTTATTTAGTGGGGGGAGGTGATTAGATTTATTTATTAACTTTTTTTAATGGAGGTACTGGGGATTGAACTGAGGACCTTGTGCATGCGAAGCACGTACTCTGCCACTTGAGCTATACCCTCCCCCTGAGCCCACCAACTTCTTATGGCTGGGTCTAGGGGCGTGTAAGAGAAAGGAGAGGTTCTGATTCCTTCCTGATGGGCCATGAGATTGGGGCCATGGGAATGGGGAGCAAGCTTAGATCTGTAACTTGGCAAGGATGGGGTGGGGTCTGAATGTCATAATAGGCATCGTGAGGCAGAATGTTCTAATGATTCAGTACCCGCAAGTGGAACAGCCTTACTTCCCATTGCTGGAGTGTGTTCAGTAGAAGTTGAATGCCTACTGTGTTTTAGGAAAATTTAGGCTTCTGCTGGGGGACCTTAAAGGTCCTTTCTAGCCTCTGAAGATCGTGAGCCCCTCCAGTAGCTACCAACGGAACCCAGATGACCTGATTCCTGGTTTCCAGTCTCTGGGTATCAGTCACCCTTACTCTGTCTCTGTATCTTCTCCCACCTCCTTCCCCTCCTTCTCTTTGGACTTTGCATTCTTCTGAGCTCCCACCTTTAGTCACAGTTATGAAAGTAAATGTTGACCACTTCCGCCTTTCCCTATTACCCAGTCAGATGCCAGCCCCAAACCTCACCCCTAGCTGAGGCCTCAATGACGTGGAAGTGGCCAGGGCCCCATGTAGGTGGGACAGCAGCCAGAGAGCAGGCCCAGAAGCTGCCCATCTGGCCCTGCTTGAAGGTGAGTGTGATGGAGCTCAGCCACTACCCCGACTGGCCTGAACACTCTATCCCTCTCCTGCCCACAGGGCTCTAAACTAGAGAGCTGGGATGTAGACCCAGGGCCCCATTTCATGGCCAGGGACAGGTCACTCTGCCCCCCCCTGCACTGTGGCTGGCTGGCTGGTAAAGTGAGTGGTTGGCTTGCCTTAGATGAGCCAGTTTCCTTTGAGCGCTGACATTTAAGAATCTCCATCTCTGACAACCCTCTTCCCCTCCTGGTGGTTGCACGGGGTTTGGAAACCGGGAGGATGATGGAAGGGGCTGAATGGTTCAGTGTCCAGTTGCTGTGTGAGCCTTCCTTTGTTGTTAGTTGGTCTGGGATGGGCAGCTATGAGAAGTGATGAGAAGTTTGGATAGACAGGGCACCCGAGCGAGGATGAGAGCAGATGGGTTAAGAGTTCTGGAGTCAGTCTTAGAGCTGAGTCTTGACTTCATCACACCCTAGCTAAGTAACCTTGGGCAGGTGACTTAATTTTTCTAAGCCTCTATTTCTTTATTTGTAAGTAAAGGGCTAATAACATATCTGCCCTTTTGGGCTATCATAAGGATTTAATGAAATAACTAAAGATGGGGATCAGGCACCGTTGTAAGTGCTCTAAGTGTATTTTCTCATTTAATTTTTACAACTCTGTGGAGGGTACTATTATAGTACCCATTTTCTAGGTGGAGAAATTTAGGCATAATGAGGTAAAGTGGTTATTGCTGGTCTCTGGTCATTGCTGGGCTGGTGGCTGAGGCCCCAGTGAACTGGAATGTGAGCTGCTGTGTTCCCTGCGGACAGGTCTACTGGTAAATTCCTGTGCAACCGGAAGAGTCCCAGGGAGGTGGGAGGGAGAGCAGAGGGCATTTTTGTGAGTCAGTGGCTGGCTGCGCCGGACCGGAACCCGAGTCCTAGTGGCCTATCCTAGGCTGGCCTTGTGCTCCCTAATTCACCCTTTGGTTTGGGGAGGGACCTGTCTGCCTGGCCTGGCTTAGAGGAAGGAAGGTGGTGGTGGTGGGGCAGCCAGCTGTCTGGGCAAAGGGCAGGCCCTGGGGAACTAGGTTCCTCAGATAAGTCCCAGGACCACTGTCTGTTAGAGCTGGAAATGAGCTTGGAGATCATCCGGTCCACTCACCTCATTTCACAGAGGTGCACCCTGAGGAGCTGACAGGACCAGGTCATGGTGACATCATTGTCTGGTGGCCCAGTTGGGGCCTTTCCTGCCAGTGTCTTGTGGGCTGTGTTTAGCCTGTTCACCTGTGTACCGCCACCCAGATGGTGGACGTCCGATGGGCCCAGGGCTGAGATGACTGTAATAATGAAAGATGATCCTACTCCAAAGGTGGCCTGCCTTACTGCTTCCTGCAGACAAGACGCTGTTCTCTTGGTGGAGTTAAAGGGGCTGTTCGGAGGGGAGTAGAAGGGAGTAGAGAGGAGTCTCTTGCCTCAGAGCCCAGTTTCTTTTCCTTCCTTTTTAAAAAAAAGTCTATTAAGGAGATTCATATATTGTAACTGCTTATGAATATTATGTCCTACCCCAACATAAGACCAAAGTATTTTCGAAAACAGTATCTCTGTGGCTTAAACTCACACCATTTAGGAGCGAGACCTTCACCACCGCCTGCTTCTCACACTGGTTTGTTGTGTCACACCTTCATTGTCAGGAAGGCCTTTCTTATTTCTGATCTGCACATTCTGACTCTTCTGGCTCTTTCACTTGGGGAAGCTGAAGAATAGCTTTCCTCAAAATAACTCCTTTAGAGACCTGGCCTGCTATTTGATCTCTGCTCCCCGCCCCTCCCTGCTGCCTTCCCCTCTGTGTTATCTCAGTTGAGAGAGAAGAGTTAATAATCCTTTATCTGCTCCTTAAACTCTGCAGGGTGCCCTAAAAAGAGCCGGTTCTCCCTTCCTTCCGGCAGAGCCTCTGGGGATGTCTGTTGACCTGGATCTGGGGGGCTTCCTCCCTGTGGGGTCCTGAAGGTCTGCCCTTGAGAGATGCTCTTGGGGGCCCTGTCAAGGGGCCTAGACTGTGTCAGGGCTCATCCGTACCAGAGACCTTGGGCCCTTCCAGGGCCCTCCTCCTTAGTTCTTCCCAAGCCTACATCTCTGCCACCTCAGAGGGGAACACCTACTTTGGGGGCAGGCGGGCAGGAATCCCAGAGATACCAGGGACCCTGGCTTTCACAACATGTGTCTTTCCCTCCCAGGGGGCTTTGAGGCCCCCTGCACACACTGTCTACTTCCTGGCAAGACCACGAAGAGAGTGGTGGCAGCCACAGGCTGTCACATGCCTGGCCAGTCTTGGTTGTTATTTGAAGGAACCAGAAAGTCCTGTCTCGGGCCTGCTTTTTTGTGCAGCCTCCCAGCCCCTGGAGCCAGCCCGGTGCACCCACTCGCCTTGGCCTCTCAGGCAGCCCCTGACTCAGCCTGCCACGGTCCACAGCCTGGCAGCTCCGGCCTTGGGGCGAGTTTGTTGTCTTCCACTTGGGGCCCTGGCTCCTCTCCAGCTCTGCCTTTCAGGCTTTGAGCTCCTGCCAGCTGCTGTGGGGGCTGGGCTCTTACTGGATCCCAGCTGGCCCTGTGACTCACTGGTGGCTTTGCTGAGACCATGGAGCTTCTTCTCTGGTCACTGGAAGACTCTTAAGCGAGCATGGGGGAGTTCCCAGGCCCCCTACTCTCACACCACTGATGCCCAGTGACTGTTCTTGGCTCCTGCACTAAATCCCGTCTCCTGTGGCAGGAAGCTGCACAGTAAGGAGGGCCGTGGACAGAAAGCTGGTGTGAGGGCAGAGGGGCAGGTGCTGAGCTGGTGGGGTGGGCAGTGCTGTGGGGACGGGGACAGTGGCCTGTGGGCCAGGAATGATACACTGTGATTGGGGGAGAAAGTATGAGTGTCCCTTTCCATGGAGACAGGCTGGACTCAGGCTGAGCGAGCTGAGCCTGGGCACTCACAACTAACTTTTCTCATCTTCCATTTCAGGTCCCAGCAGCTGGGGTCTCCCCTCAGCCCTTGAGCGGCCATGTCCCACCCCAGTGCCCCACCTCCATATGAGGACCGCAACCCCCTGTACCCTGGCCCTCCGCCCCCGGCGGGCTATGGGCAGCCGTCTGTCCTGCCCGGTGGGTACCCTGCTTACCCACAGCCTGGCTATGGTCACCCTGCTGGCTACCCACAGCCTATGCCCCCCATCCACCCGATGCCCATGAACTACGGTGAGTTTCTGAAGGGCAGCTGGGGGGTGGGGTGGGAGGAGGCAACACTTGAGCATATGAGGCCACTTCCTTTCCTTCCTTTTCAATTTCCTTTATCTTATTTTCATCTTCTCTTTACATCTCTCCTTCTGTTCTCCCTTCTTTGTTACCTCCCTGCTTTTTCCTTCAGCTCCTAGCTGGGGTGCTAGGTCCTCCAGAGGGGGGCCGTCTGCCAACCCCTTTATTTAGCAAGGACACTGAGTCTGTAAGACACCTACCAGAACTTACACATCAGATGAGAAAGTGGCTGGGTGAAGTAATTTTAGTTACTTCAGAGCCATTACCTGAGGAGGCCGTTCATTTCTGTTTCCCAACCAGGCAGTTGCCACCCCACCCACCCACTTCTCTTCCTTAGGAACTGCTTAGGAACCTGAAGCAGTTTTTTTTTTCCCTTTAAATATTCTTGGTGCTGACAAATCCTCTTCCTTTAAGGTAACATCTGATTTTTGCAAACATCCAGAAGTCATTTGGATGTTTAATAAACGTCATGGCAGGTAAATTTGGTCAGAAATGAGGTAAGATTAGGATGCAGTGAGGCTTTTCCTCTGCGGCTCACATGCGGATTTCGAAAGCAGTTCCCGAGGAGGTATTTGAGGGCTGTTTTGAGCCCCTGCAACATCCCTGGAATCCTGGAGTGTGGCCAGCTCTCATCTGGCCTTATGTGTTCTGGTGTGAATGTTAGCACATCAGTCACGTTTACAGCCGTGCCTCGTCCTGTGCACGTACACCCCAATGTATCTGTTTTCCCTGAGTCCTGATGTTTGCCTGATGTAGATCACAGTCCACATACCCCATTCTCCACCCTCCACATGCATGCTCTGTGTTTCTACCTTCCTTTTCTTCCCTCCATCTCTGAGTCCGTGCTCTGACCCTGCCAGCGCCTCTGCCCCGTGCCTGCCTGGCTTCCTTATGAGATTATGACCCCTCGACGGCAGGGACCACGGGTGTTCGCCCCCCTCAGTAAATGCATACTGAAGGAGTGCTTACACCTAAACCCCCCTGGGCCAGGGGCGTGTGACTCCCTCCCTGTGGGTGGCCAGACCAACTCTCGTCACTCAGAGGGCATCTAGAGGACCTGGCTGGGGCAATGAGGTCCTGAGTTATAATACATGTCTTTTGGCTGGAGATTCCTGAGACTTTGAGATAGTGTCATGGAGGCTTGGGGATTGAGGCCATGTGTCCCAGATTCCCCGTTGTTCATGTATGATCTGTTCCCAGGCGCAGGCCAGGGCTATGATGGGGAGAGAGCAGTGAGTGACAACTTCGGGTCTGGAGATTGGGATGACAGGAAAGTCCGACATGCCTTCATCCGAAAGGTGAGATGTGCGCTGGAAGGCAACCTGGGCCTGGGGCTGTGGGAATTGGGGGGACTTGAGCTGCTCCCCTCTGGGTCCTCTCTAGTCCTGCACCCTCCTCAAAGGGGGCCCTGGCTCCTCTAACCTATGTTCACTCACCTTTTTCTCCTTTCTTCCTTGACCTTATTTTGGGGGGAAGATTCAATCTGGGAAAATCTGGGCAGGCTTTGCCCAAGTGTTCTGCTCTCTGCACACCTCTTTCTCCTGTTAGACTGTAGCAACTTGAAGCCAGAACTGATGGTGCCCATTTGCAGCCCCTGCCCCCACATCTCATGTCTGCACAGCACCTGCTCAGGGTAGACAGATACCTGAGCTCGGCAGGCTGAACCTCTGCAGGTGCGGAGGCCGTACCTGGTGGTGCCGCGAGGCAGGAGCAGTGAGTTATCAGTGAGGCCAGATGTCGGACAGCAAGCAGGAGATGTCAGGGAGCAGCGGGGGGTGAGGGCAGCCCTGCGCATGTGTGCAGTATCTCAGCCGGACTTCTCACTGGGGGTGGCCTCTCTGCCAGGCTGCAGCCGGGGTGGGCTCTCAAGTGGGAAGGAAGTAAGAGTAGATCCTTCAAATTAAGAAGGAGCCCCCTCCCTACCTCTGAAAGATGGGGAAGGGGGAAGGTGCAGGGTCTTTTGGGCTCCTTGATCTCGGGAGCTGGATGCTTCCTGGGGAGAGGCCAGGAGTAGAGGGTGGTGACCTGTGCTGTCCCTGGCCGTCTGTGTTCCAGGTTTACACCATCATCTCCATCCAGCTGCTCGTCACGGTGGCCATCATTGCTATCTTCACCTTTGTGTGAGTCTCTAGGCCTCTCTGCCCTAGCTCTGGGCTCCTGGGCTCGGGGCTCTGGGTCACCTGCTGGGAGCATGGCTTGGGGTGGGCCCTTGACTTAGATTGACTGGAAGAGGAGTTTAGATGTGGGCGATTAAAGATGGGGCAGCAGGCTGCCTGGTGGGACTTGGCAGGGAGGTAGACAAGCCGTGGTGTGACCCCTCTCTCATCCTTCCCTGCTCCACAGGAAGCCGGTCGGCCAGTTCGTGAGGGCAAACCTGGCTGTCTACTACGCATCCTAGTGAGTCTGTGCTCCTCCCTGCTCGGGGGCCAGGAGAGGAGGGGCGGCAGTTGGCCAGCTTTTCAGGGCAGGGATCAAAATACTTCTGGAGAGGGGTGCTCCCAGTTGCCAGTTGTGCTGGGAAGTCTGAGTGTGTGCCACCAAGTGTAAGTAGCAGTGTCACAGAACTTCTGAGAGCAGGGGCTGGGGGGCTGGTGGCAACATGAATACTGTGAAACAGTCCCACGTTCTGGCAGCCTCTCTGCTGGCCTCCTGTGCGGCCTCCTCCCTGGCCAAACCCTTGTTACCGAGGTTCTCAGAGCCCCTGGCTGGGGTGATCTTGTCCTGCTGGGTAGCCCCTCAGACTTCTAGACAGCTCCCTGGGCCTCCAGCCTGCCAGTCTGGTGAGTGCTGCCAGGCTGGGCTGGGGCCAAGGGGCAGAGTGGATCTGGAGACTACTTCCCTGTCTCTTTCTCCACAGTGCTGTCTTCCTGGTCACCTACCTGACCCTCGCCTGCTGCCAGGGACCCAGGTGAGTCCCAGAGACTTAGACATGGGAAGGGATGGCAAGAGGGGGGCTAAGTATTTTGCAAAGAAAGGGGATTCTTTATAGCAGCTGAATGGAGACTCACCAGTGGTGATGATGATGATGGCTACTGTTGAGGTGTGTACAGAGGATCCTGCGTGTGTGGAATCTATTTAGCTATCTAGCTGTTATTCTTACAGCCCTACAAGATATGTAGCATTTTAATCACTTAACAAATAGGAAGAACCCAAGGCTCAGAGAGGCCAAGGAACTTTCTCACAGTCACACAGGTAGTAGTCTAACAGCTGCAAATGAATCCAGGTCTTTGTGGCTCCACAGCCCGAGCCTGTCCTCTTGCCCCATGTTGTCCCTTAAGTGGAACACCTGAGCAGGTACCAAAGGCTGTGCCAGCCTCCCCTCCCCCAAGTCAAGGCCTAATCCTCTAGGTGCACAAGCCAAGAATTTCCTTCTTCTAAAGGAGCCTCTGATACCTGGCCGGCCCCACGTCACTTAATCATGGTTTCTTTCCCTTCAGACGCCGTTTCCCATGGAACATCATTCTGCTGGCCCTCTTTGTGAGTCTAGAAGGGTCGAGGGAGGGCGTGGAGATGATGAGGGAGGGCTGGGCGCAGGGAAGGGAGGGGACATCATGATGGAAGATGTCCCTGACTCTCTCCGTGACCTTACCCTGACCCCTGCCCTTGGTCTCCTTGTGGCTGCCTCATACCCCAGCCCTGGTGGTCCACCATGGCCATGCCTCCAGGGCCCCGCCTCTCTTCTTAAGTGTCTCACCCTTGTCTCTGTCCTTCCCTCAGACTCTTGCCATGGGCTTCATGACTGGCACCATTTCCAGGTACGTTCAGGGACAAACCACCACACAGGGGTGTGTTTTCTAGGGGTGTGGGGCATCCCTGGGCTGGCAGCCACCTGTATGGGCATAGATTCTGGGCAGGGTACTTTTAGAAGTGGTGATTCTGAAGTCCTTTATATTTGGTTTATGCCTCTGGCTTCTCAACTCCTTCTTCCCCGCAGTGTGTATAACACTAAAGCTGTCATCATTGCAATGATCATCACTGCTGTGGTGTCCATTTCAGTCACGATCTTCTGCTTCCAGACCAAGGTGAGGGCACGGAGGGCCCTTCCCTGGCTGCCTCATCTTTTATTATAGACAGACCTGGGCTTCCAGGCTTGGCACTTGAGCAGGCCTGGGAGGGACTTCCCTTAGAGACTCTAACCCCTTTCCCGTCATATCTGCACCTACAGAACTGCTTCCTGTGTCTTTCCTTAGAATGTCATGATCACTCTCATGCTCCCCACCCATTGAGGAGGCAGCACTGGGACTTTCTGGAGGAGGAGGCAGGGGCTGTCTGGCTGGGCTGCTACTTGGGTCAGCTGGGTTGACATGTGCCTTCCTCTCCCTTCCTGGCAGGTGGACTTCACCTCGTGCACAGGCCTCTTCTGTGTCCTGGGAATTGTGATGATGGTGACTGGGATTGTCACGGCCATTGTGCTGTCCTTCAAATATGTGAGTGCCCCAGGAGAGCTGGGGTCAGCGAACCTGGTGCTCAGGGCAGACTTTCTGTGTAATGTGGTAGAGCCGGCCCCACAGGCCTCTGGGCAGTTTCTTGCTTCCAGAACTTCTCGACTGGCTAGCAAAGGTATCCAAGCTGAAGAGCCATCCTTTGGGTTAGAGTCTCTTTGGAGACATCGGGCCCTGGGAACCATAGCACCTGAGGCCTTGGACAGAATCATGAGATTCCTAAGAGAAGTGGTGGGTTAGATCTGTCTGACAGCTGAGACCAGGTTCTAGGAGGCAGGCTGGCAGAGGAACCCAGGGGACCGAGAAGATGGGCTTGGGTGGAAGGGACCTTAGGGATCACTGTGTCCAACTCCTCTTTTATTCTAGTCAGCAGGGAGAGCATGAGGCCCCTAGACTGAGGGAAGCTTCATGATGGGGAGGCAAGAACAGCGCTGAAGGGGAAACACATGAATGGGAGGGCCGCCTGCCCACTTCACTGTGGGCTGGCCCTGCCCTTCTTTGGACAGGCACTTGGAAGGCTGTTGAGCAGGGCTGCCCTGGGGGTGTTTCCTGACTCTGATATTCATCAGGGTGGTTGGAGGGCTTCCCCCTAGCCCTCTTCTTTAATCTGTCCCTCCAATGCTGGGTTACAGGAACAAGATCTATGGAATGTTGACCATGACTAGGGGAAAGGTGATGGGGCTTTTCAACCAGCATGCGCATGGGTCTGACCCTCCCAGAGCTAGAATTCAGCCACTTTTTCTTCCAGAAGAATAGTGGACACCTCTGTACCTTGATTAACTCTGGAGAGTGGTTTGGCTAAGATGCTGTGATTGGTTTTATGTAGCCATTAGAGGATGGTCTGTTTTCTCTGCCAAATATGTTACCATTCTTAATTTCTGCCACGATCTGGAAGGCAGAAGTATTCCTTTCATGTAGCCAGCTTCCTAGATCTTCCCACTTGGCCAGAAGATGGTCCCAAGGCCCTGCCTCCGCCCAAGCTTTGCTAAGATTTCTAACGCCATCCCTGTTTCCTCTGCACAGATTTACTGGCTGCATATGGTCTACGCCGCTCTGGGGGCCATTTGCTTCACCTTGGTGAGTAAGGTCCCACCCTCTTTAGGAAGGGGAGCTGAGGGGACGGAGGGGAGGAACTGGGCGGCTGGTGAATTTAGGCCACAGTGCCCTTCCTTTTTCCTACTCTCCATGGGTTCCACCGATTTCCCGGGCATTGCCACCATCTCTTGTTTACACCGCCGACTATGAGAACACTCAGTGTTGGAGAACACTCAGATATGGAGACAGTGTGCCTGTCTCTCTTTCTAGACTGTGAACTGCTTGAGGGCAGAGACCATATGTTCTACTGTTCATTAATGTGTTCCCTAAGCACACCTCATGGCACAGAGGCTCCCAGGATAGGTCCGCTGACCGCTGAGCCCCTGGGTCCTCATGTGTAGCTTCACTGTCCTTGCAGTTTCTGGCTTACGACACACAGCTGGTCCTGGGGAACCGGAAGCACACCATCAGCCCAGAGGACTACATCACGGGTGCGCTGCAGATCTACACAGACATCGTCTATATCTTCACCTTTGTGCTGCAGCTCCTGGGGGATCGCAATTAAGGAGCAACTCCTATATGCCCCACCCCAGGCTTTCCCTTCCCTAGAGGGCTGGGCCTTGTGACCTGGGTCTGGGCCTCAGACCCCTTTCTTTCCCCTCAAGTAACATGCCCATTTTCCTTCTGTCTGGGGATGTGTGGCTCCTCTCTGGCTGTGGATGTGTAGGTACCAGCTGGGGATGGAGGAACTAGGGACTAACTCTTTCCCTTAGTGGACTCGACAGGGACCTAGACGAAAGATGTGCCTTCTCCCTGCATCTACTAGGGGCACCAAATTCTTCTTAACAGCTGGGGTTGGAGTAGGGAGGATGAAAAGAGCCTAGTCTGGAACTAAAAGGGAATATGAGAGGTAGAAGCGACTTCATGGTCATGAGGTTTCCCCTCCCACTTCTGCTACAGGCTTCTGGACTAGGTAGCTGGAGCTGTTTCCTCCCTGAGCCCCCAACAAAGCCACAGAGCTTTGCCCCAGCCTCCTGGACTCATAGGCCATTATCCTGTACCCCTTTGGCAACTCTTGGCACCTTCCAGCTCAGGAAGGTAGAAAGGGTTTGCGCTTGTGGGTCTTCCCTGCTTCAGCCCCTACTTTTGATAGCATATATATACTGATTTGCCGGGTTAGGGGTGGGGAGGAAGAGAGTGAGCAAAGTCAAGCGCAGAGGCCAATACAGAGCAGCATCTACCCACGGCTTCCTCCTGGCTTATGGTGGCAGAGAGCAGGCCCATTTGTAGCCGTATGGTCCCCATTCTCCAAAGCTGCCTGGGCCTCCCTGGTGCTTCTGAGATTTCTGGTTAGAGGGACATCTTGCTTCCTTTGGTCAGGCTGCTCAGAGCAGAAAGTGAGGGACAAAGTTCAGGCGATGAGGTGGTATGTAGGATCACCACTTTGTGGCAGCATGGCCAGGAAGTAACCAGGGTGAAGAGAGACTGGGGTGTGGGCAGGGACAATGCCTTGGGGTCCCTCACCCTGTCTGGGAGATATGGAAGCCTGCTGTGGTGCCCGTGGTTCTTCCCTTCTGCTGTCTTGGAGAGGGCCCTGAGAGAGAGACTGTCCCTCTTAGTTTGTTAACTCATACTTGGGGGATTAAAGACTCAGGCTCCATCTCTCCAGCCAACTACTGCTTTCTTTGTGACACCAAGTGCCTCAAGCTGGAATGGGGAAGGGAGAACAAGGGTCACTCTATGGGGTGGGGTGGAAACCAAATCAGCCCAAGGGTATAATTAGGACTTCTCTATTAAGTACTTGGTCCTAAATATATCCCACAAAAGGACATAACTAGAAATGTAATAAAGTTTTATGTTTAGAAGGTAAAACCTTGTTTGGCTCTGGTTTTTTTCATTTTAAGGTGTCGGCTCTGGGAGAATCAATCTGGCTCTGTCTGAAGCATCCACATTCACCTTTTCATTCTGGCTTGGAATCTTCTACCTTTTCTATGATAACCAAATACACTTTGTCCCCATACTTCCTGGTGATTGTTCAACCCTGCAAGACGAGGTCTGGCAGGGGCTGCTCAGAGCCATAGCACGTGACCTTTTCTGAATCATGGACCCTTTACAAAAGTGCATGAGAGCTATGAACTCTTTTCCCCACAAAGCTTATGTGTACACACGATTTCACATATGGGGGAGTGGAGGTGGGGGTGGACCATAATGTTCAGGTTTAGAACTCCTGCCTTGGAAACCACTAGTCTAATCCCTCTTACAAACAAGGAAACAGGCACAGAGAGGTTGAGTCATTTGGACTCAGCCAAAAGGAGCAGTGCTTTTTTTTTAACTCCACACCCTGAACGCCCTCTTTGATTCTCTTTATTATTTGTCTAAGGCTGAGTGGGACCCCACCCTCCTGGCCAGCAGCTCTGAGGGCTTGGTCCCCAAGGCCCGAGTCTAGTCTTGTATTTAAGTCTCCCCCAACCATTCCAGCCGGAACACTAAGGCTTCTGTGAGAGGGAGTAACCATCCCCACCCTCTGCCCCACCCATCCCAAGGGACTCACAAACCCAGTCCTGGTTCCCTTCCACTCATTCAGTAAGTAACTTTATTTGCCTTTGGCTGATTTCTCGGGCGGGGAGGAGAGGGGCTGGCAGCAGCCTGGGCTTCATGCGCCCTCTGGTGGGCCTCAGAGGCAAGAACCAGAATCGTCACCAAACTGAAAGGACTTGACATTCTGGAGGCCACAGTCAACACAGTCTAGGGGAGGGTTGCAGTGTTCCTCACGACTGCACCCCGGACCCAGCTTCAGGAGATGGGGCATGATGGGAGGAGGCCCTGAACCTCTGGCTCTTATACTCGCCCGTGTTGGATGCCCGCATGTTCTGCCGAGCCTTCATCTGCTTCAAACGGTCCTTGTCCACTTCCCGCTTGGTGAGGATGAAGAGGAGGATACCACAGGGGAAGCCGATGGCCCTAGGGGTGGGGAAATGTGCACGGGATTTGGGGAGGGGCCAAGCCTGAGCCAGAGGAGCTGGGGAGAATCTCATTCTAGCCTCATCAATCGCTCGAACGCTGCAATACCACTTGCGTCTATTCAGCCTCTGCCATGGCTGCTGGAGGGCCCCACTTGAATCAGATCCTGCCACTGCCCTGCTTAAAATGCTGTAATAGCTCTCCATCATTTCCTGGCCAAGTTTAAACTCCTAGGCATGGCACAAAATGCCCAGTGTTGTTGGGTCTCTGCCCACCTCGTCATTACTTTCCCCTAGACACTGGTTACTCCTCAGTATGAGCCCTGCCATCCTGCCGTACCGACTGTGCCAGACTCTCCAGACAGCTCATCCTCTTTACCTCCCCAACTCTTGGCAAAGATTTCCCTCTGTCTAAACTGCCTCACACCCCCTTGCAGACTCCGCTCCTTAATTGAGTGACCACTGTGTGGAAAGCGCTGAGGTGTGGGGAAAGGGCATGGGGTCACAAGACCTGGTGAGAATCCAGCTTTGAGCTTCAGTTCCCTCCTCTATGAAATGGGGGTGTCATATTTATCTCAGAAAGATGAAAACATTACACTGTAAAGTACTGGCACACCTCAGGTGCTAGAAAAAAATGTCAATTTCCCTCTCCTTTTCCTTTAACATTGATCAATAACACGCATTAAGATGAGAGTCAGATCCAAGTAACAATGCACTGAACACCTTGTAGGTGCTACTATACAGCTAATATAATCTTGTGTGATCTCGATTAGCTGAAAGATCTCAATTGGGTCTCACCCCAAGCTCCCAAAGAGAGGATGAGGCCAGGAACCCAAATCTGAATCAGATTAGCTCAGCTTACTCCACAGAAAACACTGTCTTTCCAATTCCACATCCTTTTCCACTCCCCTACCCCAGTCCTCTGAGATTCCAGTCCTCACACCCAGCAACTGTCCCCACAACCTTGGATTCACCTCACCACCTGAAACTTGGAGAAGTTTCTGGGTCCCGCCCTCCCCTAGTGCCACTCCCCATTGGTGGGCAAAGGGTTAGTTAAAACTCACCAGGCTAGTCCCACAGCTTTCATGGGGTTCTTGCCCCTCTTTCTGGGAATGTATTCCAGCTCAGGGGATAGGGGTTCAGGCTCCTCCTTGGACTCTGGGGAGCTGTGGCTTTGCAGCGCCCGGGTCCTGTTCTGGGAAGCCTTGTTAGCTGTGGCTCCTGAGAGAATCCCTGTGGATGGAGGCAAGGAAGGTCAGTAAGAGAGGATGAGAAAGAAAGCCCGGGGAGGAGTGGTTGAGATATGAGAAAGGGGAGTGACTGCCGTTTGGAGTAACAAGTGCCAGGAAGAGTCCAGAGGGAAATGGGAAAATCGCCATCGAGGTGGCACCTTTGAAAGCCACTTCCACGTCACTGCGGGCTTATCACCCTGGTGCCAGGAGAGCGAGCTTCGCTGTTCTTCATCTCCTCAGACGACAGGATGTGAAGGACTACAGTGGGGCTCACATGAGGCGTATGAAGGAAATCCGAGAAAAGGTTTTCAAACTGCAGAGTGTTAGCACTGGCTTAAAGATAGTCTACTCCATCCCCTCATTTTATAGAAGAGGAAACTGAAGCCCCAAGAGACGAACTGCTTCGCCCAAGGTCAAACTGCTAATTATCAGGGGCTAGAACCCAAGCCTCCAGAAGCCCAGGGCTCTTTCCTCTGCAGTGCGGTGAGTGTGAAACACCTGGAGCGCGGGAGTCTAAAAGGCTTCCTTGGGGCTCCCTTTCGCAGCAAGACCCCAGAGGTGTCGTGTAACCGGAAGGCTGAGGGATGGGCTGGGTGACCTCTAAAGAGCATCTTTTAGCCCCCAGACTCTTTTAAGATCCTGCAGAGAGGTGCGGGCAGCAATCGACAGCCCTGACATCCTGCTATCGTCGAGCGGGATGTGAAAAAAGGGGATTCCCTGCAGTCCTGCCCTCCCCGGGGTCCCTCTCCTTACCCCGGAGGACGCGGGCATTTCTTGCCCCCCGGCCCTTCAGCGCCGTAGCAGCTACCACCGCCGCCATGTTCAGATCCCACCCCCCCTTCACCGCACTCCCCGCTGGGAATTGTAGTTTGCGTAAGGGGCCTCCCCCGCTCCTTTCGTCCGGCCTACAGACCAGAAACTACAACTCCCAGAAGCCCGCGGAGCGGACCAGAGAGAACTACTCTTCCCAGGAGACTCCAGAGGCGCGCACGCTCGCTTGTTTCCCTCCTGTTGGGGGCGGAGACTGGTTGGGCGGAGTTTGGTTGCTCCCTGCCACGCCCCGTCCCCCTCTCCCAACTCTGCCCTGTGATTGGTGGTTCATCCAGTCAAACCCCTTCTCTATTGGTCGAGAGCCCGTCGTTCTCATTGCCGGGGAGTCGCCTACGCCTACTTCCTCCCGGGAGGAGGGGCTCGTGTTCCGCGTCGTCGCGCAGAGCTGACTCTGGGAGGCGTTTAGGCCCAGAGAAGTGGATCTGCCGCTTGCGCCGCATGGAGTCCGAATCGGAAAGCGGGGCCGCCGCTGACACCCCACCACTGGAGACCCTAAGCTTCCATGGTGATGAAGAGATTATCGAGGTGGTAGAACTGGATCCAGGTCCGCCAGACCCGGGTGAGAGCTGCTGATCCTCAGGCCATGGGACCGGAGGCGCTCACCTCTGGCCTTTGACCCCCTGCTTCTCCCCCTCCCCTCCCCACCGGTCATTCCTACCGGCCTCCTTCGCCCTTCCTCTCTCCTCCAACCCCACACTTAGTTCACAGGCCTGGCGGGGGTGGGGGTTCCCCTGACGCCTCCTCTGGCCCTTCCCCTCACACACCCCCTTCCCATCATCCCCTTGGTCCTCCCTTCCCACACTGTCTCTGGCCAACCCCAGGTCCTCGGACCTCTCCTGTCCTCCGCCCCACACGCCCCCTCCTCCTTGCCGCTTCTCACCCCCGCTTGACCTCATCTGTCTGATCTCACCTTACCCCCTTGCCACATGATCCTCCGCAGCCTCGGGCTTCCCCACACTTCCCATCCCTCTTACCGCCTGGCAAGCACCATCTTTTAACCCTCTCCCCAAAGCAGACGATCTGGCCCAGGAGATGGAAGATGTGGACTTTGAAGAAGAGGAAGAAGAAGAGGGCAATGAGGAGGGCTGGGTTCTGGAACCCCAGGAAGGGGTGGTCGGCAGCATGGAGGGCCCAGACGATAGCGAGGTCACCTTTGCATTGCACTCGGGTAGGTCTCTGAGGAGATCGTCATAAACTTAGTCCAGGTGGGCACTTGAGCATCAGACATCTACTGTGTAGGGAGTAGTATGAGGGACACTGGTGGGAAAATGCTGGCCTTGCCCTGGAGGTAGGGGGCAGTATGATGGAATGGAGAAGGGCTTGGCTCCTGGAGTCAGTTGAGACACTTGGGTTCAAATCCTGTCTCTGCTACTTGCCTATTTATGATCTTTATTAAAGTGCCTGAGCTTTAGTTTCCTTTTAAAGAGTTGTCACTGGTGAAAGTCAATAAACGTTCCTTTAGTGTGAATTAGAGGTAGTACTTTTTGGAGCATATTTTAGATAATTCTCTTAAATATTAGCTCCTAATGAGGAACCAGTAACACTGTACTCTCCTCACTCAGTCCCCAGCCTGGTGGCATCCCATGCTGAGAACTGTAAGCCCTGCACGTGTATCCTCTTTTGTCCCTGGTGTCAGTGTTGGGTGGTGAAGGGAGCGGCACTGAAGGGGGCTCTGCTTTGGAGAAGGACTTAGAGTTTGGGAAACTTGGGGAGGGATTTCTCCAACAACCTTGAAATGCAGAAGAACTTGGATGCATCCTTCTTTTCCAGGAAGAAAGACATGTTGCTTTGGGTGGAAGGGGGTGGGCTTCCCAAAGTTCCCGAAGGACAAAACCCTAGGTGGGAGCCCCATCCCCTTACGGAGTATCTCTTGGGACAGCGTCTGTGTTTTGTGTGAGCCTGGACCCCAAGACCAACACCTTGGCGGTGACAGGGGGTGAAGATGACAAAGCCTTCGTGTGGAGGCTCAGCGATGGGGAACTGCTGTTTGAATGTGCAGGTGAGGGGACCTGGGGGAGGTCCTTCCCCTTTGGTGGTCGCAGGGGCTGGCCTGCAGTGGTTGCGAATCTAACAGCCTTTTATTGACTCCTGTTTTGCCAGCTCTGTGCTTGGCCCAAGGGCCCCAAAGAGGAATAACATAGTCTGTTGTGGGCACAGGGAGGGAGGCACTAATTGGTCAGAGGAATCTGGGAAAGGCCTGGGAGGAGGAGTATTGGGAAGTGAAGGAGTATTAGGGCAGAATGGAGCTTGTGGGTATTTCAGTCAGAGGTATGGAGTAGACAGAATGGAGAAGATATAGGCCTTGGCTACACATGGTTGAGTTGGGGGCCAGCAGTGTCTCTCCTGGGGACACCTGGGGGTGTTGGCTCCTGGAGTGACTCTGAGTTTGTTACCTGTTCTGCTGGGACCTACCCCCCTTATTTTTTTCCCCAGCTGGTCCTTTCCGGGAGCCAGATACCTGGGTCTTGTGTCCCCAGCACCAGATATCCTGAGGTTCTCTTTTCGTTCTGCCCACTTTTTTTTGCAGGCCATAAAGACTCTGTGACTTGTGCTGGTTTCAGCCATGACTCTACCCTGGTGGCCACAGGGGACATGAGTGGCCTCTTGAAAGTGTGGCAGGTGGACACCAAGGAGGAGGTCTGGTCTTTCGAAGCAGGAGATCTGGAGGTGAGATCAGTGGAGGGCCAGGGGTAGGGATGAGGGCTTGGGGGTCCAGTCCCACCCCGACGCCAGGCCAGGCCAGCCCTGAGCCACTGCACTCCCACAGTACAGCAAGAACATCTGAACCCGTTCCCTGGGATGTCCCTGCTGACTCAGAAGCAGGGAAAGCTTGGTGGGGCTCATGGGGCAGACTCCTAGGTGAGATGGGGTGAAGGGTCTTCCTGCTGACCCTTTCTCTGCCCAGTGGATGGAGTGGCACCCTCGGGCACCTGTCCTACTGGCGGGCACAGCTGATGGCAACACCTGGATGTGGAAGGTCCCGAATGGTGACTGCAAGACCTTTCAGGGCCCCAACTGCCCAGCCACCTGTGGCCGAGTCCTCCCTGACGGTGAGAGCAGCTCCCGTGAGTGCAGAGAGCTGGGCGCCAGGGTTGCACACCTCCCTGGCTCCCTTTTGGGCCACCGCCAGCAAACTCTGAGGCCTGTTTTTCTACCCCACCTCCCCTATTCCCTGGCCTGATGTGTTTGAGGGTGCCATCTGTCCTCTCTTCATCGACGTCTCTGGCACTCTAGGGAAGCGAGCTGTGGTCGGCTATGAAGATGGCACCATCAGGATTTGGGACCTGAAGCAGGGAAACTCTATTCATGTACTGAAAGGTATCAGAAGTGGGTTAATCGAGGCCTTTATAGGGAAGGGGCTGAGACCTGGGGCAGGATGAAGTCTGACTTATCCCCCTACTTCATCCTAGGGACTGAGGGTCACCAGGGCCCTCTGACCTGTGTCGCCACCAACCAGGACGGCAGCCTGATCCTAACTGGCTCGGTGGACTGCCAGGCCAAGCTGGTCAGTGCCACCACAGGCAAGGTGAGTGGGGCCTGGAGCCTGGCTGTGGGGCCCTCTGCTTTCTACATCTCCTCTCCTTCCTTTTTTATTCTTCACTCTGCCTCCTCGCCTCACCATCTTTCTTCTCTATTCGAGGACCAAGTTTCCAGGCCTTTCTCTGATCCCCTCCTCTGGCTCATAGGTAGTGGGCGTTTTCAGACCTGAGACCGTGGCCTCCCAGCCCAACCTGGGAGAAGGCGAGGAGAGTGAGTCCAACTCAGTGGAGTCCTTGGGCTTCTGCAGTGTGTGAGTGTGAGCAAGGCCTCGGCCTGGAGACAAGAGCAGGGGGGTTGGGGAAGGGGGACTGGGCTAGGGGACCCTAGAGGACCAAAGGGCACTGAGTCCTGGTCCCTCACGGGCCATCGTGATGCTCTGCTCTGCCCAGGATGCCCCTGGCAGCTGTTGGCTACCTGGATGGGACCTTGGCCATCTATGACCTGTCTACACAGACCCTCAGGCACCAGTGTCAGCACCAGGTACAGGCAGCCTGGAGCGATGGCCACGGCTGTGGGGAAGCTTAGGTCTCTGGGAGCACTTAGCCCAGACCTGGCTGTCTGGTTTTTCCCTGTGACCCATCATCTATCCGTCCCTCCCTCCCTCACTTTCTGAGAATTGGGAGCAGATGCCTGTCAGCTCTGCCGCCCCTGACCCTGCCCCGCCCCTGTCATCCCCTGCTGTAGTCGGGCATTGTGCAGCTGCTATGGGAGGCAGGCACCGCCGTGGTTTATACATGCAGCCTGGACGGCATCGTGCGCCTTTGGGATGCTCGGACTGGCCGCCTGCTTACTGACTACCGGGGTCACACGGCTGAGATCCTGGACTTTGCCCTCAGCAAGTAAGTGCCTTGGGCAAGGGCTGGGGTCTCTGTATATTTAGAAGATGGGAATAGTATACAGGGGGCCACAGGGGCTTTAGGGTGTGGGAGGGGATTCCTAAGGGAAGCTGGGCTGGCCTAGGAGGCAGGAGTGCTGGGAAACCTGTAGGAGCCATGGCTTCTGTTGACAGTGTGGCTGCATCATTTGTGGGGCTCAGAGGCAGGGACTGCTTCCCTGCTGCAGGCAGCTCTCCTCTGATCCCCTTCTGGTTGCTGGCTTCAAGTGTGTTCACTGGATGCGGCGGATCAGCCTAGGCATAGGGGCCTAGAATTAAGAATCCTCTGGAGGAAGCCACCCGAGGGCCCCTGGATGGTGGGCTTGGGGTTAGGCCTTACATCCTCCATTCCCCTCAGTGTGTGCTTTCTGTCCACAGAGATGCCTCTCTGGTGGTGACCACATCAGGAGACCACAAAGCAAAAGTATTTTGTGTCCAGCGACCTGACCGCTAATGGCTGCAGCCTCTGCTTTGTGTCTGGTGTGGAGAGGGTGCAGGGAGACCCCCCACCAGCAGAGACTATCGGGTAGGAAGGAAGAGGAGGGGAGGGGCCTCGGACTACTTTCCAACCCCTTGAAACTGACTTGCCCCCTCTCTGTCCCTTTCTTCTCTTAAGAGACCCACCCTTCAGCCCCTCCCTTCGTCCCTCCCCCTGGCCCAGACCTGGTGGGTCCTTCAGAGGGAGGTTCAGACCTCTTTCTCTTTCACTTCCTTTGCTGGTGTGAGCCATGAGGGTGTGTATTTGTACGTGGGCGGGTAGGTCTGTGAAGTTCCCGTTCTTTCCCTTCCCAAGTCTTTGGGGGTGGAAAGGAGGAAGAGATACTAGTTAACAGATTTTAAAAATGTAAATAAAATATACTTCCCAGAGACAGTATCTGTGTGGATTTTGTGTTGGCTGGACATGGAGGAACCAGTGAGGTCAGGTTGAGGCTCCCCAGAAAATCTGCTGGATTTCAAGGTGCCTCAGCTTTTCCCCCTCAGGCGGGCATCTGTCCTCACAGTTGCCTGCCTGTCTGGAGGCAGAATTCCCTGGGTCCTCACCTGGTCAGCTGTTCTCCTGGCCCTGCCTTGCTGATATACAGAATGAGATAACCATAAAGTGGGCTACAGGAGCTTTATTCAGTCAGGTGGGGTCAAATAGGGGCAGGGTTTCTGGTCCAGAGGCATGGAGACAAGTGGAGATGGGCTTGGAGGCTGAGATGGATGGATGGATGCTTCTAGTAGGAATGAACAGAGGCCCTTCCCCTAGTTCAAGTCGAGGTCCACACTGCTTTGGCTGCTGGTGTGGTAGGCTGTGCTGGGGCCAGGACTGCCCTGGGGTCTTCCCCGCAGCACCCGGAGCCACCTCTGGGCGGCCGCCCTCCAGGGGGCCGTGTAGCGCTGATCACCCAGCCCCATGGCCACGGGCACGGCTGCCGCACTGGCGCTGCCCAGCGAGATGAGGGACAGCAGAGTTCCAGGCCCCAGTGGTGGGCGCTGCTCATAGGCCAGGACGGAGAGGAGCAGGGTAGCCACGTAGGGCCCCCAGCACAGCCCGAACAGCAACGTGGCTCCAGCCTGCGCCCTTGCCTGCCTCCAGGTAAGGGCCCGGGCCAGGGCCGAGGGCGCACCGCGGCACACAGCCCGCTCCAGCCGGCGGATGTCCTGGAGCTGGCGGTGGGCGGTGACCAGCACACGGGCTGAGAGAAGGGCGGCTGCGACCACGGCAGGTAGCAGGAGCCCATAGATTTCGAGGTAGAGGTAGGGGGCTGGGAAGACGGTGTGGGAGCTGCAGTTGGCACTAGGGGCCCAGTGGTTCCAGCCCAGAGCGGGCAGGCTGGCAAAGAACAGAGGGCCAGCCCACGTGAGGAGCAGGGCCAGCCGGGTGCTCCCGCGGGGCCGCAGAGGTCGCAGCACTGCCATGTAGCGCTCCCCATGTACCAGCAGGAGGTTGGCGAGCAGAGAGAGGAAGGAGAAGTTGGGAGCCAAGTAGAGGAAGAGGCAGGACCAATAGCCCAGGTGGCTCTGGTTCCATAGGCCTGGCAGCACGGGCAGTGCCAGCCCCGTGAGCAGCCCCGCCAGCAGCAGGCTCAGGAAGAAGCAGCCAGCGGGCGGGCTGCGCAGGCGGCGGTCCCCGGCAATGCCCAGGGCCAGAAGCAGGTTGGCAGCAACGATGAGGCTTGCCAGGGCCAGGGAGAGCCCCAGGGCCCCCGCAGGAACGGGGCTGGACACCTCCCTGGTGCTGTTGGGTGTCATCTCGGGCCTGGGGACAGGGGAGGCCTGGAGCAGCAGCAGGCATGCCTGAATGGAAGATGGGGCAGCCAGAGTTAGGGTGGGGCCACAGGTCACTGTCCTATCGGCAGGGCTGCACATTAATCCAGAGGTTGCAACTGGACTGGGGGCCATATCCTGTTTGCTGATACACATTTTTTTTTTGGTGAACTGCCAATTAAAATTTACATAAAAATTCATATTTTTAGCTTAAAAATAATCAGGTCTTGCATGGTAGCAACCAGCTGGAGCTGAGTGGTGGCTGCCTTTAGATAGCTCCCCACAGTACCTACCCAGCTACTTTGCCCCTTTCTATTATCTGCCTGGCATGCTCTGGGCAGCTGTTTATGCCTCTGTTTAGACTGAAAAGTGGACCTACCGAGCTCCAAAGCATTTTGATTATCCCTGCCACCACCAGGCAAGGCTTCTAAATAGCTAAAAGAATAGGATGGTTGGTGTGCAGTGGTCCTCCGGCCAGACAACAGTTGATAGCCTCCTTTGGGTGGGGGCTGGGACCAGAGGCTCAGGAGTGGGTGATAAATGGAGAGTGGTCTCTGTCTTCAGATGCAGGCTGGTTGACACCAGCACATTAAGAGATGGTAGGTTGTTAAGGATTGGAGGGTAGGGGCAGGAGTCAGGCTAAGGCAGGGCTCACCGAGCACTTGCGTCAGTGATGAGGCCAGGGCAATGGGTGGCAGCAAGGGGGTGTCCTGTCCTCTGCACCTCCTCTCCATCCGCCTTGTTGCCAGTTACAGCTCAGTGAGCAGCCTCCGGGTAGGACTTCCAGCCCATAAACTTGACTCGTCTGCACCACACTAGCAACAGGGCCCTTCCTGGGAACTGGAGGAGGGGAGGAGTTGTTGGGGGATGGGGAGGGCTGGCAATGACTGGGGAGATACCAGCAACAAGGAGGGCTGAGGAGAGCCCAGAGAGGGAGGAACCGCTGGGCAGGGCTGGACCTCTCTGTGGCTCTGATCTGTCCTAGTCCTCCAGCGCCCCGGCCCCACGGCCACAGGCCACATCGTGGGGATGGAGACGGGGGAGGGGTCCTAAGCCCTGTGGGAACTCCCGCTTCTGTCAACAGGGGAGCAGCTGCTGTTGCTAGGATTAAAGTCAATAAGGAAAGGATTCCTACCTGCCCCCTCCCCCAGGTCAGAGGATCAGAGGGCTAGATCAGACGTTAGAATGCTGCCCCTTCTATCCCCAGCTCCCCTCAGAACTCCCAGTTCAGCTGCGAAGCCACTGCACCCCTTACCCTCCCCTCAGCCTCTGTTTCCTCTTCCTCAATCTCCGCCAGGGTCCTCGGAACATCTTTCTCCAGAAGCCCTCCAGTTTCTGTTCCCCTTCATCCCTGCGCTGTCAACTTTATTAAACCCCATGAGACCTCAGGGTCTGTTACTTCAAACCTGGACTCTGGAGTCGTGGGCTGGAGCTCCCAGTCCTCCCTTGTAGTGAGTCTCCCACTCCACATCCACCGGAGCAGCAAGAAAGGCAGGGTCAGCCCTCAGGGGCGATTGCCCAGCAGTGATATGGGTATGCTGGCTATGTGACTCGCACATCCTAGAGGCTCTGGTGGCTTGGGCTGGGTGCAAGGGCCTCTCAGGACCTGGGACTGAGGTCTCCTGATGTGACCTGGGGACTGGGTGGGGAGGCAGGGAGGAGCTACTCACATGGTTGTGGGGGACAGGTATTTCTCCCCAAGCCTGGGCTTTCCTCTGGGTGTCAGGGAGTTGCCGCGGCCAGCACTGCAGGGGTTCTGGTGATGTCTGGTGTCCTGACCGATGAGGGCATGGTGCCCCTACTCTGCGGGGACAGCAGGGCCCAGGACTCACCACTGCCCCGGCTCTACCCTGCCTGGGTTCCTGGAGGAATGGAGCTGAGGCTGGCAGGACTCAGCCTGGCCCCGCCTCTGGGAGGTGGGACCTGGCACACCCTGAGCTGCAGTACTGGGAGGCCTTCTTCCCCTCTCTCCAGTGCCCCCTCCTTGTCCTCCGGTACCAGGGTCCTCCTCTCCAGCCACAGAACATAGCTTCCCACCAAGGTGGCAGTTCACCCAGCTTGGAGCCCTCTGGTCTGCTACTGCTTAGCGAATCTGAGAAATGCATTCCAGTTAATGAAAAATAATGATTTAGTCTACCCTCTCCACTTCCTGCCCCAGCTAATATATTTACGTTTTATGAGCCTTAAACCCTTGGCGTGGCCAGCCAGCTGACAGCACATCCAGCTCCATAATTCTGCTGCTGGTCTGCTGAGGAGTAATGCATGTCTGATGGTGGCAGGGTAGGGGTGTTTGGAGCCTGAGGATTTTCACTGCCTGCCCCTCTCCCTATCACTTGGTAGGGCCTTTCAGCTAATAAGGCCTTCCAGAAACCGGGGTCATTCCACACTGTTCTCAACTACTTTGAGAGTCAAGTTCTGGGCTATGAGGTAGAAATGGCTCTGTGGGTATGACTTTGGGCAAATTAACTCTGGGCCTCAATTTTCTCACCTGTAAAATGGGAACAAGGGAAACACGCCAGAGTTGTTGTGGGGATTATCTTTGGATAACTGCATACATCCCAGTGCCTCACACCTGATGGGGACAGGGTCTCAACAAATGACTCCCTTCCTCCCTCTTGTATGATTAAGAGGCATGATATCAGCAGTGTTGGTATCAGCAGTCCTGGGTTTGAGTGTCAGAATCCTGGTTGGATGCTATTTTTTCGTCTGTGTAAATTTGAGCAAATTATTAAAATTCTCTTGCCTTAGTTTCCTCATCTGTAAAATGGGGTTCATACTGTCCTCACCTAGTGTGAGACTAAACGAGAAAATGTGTGATAAGGACTTGGGTCAGTTCTTGGCACGGTAACACTCAATGAAAGGGATTTCTGGCCTTCTCTGCATGTCCCTTCCCTCTAGCCACCTGTCCCCTCTAAGAACTCCACTGAGTAAGGCAGATGGAGAGCCTGTGAAAAGCTAGAGGGGAATGACACTTTTGCTCTACAGGGAAATGGAGGAAACTAGGTAGAATGAAAGGGAGGGCAAGTTTAAGGCTAGGAAGCCCCTGATTTCCATCTTGTATCAAGTGCAGCTTTGGAGTGAGGGAGGTAAGCTGTTACACTCGAGGCCTGAAAAGGGAGGCAACAGGCTAAACTGCAGCAAGGGAGCTAGAGGTGAGACATTAGGAAAAACTTCCTTGCTCAAGAGCACAAGTAGGTAGAGCAAGGGGACATCTGCTTTCTCTGGGGGAGACCCGGGCCTGAAGGGCTGGAGGCCTGAGAGGTCTAGCTCTGCCAACTCTGCACAGCAGTCAGAGATCCTGGAGACAGCCTCTGTTGGGACAAACTGTGGGAAGAGGAAAGCATTCAGCTTCAAACCCATCCTCAAGGGAGCTGGTGGGGGGAGGACATTGTGTTCCAGCAGACGGCCCTCAGCCCCATGCTATCTGGTCGGGCAGAAGTCAGAGGCTCTGCAAAAGTTCAGCCTGGAGTCTGGACAGAAGTGGGAGTGGGGCCCCTCAGATACTGGGTTGCTGGGAATAAACAGACTTCTTTCTGTTCCCAGCCCTGGCCTCCTCCCTGCAGGATTCAGGATGTCTGCGTTTCTTCTTTGCTGCTCTGTCTAAACACTGTGTGTGGGATGATGTGTAGAGGGCAACCGAGGGAGCACGAGCTGAGGAGCCTGGGTTCCACCCCCTGCTCAGCCCTGTTTCTTCCTTACTGGATCATCCAGTTCCTCTCTGCTCCACCAGCCCCGGGACTGACTCACCCCCAGCCTTCTCCTCTTTGCCCACAGGAGGGCTCTGGCGCAGGCAGTTTTAAACTGGAAAGAAAACGTAAATTACACTATGCTTTCAAAGTCTCTTGTAATTATTTAGGATATAAACAAAATTTGATTCATCTGTCTTATTCTACTACTAGTCTTTAAATACGTCTTTACCACATTGCATCCTTTCATTCTTCGTAAAAATGGATTAAGTTTAAAAAAAAAAGCTCCACCTAGCTGGTTTTGCAGGCTCAAGTCCCTGTTCTCCTTTCCTCTTTGTAGAGCCTGTGTCACGATGCTTGGGGCATGGCAGGGAATCCACCTGGGCCTCCTTCATCCACTCTGCTCTCTTGAGTATTTAATTTCTCTCTGCTGACCCTGGATGTATGGGACTGGGTGGTGCGGAGAAGGCTGGGGGTCCTCACTGACTAGATGAGCAGGGGCAATGGGTCTTCCTGGACCCTGGTGACTTCCTTGAACTGTTCAACACTCTCCATAGGCAACAGCTGATGAGCTCTTGGAAGCCTCAGAAGGGCTCTAGGCACAATCCTGTGACTGAGGCTGGCCAGGACCCTGGCTTCAGGAAGCTGTAGGTCAGCTATATGGGCTGAAGAAACTGTGGTCCTTACTGTCAGGGCTCAACAATAGATTCTCCAGGTCTCCCCAAGTCACAGAAAGTGCAGTGCTTTCAGCAGTTCCCAGAAGGGGGCAGCACTGCTTGAACAAGACAGTCCTCAGAGCAGACCCAGGCTTGGGTCATATGCCTCTGTAGTTGCCAGGATGACGGTCCATCAGGCCTACTTCACATGAGACGGACTGAAGGAAACTGAAATGGTAACTGCTGAGTATCAGCTCCGGGTAGGAGGGCTGATGCAGCAGCCAGCGTCACTTCCTCTTCCTGGCTTCAACTTCCTGCCATCTGGCCCCACACTCACTTCTTGTTACAGTCTTACTTGCTTTCCTGCCAAACTCCTGGTTCTTAGCCTGCACAGATCCCACTTTATCCAGACACAGAGAGTCCCACCAACACCCTCCTCACTGGCTGCTGCAGTTTAAGGGCCACCCAAGCAGGGGAAAAATACCAGCTTTTGTGGGGAGGATCCAGAAAACCAAAAAACAGAATCACCTACATTGGACCTTGCTTCCTCAGCAGTCCTGGTACTTCTGATCCCCTTGAGTATACAGAGATGGATCTAAGATTTATTAGATGACATTATCAATTGTAATTATAGGCATTATAAGTGCCTACAATGTGACAGGCACTTATCTGTTCTCCTTTTAAGAGCCTTGTGAGACAGGTGGTGTCATGTCCAACTAAAGATGAGGCTATCGGGGCTCAGATTAAGAAATTTGCTCAGTCTAAGCGGTAGAACCTGATTCAATCCCAAGTCTGTTTTAAAACACTGTTTTCCACCTCTCCAGCTTATATCCAAGGTCGCCTATACCTCCCAGGCATGGACCTTCAGACCTTCAGGCAAGCGAGCCAATTAGCAGTAATTGAGACTAGAGCCCCACACCACATCCCCTCAGCGTGCTGACCCTCATCTAACCCCCCTCGTCCTACAATCCTATGGACTTTGGCTGAAGTTATAGTGGGCCTTTGTCCACAAAGTGGAGGGAGGGTCCTTGAGACTAGAGCCACACAAATACCAGTGTGTCTGGCAAACAGGTGAAGACAAAGGAGCAAGTCTGGAGAGTGGTTTTCACCAGCATGGGTTTTATGCTGACAGTCTTGGTATTAAGACAGCTCCTTAGGATTTACTGCTGTAAAAAATATTTAATGCCTTTTTTCTCCTAATTCCGTATTTTCTAAGCAACTTTGGTTTGGCCATTTATAGCACTTTTCAGAAATCTGACCCCCACTACGGCAAACTTACTAAGGAGTTACAGTCTAAAGTCAGCAAGAGAACAAAAACAGCTTCTAGCCAAAATTACCCTTTCAAATCCCTTAAATAAATAAATAGCTCCTGGGGGTACAGAACACATCTATGTCACCATCTCTTGCTTTATCTAATTTAGCCCAGTTCTCCATCCACCAGAAGTAGGTGACGAGGGACCTCATCCAAGAGAACACTGGGCCGACTCGGCGCAGTGAACTCTTTGCCCTGGAAGCCACAGTCAGCCCCACCAAGGGGACAGCACTCTCCAGGGCACGTTAGTTGAGGCAATGGGCACATAACCGCACATCCTGAGCTCTCTAAGAGCTCGTTTATACAACGTAAAGTGAAGCCTGGATGACTACAATGACCTGCGGCTTTCACATTTCTTGAGTATGACGCATAGTAAAAAGACATTTTTACAATCTAGTCAAGATATGTCTATTAACTAAAACATGCTTCAAAATCGATACTTACCCTCATTAAGTGCGACACACTCTGATTAGTCTATACTGTTACCACTGGGGGAACCTGGGTGAAGGGTACACAGGATTTCTGTACAATTTCTTATGATTGCAGTGAATCTATAATTATCTCACAATAGTTTAGGAAATAAAAATGTCAGGAGATTTAAATCCATTAATAGGTCTCAAACCAGTCTGAAACACACTAAACTTGATGGAGACAAATTAAAAGAGAAAGCAGAAGGTAGGAACCACCAGGGTCACCCTCAGACGATTCCAGATGTCCCTAAGCTCTTTTCCAAGCAAACTCTCTGAATCAACTGTATTTTAGGGATCAGTGGGGACAACTTACCTTGCTAGGCTCTGTGATGTTTATTAGGTAAGTATCCCTCAAAGTGAGTTTCACAGAGGGCCAGCCTTTTGGGCTGTTGTGTGAAAAAAGACACTGTGGCCAGCTGTTTGCATTAGACCCACAATGTCCTGCAGAACCACACACAGCATGGAACACATTTGGGGAAAATGCTATACATTTTTCATGATAAAATAACAAGCTAGAAAACACTTTAGAGAGCCTGGCACTGTCCTTGGCCATTGGGAGCTTCTTGGCCACAGCTGGACAGACTTAGTAACCAAGCTTTATAGTGAGCATGTTCAAGTGTACTCGGAAATGCCAACCAAGAGCTCACCAGAGGGCCACTCTCTCTTCTACAGGGAGGCTGGGGGGCCCCCGAACCTAAGCTTTTCCAGTGCAGGTCTGCAGGTTCAGGGGCAGTACTGGTGTACCCTTCACCCTTCCTCCACTCTTTTGGACTCATGGTCCAGAAACCCAGTGAATTCTCACGTAAGATAGAAAGATTTTCTTTATTAATGACCCCAACCGTATTTCTTCAGATACAGGAGTTTTGAACTCAAATACTTAGGAGAAAACAAGTTAAAATTGCATTATCCTGCAACTCATTACCAGTAACATATTGCAAAGCGAAATAGCTTGGAAAAGTGGGGGAAGGAAAGAGGAGTGAGGGAGGGAAGATAAAGAAAAGGAATTAAGTTGATCAAGTGGAATTCTTTTTTTTCCTTTTTTTTTTTAATTCTTGAGAACCATGAAGTCCTTGCAAGCACAGCTCATTTTCGCAGATTATTTTCCAAATGTGTACAAAATGGAACCAAAACGGAGAATCCCTTAAGAACCTGAAGAGGTGCAACAGTAAAAGCTACGATTATCCAGTAGCAAGTGTTCCAGCCTTCAGTTGCCAGCCGCTTCCTCTTCCCGTTCCCAAGAGTTAGCGGGATGAAAACGTCTTCCCCCTTCAAAAGCAGAGAGTAGGTGTGAAGGCTAGTTTCTGCTCACCTTTCCTTTTACCACACAACCTGGGCGAGGGATGGGATCCGGAAGACAGCAAACATGAAGTGGCAAGGTTCCCCAGGCAGAGGTATGCAGGAACTCCAAGCACGGGCCAAGAGCCGGCTTTCACATAAACATCTCATGAGCTCTTTCTCCTTGCTGAATACTTTGGAGTACCAAGTAATATCTGTGCTAAGCCCACGAGGACAGTAAATGTACCAAGTCAGACAGGAGAATCACGAGCCCACAATTTCTGGATGGCTCTGATCCACTCAAGCTTCAGACTGGGCTCAACCCTCAACCTAGGAAACAATTCATGGCCCTCCTACACAGGTTATACCTTTTCAGGCTAGCAGATAGCAGTTCCTAAAATCTTTGACCATGGGGGCAGGATGTTCACAGAGGTAACCCTCCACTCTCAAGGTTAAAGGCGCTTTGTATTGTGAAGTGGTAACGATACTCGGTCACAGAACACTTGCCTGACTTAAGGCTCCTGAGCCATGGAGTCCTATTCCACCCAGTATTTCCCCAGAAGGGCCACCTTTGGGAACAGGCTGGTTCCCAAAGATAGAGGGTGTGCATTTGGTAAAGGTGCCTGGAAGCTAGAGTTAGAACTATGGGAAATTGGGGCAAAAATATGGGGGCTAAAGTTTTTTGCCCTGAGTGTTTCACCCAGACCAAAATGAAACAAAAATATTCTGTTACTCACCACCCAGTAAAAAACTCCTAAGTATTCGATTCTGGCAGAGCACTGTGGGTGCTGATGGTCAGCTTCTGATCCAAGGCTGTTTCTCACAGCAGGCCCACCACCCTCTTTCATGCTGTTCTAGGGTATAAGACCCCACACAGCAGAGTGGGGACCCAGGCTTCTCCTACCAGGCTGAGCCAGTTAACTCCTGCCCACCCTTAGGAACACGATCTGGTTTTCAGGGTGAATACAGTTGTTTGCCTCCCCCTTTTCCTCTCTGGGGCCCACCTCTGCCAAAGAGAGGTCATAGGACAGAAAAAGGCAAAGCTGTTCTTAAGTTCCAGGAAGGAGGTTTATGAGCAATTTGCTCATTTTAAGGACTCATTCTTTCCCAGTCCCCCAACAGGAAAGGGAGTTGTCCCTGTCCCCTGGCCACTACACTCATGTGCAGTGACCAACCAGTCTGCTGGCTGTGGAACAGGGCAGGGGAAAAGCCCTGAGGGGAGACACTGGCGATGGCTGCCTGGTGGGCTCTTCTCCAGAATGGATGCGCAGTCATGGGGCTGACGGGGCACGGGCAGCCTGTGACTATATTTAAGATGCCCAGCCTTCCTGTCTGGTAGGCGACAGGCGGGCCAGGTCAGGATGCTTTCTGCTCTACCAGGCTACCGGTCACCTCCCAGCCTCTACTGAAGAGCCTGTCTCTCCACTAGGCCCTTAAAGTGGCATGAAATTGGCTGCCTCACATTCAAGGTCACCAAAGTGGTGCAGGTGAGAGAAGCAAGCAGGCAAAGGGGACCTGTAAACTCCGGGCTGGAGGCAAGGTTCTGCAGGGGCAGCAAGAGAACCACACACCGCCCTGGGCACACACCGTCTCCTGCCTCCCAAACTTGTGCGTTCTGCCCATGTTGGGCTCTGCCATGAAGCTGCACAGTGGAAGGAGTCATGCTGCTCTTTCGCTGCCATGGCATGTGGACACCACTCTCTGAGCAGAGGATCTGCTATGGGCTGAACACTCGGTTGGCTCTAGACAATGGGCAGAGCTACTACAGAGAAAGGCCCCTGGTACTAATTTCCTAACAAGAGACAGGCAGACCCTAAAGCCTGAAGAAATCAGGGGTGACTTAAACTGCTCTGTAGAAATGTCTGATGTTTCTGAGATTGATAATCCCCTGGCTCAGGCACCCAAGAGTCAGACACTGCTCTCATCCTGTAAAACAGCAGCAGAAACTAGCTTGGCAGAGAGGCTTCACATGCCAGGAGGAGGAGGAGCCTGAAGCCCTAGGCACACCACACCTGCCAAAGGTCACCTCCAAGAGAATGGGGTGCTGGCCAGTGCACTGGCTGGCGGGGGTGTAGGGAGGCTTAGTTCACCTCAAGACTTTTAATTCAATGGGCACAAAAGATAGCAGATCAGCACCTATTATCTTTAGAACAGGACTGCCTGAACTTCACCAGAGGGGGACCCAAGACCCGGCACCTGGCACAGACCTAAATCCCCAGGCCCCAGACCAAGCTGGCCTCCTGCGTGCAGAGCCTCGGCCATTTACAGCTCCCCCCATCATCTCCATCCCTGATAAAGCAACTTCTTCTTCATGCAAAATTCCTGTCGAGAAGCAGACCAGGAAAAAAGAACACTTGGGAATGGTTCCAGGCCTATTTACTCAACTCAAATGTCCTTAAGCAAATGACTCCTATTTCTCTAGGAAGACCCCAAGAAGGACAAGACTAGCCTCTCAACTCAGGTCCAAGGAGAACACAGCTTATCTGGGTAAAAAGGTCCCTCTGTGTTTTTCGTAGCTGCCACGCTTCTCACTCACAAAGATGTAGAAAACAAGGAAACCCATTCAGAAGCGAAAGCCTGTTCATCTCATCTTCAGTCTGCTAGGCCCAACACTGCCTGCCTCACATGCAGCTACTGCCCAGACACCTGGAGGCCACCGACACCCACTACCCTCCTTCTTGGTGAGCTCCAGAGAGGAAGGTGGTCCTGTTGAGGGATGGCCCTACTACTCACGTGATTGTTTTCATTTCTTTCTTCTCGGCATCTGGGCGTGCACGATTCAGCACCTTGAGAAAGTCAGATGTTTTCGCCCGCATACGTGTGTGAATATAGGCCTGGAGGCAAACACAATGGGTACTGAGGCAGTCATGTTCTAGAAAGGCAGCTTTGCCTTCATTAGCAGAAGTCATCAGGAAGGTCTGGAAATCACCACCCTGGGGATGAATTAGGGCCATGCAAGGAAGCATATATTCACCTCTCTGCTACGGGGAGTGGTGGGGGAGAGATGAAGAAAGGCCATGATTTCTCAGAGCCTTTAGAACCATCTGTGTAGAGTTCATAGCAATAGCCTGAACTACACAGACGACTTTTTACGTTACCAGCTCTGGTGGAGGGAATGACGTGGAGCACAGGAGCCGAGGTGCTGCGGCTGGTCTCACTCACCTTAGAGCACTTGATGTGGTAGTGCAGGTAGTCCCGGAACGTGTGGATCAGGTTGATGGTGTTGTCTCGAGCACTGGCGTTGGTGTGGCGGGGGAACAGCACTAGCAGGGGCACAGACAAGGCATCAGGGAGTAATGTCCACGCCAAAGGGAGGGAAGACAGCAGCCTACAGTCAGCTCCAATCTCTCCCTGCTCAAGGACACCCACCTGTTTCGCTACACGCAGGCTTTGTCATGGGTTTCTCCTTGAGACGAGGAAGGAGTAACTACCAAAACCAGGCAGGTGCCAGTGAATGCAAATGGAGGTGATCATGTTCAAACACCAGGACTCCCCAGGGAAAGGGCCTGGTCTTGGAATTAATTCCAGGTCTGGACTCTGTGGCTGTGCATTCTGAAATCTCTTCTGTGTGCCACATATCTACTATCTCCCGCCCCTACAGTTCAACAGTCTCTCTTGGAAGATGACACTACTGGCTACTTGGGTAGACTGTGGAGCAATCAGGATTAGAGAACAAAGCCTGCCTGTCCTGGGTGCTGAAGCAGAGTAAGCCTTCAGAGAAACTAGATCCTAGAAAAGATCATGTATTCTGTGGTAAAAATCAAACATGAAGGCAGAAGAACCTGAACTCTCTTGATGAGGACCAGCAGGACTGCTCGGTTGGCAGCTGAGAAAAGCACTCCCCTCCAATCCCCTGAAGGCCTGTGCAGTCACTGAGCCCTGCACCTGGATTGACCTGCACTCCTTTCCCTCTGGATTCTTGGAATCCCCTCTATCTTCTGCACCTACTCTACTCAGTGGTCTTACCATCAGCAAAATTCTTCAGGATAAAGTTTTGCTGAAATGAAAGGAGTGCCTCACAGGAAAGGGTGGGACCCCTATGTCAATTTGCCCTGAAGAGAAATGAGCATCAAGGCAGGAGATAATTACACTGCATGGGTTCTGGGATGTTAGTAACTGTTAGTTTACCATCAGTTCATGTATTGAGATAGGCCATGAACTGTAAGCTGTGTCTCAACCTCAAAGGGTGTTAAGTGAAAAAAAAAGTATAGCTTAGGTTTAATGAAATATGGTAAATCCACTTGCTCATCTCTGATAAACAGGTGCACCTTCAGCACTGAGATGAATTAAAGAAAACTTCACAAAAGGAGACATTTTAGTAGCAATCAGGTGCAGTGTGTGAATGAGCTGCGATTCTAAACTCAGCTATAAGGATGAGCCAGCTTATCAGACTGAAGCAACTCTAAGAGGGGAAGATGTGAATCTTTTTAGAGGGAAAGTAGGATAACTCAATCATGGCTGGAGCTCTGGCCTAATGAGCAAAAATCAAGAAATGCCAAAAGACAGAAAATTCCCACCTAGCTACTTAGCAATACTTATGTGGGCCTAACTCCTCACACTTGACATCAGAGGCTACCTTTTTCTCCTTAGAATTTAAGAAAAACAGGGAAAAAGGGGAAATGATCACTGTACAAAAATAGTCCACGACCTGTAATTAGTGTCCCCTGACACCCCTCCCTCAGTCATGACAATGGCAACACGAACAGTCCAGTGTGCCTGCTTTTGCCCCCTCCCCTGACAGTTCAACTGCAGTGTGAACACACCAAGGCACACATGCGGCAGCCCAGCCCTGCTCACCGAAAGTGATGTAGCCAATGTTGTCACCCACGGCAGCATCGGTGTCTTTCAGCTCCAGAGGAGGTTCCCTGTGGCTGAAGAGGACTTGTGGGGCTGTGTGGCTGGCTCTGCGTCCTTCTTTGAACTCCTGCCAGGATGAAGCAAAAAGCAAGCAGAAGACAACCTGGTGTGACATGAATGGCAACTTGTGCTCTGGGGCTTGCCCTATGGGTGTGACCTCTGTAGCCACTGGACCAGCAGAGGCTAAAAATAAACTACACCTAACAGGAAATACTTCAAGTGCTGGCTGCCATCAATGCACTCCAGATTCAAAAAGGAGAGATCAGAGTACTTAACAAGTCTGATCTTCAATAAGTGAGGTAAAGCACAGTCAATTACCTCCCATTTCTCATTTTGGAAGAAGGTGATAAAATAAATTCTGAGACTAAACAGACAACGAATTGCAAAGCACTGGGAGAACCAGATTATATTCAGGATAAGGACTATTGCTTATTAGTTTCTTTTGAGTTAATGGGAAGAGAGGTTATATTTTTCAAGAAGTCTTTAAAATTCCAGGGTGAATGAAACCCAAGCTTTAGCTTGGTTGAGACTGAAGTCTTAACTCCTTTTACCTTTGTACACAAAGCTCCTTATGAGCTGACCAATTTTTCATCACTCCTCTCACCCCTCCTCCACTTCTTCCAGTTTCAGGAATACTACTTTCTCTAGGCTCTGAGCCTTTGCACAGATCTTGTTTCACTGAAGTATCTTAGATCCTGTTACTGCTTAGAATTCATCAATCAGAACTTTAGACCAAATTTAAACCCTTCTTGGGGGCAGAAGACAACAGTATTAAAGAAGCTGAGTTGGTGGGGGTGGGTATAGCTCATTGATAAAGCACATGCTTAGCAAGCATGAGATCCTGGGTTCAATCACCAGTACCTCCATTTAAAAAAAAAAAAAAAGATGAGTTGTCTTAGTGTTCACTGAGAAAAGGAGACTGTGACTTATGAGAACTGAAAGCTCATTTTTAATTCTGGCTCTAGAATGGCCCTGGACACAATGATCATCACCCTACATAAGAGCTCATCCTTGAGAAAATGTATCTACCCATAACCAAACTACAGAAAAATGCTTGAGGATGTAAAATTCAGGTCATTTCTTCTGTGTTCTAATCTCCAAATCTCAAGCTTTCCCAATCCATGCATTCCTATGTCAGCAGACAGGTGATATGAGGAATCACTGTCTCAACCCAGATCTGTAAGAATAGAACCAGATTTTCCAGCAGTGCCAGTAAAACTGGATGATCCAAATTCTGAGTGATAGCAGAAAGACGGAACCAGGGGCCTTCCAAGGTCTCGAGTTTTATGAGCACTGAAAACATGTTATACTGCCTTTTGGTCTACAATGCTCATCTACTGCTCTTCAGATATGACCTCTTCTATAATGCCATCTCCAAAAGCCTCAGGGCAGCTGGCTGCTCTCCCATGTCTTTTACAAACCTCTACTGTAATACTTTACTATTCATTAATGCATCTAGCTTTCCTACCAGGTTGTGAGTTTCTCAAGCCAAGGATCCTGCTTTTATTCATCTCTGTGTCTAGTCCTTTGCCCTTCAAAGAGGCTGTCTAGCACGTGGCTTGCAGAAAGAAAGCACTTCTCCCCTGGCCGACTCAGCATTGTCACACTCTGAAGGAAGCAGCAAGGACTATGTTTCCATCTGCAGGTAGGGAGAATGCACAGTGATCAGCAAGCCCTTGGTTAATGGGCAGCAAAGGAAGACTAACACCTGAGGAGGTCTAATGCCCAGTCTGGGGTCCTGCCTGTTTCACCACCCTGCCTGCTAAGCTCACTCACTGTTTGGCATCTAAAGGTTGGTGGGAAATAAATTAACATCATGGATTAGGTTAGCTCCCCTTTGAATTTTGTTCCCCAAAAGAAAAATATCTGGAGAGGAAGAGAAGAAGCCAGGATCATTCAAAACGGAAATTCTTTAGTCCCAGTGAAGAAAACAGAACAGATAACTGTCTGCCAGCATTCTCTTGTGTTTAGTAAGCTTCTTTAAGGCTCCAGTTCACTGGTACAAGTGGCATTCACAACCACATGGGGTATTTGTAAACCTATGGTGATTTGGCAGCATTTCATCAGTTCTGTATACATGGAAAGTGGTACATTTCAGACTTGGTTAACAATATATATACATATATTTTACCTTAAAAAAATTTTTTTTAACTTTTAGGGGAGGTAATTAGGTCTGTCTATCTATCTATCTATCTATCTATCTATCTATCTATCTATCTATCTATTTTTAGAGGAGGTCCTGGGGATTGAACCCAGGATCTCGTGCATGCTAAGCATGCGCTCTGCCACTTGAGCTATACCCTCCCAGCCTAACAATATAGTTCTGATTTTGGGGTTATCGTTTAGGCAATCTCACTCCCATCTTTGTTTCTCCTTGTTTTTCTCTCTTATATAGTACTTGAATGCCAACTAACCAACCAACCCAGCAGCTCTCCATTTTCCTAAATGTCTTCTTTTTCCTCCCTCCAGCTAGGATATCTTTTGAGCATCACAATACTATTTCTCTCTTCCGTCAAAGCACAACTTACCATAGGAAGTTCAGAATAAAGCCAAATATATACAGAAATTTAGTATATGATAAAAGAACATCTCAAATTAGTAGTGTAAAATGGGCTTATAAATAATTGCTACTAGGATCAACAGGTAGCCACTTAGAAAAAAAAAAGGATCCATCTTTCATACCGGGTACCAAGAGAAATCCACATAGATAATAAGATCTATGTGTAAAATATGAAACTATTAAAAAAAATCCAGGAAAATAATACAGGTAAATTTATTCTTAACCTTGCAATAGGGAAAGAGTTTCTAACTATGACTCAAAATCTAGAAGATGTAAGAGATGGATCAATTTAACCATGTGAAAATAAACTTCTACATGGGGAAAAAACAAAACAACAAAAAACAATCCATAAAATCTAATGACTAACTGGAAAAAATATTTGCAACTCTATCACAGACAACAGGCTAATCTTCCTAGTATATAAAGAAATCGAGAAGATCAATAACCCAATGGAAAAATGGGTAGAGGACATAAAGAGACATCTCATAGGAAAAGAAAACAAACAGCCTTCAACGTAAAAAAAGGTGTTTTGACCTCGCTCATAAGAGAAAGCAGATACCATTTTCAACCAGTCAGATTGGCAGAACTCCAAAAGTTTAATAACACTTTGGGAAAATGAATACTCTTATGCATTGGAGGTGGGAGAGAAAAATGGCACAACCTCTATGGAGGAGAGTTTGGCAATATCTAATCAAAATTACTGAACTTGACCCAGTGTTCCCAGTTCAGGAAAACATCCTTCAGATATAACCACACATGTATACAGGTAGCAAGGGTCCTCAAAATAACATCTTCACAATTGCCTAAGCAGCAGATAGCTTGTGTCTTGTCCTTGAACAAGTTCTCTTAAGTTACTGGACTGACTTTAAGATCCAAATATGAAAAAAAATTCTAGTTCACCACGCTAGTCTCCAAAAGGGTAATCACTGTTCCTATCACTTTTCACAGAATGAGCACGGAAATGATGACACTGACCAGATTTTCTCTAGTGCTCAGCTTGTATGCCTACAAAGATAACACCCAAAGCCAAGCACCAGAACATCCATGTGAGCAGGGAATGGAAACTCTCTGACTCTTCCTTAAAGGCAGTAGGCATACCTCAGAGTCTGTCTGCCCAGTAACAAAAGCAGGGATAGTGTTCTGACCAGGTTGGAGGTGCACGCTGTCACGGGAGAACAAAGACCCACACCAGGCAGACTAGTGACCATGAGGAACTTCCAACATCATCCCCCGGTCACACTATTCTGTGCCAGGCAACCACTGTTCTCCTCTCTCCTAAAAATTTAAAGTAACTAGGCCCAGGAAAATGCTCAGATGATTTATTTTGGAGGGAAAAACAAACAAAATAAGTCCAGGTTCTAAGGTCACTTCAAATAAATTACCCTAGTCTTTGAGTATGGAAAGAGAGGCAGGGGAGATGGCATTCACACAGTGCCAGGCCTGTCACTCACTGGAGACACTGTCAGTGCAAAAATGCAGACACTTTGTTTTCCCTTTTAGGTAAGTGCCCCACCACCTGAACTTTGAGGGAGAGCTTAAATTCACATGCAAAAAAGAACATACAAAATTCTTCCAAGGAACAAACTGCCAGTACACTCCCCAAGATAAGATCTGTTTAAACTATAAAAATAAGTTAAGATGCTGCCTGGAATAAAATGGAACAAGACTGGTAAAAAACCAGCCAAATCTAAATATATACTTCATTGCTTTTAAAATTAGCCCGTCAGTTTGGATTTAGCTCAATTTCTGGGCTACTGCATCGAATTCCCCTGTCAATTCTGTATAAAAACATATGAAATGCCTGTCTGAAGCTTACATTTAGGACCCAAACATACATATCCATATATCTGTGCGCACGCACGCACGTGCACACGCACACTCTCTCACTTTTTCATAAGTTTAGTACTCACAAACGCTGTGACGATATTCTAATTTTTCTGTACAGAGGCTACAAAATTAGAGTCACTCATTAAATAGCCTAAACATAAAAAGCCACTACAGATGGATCAAACTGAGAATATCACTTTTGAAGATTTTCCTAGCCACTTAGAATGGCTACACACAATGTATCCTCACTATATTAAGCACAACTATCTTTCAACTCTATATGGCAAAAAAGATGCTGCCCCAGACAAGGAACAGAATGAATGTACAAAGTTTTTTGAAAATCTAACCACTGTACTAGATTTCGAATGCTGACCCATCTCAGAAGAAACCAGTCAGGATACCACTTCACCAATGAGCTTTCATGTCCTAAAGCCAGCAACTGGTTAGCAGACTGCATGACAAAGCCACAATGGATGTATTATGTCAGACTTGAGTCCAACTGCACCAGAAATCCAATTACAAAACGTCTTGCTAAACTCCATTCCTCTTCTTAGTAGATGAGCTTCTTTCAAGGGAGGCACTCCATGGTAACTTCGGTCAAACTCAGGCCCGTTCTCTTCACTGTCAGTTCCACAAGTCTACCCTATTGATGCATTACCTACTACTCAAGAATATTCCTTAGATTCCAATCTGAAAAGACTTTAGGACTAAACCAAGCCAAGGACAGACCTTGCTAGAAACTCCAGGAAACACAAGAGGGTAGAAAATATTACCAAACTTTAAATCAAAGGCCCCATGGCAGGAAGGATGCTTAATGTTCAGTCATTTTGTTAGTATGTTTAATACTCAATTAACCCTCTAGTTCAGTCCTGCAAAAGGCTAAATCCACTAAGAAAAAAAAAATTCAGTGAGTTTGATGAGGGCTGTTTAATTAAATCTGCAACAAATTTCAGCATCAACATAGCAGCCAGTTCTTTTTCTATGTTTATGATGTGCTTTGGCACCAAGGTATAAAACATCATGCCATGGTTTCCCCCACCAAGATGTCTGCTCCATACCTGCATGAACACCTTTCCAATGACCACATCGTCGTCATCCTTAAATACTGTGCTGAAGACTACTGTAACTCTGTCCTTTTTAGACTCAACATACCTGAGAGGAACAAAATCCACGAGATTAAGTATAGAATCAGAACAGAGTTTTGTCAAGAACTTGATCTACAAGTGAAGTAGGAGGGTAGTCATAAATGTCCTAATTCATAAAACAAGGGGTGCCAGTGAGGCTAAGTATTTATGGCCAATAGAGTCGGTATAATAAATGCATGTCCTACGAGGCAGGAGATGAAAATCACCCAAAGTCGATGTTACTGACTATGTGGTATTACATGGAATCTAGAGTTACTGATTCTCAGAATTTCACTTAAAAATATATATTTCTTTATATACTATGAGACTCACAGTATGCAGATGATCCAAGAGCTGCAACAACACAGAACCTATAGTCACCCTCTGCTTCCTGATTATCTGGGCTACACTACTGAAGGGGCCTCAAAATGGTGGTGACTTAAAGGAAAGCACTCTTCATCTTTTGCCAACTTTCAGTATCTGGGAAGTAGGAGAAATGCCCCCCCCATCTACATCCTGCCTTAAAGAATTTTATGAGACACTTCAGGAGGATTCACACAATACAGTTAAGGTCTGACTGAGCCAAATGTCTTTGGGTAAGCATGTGTGACAGCCATACCCAGGCTTCATGAACAAATTCTATACTCACATGGTCTCATCATCCCTATAATGGATAACTGCCCTGTTCTCTCCTTCCTTGCCCTCTTCTTGGAATTGGAAGTACTTCTCAAAGACAGAGGCAAAACAATTTCGTTTCAACATGCCAGCCTGATGCACAATGGAATCCTTGGATGTAGGCAGATTTTCAAGGTCGTATAGCAAAGAGACATTGTATCCTGGAGGGGAAGAGAAAAACACCCAGCAGTTATAATAAAAGAAACTTTTCAGGTTCTAATGACATTTTATTTTGTCTCAGTGTCTGTACTTTTAACTCAGGTAGAATGCTGTCCCTTCCTATCTACCTCATAGGGCAAATGAGGTGAAATAAAATCTTAATTATTGTAAAATTACTGTAAATGTGTATAGCTAATTAACAAATGCTATGCAAAAATTTGAATCAATTATCAAAGATGACTGATTCACAAATAAGGAATGGGATGAAGTCATAATTCTGGAACTTTGATTAGAAATTTAGTGTTCCAGACAGTTGTGAAGGGGTGAGGGCTGAATATGTTATCAAGCTATATATAATATGAGTTACATATTTTTCTCTGATGGTTTAACAGGCCAAGTGCCAAAATGGTCAGTAGCTGGGTAGCTTTCTGATAATAAAATATACCCACTTACATGCCATAGCAAACCCTGAGGATGGAGGCAGGGTATGGAAAAACCTAAAAAAGGAAAAACCTAAAAAGGAAAAAAAAATGTGTATATGTATCTCCCCAATAGCTTTTATTTATGTACACTGTAAAATTTTCAGTGTTTTAAAATATTTTATTCTATTTGATCCCTGTAAGAATTCTTTGGAGGAGGCATGCCAGATACGGTTATTCTCATTTTAGAGGGAAAAAGAGGTTCAAAGAAGCAAAATGCCATGCCAAATGCAGCATGACATAGAGGTGGAAGCAACTCTCTTTTGAACTGATGAAATTGGGTCCAAATCCTAGCCTTGCCACTTGTGACCTGGCCAAACTGCTTAACCTCTACAATTCCTGCATCTGTTAAAAAAAAAGAGGTGGTGAGTTGGGGAAGGCTATTGGGAGAATTAAAAGAACATAGAGTATTTATAGTGCCTGGAACATATTGGGTCATCCATCAATAAATTGGGCAGAACAGGGACTGAAATCCAAGCCTGTTGACCGCTACATTATTCTGCCTCTTTATAGCGTATCAAGTACAAATTCCGACAAGGCTGGGACACTTTATTATACAATGAAGTGATTAATACCTGTCCAAAGGCCTATAGATGATTTTGCAAGAATATCTGTACATCACCAAGGATCATTTCATATTTTAGATAACTGATGGATAATTTTACCAGAACTGCATGGATTTCACATTTCTGAGTATCTAAGACCTTTGTACTTTGTTATTATTTAATTTCTTCTCAAGAGCATTCCTGAGGTCTGTTTTTTGTTGAATCTAACCCCATGAGAGCATCAGCTATGTAAATCTCTGTTCTAGATAATGCTTAGCACATTTTTGGCACTCCAATATTAAATAATATCAATCACCATCCCATTTTGGGTACCTGAAAACCAGATAAGCAAATAGACCACAAGATTAGATTTAAAAAGAAAATATTTAAAGTTGAGGTTTGCTGGTTTTAAGAAGCCAAAAAAAACAAACTAAATACGGTAACTGAACTCAAGCTTAAATAAGGCTTCTGACATGATGAAGAAAATATACTGAGGATGAAAAAAAGTAAAAATCTAATATGGACTGCTGAGTTTTCCAAACTTGCCTAGATAAACCAACAGAAAAAGAGGCAGAGAGATGATACTTTCACATGTTTTTATACTTTGCACTTGTGTGAACACACGGTCTGCAATCTGGCAGTGTGTGCTTTAGCACAGGAAGTGGACAAGAAGGCCCAGAGACAGACGCATGAGTTCTCTGGGTTGTATTCTGGTTGTTCTGCTAGATTTTAAGATCTGAGCAGTGACAAACATGCCCAAACAGTCTATATGCTTTTTCTGTTCTAGTTCTGTTTTTTTTTTTAATTTCTTTCCAAAATTCCTTGATTCCTCTTAAAGCCTACAGTGGTACTGATCTTTTGGTTTTTATTTCTGAGATACATTTGTACTATCATTTGGGGATTAACACATTTTAGTATTCTTTATGGAGCGCAGTCAAAGCTCTCATCCACAAATATTCCTACTTATAAGTAACATTCCAAAGGTACTTTTTAAAATTCGACCATTTTGTTTCCAGAGAAGGATATAAAAGTCACAGAAAGGTATTCTAATGGGAGTGGTGAGGTGTTATCATGTTGTTAGGAGGGGGAAAAAAAAGAAATTGCTGTTAAAAGAAAGCCAGAGATACATTTTCCTTTCTAGAACGACTTGTTGATCAAGGTACCACAATGAGAGGATTTGAGTAACAAGTATTATGTTCAGTCTTACTAGCTGGTCCTCAGTATGGGGCCTAGCTAAATGCCTCAGAATTTGAAACTACCACTTAATCAAAGCGATGAAAATACTGTTCAGTTTTTTTCTACTTTAAACTGCCTTTAAAGCAGTGTAACAAAGCTGTTCTAATCAGGGATGGCCACGATGTTTTCCAACTCCTCTGGCCATGAAGGAGGCAGAGATTGTTGATTAGAAGAACAGATTACAGAAGGAGCTGAAATTTTTGTTATTTGAAAATGTGAAAATAGTTGTGAATATTCCTTTTCATTCTTTAAATGTGAGGTGTACAGACAAAGGTGTTACTAGGGCCTTGGAGTAAGAAACAATGTTTTCTTAGTCTTCTCAAAAGGAATTTTAATCACTACAAGCAAACAATAGTGGCCCTCTGGCTGAAACATATAAGGAAGTGTCATCTGGCCCTATCCAGAAAATGTTAAAAATGACATAACATCAATTCTGTACACCACATTGTGTAACATTATTGGACAATACAAAGCCCCTTAAAAGCTATTTTTTTATGGAGAGAGTTAAAGTGGGAACTGGACTCGTGAAGAAATGTTTGTAAAGTGAATAATATTAAAATGAAATCCTTTGGCTAAAAAAAGCACAGTACAAACAGGACAGGTCTCTTTCCATGTTATTCCACAGTCACTCCCATTACTACATACCTGATTCTGGATTTACCAAGAAACTCCCGTACACTCTCTTTAATAACTAGGAAATACAAAAACAAATATGTTAAATCAAAGGCCATAACTTCATCATTTTTAAAGTTCTGTGCTTGCCAAACATTTCCTAAGCCAGATTTCTTCCTAACTTCCAAATGGTAAGTGGGAACTGGATATAAAAGGGAAGCAGATTTATCTGTGTTACCAAGCAAGTCACTCACAGAACTGAGATTAAATCCAAACAGTCAGTCTAGGATCTGTTTTTCAATCGAGGTTCATCCTTTACTCCTTTAGGACTTGGTCACACCCTTTATATGGGTCTCTGTTCCTCCAGATCATACAATGCACATAATCACCTTTTCTCCCCCAGGACAGCAGAAGGACACCAAACTCAAATGAGAACAGATTATGTTAGTTATCAACTAAGCACAGGCCAAACCACTGACACAGGTGAATGAAGAGATAAAACCAGAATTGACAGGAACTGACTCTACTTAGTCTGCTTATCTTGTATGCTTTAAAATTATTTAGCTCATCACTGGCTTTTTTAAAGGCAAAGGACAATGGATAATTGAATCTTAGCCAGTTATTTATTCTGGTGGGTCCATAGAAGGCTGTCCTCTATAAAGTCTTTTTCTCAAAATCAGTTCTTACGATACTTCCCAGCTTTTTGGAATAAATGGTAAAACATTTTACACCTTCCTATTTCTTCTCTGCCAGTGTGGCTATTCCGCCTGGTAGAAGCTGCTCCTAGGCTGACATGGCTTAAGAAACAAACTTTTTATTTTGGAAGGATGGTTCTGACTTAAATTTATAAAGGACACATTAAGCAGTAGAAAGGCAGTTATTCGGAGACAGGGAAAAAAACATTAAAGACATTAGAATTTAATAACCTCTTGGTATTTAGAAGTCTTTATATATTTAAGAGGCAAAACATAGACAGGGCTTATTACTAACTCATTAAAACTTTAGACTTAGAGAGGGACGATGTCATCACTATACCACAGGAAGATGGAACTGAGGCCAATATACTAACCCACAGTAGCATAACAGGCTGTGGGGTTTTGTCTCTAGGCAGCCAATTTCTAACACTATGTCACCACAAACACACTGATAATCCTCTTGCATTTTCTGGGATACCAATAAAAGGGGGGTACTTAATCTATGACTAGTTACCAAATTAAAAGTGAACAAAATTACAAACTTCTGTTTTAATTATAAGAGCTGCATGCATGTCTTAAAGAGAAGCACCGTGAACACAGGCAGCACTAGGGTGGAGCTCCATGCGAGCAGGGCCTCTGTCTTGCTGTGGTCTCGGTGCCCATCTCCTGCATACAGACTCAGATAATGATCTGAGTGAATGTCAGTGCTTTTCTTCTAATTGTATTTTCAATGTACTCCCTAGGTATTTAAAACAAAAACAAAAAACAAACCAGGAGCAAACCATTTATTTCATATCTCATTTGAAAAATTATCAGATGGTGAGGTTCTTTCCCCTATTCTTAAATATTTAATATTTCCCCACATTTAACCATTTTCCTATAGCTGGGAAAAATTCTCAACCTGAGAAACTTGGATAATAGGGTGGACCTCAAAGCATGAATTAGTGATGACACTTGTTTGAAAAAAGGGAAAAGATAAGTAATGTCACATGAAGTTCCTATTTAGTGACCATCCAGCCACTGTGAGATTTCTCTTTTACAGAAGAGGAACTGAAGAAAGAGGTTCAAGGTCATAGAGTATGTTGGTGGCACAGAGAGATTTGACCTTCAAGTGTCCCATATACCACTTCTATAAAGTTTAGGGGTAAAGAAGTAATATGCATACCCCATTAAGAATTTTAACTACACAGGAGAATAATAAATACAATAAAAATGAAAAAGAAAAATTTTAACTAGCATACTACCTCTGAGCTGTACTGTGTGTGCTTGGAGGAAGGGAAAATCAGATGTGGAAGAAACCACAGCCTCTAAGATTTAGTTTAATTCCAAGTTACTAAGTTAATATTCTGAGATCTAAGAGGTTCTTAGAGCCAAATTTATACCATGTTCAACTCCGCTGCTCCCTCCTCTTGGCAAAACCAGCCAACGCTTCCCTGTTTACTTCACTTGCACTTTTAACTATGATTCACTTTTCAACCTGCGCCTCTCTCTTCCCACCTGACACCAGGAGATCAGATCTTTCCACCTCAGGAGCAGGGGCTTTCTGTTTTGAAAAAGGGCCTGTGACAAAGTAACAAGCTTCCTGTGGTTATCACAGGCTGGTCACTGTTTAATCAACCCAGGGAGCCACTTTACTATGCACTCTGCTCCAATGCTGTGAATGTTAAGTACTCCACCCACCTGAGTGGGTGGGGTGGGTTCTTTGACCCTTGTGGTAGCTACAAGAATAGCAATGTGTTCTGCAGTTCTATTGTAAAGAAAGCACAGACTGGAAAGGAGATTTAAGAAATCTAGCTTAACACTTTCTCTCCCTTCCAAGGATTGTTCTTATTGCACCTACATCTTTAAAGAGAGAGAACTGTCCAGGGAGAATGATTACACAATTTTTTAGCTGTCTGTGCAAATGTTCAACAAGTCTTTCCAGGCAGTTGTCTTATAGTTAATCTAATGCAGGGCCATCTTAACAGCTACTTGTTTCCTCTTGCTCTTCATCTGATAAAGAGAAGACTTAGTCAGTATCATTTACATAATAATCTTTCAAAAGCTTTCAAAGACTAGGTCTTTCTCCTGAAGCTCTTCTTTTTCAGGTAAAATAACCCTGAATATAAATTCTCTAAACCATTCCTCTTCCTTTGAATTTATGAGGCATGTCAGAAAAAGTTTTAGCTCTTCCTTGAATTTATGAGGAAAATCAACTGCATATGAAAAAGTAAGGGAAGCAACTGCCTATGACTCCTGGTATTCTGCTTGGTTAACATCAATTTTAGTTTTTAATACCAAAAAAGTATTGAAATTGGGATCATATGCTTTTGCAAACAGCCTTTTCATTATATAAATTTTAAATAATTCAAAAGCTACTATTCTTAATCAGAAAAAAAAAAACTAGAAATGGCTGTAATTTCATTCACCAGATCAAGAAAAACCTACTTTGTTAAAATGAAAAGATATTTGAAAACTGATTCAGGAACTGAGTCATACTTCCTGCTTTGAGACCCAACCACAATGTGCGCACACTGGTGTAATAGCATTTTCTTTCTTCCATAAATGGCTCTCCCCAGAGCAAATACAGTTCAACAGGAACCAAACCTGCTACTTTAGCTACTGAAAGAAGCTACTGAATAAAGCATGGCCACCAAGAGTTTCATAATGCATGGACACCTTCTCTTATTTCCCCTAAAGCAGTCATAAGGAAGAAGAGATACTTAAAGAGGCCAGCTCTAAAGAACATTAAATTAAAAAATGTGAAGGGCAGATTTGTGCCTAGATTTCCAGAATGAGAAATTAAGATTATAAACTTTGAACAGACCAAAAGTTATATACCTACTAACAATGTCATAGAAACAGAACACAAACCATCTCAGTCTTGTGATAGCTGTTTTTGTACTGGTCAAGGAAAACTATTGTTACATTTTTTGAGAACTAAAGCTGTTTTTGTTTTCATTGGTTAGAGAACATCTTTATTTCTCTACAGTAAGAAGAAAACAAAGAACCAAAACCTTTTCTGGGAAACATCCTTCTTTACACAACTATGGAAAGTGAAGTCAAGAGCCCCTGGTTAGGCGAGCAAGCTATCCTGAGTGGCCAGTGCCAGGGGGGGTGACTTAGTGCCATGGATCTTCTAGGAGTGGCGAGCTACCAAGAAAAGGTGAGGAGGAAACAAGAGTTTCCTCTTTCCACTTTTCCCCAGGAAAAGTGATGTGGAACTTACCTCATCAGCACCATGTGCCTGAAGTTCCTTGTAGAATTTCAAAGAAATACTGACCATTACTTTTGTTTTGTCTCCATTAGGATTTGAAATATGATAGAGGACTCCATCAAAATCTGCAAGGAAAGCAAATAAGACTGCTTGACTTGGGAATAGGAAATAATATTTCAAAGTGCCTGCCTACCTGCCTACCTGCAAGTCACAAGTCTGCCTTACAAGCAGGTATATAAGTAAAATAGCATTTATTTTAAATCTATATGGAAAGTCAGCAGAAAGACTGAGACTAAGATAGAACTGTCTAGTACTTATTTCTTTGTTCTTTTCCAAAATTACAAAGCTATTTTTACTTTAATCACTAAAAAACCCCACACTTTTATTGTGATGTATTTTAAACATGTATAAAATATGATGTATAATGAACCCATACTCTCATCATGGCTTCAAAAATTATTAACATATGGCCAATCTTGTTTCATTAGACACACTCCTTCCCAGCGATTTGTCCTGAAGTAAATCCCACATATCACATCACTTTATCCAGAAATATTTCAGAATGTATCTCTATAGGAGGTAAAGAAGATACCTTTTTAAAAAACATAACCCTAAAATTATTGTCATGCCTAAGTTTTTTAAGAACAATTTCTTAATATCAAATATCCAATCAAGCATTTAAATATTGTCTCAAAAACTTTTTAAACTGCTGTTGTTTTATTTGAATTAAGATCCAAACAAGGCCCACACACTGCATTTGGTTCTCTCTTCAGTTTTTGCAATCTACAGGCCTCCCCTCTTTCTTTGGCTTCTATCTTCCTGCAGCACACTGAAGACTATCTTGTGTAGTTCTTGAAACTAGGTGCTGAGTCCCATTACTTTCGGGAGGGCTGCCACTGCGAGTTAGTAGGAAGGGATGGGGATGGTACCTGGCCTATAAGTCACAGCATTTCAGAGCTGCAAAAAATTTCCCAAGACCATCTAGTCAAGCAGTCTCATTATACAGAGGATGACTGTCCAAGTTCCTTTAAGTCCTCAAAGTTCACACAGCAAGGGAGTAGTATCAACACTTTATTCTTTCTAGGGAAAAGAAGGCAGTGACATCCCTCACTGCCTTGTTGAACAGGTCTCTCGCATTTTCATGATTCCCCACTACTCTTGTGCTAGGCGAACTAAGATGATGGCTAAAGATGATAACATAGTATTTCCAAATTAAAAAAACCCTTCGTTTGTACCATAAAATTAAACCCAAACTTCTAAGGTATTATCAGGCAACTTTACACAGCTCACTAAATCCATGGAAAATAAAGACCACACACACACACAAAATTGACAATCAAGAGACAGTACCCCAAATGTCAAAGCTTATTTTACAAACAATTTTGTTTTCTATTTTTTTATACTGTGGCTTCTCTTAATAGGGATGAAATAAAGGCACTTACCTGCAAATGTTACTTCTACAGCTTCTGGTTTGTTTCTGCAGAACAAAACAAAACTCCTTTAGTTAAGATAACCATATTGCCGCTTGCCTTCACGGGGGCTTATAAAGGTTCCTGAACTTATTTAAGATAAGACCATTCTGTACAAATCTTATGCTTGTCAGTCTGAGTACAGAACTCATTTTTCTCATGCACCTGAACCTCTGGACTTACTTAAGGTGGAGGATAAAAAATGGAAGCAGGGCAGATAGAGTTTTTGTTCTCCAGCTTGAATCTGCTGTAGTTGGTGCTCACCTTCAATTCTCAATGCCTTGAGACCATGACAGACACGTTTGTATATGTGACCCACAAAATGCCCTCTTTTGGTCAAGGTCTCCCCCACCAGATAGCAGTGATAGAGGTAGCACATTCAGCAGGAAAACTGCTAAAGAGCACGTCACATGGTTTAAATTTACTTAAAGAGAAAGGATGATTTCAGGCCATAAAACAATACAGACAGTTCTATTCCATTTCAAAGACAATCTGTAAGTCTTGCTACATATCTTTCCCTCTTCCTCATGTCACTGAAGTACTCACCACTCTCCTATGTGAAGCCCTCTTTGGTTCTACCCTAGCTTTTTTGGTTTTGTTTTTAAACTCCAGTGTTGTACTTACACAAAGTGTAGCACAAAGTAACACTGAAATCACTGAGAACAGTCAGGACACCTGCTTTACAGTTTTAGTATTTTCATCAGGACCATGCTTTCAGACAAATCCACACCTGCACGCTTCATTTTCTCACTTATTCATCTATAAAATGGGAGAACACAAGTGATCCTAACTACCACACACAACTGCTAAAGATAAAACAAGAGAATAGACACGGAAGAACTTATCCTGGAAGGCAATGACAGCCTAACACTTTCTGTGTGCCTCGTTGCTGAGCCTGGTACATGGACTTCTATTTGATAAATGCTGCTGAGTTATTACCTAGAAAGCATGACGTACATCCTAGCTATGAACAATAACGGTCAATTAACCCCTCAGTGAAAAGCTACTTTTACGCTTTTCCTCACTTCTGCCCAAAGCCCAATGGTAGGTAACCAACGAAGACTCTGCAGTTTTATCAGCTAATGACCTATAACTCAAATGATTCCACTTTGTTTTATGGGCCAGCAGACAAATATACACATTTTTACATTTATTCTTGCCTAACTTGCTCAAGACCTCACAGTCAAGTGCATATCTTTTATACTATCTCCGCTCCCGCACCTGTAAAAGGAACTGACTGAGTTGCCCTCCAGAGTTGCTGGGAAATAATGGAATAAATAACGTGGTTTATGACCGTTAAAAAGCTGCTGCAGAGCTAAACCATCCAGTTCAAGGAAACTGGCTTCTATTAAGCATATGTTAGCCCTGTTGTAAAATCAACCTATACAAATCACAGAGTTCTACCCGGCTTCTTCAAAGCCATCCATATGTGACTTAAGAAAAGCACTTGGGTGTCTGAGAAACAAGCATCAAGTGTGTTTATGGAGAAGCAGTGAGTTCAGAATATAATGAAAAGAACTGGATGAAAATTTAAGCTGTTTCTGATCTTTCATTTGAAATTGCAGTCAGGAGACAAAGGCAATGAATGGCCAACCACCATTCCTCACCTGGAGAAAACAACAGCAAAAGAAGAAGTACAAACATTAACCTACCGTCCATTTGAATGAAACATTAAGAGGCTGCCCTGAAGCACTGAGGTACATTTTCCCAAGGAAGGCTGGCTGTGCCAAAGAGGCTGGGTGGAGGCTTATAAAAGTCCATGTTGCATCACTTAGTAGTCAGCTGTTTTTTTTTTCTTCTTTCTTTCTTTTTTAACCTTTAGGCCTTAATTCAGTCAAGGAAGGACTGAGTTCCTCACTCTCCCACTTCACCAACAGACCAAGAAAAATCAACTATAGATAAAGACATTTAGGTTCTAAGCTATAAACTTTTGACTCTGAAATTTTGAATCTCTTTAGGCTGTGAAGTTCCCTGAGCACAGATCCCCACTGGGAGAAGTTGCTGAGATCTATACTAAGTAGTTTGCTGCCTGACTTGGGAATATTTGTCAAATCATTGCCATTAATATTTTAATTTACTATTTATGGCTGCATAAGGTTGCAGAGTAGAGAGGCAGGCTGCTCAGGAGAGCACTGCGCCAAAGGAGTCTTCCCAAGAAGTCATCTGGGAGTTAGAGGTCCAAGTACTCTGCACCCCAACAAAGAGACTGCACAGAGTGGGAAATATACCACAACAAGACTGTGCTCAATTCCAAGACCAGGTGTTAGTTACTTACTTTTGTGGATTAAAATCATGGAGCTAGATGGGAGTAAGATTGGTCTGGGAGAAAGTGTACCATTTAATAGGCCCAAAAGATAAATGGTTATTTTCTGTCCTACTATCTGCTAAAATTTCAGATGCTGGGGGTGAGTTTAATCACAGAAAAAGCAAGCCCTTCAAAGTTGACTGTTCACGTCAAGCTCTGTCACTTACTGGCTCTGTAACCACAAGCAATGTTACTCAAATTGTTACTCAAATGTCAGCGGACCTAACGTTCCTTTTTTAGAAAATGGAGATCAAAAATATCTACCACCCAAGGTTGCTATGAAGACTAACTAAGATGCTATGTGGACAGCAGTTTCCCAACCAGCGTCTTGTGACTAAATTACAGATATGCTGAGATAATAATCCCCACAGCCCCTAGGGCAGCCCAGTGGCAGAACCTCCAGGCTAGACCATTTACCCAGATGCCATTCAGATAGTGTCATGTTGTGTACGTGACATATCATAAACAAGGTCAGGAATCATCAGTGAAGGTTGCCTGCACAACGCTTAACACATATGTCTACTCCCTCAGCAACTCCCAAGAGCCCCAGTTTCCTCAACTGTAAACTGAAACTGCTATTTGTCACATGGGCACATTCTGAAATGTGACCATGTTATAGTTCATAGCAAAGGGCCTGGTTCATAGAAGGTGATCAAAGAATTAATTTTTCTTCTAGGTAAGAGTCAAAGGAGACCAGACTTTGAAGCCATGGTTGGGAGGTTTTGGGATTGTGTTAACTTCCAGAATCAGGAACTGGTCAGCAGTACAAGGAGAAATAGAATCACCTATCAGACTGTTGAAATGTCTGGAATCCTAGAACAAGCCAGCTGGATAAATCCTCAAGGTTACTGACTGTGCAGCACAAGGCACTAAAACATACTCAATTCATTCCAATGGGTTCAAAGAGCTATTCTTAAAATCCTTTAAAAATTTTTCTTCTATCCTTTTCCTAAGGAAGCTTCTAGAATGTCACTAGTCAGTCAATAAAGAACTCCTGGCAACTGTATTATCCAATCCTCTATTTTCATTAAGGATTTTGGGGTTTTTACTTCTCAGTGCATCCAGTTCCCCATTTGGGCATTTATGTCTCTCTTCTAGTTATCTCTTTCATGAGCTGAATTAGAGGAATTCTGCCCGTTATCTCACTATAAAGGTTTTTGATCACTCTCCTTTAAGTCTTCTCTAAGGCTCTCATCATCTTTTTTAAGCAAAACCTACAAAGTGGATCTTATTAGGTAAGAGGTAGTCCTACTCTCTGTTAAGCCATGTCTCAAAATAAGGAGAACAAAGAGAGTCTAACAGCTAAGTCACACAATGTCAGAAAAATGATAAGATCCTGAAGAAACTAAGAACCATTCAGTCTGGCTCCATCCATTCCTTCAAGAAAACACTTACTGAGCCAATTCTCCACACACTGAGAATGCTGTGGAAACAATGACAACTAAAATGATAGACCCTGCCCCTAAGCAGTCACAGGTTTGGTGGAGTGTAGCTCTGGGGCTTCATGCCTAAAGTGGTCCCAAGGCAGCCAGAGGATGGGCAGCAGTGTGTAACTATAGTGTCCTGTAAAAAGACCAACCAGATGGTCTCAGCAAGTCAGCCACTACATTCAATCTCTTCAAAACCCTTAAACAATGTCCTAATTCCAAATCACTTCTAACCAGCCTGTCTCTCTGAGGACATATGCAGCATATTTGGGAATGAGAACAAGGTATCAGCAAGATTTAATTTTATTCCTTTCTCAAATTTCTCCTCCCACAGTCCTCGCCCACCCGACCTGGCACAGCTTGCTTACTGAGCTTCATTCCCCCTTACGGAACCACGGCTTCCCACAATATGCACAGCTGTGGCAAGGAGCCAGCATGCACTTAAAATCAAGAGCAATTCGCATCTGACAGTATTTCTTCAATTCTGGACTCCAGTCTCTAGCCAAGTTGACAAGCCTAGCTTCTGAGGCTGTAAAGGTTCTTGGTGTGCATATACTAACAAAAGAATTCAATTAATTTGCCAGATTAGTTATGCTTTAATTGGGGGTCTGGGTAAGAATTCTTAAATGAAAAGGAACACTGTTGACAAGACCTGCATGCGAGGTTATCTGCAGTGTTGAGTACAGCTTCTTAATTAGTCACATTCTCTTAGTTTGAAGGCTGTTGGGAAGATAATTTACCAATAATTATCATTTTGTGAATATATATAAATCATTCCAATAAGCCACCTTCCCAGGAGTGCAGTAGGAAAAAACAAAATAATTTGTTTAGAATGAATCTTAGGCTTTGTCAGAACTGTCTCCAAATTAAAAGGCTGTCATGACCAAATGTATTCTTACACAGTTTAGATGACAGAGCTGCTTTACCTGAAGGAAATTTAGACTTTTAGTAGGATGTTGCAGGCAAGAAGATCCAGCGGGATGATCTGAGAAGTATTGTTTTTTGTTTCTTTTTGGTTTCACACTGTATAAACCCCCTTCAGTACTCACAGCCCAGGAGGCTGGGCAATGGTTCAAGGCTGCAATTTTCTGTGGCATGGGTACACTATGAGAGGCCCACAGAGGAGGACCCGCCATAAATCCATTACCATGCTCTGAGAGGCATCATTTTAAAAAAAAAGCAACCTCAAAAGGAAAATTACCACAACTGTATTCTGAAGTATATATCACAGACTATGACATTCTTATACTTTCAGTAGCTGGAACAGTGTCATCCAATAGGACTGTCTGCAATAATGGAAATGTTCTACATCTGCGCTGCCCAAATACGGCAGCTACTGGCCACATGTGGCAACTGAGCCCTAGAACTGTGGCTAGTGTGACTGAGGAGCTTAATTTTAATTCACTTTAATTAATTTCTATTTAAACTTAACTAGCCACATGTAGCTAATGGCTATCCTTATTGCACACCGCAGAGTCGGAAGATTAACTCTAGGGAAGGCTGCTCTGAACCCATTTTCCCCAATTGGTTTGCTGAGAAGTGTAAAGCAGGGTGGAACTGACCTCTCCCAGGAGGTTCCTAGGTGGGCAAAGCCTTTAAAATCTCTTAAGATTTCTCCCCAAAGCTACTGCCTTTCTTTAATGTCTTTCTCTGATCTCCACCCCATCTCACCCCTTAGCTCCTCTGTAACTGTGCCAATGGACTCTCTCAGAAAGGCTCCCCTCTTCTGTTCCTGCCTGGTGCTGAGCACTGGTAGAACCTCATAAATGTTTATAGTTCTCTAGTTATCGTTCTCTGGAAGTTCTGGCTAGGCATGTGCCTTGGTAAATACTTAACTACTTCACTGCTGCCTCACCTTACTGGTATGCCTGGAAATTCTTCTGCTAGGTGTTACATCTGCAATCCCAGGAAAGTCTTACCTCCTAGGCTGAATATCATGGTCTCTTTCAAAGATTTTCAAAGTGCTTTTCAGCAGAGTATGTTCTGAGTCCACTTATTTAAAGTCACATCTCAAAAGGAAGACAGGCCAGAATAAAAGCCAAAACTTGGTGCCCTGCCCCAATATTCAACATTGCTACAACATACACTTTCTGTTAAAGACAAAAAACTCTCAGAAGTTATGCCTTCCAGATTTGAGTGCCTACTTTACTCCAGCTGAAATGGTCAGCTGTCTTTTTAAGAATAATGTTCTAAAAGGAAAAGACCTGAAGCTCTGAATAATGGACTACATGTCAGAATCACAAGTTACTCATACACAAGTAGATGTGAACATACTTCTACACTACAAGGCATGCTTCTACTTGAAAATGCACAGGGATTTATCTTGTAGATCAGCTTATAACCACTCAGGTCTCATATTTTTGCTAGTCTAAACTTGAGAATTCACTTAAGATCAGCTGCGAAAATGCAGAAGTTAGCTTAACTTCCTCCTATGTGCTACACTGCTCAAAAGTTCAGAGCAATCACCCAAAATAAGTCGCTAAGCTGATTTGCCTGAACACTTAAAATGCAAAGGAACTAGTAAGCGAGGCTGAAGATGAGAAGCAACTTAGCCTAAAATATAAGCAACTGCAGCCTCTGGCAGGAAACAGTAGCTACTGATGTTCAAGCAAAGTCGGGCTTTGCTTTACAGATAAAATCTGCGGCCTTATAAAAGACAGGAGACATAATATGTTCAATTTAAGCAGTGGTCTAGAAATATATTTTTTTAGTGCCTCCAAACCACAAGTTCATTATGTCTATTTAGAATTTTCCCTCCACCAATCCTCTTCCATCTGTGGCTCTCCAAGCACTTTCCTATTACTAGTTCCCAGTTCATCAGAAACAGTTTGTACTTACTTCCTCCACTGTGTAACCAAGATGTGAAGTCCCATTCTCACACATGGGGAAATGAGGCAAAGGGACTGGCCACAGGCCACCAAAAATTAGAAGCTAAAACCAAATCCTTGGTTCATTTTTAAAAAATTATGTTAGAAAAGCAAAGCAGCTTTGGGGGAGGAGGTTGTCTTCTACTGATTCTTGTGTCTGACACAGAAGGCTGCCTTTGATACACACCGTAAGTCCACTTTTTAAAAGGCCAGTGGTTAAAAAGAGAGTATATAAGGACTTTACAGACTCGAGGCTTTTAAGTGTGTACTGTGGTCAGAATTACCATAGAAGAAATCACAGACCAGGGGCATGGTATAAGAATTAAAAGATTAACAGCCAGATAGAGGATACTGGGTAGGGGAAGGAGAATTAGAACCTCCGAAGAGTGATAAGGAAGGGGTGTGGACTGGAAGGGGGGGTTACTATTAACTTTGCTTGAGAAATATAACAATATAGCCAGTGCCTTCCACAGCAGGGTTCGGGGAAGGAAAACTAGAGATCGCGTTTTGCGGCTGCAGGACCCCGGGCCTGCCTTCAGTCCTCCCTCCGGCTCCTTTTGACTAGGAGGTGGGGGTGGGGAGGGAGAGGGCTGGTGGTGATCTGGGCCTGCATCTTCAGTCCTGGGAATTCCTGAAAACTCTTTCCAACCCAATCCTAAGTGGACTCTCTCCGGGTTCTGAACAATGACGGGAATACAGAGGGAAGTGGTCCGCTGCTCGCTCTGGAGGGCAAAGGGGTCTCCAGCGAGAGTTCTGGCCCAAACTGTCCTCACGTCCCACAGGTCTGATGCCCTTTGGCACGCGCACTCCTGTCCACTCATTGCTTCCGCATCCCTTCTCTGAGCCTCTCCCCACGCATCTCTGCCCCTCACCCCACCGAGCCCAATCACCTCCCACGTCTACCCTGCCGGGGCACTCCCCACACCTGGCCAGGTCCCCCACCTCCTTCCTCTATGTCTGGGGGCGCTGAGCGAATTAGCAGGAGTCAACTCTGCCTCCCCTTCCCCGACCTGCCGGCCCCGGGCGCGCGCTCACCCGGCGGCCGCGTTCTCGAACTTGAGAGCGAGCGTCTCCTCGATGATGCGGTTGTTCACCTCCAGAAGGATCATGGCGGCGGCTGCCCCGGACAGGGGAAGGAGAAACAAGGGCGGTGAGGGTGGGTAAGGGAGGAAAGGACGGAGGGAGCGGCCCTGCTGCTCCCTGAGGAGGGGGGCTGGGTGGGGTAAGTGGTTAGAGGAGAAGGGGAAAGGGACAGGGGTGGGGAAAAGGGGATGACGCGCGCGCTGGCCCGCGCACGCACTGACTGTGGAGAACCCACCCACCCGACCGACCTGGCCCCTGAAGCCTGAACCCGCCTGCCGAGCCGCCGCCGCCGCTGCCGCCTCACCGACAAGCCCGGTCCCCGCCCAGCCCCCGGCTCTAGCCGGCCACTTCCGCTCTCACACCCACTTCCGCTCGCCGCCCGGACGCGCGGCCCCGTGGCGCCATTTCCGCTCTGACCCCTCGTGCACGCGCACGCAGGCGCGCCCGGTGAGGGCGGAGGCCGCGTTTGCGCACGCGCCCGCCACTCCCAGCTCCACTTTCTCATAGACCAGCTCACCACCAGCCGCTGCAAATGTGTCTTCCGGTTGGCTGTCATTCCCCGAGGCCTGCCTCACTGCCCAGCGCCTCCCTCCCGCTCTTCCCAAAGGATCCTTCTTGTCTTGTAATTTCAGACACCCTGCAAGAAGCTCGCCCTTGTCATCTCCCCGCCGGCTTCTTTGCTCTCAGCTTGTTTGTTGTCGGTGTGCCCATTCCTCGGTGTCACGCTAATGACTGTCCAGCGGCATCATCGCATATTCATTCTTCAACAGATGTTTAGTGGACTCCTGCTGTGTGCTGGGGATACAGTGGCGCATGCAGGAGATGAGGTCCCGCCCTCGTGGGGCTTATAGTCTGGTAAAGGAAACGGACAGCAGACTCCCAAGTAACTACAAATAGTTAAAAGGGCAAGGAAGAAAAGGGATGAGAAGTTACCCAAGTGGGTTCCTGTCATGTTTCCATTTCTGTGCCTGGAGCTGCCTCCAGGTGCCCCGAACGTAAATCACTGCTTTTGAAACCCTTACCTTCCAGTACCTCTTCCTCTTGCCAGAGACATACTTTTTTACTCATCCGCGTGCGGAAAATGAACTCATTTTTGTGCTGAGTCGGTACCCTGTCTGTGTGCCTTGTTCTGTATTTTTCTCTCTCCAGGGAGACTATAACAAATTTAGTTGAGCCCTTTTTACATGTATTGATTTATTTTATCCTAAGTGTTCTTAGGGAAGGGGTGAGGGTGGAAAATGCAAAAATGAACCAAAAAACTAGCCCTTGTCATCGAGGCGTAGACAGCACTTCAAAACGGATTTCTTTACTCACTGGCCATGGATAAACTTCGAGACGTTGCAGATACCCCCAAATTATATGCTAACGTTTTAACATTGTTTATTGAACTAAAATGAATGCAGATACATCGTTTAGAAATACATATATATGTTGAAAAGCTTGTAAGGGAAAAAGCAGTTCCCTGGTCTACTCTTTTTTTTTTTTCTCTACATACTTAAATTTTTTTTCAGTTTTATTAGGCAGAATTGTTACCTTTTGACTGCACATATGCAATGTATCCCAGTGTACTTTTTAGAGGCAACAGTGTCAACTCTTTTACGTATTTATCCAGATTAGATCCATGTATCTAAGTAAGTGCTTGTATTACTAATTCTTGACTCGTTAATTTTAAGGATCATTTGTTGACTTCCTACCATGATAAATAAGAACATGACCTTATCATTTCTGTTCTCCACCTCCACGGTGATGTAACAATTTTTAATAAAACCAATAATCAACATTTAAATTATGCATGCAAATATTGTTTACCAATGAGCCAATGTGTGATACAACCATGCCTTCTAGCTTATACAGCCCTTCATTATTTTTTAAAGAGTTAATTATTGCCTTTCCCCTCTCAATTGTCAATTTTCTATATTATCTGGGATTGGCTGCCTTCACCACTGCAAATGCTCTAAGACTGCTCAAAAGTCTAGCAATATTTTCCATATGCTCAAATGCCTAAGTTCCTTCCTCCCCGCCCCCGAATTCTTGTCCTACAGCCTCCTTCCTCTTGTTTCAATCTAGACTGACTGCTCTCTGGACTTGCTGTACAGTTGTCATTCTGGGATTTTCCTTCGTTGCTGTTCTGGGCTCGTTTTGCCCATTTCCTGGATCACATGCCTTCTTTCTTGGTTTACTTCCTTGTTTTGCTAAATCATCTCCTCTAGTAACTTTGTAAGGAAGAGAGATAGAGGATATGTTATTGGAATCTTTGCATATTTTAAAGTATCTTTATTCTAACACTTGATTTATAGTTGGGGTGGTTATTGAATCCAAGTTTGAAAATAATCTGTCATAATTTTGAAGGGATTATTCATTTTCTTCCACCTTCTGGGGTTGCTATTGTAAAAAATGTGATTCCTATTTATATTCCTGATCCTTTGTATGTAAACTCTTCTCCATCTTTGGAAGCATTAGAATTTTCTCTTTAAGCTGTTGGTTGGAAATTTTATAATGATGTGCTTTGCTGTGACTCAATTTTTTTGTACTGGGTATTCATTCAAAATGGAAACCCATATACTTCAGTTTTGGAGGAAATTTTCTTTATTTTCTTGATAATTTCTTCTCTACTTTCTTTCTTTCTTTTTTCTGGAATGTATATTATTTAGAAGTTAGATTTCTGGATTGATCCTTTCATTTTTTTCCTTCTATTTTCTGTTTCTTTGGGTTTGTTTATTTTTATTTTTAATTGTGGTAAATATACAAAACATAACATTTATCATCTTAACCATTTCTGAGTGTACAGTTCAGTAGTGTTAAGTTTATTCACATTGTAATGCAACCAATCTCAAAAACTCTTTTCATCTTGCAAAGCTGAAAGTCTGTACCCATGGCTTGTTTTTGTTGTTTTATTTTTCTGAGATATTTCCTTGTCATTATCTTCAACCATTTTAAGTTTCGGTTTTCTTATTTTTAATTCCCAAGACCTTTCTCCCCAACTCCCCTTCCCATGTTATTCTATCCTTTTGTTATGGACAGGAATATATTCAGTCTTTCTGAGGATACTATAGTGTGTTTGTTTTTAGTTTTTCCTTCTCCTCTTTTCTTTGATCTATTTTTGGGTTTTTTTTTGATGCTTATTTTTTGGGTCTCTCTCATTTATGGTAATAGCTATCTTTAAAAGTCTGGCTACTTTAGCAGCCTGTTCACATTTAGGAATGAGACTCCAAAAAGCTGAGTGAAGGCTGAGTGTGTGGGCAAGATGAATTGACTAGCACCTTACTATTCAAAAGGGACCAGCAGCATTGGCTTCATTTGGGAGATTTTTGGAAATATGAATTTTAAGTCCCACTATAAACTACAGATTTAGGTTCTGCACTTTAACAAGGTCACTAGGTGATTCAAATGCACATTGTGTTGTGAGAAGCACAGGATTAATGGGCTTCACTATAAGGGGCAGCAATGATATGCCAGATTTCACTGGGGGCCCACAAATGTCCATATTGGGAAGTCTTTTATCCAGAGAAGGATTCTCCAGTTGCTTGGGGCCTATCAACTTGGCTGTGCATGTTCATAGGGTCTTAAGAATGCTTTTTAAGTTCCAGCTGACTTCCACTTAATTCCATTATAAGATCTATGCTCCCCTCCCCCCACTGCCTTCCACTGGGCTGGAGTCTATAGAAAACGAATCTCTGGTGGTAGAGATGGAGGAAGGGGGTTCAGATGGAGGAAGACGTAGAAATGGAATTGGAAAGGGGATAATCACTTGACTACTTGGGGACCTAAAATGTCAAAGGTTTTTTATCAACATTTTCAACCAATCTTCCCATTTTCTTCATCTTGCTTTTGGTTTATTTAAACTTATGACTAATTGAACAAATATCTTTGTCCTACCACCCAGCTTTCTTGAGTCTTAACGTTTTATAATTAAACTTGCTTCAGAGCTTTTTTAAAAAAACAAATACAGTTGAAATTTCCTGTGAACCCCACCCGATTCTATACCTTTTTCTCCTTCCTGCCCCTTGTCTTCAAAGAGAACTGTTACTTTGCATTTAGTGTTACCCTTCCCATGCATGTTTTTACACTTTTACTACATATGCATGTATCCATAAACAATGTATAGCATATTTTGCATGATTTTAAGCTTGTGGTAAATAGTATCATTTTGTAACCTCCTTTTGAAACTTATTTCTTTTAGTCAGCAATATGTTTTTGAGATTTACCCATATTGTGACATGTAGCTATTTTAGCTGCGATGTAGTATTCAAATGTATGATTATATGTTATGATTATTAAAGTATTTATCCATTCTCCTATTGAAGGATACTAAAGTTCATCCCAGTATTTTTGCTATTACAAGCAACACCGTATGGAACATTCTTTTACACATTTCCTGTGTACAACAGGTGTGAAAGTTTCTTTAGAGTATATCCCTAGGAATGTTAACTATTGAGATGTGGACTATGGACATCTTCAACTTTGCCAGATGTTGCAAAGCTGCTCTGCAAAGTAGTTGTACCAATTTATACCTCCACTAGTAATATATGAGGCTTCTCATTGCTCCTTGTCCTTGTTAGCACTTGGCATTGTGAGACTTTAAATGGATGAATATGAAAAAACACCTGATTGTTTTTAAAATAAGAGTGAGCCAGGTAGATAGAGAGGCATGCATAGAGGCTTGGAGGCAAGAGAACATGACATCTTGCAGAAAGTAAAAGTAGATCTGTGAGTTGTGGGGTGGAGCTGGAAGGGGAAAGTGCTAAGAGATGGAGACACAATAATAGCTAACATTTATTCAGGTTGAAGATTTATTCTGTGCTAGGTGCTGTGCTAAATACTCTACATGTATCTCATTGAATTCTTGTGACAACTCTAAGAAGTATGTACTACTATTAGTTCATGTTATAGATGATGAACTGAGATGCTGATAGTCTAAAAATGTATCCAAAGTAACATATGTGGCTGGTCATTAAACTGTGATTTAGATTCCAGATATCATGCTCTTGACCACTATGCAATACTGGTACACAGTACTGAACTGGATAGTTTTGCACTTTAGTTTCAAGTATGATAATATCAGAGTATAGGAAACTGGACCTGATACTTCAGTTAAAATTAATGACAACTTCTTGACTGAACCTTCATCTTGCTGAAACCTGATGGCCAAAGTAGGGAAAGTGACTGCTCTAAAACAGCCATAAATTTGCTGCTTTCAGTCTTAAAGACAGAAGCTAGAGTTCATCTTGGGGTTAGGGAGCTGGAATCAATTGTACTAGATTTTGATAAATTTAAGATGTCTGTTGTAACCCCCAGGGTAACTACTAAGATATTAACTTCTAAAAAGTATGGAAAAGGAAAAGAAGAAGGGATCAAAATGCTATGCTAGAAAAATCAATCAAACAGAAAAAAACAGTATTCAAGGACATAAAGATTTAAGAAATAAAACAAATAGCACAATGGTAGAAATAAGTTCTTCATTATCAATAATAATTTTAAATGTAAATTGATAAGCTCACTTATTAAAAGATGGAGATTGGCAGAATAAATAAAAAACTGTGATCCAGCTAGATGCTGCTTACAAGAAACTTTAGCAGCAAAAACATAAATAGTTTGAAAGGGTTGGAAAAAGATATTCCACATAAATAGTAACCACAAAAGAGCTGGGGTGGCTATACTAGTATCAGGAAAAAAAAAAGATTTTAACTTAAAAGTTGTTACGAGAGATAAAGAGGAACATTGTATATTGATAAGATGATCAGTTCACTGAGAAGATGTAACAGTTATAAACATATACACAACAAACAACTGAGTTCCAAAATAAGGGAAGCAAATACTGATGGAACTGAAAGGAGAAATAGCGCTACAATAATAGTTGGGGTTGGCCTTCAATATCTCACCTTAAACAATGAATTGAACATTTAGACAGAAGACCAGTAAAGAAATAGAGGACTTGAAGAACACTATAAATCAACTAAAGCTAACATACATATACAGAACATCCCACACAACAACAGAAGATAAATATTCTCTTCAAGTGTACATAAAAGATTCTCCAGGATAGACCGTATGTTAGGCCATTAAAAAACTCAATAAATTTTAAAAGATGGAAATCATACAAAATATTTTCTCCAACCACTACAGAATGAATCTAGAAATCAATAGTAAAAGGAAAACTGGAAAATTCACGAATGCATGGAAATTGAGCAACATACTCTTTTAACAATCAGTACATCAAAGAAGAAATCACTAGGGAAATTAGAAAATACTTTGACATGAATGAAAATAAAAATATACCAAAACTTATGGGATGAAAGCAGTGCTCAGAACGATATTTGCAGATCAACACCCTAATTCTACACCTTAAGAAACTAGAAAAAGAAGAGCAAATGAAATCCAAAGCTGGCAAATGAAGGAAATGATAAAATTCACAGCATAGATAAATAGAAAATAGAAAAATAGAGAGAACCAATGAAACCAAAAGTTCTTTTCTTTAAAAAGATCCAACAAAATTGAGAATTTTTTAGTTCAAACTGTGTAAGAAAAAAAGAGAAGCTGCAAGTAACTGAAATCAGAAACAAAAATGAAGACCTTATGGAAATTAAAAAGATTATGAGAATATTATGATCAATTGTATATCAACAACTTATATAATGTATATGATGTGAAGTAGTTTTTAGAAACATACCAATTACCAAAACTCAATCAAGAAGAAATAGAAAATATCAACAGACTTCTAACAAGTAAAGATACTGAATCAGGAATGAAAAACCTCCCAAGAAAGAAATGTCCAGGAACAGGTGGCTCCATTAGTGAATTCTGCCAAACATTTAAAGAATAATTAATACCAACTCTATCCTACTCTTCCAAGAAACAGAAGAGGAAGGAAAACTTCCTAACACATTCTATGAAGCAAGAATTACCTTGATACCAAAGCCAGACAAAGATACCACAAGAAAAGCAAACTATAGGCCAACATCTTTTACGAATAGAGATATAAAAATCTTCAACAAAATGCTAGCAAACCCAACCCAATAGCACATTAAAAGGACTGTATACCACAACCAAGTAGAATTTATTCCAAGAATGCAAGGTGGTTCAACATAAGAAAATCAATGTGATACATCACATTGACAGAATAAAGGAAAAGAATAAAGAACATCTCAATAGATGTAGGGAAATCATTTGAAAAATTACAGCACCTTTTAATGAAAAATACAGTACCTTTTAATCATTTAATAATAATGAAACTAGGAACAAAAGGGAATTTCCTTAACATGATAATGGACCTTTATGAAAAAACCCACAACTAACATCATATACAATTATGAAAGACTGAAAGCTTTTCCCCTCAGATCAGGAACAAGACAAAGATGTCTGCTTTCACCATTGCTATTTGGCGTTTTATTGGAAGTCCTAGCAGAGCAATTAAGCAATACAAATAAAGACATCCAAATTGGAACATAAGAATTAAACTATCTCTATTTGTGGATAACATGATTCTATATACAGAAAATCCCATAGAATACACACACACACACACACACACACACACACACACACACATGCTGGAGCTAATAAATTAATTTTATTAAAATTTTAGGGTAAATATCAACAACAGAAAACTCAGTTACATTTCTATACACCAGCAATAAACAATCTGAAAAAGAAATGAAGAAAACAATTCCATTTCCAACAGCATCTAAAAGAATAAATTACCCAAGAATAAGAATAACCAAGGAGAAAAACTAAAAAATCTATAAAACATTGCTAAAAGAAATTAAGGAAGATCTAAATCAATGGAAAGACATTACATGTTCATGAATTGAAAGACCTAATATTGTTATATTCTCCAAAGCAATCTATAGTTTCAGTGAAGTTCCTACCAAAATTCCAGTGGCCTTTTTGCAGGAATGGAGAAGCCAGTCCTCAAATTTATAGGGAAATGCAAGGGCCTCTAAATAGCCAAAACAAAATTTTTTAAAAAAATGGGACAACTCACACTTCCTGGTTTCAAAACTTAGTACAAAACTACAGCAATCAAAACAGTGTGGTACTGACATAAAGACAAACACACAGAGACTGATGAAATAGATTTGAGATTTCAGCAATAAACCCAACATCTATGGCCAATTGACTTTTGACAAGGGTGCAAAGACCATTCAGTGGGGGAAAGAAGAGCCTCTCTTTAACAAATTGTGCTGGGATAATTGGATAACCTCATGCAAAAGAATGAAATTGTACCCTCACCTCACTCTATGTACAAAAGACAAATTCAAATTGGATCAACAATCTAATTACAAATACCAACACTATAAAACTATTAGAAGAAAATATAAGGGTAGAATCTTTATGACCTCTGATTTGGCAATGGATTCTTAGACTTGACACTAAAAGCAGAAGCAACAAAAGAAAAAATATATGAATTGTTTTCCATCAAAATAAAAAAACTTATGATAGACATATACAAGCTGTGCCTGCAAACCTGAGATGACTCAGCCAAGAACTGTCATTAAATATAGTCAGCTGGAAGTCTAAATATGAATAATGCAATTAGTTATGCTATTTATAGGAAATTAGTGATTTATTTAAACTTTAAGTGGTTTCATGTGCCTCCCAAGATGTTATCTGCTTTAGAAAATCACATATATCCTCTAATTTTGACATAAAAAGAGAAACACATCACTTTTATTAATAGACAGTTTTTCCTCATCTTTACTGAATAAATGTTGAGTTGAAGAAATGCCAAAATTATTTATTTGCCTGGGATGCTCTCAGGTCTTGGTCCAGTTCTGACAGGAGGAGCAAATGTGACAGGGAGATCAAGAGGGTAGGAGATGACAGTTTGCTCTGGGTAGAGTAGCAGAGATGAAGAGAATTGGGTGTTTTTGAGAGTTATTTCAGTGAAGGAATCAAAAAGTTCTGGTGATGGATTGACTAGGTGCTGCGTTAGTTTTCTATGCTGAGTAACAAGTTACCAGAAACTTAGTGACCTAAAATAGCACCCATTTATTAGCTCACAGTTTCTATAGGTTAGAAGTCCAGGCACAGCTTGAGTGGCTCCTCTGCTCAGGATCTCACCAGACTTTAATCTGGGTGCTGACTGGGGTGAGGTCTCATCAGAGATTCAGCTGGGGAAAGATCCACTTCCAAGCTCCCTCAGATTGTTAGCAGAATACAACTCCTTGCAACTGTAGCACTGGGGTCCCCATTTTATGGCTGTCAGGCCCTTCCTTCATGGTTCCTTGACAAATATGACAGCTTAATTCTTTAAGGCCAACAAGGATGTCTCTCTCACTTCAGTCTGCAGGATGGAGTCTTATGCTGCAATCATGGGAATGATAGCCTGTCACCCTTCCATTGTAGCACAACCTAAACAAGAGGCTGACGTCCGTCACCTTGGCCATATTCTACTGATTAGTTGCAAGTCACTGATTCTGCCTCAAGGGAAAGGGATTAATACAAAGTCACAGGTCAGTGGAGGGGTATCACTTTAGAGTGTGTCCCGCATAGATAGATAAGGGAAGGCAAAGTGCCAGCTCTAACAACTGGGATTTTTGCCTTGAGCAGATGGATGGAAATTATGTCATTGATTGAGATGAGAGCATGGAGGAGCATGTTGGTTGAGGGTAGATCTTGAGCTCAACTGTTTTCATTTCTGGTTAAGCTGCTCAAGGGCATGAAGGATTTCTATTCTGTTTTTCGTTCTTTATCTAGTACCTGATATAGTTCCTGACACATAGAAGGTGCTCAATAGAATGAAAGAACAGATGAATGAATGAATCTGTGAGACATCCAAGAGAAGGTAGTGATGAGCCGATATCTCCTGGAGGTCACTGGTGTCTGTACAGTGATGAACACACTGCCATGGATGGGGCTGCCTAGGTAAGAGGGCAGAAGGAAGAGTGCAAGTATCTCAGGACTGAGTGCTGGGAGCTTCAGTGCCAAGAGGTTAGGCTAGAAAGGAAACGTTGCCAAAGGATACCAAGAAAGGATAAGCACAAGAGTATGGTGCCAAAGTCTCCTAAGAAGCTGAGACAGGACTGAGAGGTGTCCATGGGGAGAACTGGTTTTGGTGGACTGGTAGGGCTGAGGAGTGGACAGGAGGCGAGGCAAGAGAGGGCAAGCTGACAGTTCTTTCTAGAAGTCTGGCTGTTGCGGGGGAGACATTTAGAGATAACTGGAAAGAGATGTCATCTTCCAGAGATCAGCCAGGTTCTGACGCTGAGAGAGGGCAGTGCAAGGAGGTGCTGGGGCTGGGCCAGCTCTCTGGGTCAGAGCGGGAGAGATCATCTTCTCCGCCTGTCTTGTGCTGTTGCTTTTATACTGCTTTCTCTATCGTGTTTTTTTTTTATAGTCACGCTAACACATTTCTTTAAGAATAAAGAATATGCTCAAGAGGTCTCTTTACTTCCCTTTCTCGCCTCCTCTCCCCTTCCTTCTTCCTCCTCCCAAATCTTTCTGTCCGGAACTTATTTCCTTCTTTCCTTCCCCCTTTCCTTTCCTTTCCTTCTTTCTCTCTTTCCTTTCTTCTTTCCTTCCTTCCATTTCCTTCCATTTCCTCCCTCCCTCCCTCCCTGCCTTCCCTCCCTCTATTCCTATGGAAGAGGCTTGAACAGTTTTCACTGCAGATGAGTAGGCTGTAGGAGAGAAGGAGAGGCTGAAGATAAAGCCAAGATTAATGGTGTGAAGCTTGTTAGAAAACGGTGGGGAGATGGACCCTAGGGCACAAACTGGCTTTGGGGTGGCCAAGGGACAGCACTCCCACTGTGGTAGGAGGAAGGAGGAAGGCATGGGGTGGGTTCAGTGATAGTGTTGGTTTAGAGTCAGGAAGTAGAGAAGGTTTCCAGGGCTCAGGTCCAATTGTCTTCTGTATCCACCCAATCCCTGAGACACCACTTTTCACATGATAAACTTAATATTTGTTGAAGAAAAGAATCTGCACAGAAATCCTCTAAAGGACAGCATAAATAACAAATGTCTTCCTTGATTTTTCAAAATGAAATACTTGTTGACTTTAGTTATCATATAGGTAACACATCCTCCTTATAAAAAATGTAAATAATATAGAAGATTTCCCTTGAAATTCTCCCCTACAGAGATGAGCATCCACCCTGCCAGTAGGTTACATATTAAACAAAAGAGGATCACCTTACACATGGAATTACTGTGAGTGGTTTTTCTCACTTTAACATTATATCCTTTGTGTCAATATGTAAAGACCATCCTTATCTTTCATAACACCTGCTTGGTATCCATAACACCTCTGAGTCTCATACATTTATTTAACAAAAACCCTTTGATAAGCATTTAGGTTGTTACTATTTTATCAGTACAACTTTGCACGCCAGCACCATTATTTTCTTAAAATAAATTTAGAGGAGGGCAGCACATCTGCGCATTTCATATTTTGATACTTATCTCCATTGCCCTCCAAAGGGCTTCTATCAACAGGATGTCAGGGTGCCTGTTTCCACATGGTCTTGCCAACAACTGGCTATTAGAAATCTTTTTAATCCTGTCTATCTATGTGAAAAATGAATCTCAATTTAATTTGCTTGTCTCTGATTATTAGTGACGTTGGACATCTTGAATATGAACTTTGGCTATTTGCAAGTCTTCTATGGAGTGCTTCTTCGAGTCTTTTACTCATTTCCTATTTGGCTTGTAATTTTCTTATCTATTTCTAAGTAATCTGTGGTTTAATAATACTACTTTCTCCGTTGTGTTGCAAACATTTTTTCCATTTTGTAGTTGTCTTTTAGCTATGCTGTTGATTTGCTTTGCTATGTAGAGATTTTACATTTTCATGTCAGTTTTCTTAATCTTTTTTTTAAAAGTGGTTTTTGTCATTGGCATAGTGCTAAGAAAGCTGTCACATCAAAATTATTGAAAAAATATTGTTTTCTCTATTACTTTGTAGTTTCTCACTTTTTATTTAAAATTTTATCCATTTCTACTTATTTTTAATTAGAAGGACACTATAATATTATATGCTAGTCACTTCCTTAGAAGTAATCACTGTTATTTGATTAAGGTCTGTCCTTTCAGATTCCTGTATGTTCCTATGAAGATACACACACACACATATTCAACATGAGAGGAAGGGGAGCAGGTAGTGGATAGACAACTGCAGTGTCTGCCATGTGGGAATGTGTGGATCTGCAGAGAGGAGCAGAGATAGGAGACCATCTGGCCCCAAAGAGATGCTGCAGTGGGAGTCATATCAGGCTCTCAGCTCCAATCCCTAAGTGACAAACTATACTTCGTTTCCTGTTCTTGCGAGTTGGCAAGATTGCCTGTTGTATTATTTCCATAAACCCACTGTTGATGTGAGCTTGTGGGAGTGGGTTTCTATTCGTTATACCCATGAGTGGAGTTTTTGATACAGGTTAAAGTGTGTTTTCTAGTTTGTTCTTTACAGCAGTTATTATAATCCTTATTTTACATATGAGGAAAAAGAAATTCTGTGGTTAAGTTGCTCAACTTCATGTGACTTTAACCTAAGTTTTCTGACAACTAATATATTCTTTATGCTGTCTCTGTATTTCTAGGAGGATCCTCTTTAAAGGGAGAGTGTTTATTCCTTAAATAGCAACAAGAGGACAAAGGAATAAATACATGAGAGATGGAGTTTCCCTTGGGGCCTGTCAATGTCAGACATCAGCTCTGTCCCTGGCTTATGTCAAAAGGCAGGAGGCAGCCTGACCCTCTCACGCATCTGGGTTTCAGAGACCTAGGGAATGTTTAGTTTTCTGCTTGCCCACTTCCCAACTTTATGCGTGTAATTGATTTTTCTGACTACAATTTAATGTGGCTGGAGGATGTGAGACATTCAAGTTACAGATCTGTTTGAGAAGCATGAGAAAAAGCAAGAGCCTTCTTCCCTTCTCACGCCAGAGTTGCTCCATGGGTGACCTCACCCAGGCAAGGCTTTAACCACCACCAAGACTGTGCTGACTCTCAACATGTTGATTCATCCTGGTCAAGCAGAAGTCATTATCTCCTTTCCCTAAACCTAACTTTTTCTTTCATTCCCCATTCCCCATTGGTAAATGATGGAACCATCTATGCAGTCATGCCAAGAAGTCACCACCCCCACATGCAAACCCTCACCATGTTATGGAGACTGTTTCCTCTACATCACGCTGTAATATGCCCCCTTTCCTTCCCAGAATGCCTCAGTTCAGGCCTTCATTCTCTTTTAGTGGGTGGTGGCTGCCATCTCCTGGACTTGGTGTTTTCCAAGCTTGTTGGAAAACTTGGAGTTCTTGTTTATCATCTAGATTCCCAGGCCCTTCCCTGGACGCTGAGTCAATAGGCCTGGGGTGGGGCCCTGGAATCCGTACGCTTAATAAGCATCCCAGGCAATTCTTCTGAGCAATGGGCGGCACTGGTACCTCACTGGTCTCCGTGCTTCAGGTCTCTCTCTTGTCAATCTAGCCCTGCTCTGCTGTAGGAGTATCTTCCTAAAATGTACCAGAGGCTCTTTATCTGCAGCATGAAACTCAGACTCTGTGACGTGACAAACAGGGTGTGATTCGGTCATTGCCTTCCACTCTAGTCTTATTTTCTGCCTTCCCTGGGATCTAAATCCAAACTGTGTGTCAAATTTGAGGATCCCATTGCTTTTCCATTGCTCAGTGCCTTTGCATGTGTTTTCTTTCTGCCTAGACAACCCTCCTTCCCCAGTTCTACCTGGAAAACTCCTATCCATCCTGCAAGACCCAACTCAAATGTTCCCTCTTCCCTGACATTTCCTTACCCTCTTTGGAGCTTGAGCATATGTTTACTGTTGCAGTTACCTCATTGAAGCCTCTATTGCAGTCTCTAAGTAGGTGCTTGTTAAACAACTGTTGAAAAAAGATAACTTTTCCTATGAGAGAGAAAATTTAGTGAAAGCAAATAGGACAATTTCCAGGAAAATATTGTTTCTACTCTTTACCATGTGAGTCTAAACTCTATAGAGTTTCTTACTGTAAAATGTAGTTGTTATTCTGTTTACATTTATAAGGTCAATATATTAAACTCTATAATAATAGTCAACATTTACCTGGTGCCCACCTTGTGCTAAAAACTTTGCATTCACCACTTTACTTATCTTAAGGATGAGAAAACTGAGGCTCAGAGGAGAATTAATGAGCCCAAGATCACAAAACTGGTTGTGGTGGAATTGGTACAATGCTATTCTGCCTCTTCCAGAGATTTATGTAATAACCACTAGGAAAACCATACGTGTCTGGGATAAAACATCCCTGTACTGAGGGGTGCAGGTAATGTGAAGCAGTATGGGCATGAGACAATAAGGAAGGGTGGGAAATGTGGCAAACTGGAGGGTGTACACCCTGCTTTAAAGGAGTTAGCCAAGACTGAGTGCCAGCTGATCTGCCTCCCCAGCATTTTATTGTGAAAAATTTCAAATGCAAAGCAAAACTGAAAGAATTTACAGGGTATACCTGTCTATCTACTGCCTAGATTCTACTACAAACATTTTACTTATCTCATATCTATCCATTTGGCCATCCTTATATTCATTCATCCATTTTATTTTTTTTAATACATTTCAAGGTAAATTGCAGACAGCAGTACACCTTTCCCTAAATACATCAGTATGTGTAGCATTAACTAGAGGTTAATATTTGTTTGTAAGTTTTTCTTTTGCTGTAAATTTTTTCCTTCTTTTTCCTTTTCTTTCTTTTTGCTGTAAAAGTTATATACAATGAAGTGCATAGATCTTTGGGGTATATTTACTAAGTTTTGACAAATACGTGCTCCTGTTATCTCAACCCCCATTGAGAAATATCCCCAATATAGAAAACACCACCATCACTCCTAAAAGTGCCCTCATGTCCCTCCCCAGTTTGTCTCTGCATCCATCCCCCCGAGGTAACAACTGTTTTGATTATTTTTCGTCATAGATTAATTTTGCCTGTTCTACAATTTTATAAAAGCAGAACCTTACAGTATGTCCTCTTTTGTGTAAGACTTCTTTCACTCAGCATAAAGTTTTAAAGATACATCCAAGTTGTTGAGTGTATCAGTGGTTCTTTCCTTTCTGTTGCTGAGAAGCATTCCATTGCATTTGGGTAGGAATATGCCACAGTTTATCCATCCTTCTATGGGTGGACACTTGGGCCATTTCTAGTTTTGGGTTATTATGAATAAAGCTATTAATATTTTTGTACAAATACTTTTGTGAACATGTATCTTCACTTCTACTTGGTATAGTCTTAGAAATGGAATTGCTGGGTCATAGAGGAGGAGTATATTTAGCTTTATAAGAAACTGTCAAAACTTTTACCTGATTGGTTGTACCATTTTACGTTCCCATCAACAATATACGGAAGTTCTGGTTGCTCCACAACCTCACCAGCACTTGATATTATTACTCTTTTTTATCCTGAGTCATTCTGGTGCTTGTGTAGTGGTATTTCCATTACGGTTTTATTTGTATTTCCGTGATGACCAACAATGTTGAACACTTTTTCATATACACATTGGTTATTTATATATTGCCTTTTGTGACATATCTGTTCACATCTTTGTCCATTTTGTGGGGGTTGTTTGTCTTTTATTATTTTTGGAATGCTTTGTATACCCTGGCTGCCAGTCCTTTGTCACATATATGTTTTGCAATTTTTTTTTCAGGCTGTGGCTTGTTTATTATTTTTCCAATGGTGTCTTTTTGATGAGCAGGAATTAAAAAATTTGACAAAGTCTAATTAAAAAAAAATGAAACGTTATTGCATTCCTTGATTTGTAAAAACAATTTTCCTACCCCCAAGTCATGATATTCATCCACATTTTCCTCTAAAAGCTTTGCAGTTTTAGCTTTTACAGTTGGGCCTATGATTCATCTCAAAATAATGTTTGTGTATAATGCTGGAGTCAAAGTTTATACTTCTCTCATATCTAGTTATTCCGCCACCATTTTCTGTGTAAAATTTTCCTTTCCTTATTTGATTGCTTTGGTACTTTTTTTGAAAATCAAATGATGGTGTGAGTGTGGTTCTATTTCTAGGATCTCTTTTCTGTACCAACTTCAGCTGATTTTTTGCCATGGGCTCAGTATTACCCTATCTTCCAAATTTTAGAAGAGAGCATAGAGATTCAGATTTTTTTTTAAATGTGAAAAAGTCTAAATTGTAGTAAGTGGAAAATCAATTCTAATTAAAATGAACAAACAAGGAAACCAACCTTGTGTAGCCAAGGAAACTCATCTGCAGGCTGATTGGATCTGCGGAATTGGAGCTGGGAGAGGTAATTTGAGCAGGAAGCTGGTTATACTATGTATATTCAAGTATAAATCAAGGGCCTTATAGTAAGTGAAAGGAAACAGGAATGTTGCCAGGACAAGTAGTTGGGTTTCAATATTCCAGGCGAGTCAATGAGAATTCACTGCCAGGATGAGTTTAAAACCCAGGGTGTGGGGTTTCTTTGGTGCCTAGGAGAGTAGGGGAGGACATTTGTGGAGATATTTGGAATAGCATCTAGAAACAACACAGACAGAGAGGGCCTAGTGGGAGAAGAGGAGAGGCCAGGACGCCCTGGATTGTGGTGGAGGGACTGAGACTGTAGGCAGCTAGACAGACCAGTGACCGGAAATAGACAAGGACCAAGAAAGTCCAGGGCGAGTGGATTTGGAGTCAAGGGTCTGGATTGACGCGAACTAAGAGAAGCAACAGGTCTCTGGCCCTGGACCCCAGAAGATGCTTCCTGGAGTTGGCTTTCTGAATGGGAGATGAGACAGCAGACATACAGCTACAGATGCCAGAGCTTCAAGGATGGCTCCCAGAAGCACCACATACTTCCCACCCCCATGGTTAAGTTATTCATTTTTAACATGTTAAGATTGTATTTCACATTTAAAACTTCTAAGGGGACCCACGTCACATGTTTCAAAAATAAAAAAATATTGAAAGCTATTAATGAAAAGTCTTCCTCCCACCTGTCTCCCATCTGCCCAGTTCCCATCTCCAACCTCTCCGCCCCCAAGTAAACATTTGTGCCGTTTATTTGTACCGCAACCAAGGATACTACTTTGGCAGCCACGTCTGTCAGACAGAATGTTGATTATGCTGATTGAGACCCGGGATAGAGCTTGGTGCAGCTGGCTGCATGCAAGAGAAAAGGAGCGAGGGTGTGTTAAAGACAGAAGTTTGTTAGCACTTGCTAGAACCTCCCCTCATCACTATGTAAGAGAGCGCCATCAGGAAAGGGATCATTCTAACCAACATGGTGCTGGTTACAGGCTGAATGTTTGCGTCCCTTCAAAATTCTTTTTGTTTTTTGAAGAATAAAACACTTTAATGGAGATCACTTCCTGTGGTTACATTTTAGTAGAATTAGAAAAAAGTAACAAAAGTTGTAGTATAAACAAAGTGGTCTTCCCCAGACATTGAATCTGCCAGGACCATCAAAATTCGTGTGCTGAAACCCTAGCCTCCACTGTGGTGGTATTTGGAGCTGGGGTCTTTGGGAAGCAATTAGGTTTAGATGAAGTCATTAGGGTGAGGCCCCCATGATGGGATTGGCATCCTTATAAGAAGAAAAGGCCAGAGCGCTTTCTCTCTCTGCCTTGTGAGGACACTTCTAGCTGCAGAGAAGGCAGCGGTCTGCAAGCAAGGAAGAGAGCTCTCACCAAGCACCTGGCCAGGGCAGCATGCTGATCCCACTTCTGGCCTCCAAAACTGAGAAATAAGTAAATATCTGTTGTTTAGGCCACTGAGTCTACAGCATTTTATGATGGCAGCCCGAGCTGACTAAAACAGTGTTGGAGGACCAAAAAGTGAGCTCTAAGAAAACTGTCAAAGGATTTCCAGTTTTCTTAAACGTACTTTTTAATTGCTTTGCCAAGTGTGTCTAAGTGTGCTGTGTTTAAAAGTGTGGGTTCACGCAAGGAGGCTGAAAACCACTGGTCTGAAGGAAGAGTCTGTGGAGTAAGGGGGGGATGGCCACGGGGACAGGACTATTAGGTGCCTGAGGCATGTGACCAGTTGAGATATGGCCACACGAGTGATGAACTTCAACTGGTCATCTCAAATCATGCCCACCCCTCTGGCAATTGATAAACTCTCATCTTGGGAGGATGTTAAAGGGAGAATGAATGAATGCGAAAAGGTTTGCAGACCTTAAAGGGTGGTGTTAGGTTCTACATGTTGGCTGCCTAATCCAATTTCCTGGGGGTAGAGGGTATTTTCACAGGAATTATTTCACTGCCCACCGCACTGTCCTGGCCCTGCCTGGCCAGGCCGCCTGCCTTCCACCCTGTGTTTAGTTTGATCTGAGGGTAATGCTGCCCTCTTCTGGATTGATCTTGCAACTACAACCCCTGGCCACCAGGATTATATTCTTTTTTCGCTCGTTTCATCTCAGGTGTTGTCAACATGGCTAGTGGTCTTGTGCTTTCAGAAGCCATGGTGGGGTCAACTTTCCCTTCAGTGTAATTTCCCAGAGGCCGGAGATGAGATAAACAGAAAGCAAGCCACTTGTAGGTCTCCTAGTCTCTAGAAATATAATCCATCTTTCTTCCCTTAGCTTTTCCTTACGTCAACAAGGTTTTATGGCACCCTAATTGCCAAGCTGTCTCCTAGGCACTTCGTACACAGTGATCAAAACAGATAAGGATCACTGTCCCCGTGAAGCTTGTATTCTAGAGAGGAGAGAGACAATAAACAATAGCGTTTATAATAGATAAGTAGATTATACAGTAGGTTCAGAAGTGGTAAGTGTGGGAAGAGAAAAATGTTTACAATAAAGTGGGGTAAGGGACACCAACAATTCCAGGAGAGATGCAGCTGTAACTTGGTAGACAGGGTGGGCCTCAGTGAGAAGGTAGCATTTGAGCTAAATCTTGGAGGAGGTGAGGGATTTATGGGGGGGGGGCATCTACAGAAGAGCATTCCGGAAGGAGTGAGTGATGGAGGCAATGCCCTAAGGCTGGAGCAGAGCTCTGGGGGACAAAGGAGGAAGTGATTAGAGGATGCTATGGACTGAATTGTGTCTCTTCCCCCCATATTATTATGTTGAAGTCCTAACCTCCAGTACATCAAAATGGGACCTTATTTGGAAATAGGGTCGTTGCAGATGTAATTAATTAAGATGAGGTCATCAGAGGGAGCCCTAATAAGAAGGGGGAAATTTGGACACAAACACATACATACAAGGAGAACATCATGTGAAGATGAAGGCAGAGACTGAGGTGATGTTTCCACAGCCAAGGAATGTCAGATTGCCAGCAAACCACCAGAAGCTAGGAGAGAGGCATGGAACAGATTCTCCCTCCAGCCCCAGAAGGAGCCAACCCTGCTGATACCCTGATCATGGCCTATCAGCCTCCAGAACTGTGAGAAAATACTTTTCTGTTGTTTAACTCCCCCCTCCCCCAGTTTGTGGCCCAGGGGCAGGAGGTGGAGGAGCAATAGAGAGGCTTAAAGGCTATGTTAAAGACTCTCTTTTTCTTTCTTTTTTTGTTAAGGGAGGTACTGGAGATTGGGTGCATGCTAAGCACACATTCTTCTACTGAGTTATATCCCGCACTCCCTAAAGACTTGTATCAAATTCACCTTTTTTTTTCATAATTAAGTAGGATATAACCCCCAGCGCAAGTGTTATTCAACATTAGAAAACTATTAATATAATTCACATGCTAACATATCTAAGAAAAAAAGGTCATAGGCCTTTTTTTCATAGGCCTTTGACTAAATTCAATACCTATTCCTGATTTAAAAAACAAAACTCAATAAAATAAAATAGGTAACAACTTAAAAAACAAGTCTTAACCAAACTCCGGATTTTATTTGGATTTTGCTAGTTTTTCCATTATCTCCTCTTTCTGAATCAGGATCTGATCCAGGTTTCCCCAGGGCATTCAGTCGGCATGGCTCCTCAGTCTTCTTGGTCTGGGACACTTTTGCTGAGTCTTTTCTTGTTTTTTATGACCCTCAATGTTGAGGAGTGCTGGCCACTGTTTAGTTGAGGAATACGCCCCAATCTGGGCTTGTCCAGTGTTTTCCCATGATCAGACAGGGTGATGGGTTTTGGAGAGAATACCACATCAGATGTATTTCTCTTCACATTATTTCGGAGGTACGTGAGACCCATACAACATCCCTGGCGACATCAGCCTTCCTCATTTGGTGAAGGTAGTGTTTGCCACGTTTCTCCACTGTGAAGTTACTTAAAATGCACTTAGAAGGAGGAGGCATAAATTGGGAGTTTGGGATTACCAGATACACACTACTGTATATGAAATAGATAAACAACAAAGTCCTGTGTAGCAAAAGGAACTATATTCAATATCTTGTGATAATCTATAATGGAAAAGAATCTGGGGAATTATGTACATACATATATATGTATATATATAATTGAATCACTTTGCTCTACACCTGAAACTAACACAGCTTTGTAAATCAGCTATACTTCAATTAAAAAAACCTGAAAAAATACACTAAAAAATGAAAGCTGTAAAATTTATTTTTGGAGACATTGAGCGTGACATGATCTGACTTAAAACATAAGCAGATCTCTCTGGCCATAGCGTGGAGGAGAAGGGGCAGCTGCAGGGAAGACCAGGAGGTCGCTTTGGCAGTTTAGGTGAGAAGGGATGGCCAGGGCAACGGCAGTAGAGGAGATGAGAAAACAGGAGTTGAAATTTATTGTGGAAGAGCCAGCAGAATTTTCTGGTAGATTGAGTGTTGGGGGTTTAAGAAATAAAGATGTGGCCAGGATGAGTCCACACATTCTGGTCTGAGCTGTTGGAAGGATAGATTTGCCATCACCTGAGCTCAGGTAAAAAGTCCAGTCTGCCACTGATCTCCTCTCCCTTCCTTCAATGGCTCACCCATCTAACAAATACTTATTTGGTGTCCCGGCTGACTGCATAATTTGCAGGAACCAGGGCAAAATGAAAACACAGGGCTCCTTGTTCCAAAACACAGGGGAAAAAAAAGCTTGTTTCTTTCTTCCATGGTGTTTCTCTTAATGGGACAGAGTGTTTTTATTTGCTATTTATTGATGCACTCCCTAAGGCTGGGGGCATTTGTGGGGTGGGGGAGTGAGAGGCTGAGCCCCCCATCCCTGGGAGGCAACAAGAGGTGGGACTGCCCGTGAGCTGAGCTCCAAGTCCCTATGCACGTTCCATTGTCCCATCAGACTTCACTCATGAAACACAAATTCCAAGATAAGACGATTAAGAATCTCAAGGTGATGACCGCAGAGCATTAGACCCCAAAGGCAGGGCTCTTCTGAGCACAGGGCCCTGTACGACTGCAGAGTCATACACCTGCTCCCTGTTTGGCATCTGCTAGTACATGTCACACACTTTGCTGGGCACTAAGGATGCAAAATAGAGTTCTTTACAGAGGAGGGTAGGAAGGGATGCTTTTTTCATCACTCCTCCGTGTCAGAGTCTTGCCTATTCACAGTCCAGTGGGAGAGAAAGAGTCCTAAACATGTGTGTAACCCAGCCTGAAAAGTACATCAGGGAACTGGGTGGTGGCACGGAGGCCCCGAGGGGGAGGAGACTGTAGATTTAAGGGTTGAGGAGTCCTGGACATCTGCTCTCAAACCTAGCTGGACAGGCAGATCTGAGTGAGGAGAGGGAAAAACGGCCATCACAGTGCTATTTATCTATTTATTAAATTTAAAAATTTTAAATTGAATTATAGTTGATTTATAGTGTGCTCACTTCTGGTGTACAGCTGAGTGATTCACTTACACATATATTCATATATATATTCCTTACCTTTACTTCCACTCAGCGTTCTATTGTAGGAATCTTTCCAGAGCATTGATTGTAGTTATACATTGTGTTTACTAGAAACATAACATTCCATTGTACAGAACCCATTTGTATAAAAGTTGTTTGAAGGGCATTGAAATATAATCAAATTTTATTTATTTATTTCTGGTAAACTTTGTCCTCCCTCCTTCCATCCTCTCTCCCTTCCTACTTCTTTCCTTCCTTCCCTCCCTCACCTTCAGTGGGATTGCAGGGTCAGAGAATTTGTACTGTTTAGTGAGTTTGGTACATATTCCCCCAATTGCACTGTGGGGGTCGTGTCGTGTATAAATATGTCTTTATAAAGACAGCGAAAAGTCATCTGCCAGATACTGTGCTAAGCACTTCACATGTATTAACTCATCAATCCTCATAGCAATCCTATGAGCTGCCTCCTACTTTTATTCTCATTTTCCAGAGGAGAAAACCGAGTGAGTATCTGAACTTCCCGAGGGCACCCAACTGGCCAGGGGCGGAGCTGGGATTTGCACCGAGGTGGTTTGGCTTTAGAGCTCGTGATCTCATCCCATTTCATCATCACATGGCTCCATGAGGCAAGTATCCCCATTTTGATAAGGATAAGCATATTCTGATACATGTTAAGAAACCTGCCCAAGGTCATAAACTCTTAAAGGAATGCCAATATTTGAATCATAGTCTGCCTGGCCCCAAAGCAGGGGTTTCTGGGTCCCTTGTAAGGATGTCTGAGTTCATTCAGGACAGTGCTTCAGATGGGTTTTCATCTGCTCGTTTTCCCAGGTTCCTCTGTGGGTTCCACCAGAGCCTGGCAATCAGGTTGGGAAGTCTGCACCTGCCCAGGTCACACCCCTGCCAAGTCCTGTTGTTGTCCTGACTGTCACAGCCCCGACCTCAGGACACGCTGCCATTCCCTCCCCTCTCCTCTCATCCTAGATCACTGTTGGCTTCAGAATTCTCTGTGGGCCCAGTTTTGCTTATGTGTAACAGAAAACACCACTTGAACAGGTCTTAACAAGAAGACAATTTATTGGCTCTTGTAACTGAAAAGTACACAGAGAAGATGACCTCTGGGCATGGTATGTTCAGGACACTGGCTCCATGTCTCTGTGATTCTCTTGGTTCTGCCTTCCTCCAAATGCTAGTTTTTGTCTTTGGACTGGTTGGCCATTTATGGCAGCAAAATGGCTTGCAGCAGCAACAAGACTACATACTTGCTTTTCCACAGTTATTAAACAGCCATCCTGAACTGGGCTCTGAGTGGGATCATCTCAGGTCACAAACTTGTCACTATGGCAATGGAGACCATCACTGGGGGAGAAGAGTGAAACCTTCTCTTCCACCTCCCTTGCCTCTACTTTGCTCCCCAGGTCCAGGTAGATTTTTCTGCAGGGATGTGAAGAAATGCTGATGCTGGCATCAAAGCTGACAGAGGGATGAAATAGATATGATTATAGCCATATTGTGCATAGAAGCTGCCATTTCTAAAACAGAATGGCAAGAACAGACCTCCACATTTTGCCAGAGGACTGGCATTCGAGCTGCACATTTCATAACAATGTTTGTGGCACTGGATGTTCTGCACAGAATGGAAAAATGCTTTCCCCTTAGGAACATAGATTCATCTAAGAGGGAGCTGTTATAAGTGGGAAAGGAGGTACAGAAGATATGTTGGGTGGGTGAACTTGCTGAAACATTTTCAAATGGATAAAATTTTATTCCAAGCTCATCTGTATGTGCCTTTCCCCCTCCTTCAGTGAAATGCTCTTTCTTACCACGGAGGGAAAGATTCTTTTCAACTCTTGTCCTCCAGATCATCTTCCCACTGGAGACCTAAGCTACCATCATTGCCACTTCCATGCTCATCCAGAAGGGGCTCCTTCTTTTTTACTCCTCAGGCTGGAGGGAGGATCAGACCCTCCCTTAATACCCGAGTGATTAGTTGAAATAAACTGGAATGCTGAACCAACTTGACTGAGGGCTTAGGAAAAGCAGAAGGGAATTAAACACAAAGAGGGTCTTAGAGCTAGGTGTTAGATCCGGCCGCTCTTGCTTTGATCTTTCTCAATAGATCCCTTCCTTGCAAAGATTTCCGTGTCCAGTGGCTGCTGCCCCCTTGTGGCAAAGACTCTCTCAGCTTGCACTTGAGTGCACGTAGACTTTTGCAGTCCAGATCCCAGTCTATTTTCTCCTGTGTTCCCCATTTTCTGCCCAGGAGCTACCTTTTCCCTAGAAGATTAATAGGAGGAATGACTGTTCCCTACAGGGACTACCCCATCTTCAAGTCCATTCTAGTCTAGGCATCAGAGCACCTGTAAAGGCAAAGCTTGGGTAGCCCCAGGGCAATTGCTTCCTTATACTTCCTGCTATTACTTATAAATAATAAGAGAATCCAGGAGGAGAGCATGACTTAGTTTAAAAAATATGCTTGCCAGTGGCAGAATGGTAGGCACAGTGCCAAGATAAATTTGGCATTTACAGAAGGGGCAGAGTTTACACTTGCACAGATTAGCACTAACTCTAATCAGTAGAAGACAGTTTGGAAAGGACAGACAGACCAGCCTGGCTGTATGGAAGTGAAACTTTCAGGCATATCTTCCTTATATAGACTCTATGACTGCAAGTGATGGACACTCTGAGTCACAGTGGGGATCCACGATGCAGGAATCAAAGGAGATGTGTCTAACTTCAGTTATTTTACAACCATTGAGTGAGCACTTCCTCGATTCCCTGGAAGAGGCTCTGAAGATGAATCAGAGAGGGTCTCCAGCAGCCTACTGTCTAGTGGGGCAGGCTGCAGTTGTAAACACCTCATGACTGGACAATAGCCTTCATGTTGTCATGGAGAAGTGGTTACCAGAGGTAAAGCCAAGGGACAGACATCAGCTGCTGGAAGCAGCTAAGGCGGATTCCCAGAGATGTTATCCTTCATTACTGAGAGCAGGGAGAATGACATTACCTCTACTCCTCCACTCACCAGCTGCCCCAGCTCCCGTGATCTCCCTGTTGTCCACCCAGCCTCCAAGAATGACCCCCAGCCTCATGACCATTCTAATCAAGAATGGTTCATTGGCAGTGGTTGCTCAAAGGAGCAGCTGGCAGTGGAGGGGGATTAGTTCTCCTGCCAAATCTCCACCAACATCTCCACCTCAAAGAAGCTTAGAGTTTCAGTAAAAATTGTGTGCTTGCTGTCCAAATACAGCTCAAGAGCAATCTCCATCTCCTTCCCACTGAGTTTCCCTCTAGTCCCTCCCAGTGGCAGACTCCCACAAGGCCTTCCTACATGGGACTCCTTCTGAAGTCTCTACTGTACAAAGTCAAGTCCTTTCCCCTTTATTCATGTCAGGCAAGTTGGAAGCTTTCAAATGAAAATAAATGCAAGAAAAAGAAGAGAATAGAACTAGTCATCCACAGAGTGGAGAATTCAGATAATGGACCCTTAACTCCATCTTCATGCCTGGTTTCCCTGCTGGGACATATGGACCCTGGGAGTCTCTGATGCACTGTGACCATTTGCCTTAATCTGTTCTCCAAATGTAGATGTGGGCAGGGCTCAGGGAGGTGTCGTGCTGTGGTGTGGCTTCCCTAGCTCACTTTATTCATCAAGTTCCCTTTCAGAGTGAAGTCACTCTGGTCTCTGAGCTCCAGGCTCTTACAGTTGGATGCACATGACTGGTGACTAAGGTAGGAAGCCACCTCTGTTTGCCAGAACTGTCACTGGGGTAGGGCGACTTGCTTTGACTCTATTCTAGAAAATGCATCCATTTGTCTTGGACCTGTGATTTCTGCTCGGTTGGTTTCCTGCTGCCTCCCTTGTGATGGTATATTCAAACCTGACCTCATCTATGGCTGTAGTTGGTGACAAGGAGGCCACAGCCTTCTTACCTCCTCTCTTCATACCTCTCCTTTTTATGGGGAAGAGGATGACTTTCCCCAGTTGGATGTTTACTGCTTTGCTTTAAGACTTTGTCTGCTGTGAAAATGCATTACTGGCAGGGATAATGAAATACATGGATCTGAATGAACTCATAGGACCTCAGGCCTGGAAGCAACTCAGGGGTTATTTACTCCATTTTTTTCAATTTACAGATGAGAAAATGGAAATCTGTAGAGGGAAAAGGACCAGCTCAAGGTCACACAGCTTATTAATGATAGAATCAGGATAGAATGAGGACTGGATACCAGCTACTCTTATTTTCAGTCTTGGTAACTTTCCTTAGGTTTTCAGATTGATCTCTGAAGAGCCTTGGGGGTTTTGGCAGAACCTCTTAGCAGCTGTCTGTGTAGAGAGAGCAACCCTTCCTCCTTCCCCAGTAGATGAACTTTTATCTGTTTTACATATTGGGCTTCTAGTAGGATTTTGCTTCAACCAATGCTTCACAGTTTAAAAAGATATTTGAAGACAGCTGGATGAGTCTGTGGATGTTTAGGCGTGATTTCAGGGACCAGGATGGGAACTTCTCTCAAATGCTAACACTTCCTTTAGACAGAGGAACAAAACATTTATTGCTCCTCTCGATAGAAGGCTTAAAGTACGCTTGAATGCAACCCACTGCTGTCATTTCCTTCCCTCAGCAGATTTTAAGAAGGTCAAACAACAATCAGGAAGGACATAGGAGGGAAGATGACATAGAAAGAGATATCCGAGAGCAGATTTGCCTCCTTCCATTTTTCTTAATGCTGGCTTGCCCCGAATATGTAGGATCAACCTGGTCCTCCCATGTGAGTGCACAGACATGGCTGGGGATGCAGACGGTCAAAGAGAGCACAGAGGTAGTGTTTTAGGTAGAGTTGATGCCGTTATAGGGCTGACCAATAGCAGTTTTTTTTCCCTGTAATCCATTTTTTTCCCTTTAATCCATTTTTTCCCCCTGTAGTTCATCTTTTCCCATACTCAGGGCAGACCTCAGAGTTACAGGAAGTTGACAGCATGGTGAAGCTGATCTCTAAAGAAGTTTGGGTTGCAGGTGAGGGAAGGGATCTTCGGTTGCCAAGGCAGCAGAGAAGCAAAAGATAACCCAGTAACTGTGCTCCCATCCATGATGAGAACGACTTGAATCTGAGTTATTAAACCATCTTTCTTTCCTTCTAATCTTTCAACTAGATCAAACCATGACTATATTCGTGGCAGATTTTTCGAATTACACTGATTGGCTGTTTGATGATGAGTTTGGAAATTTCACTGGCACGCCACCCACAGAAGAACATTATACTCCCTGTAAGATAGACACTGAGACACTCAACAAGTATGCCGTGGTTGTCATCTATGCCCTGGTCTTCCTGCTTAGCCTGCTGGGAAACTCCCTGGTGATGCTGGTCATCTTATACAGCCGGGTGGGCCGCTCTGTCACCGATGTCTACCTGCTGAACCTGGCCATGGCTGACCTGCTCTTTGCCCTGACCTTGCCGATCTGGGCTGCCTCCAAAGCAAAGGGCTGGATCTTTGGCACACCCTTGTGTAAGGCAGTCTCACTCCTGAAGGAAGTCAACTTCTACAGTGGTATTCTACTGCTGGCCTGCATCAGTGTGGACCGCTACCTGGCCATTGTCCATGCCACACGCACACTGACTCAGAAGCGGCACTGGGTCAAGTTCATATGCTTAGGCATCTGGACCCTGTCCTTGATCCTGGCCCTGCCCGTCTTTCTCTTCCGTGAGGCCTATCGACCGCCCTATTCAAGCCCAGTCTGCTATGAAGACTTGGGTGCCAATACAACAAAATGGCGGATGGTGTTGCGGGTCCTGCCCCAGACTTTTGGTTTCCTCGTGCCCCTGCTGGTCATGCTGTTCTGCTACGGATTCACCCTGCGCACGCTGTTTGCGGCCCACATGGGGCAGAAACACCGGGCCATGCGGGTCATCTTTGCTGTGGTGCTCGTCTTCCTGCTCTGCTGGCTGCCCTACAACCTGGTCCTGATCGCAGATACCCTCATGAGGATGCGGGTGATCTCGGAGACCTGTGAGCGTCGCAATGACATAGGCCGGGCCCTGGATGCCACTGAGATCCTGGGCTTCCTCCACAGCTGCCTCAATCCTCTCATCTATGTCTTCATTGGCCAGAAGTTTCGCCACGGACTCCTCAGGATCATGGCCATTCATGGCCTGATCAGCAAAGAGTTCTCAGTCAAGGACAGCAGGCCTTCCTTTGTTGGCTCTTCTTCAGGGAACACTTCTACCACCCTCTAAGACCCCTGCACAGGGCTCTTCCCTTCCCTTCACCATCCATTCCAAGCCTCATATCCTCTGACTGTTCACAGTCTGCATGTCAAGGCAGCCTGCCATTCTGGTTACAGGGAGTTGCTGAGGCCACATCCTTACCAGGCCCCCATTGTGTGCCCTGGCCCCACCTCTTACCATAATCACCATGTCAACTGCTAGAGCTTGGTCCATCCAACCATTGAGCCCACAGCCCTCTGTCTTCTGGCAGAGAGTCTTTGAAGACACTCTTTTAAGTAACTATAAAAGTTCCCACCATTGGGAACCAGTGATGTCAAACATCATTAGTTGCTTCCCCAACTTTCTCTTTCCTTGCCTTCTAGCAAAGTCCCTTGAGAGAGGCTGAGAATGACAGACACTCACTTTCTAAGACTCTCTTCAGCCAGGAGTGGCCATATCATCTGGTTCTGACTAATAAGACTTAAAGGTAGTAGTGTGCTGGTAAACCTTTCTTCTTGGGGGAAAAGCCCTGATTTGTAGTATTTGCCATGCTCTATGGCGTAAATAAATGCTCCCACCATGGCCGATTTCAAGGGTGATAGTGTTTAGCAACTAGCTCAGGAAATTTAGAAAATGTAATAATCTGCTTTCACAAACAGGTACAAAGTGGCTTCTGTGCACCATTGCTTAAGAGGAAGTCTACTGGGGCCAAGGGACTCCTAAGAAATATTCCTGATTAAATACACACACACACATACACACACACAAACACACTCTTGGTTCTTGTCTTTGAATATAGTTATAACATATGATGTGTGGAGCTGAGGCAGCCACTATTTTGACAATGAGGCAAAAAGTGTGCCTGATGTTTTTAGGCTGATGGAGCCAAAGGATAAAGAGAACCTGAGAATAAAGAGTTCAGAAATAAACCTAAGCATAAATGGTTAAATGATTTTCAACAAGGATGCCAAGACTATTCAATGGGGAAAAAATAGTCTTTCAACAAATTGTGATGGAAAAATTTGATATGCACAAGCACAAGAAGGAAATTGGATCCTTACCTTACACCACATACAAAAATTAACTCAGAATGGGGTTGAGATTGGAGTCTGAGATGAAGTCTAGGGGGACCAGGCATGGGATGGCAGCTTGTGATAAGGTGGATGGTCAGAGAAGGATGAATGTCAGGAATAGGGAGAGATCCAGAAATAGAGGCTGAGGATGAGGTTGAGTGAGATTCAGGGAGGGTGGAGATGGGGTTGGGACCAGATATGGAGTAAAGCTTAGGAATGGGATGAATTTGGGGGTAAGCCTCAGGGAGGGGTGTTAGAAATGGAGTGAATGTCAGGAGTGGATTAGTGGCTATAATAGTGGCCGCTGCTATTTAGTCTAGTTAGTGGCTGGAGCAAAACGGTATCACTGGAAGGGTCACCATCTTCTTTGGAGCTGTGTTTAAGATGCTCTTCCTGAGAGCAGGATGGAGATGCCTTGGACTGTATACTTGAGACTCTACAAGCAGGTTAGTGAGGAAGGAGTTAAGGGCCCAAGCCCTAAGAGATACATTTGATTCAGGAGAGAAGACAGAAGAATGTGGAAAGAATCCAAAGAGGAAGGCTGGGAACTGGGCCTGGCAACCTCTGTCCTCTCCCTCCCTCCCCTAATTCCCCTTCCACCCCTTCTACTGTGTAACTCAATGCTCATCTTCCTTTATCCTCTGCTGCCTCAAAGACAACTCCATCGGGGCTTCAGTAAGTAAATAAGGATACATACTGGGTCTGGGGAAATACAAATGACTAATACATGTCTGAAAAGTAGCTTGGCCTCGCTAGTAACCTGCAAAGTGGGAACCAAACAGCAGTAAATAACTTGGAAGTATTTTAAACAAGGCAGGGATGTAGTCAGAATTCTCTTCAAACAATACACATTGTTCAGTTAGATTTTTAAATGGAGTGTGTAGTTCTCTGAGTATAGCTCAATGGTTTGGATTTCAGACCTGTAAAGATACCAGGATTTTGGTATTGAAATAACATGGTGTATGAAAATATCAAAAACTGGTGTTTCGTTCACTAGATAGGGTAGAGATTAGATATCTGGTCAAGGTCAGGGAGATGGCTCACCTCAGGGAGGAACTCAACGTCCAGGATGGGCCTGGGACCAAGGATGCGGTGCATCTTAAGAGAGGAGTGGGGCAAAGGTCAGAGATGGGAGAGAGTCAGGGATGGAACTGGGGTTAGGGATGGGGTACACATCATCGACTGGATGGGGGACAGGGATTGGGATGTGAACGTGTGTTCTGCACAATGCTTGCTGATTTTAAATTTTGGAAATTTGTTTTGTAGGCTTGGTAAAAATATTCCAGCCCCCAAGTTATCATGTTGAATTATGTTATTTCCCCCTACACAGTTCCCCTTCTGGTCAACCACGGCCCCCTTACTATCTGTTGCCTCCTTATGTGGTGGCCCATTCTTACTGGTTCCAGCAAAAATATTAATTGATAATCTGTATTTTATTCCATAGTGGTTTAAGACTGCCTCTTTCCCAGCAACTTGCATCTTAGAGTATTTTAGATGCTGAAAGTCTCTTAGATGCAGATGAAATAAAATGATAATCTCCGCTTTGGTCTAAGGGTCTTCCCAGAGATATCTTCCCAGAGATGACCACTAATCAAGAATTATATTGTGGTTTTGGTTCCAGATCACTGCAGTAAAGTGAATAGCGAGATAAAGCCAGTTGCTTGCATTTGTTTGGTTTCCCAGTGCATATAAAAAAAGTTATATTCACTCTATACTGTAGTCTATCAGGTACACAATAGCACTATGTCTAAAAAATGTACATACCCTAATTAAAAATACTTTATTGCTGAAAATTGCTAACCACTATCTGAACCTTCAGTGAATCATAATCTTTTTGCAACAGTGACATCAAAGGTCACTAGTGAGCAAATGCTGTTGGAAAAATGGTTCTGATAGACTTGCTTGAGGTAAGGGTTGCCACAAAACTTCAACCTTTGTAAAAAAAAAAAAAAACAGTATCTGCAAGTTACAATGAAGAGAAGTACAATAGAGCAAGGAGGCATGCCTGTATAGCATTTTGCTGTTTCTACACAGAGGTTAGAGGGACCAAAGTTCTCTGGGTTTGACCCAGAAAGCCACAAGTGACTAACAGCTGGGCTCTCACCGTGACTGCTATTATCCATCCTGCTAGTCTGTTTTTAAACTCAAGATTCTTCATCTGGAGGTCGTTGGCTTCAAGAAGTGGAGTAGAAGGACGTGGAGCTCACTCTTTCCCACAAGTACATCAAAAATACATCTACATGTGGAACAATTCTCACAGACTATCTACTGAACTTGGGCAGAGGATCTTGTCCAATTGGAATTACAAGGAGAATATCATGAAACTGGATAAATAGCAAGGTCCTACTGTACAGCACAGGGAACTATATTCAATACCTTGTAATAGCCTATAATGAAAAAGAATATGAAAAAGAATATATATATAACCGAATCCCTACACTGTACACCAGAAGTTAACACAACATTGTAAACCAACTATAATCCAATTAAAAAAAAATCCTTCTTCCAACCCTGAGGGTAGAAATGAATTAAAGAATTAAACAAATAAAAATAAGCAGAATATGTTACTGCAAACTTTTTAAGATTAGTTTTCCTTTTTTATCAAAGTATTTCCCCCTACATTATTTAAAAAAGCAAAAAAAAAAAAAAAAAAGAAAGAAAAGCGAAACAGCTTTATAAAGCTTATAATGAAAACCAGCAGCAGTCCCCCTTCTTGCCTCCCCCCAGGTAAAGACAACAACTTTCAACACTCACAGCTGTTTCATTCAACAATGGTCTACATATTTCTAAATACCATCTTTATTCTGCTAACTCTTGAGATTTTTTTCTGAGTTTTAGGTATCATCTTTTGACTTCCTATTTTGGCTTCTGCGGATTTAGCACTCTCTCCTGCTTCCACCCCCACTGTCCAAGCAAACACAAACACTGCCTCCCCCATTCTCCCAGGACATGAATACCACACTTTTTTGTTAAATCAACATTCAGTGTTTAAGTTAAAATGACTACATAAAAAAGTAACTCACAGTTGGGTAAAATGTTTACATTTCCCTTTTTTGTACAAATTTTGTTTTCCCTGGAATTAATGATAGTAATTTTTCCATGTACTTTTCATTACATCAGTACCATATGCCAAGGTAATAAACATCAGATAATCTGTGTCTATATTCTTCTTTCCTGGAGACCGTTCTCCTTGAGCCCTTCATATCCCTGCTCCAATCTGAACGGTTATTCTTCAGGCCTGCTCCTTTTTTTTCTAAATTGCTTTAACTACATTTACAGATAAATTTTAGAATCTGATTGCTAATTTCTACAAAACATTTTGCTGGAATTTTGATCTGGATTATGTTGAATCTATAAGTCAATTTGGAGAAAATGAACATCTTAACAATATTGAGTCTTCCAATCCGTGAGCATGGCATCATTCTCCAATTATTTAGACCTTTTCTAATTTGTCTTGACAATGTTTCACAGTTTTTAGTACATAGATTTTGTACACATTTTGTTAAATTTATCCCTCAGTGTTTTATGGTTATTCAAATGTTATTATAAATGGTATTTAATTTTTAAAAGTTTTTTCTTTCTAGTATGTAGAAATGTAACTGAGTTATGTATATTGATCTTGTATTCTGGTATCTTAGTAAATTCACTTATTAGTTCTGGTAGTTTTATTTCTAAAGATTCTTTTGGATTTTATATGTATGCAATCAGATCACCTGAGAATAAAGACAGTTTTATTTCTTCCTTTTATGCCTTTTATTTATTTTTCTCCAGTACAATGCTTAATAGAAGTTGTAAGAGTAGGCATCTTTGCCCTGTTCACAATCTTAGGGATAAAGCATTCAGTCTTTCTCTACTAAACACGATGTTAGCTAAAGATTTTTCATGGAGGCCCTTTATCAGGGTGAGGACATTCTCTTCATGAGTGGGTGTTAAAATTTCCTCTTTCATTACGGGCATGGCCTCTGGAGCCAGACTACTGCTACTTAGGGGCTTTGTGACTAAGGGCAATCGTTTAACCTTCCTCTACCTCCTTGTAAAATGTGGATAATGATGTTATTCAGCTAATTTCTATGAAGATTAAATTAAATGATTACAAACACAAACACACACACACACACACACACACACACACACACACACCCCATTTAGAAGAATGCTTATGATACCATAAGTATAGCTATAGAAATGTTAGCTATTGTACTTTTGGTTTACTCCCTTATTTTTCTGAGAAAGGATATAAAGTATATAACCTTTTAGACACTTTGAATTTCCAAAAAAGTCTTTGTTCTACTCTTGCATGTGATCGGTATTTTGGCCGAGTATTGTATTGCAGGTCAGAATTCATTTTCCCTCGGAATTTTGCAGATTTTTCTTCATTTCTTTTAGCTTCTAGAGTCACTGTTGACACTTCTAATGCTATTCTGATTCTTGATCTGTTGTATGTGACTGAATTTTCTCTTAGGAACTTTTAGAATATTCTTTTTATCCTTGTAGTATTAGAACACATGATTATGTGCCATGTTAGGGGTTCTTTTCTCATTCATTTTTCTCAGTACTTGGTGAATCCTCTTAATCTGGAAACTCAGGTTCTGTGAAATTTTCTTGTATTATTTCTTTGATACTTTTTTCCTTTTCCTTTTCCTTCTCCTTTTTCACTCCTTTTATTTGGCTGTTAAATCCCCCAATTGACTCTCTAATATTTTTTGTCACTTTTAATTTGTTTTTCAATATCTTCATCTTTCCAGTTTCCATGAAATTATCCTTAACTTTATCTCTCAACCTTTGAATTAGGACTTAAAATTTCTGCTTTCATATTTTAAATTTCTAATAGGCTTTTCTGTTCTCTAATTTTTCCTTTTATGGCACCTCTTTCTTGCCTCACGGATGTAATATTTCCTCTTACCTTTTTGAGGCTGTTATGATTTTTGTGAAGATTTCTTTAGCTCCTTTGATTGTCTCTGTGTCTTTTTTTTTGATCTGATAACTCAGTTACCACTTGACATCTACCTTCTGATTTCTATTAAGAAAATCTCTTATCTTTTATTTTCCCTCATATCCTCTTTGTTCTTGTACCTTGTGGGAGTATGCCTTAAAAAAATCCCTTTAATGTAATTTTTAGTGGATTTTTGAAAGGGAGCAGCCATAAAATCCAATCCTCTATTTTTGATATAAAAATTTCCTGAATTTAGAAAACATAGTTATTTTGAAGTCACATTCAGATTGTTTTATTATCTTTGGTTCCTCAAGTGTGAATTCTCCTATTTGCTATATTGGCTGACGGTTGATTGTAGTGGCTGTTAGTTCTTATAATATTTGATTGTGAGCTAATCTATTAAAGAGCATTTTTTTCCCCATGGATGTCTTCTATGTATCCTGGATACTGAAGACATCTACACAGGGGCAGTGTCATGGTTGTTCTTGATGGAGCCTTACTGGGTTACATGATTCATAGCATTTTTTGTTATTGTTATTTCTTGGTCCTAGGTTTCCATACCATTCCAAAGGGCAGATTTGGGTCCTCATCATTTGCTTCCCAGGCCTTGTAAGTCTGGATGTCCCTCGGGTGACCCTATTTCCTCCCCAGCCTAGGACAGGCTGCTCACTTTGAGGTCGTGTCTCAGAGCTGGTAAGTGTTTTTCTATCCCCAGGTAAGGGTGAACCAGCTCTTCCCTGATTCCTGGCTTTCTGCAAGGAATCCAATTCCAGTTCCACACTGTGTATGGGGTCTGTAGATAACAATGGTGTTATCATTCTCATCCTTAAGATGCATGATCAGTTCTAGTATCCTTCTGGGTTCCTCTGGCTTCAACTCTTACTTCCTGATAAGTCTGTGCATTTCTAAATTCCCTTTTCATGTTTGGCCCTTAGAGACCACCCGTGCCCCTTTGCTTTTAATCTCACAGATTTATTTAAAAATTAAGAATTATATGTTATTTAACATTTCAAAGCAGGGTGTGTGTGTGTGTGTGTATTGTTTCTTCCCATGCCTCTTCAGACCACCATCATAACCGGATAACAGTAAAAATTCAAATAGCATATAAAATCAAAACAATTTCTCTTCCTGTTCTTTATTTCCTTTCCTCAAAGGTAAGCATTGTTAAAACTCTCTCCCAGTGAATTTTAATATCAAACTGAAGGACACATTGGCCAAATTTCTAGTTAACTCACAGTGTGTCTGTGTATGCTGCATCCACATGTTTGTGTGTGTGCATGTGTATGTGTGTGTTGGATGTGAATGACCGTGCGTTATCCCAAGATTATCACCTCCTTCTTTCGGCCAGGTTCAAATCAGCAGGCTGGGAGAAGTAAGATACAGAAGGTAAGTGGGGAGGTGTCTCTGAAGAAATCCAGTCACTTCCGACATGGGAAGAAATTGTATTGCCCAACAGAAATCTGTGAAGTCACATCCGTACTTCTCTTGGGTCCCATGTTGTAAACAAGACTGTCTTCCTGAAAAAGCTGGCTTTGCTCCAACTGTGAGACTGTTGAAGGTGGAGGGAGACTAAGCAAGTAAGGTCTAATGGGCACAGAGGGCAGGGCTCTCCACTTTGCTGGCGTCCTTGTGCTGATGATATGTATCTGATGATACTCAGCATGCACTGTCTGCTGTGCCCATTGGCCAAGGTGTTATAGAAAACATGTTAATAAGTAAGAATCAAATATCCAGTTAGCTGATTATGTATCAAATGTCTATTATGCACCCAATTTTGTGCTAGATCCTTAAAAGAAGGGCAGGTACTATAGAAATGAAACTTAGGAGACAAGAAAAACCTGTGAATGGAGGATATGTGAGGAGTACATTAAATTTCCTGTAGTTTAAAAGTGATTAGAACAAAGAGAACTTTCTGGGGGTCCTAGTGCACCACAAGCTGAATCTGAAGATTTGGGGAAATGTTTCTAATTAAAGAGAAAGAAAAGAAAGACTTAGTAGCTGCATGACCTTGAATGTTCTTTTAAACTTTCTGAATCTCAGTTCCCTCTTCTGTGAAATGAGGTTGGAGTAGGTCAGTTCCTTTCCAGTTCTAAAAGAAGATGTTCTAAATCGAAGAATCTATACGTCTACAGGTGTGAATTTGATATGAAAATTCTACCTTTGTACAGATCATGATCATTAATAATTAGGTGCCTCATAGAAGACCACTTCTTACTACGTGCTTTCTGGGCAGATGCTGACCAGGTCTAACATGAAAAGTTCTAGAAAGGCCTCCCTTCTTCCCCTCCTCCTCTCATTCCTCCCTTCCCCCCACCTCCCCTTCCAACACCTTCTTCCCTCATCTGTCAGCAATTCATTTCTTTGGGAAAAAATGCAAATACCCCTGGGTGAGGGGAATACTTTTCTTTCAATTATTAAGCCTAGAAAGAGAATGGGTTTTTGAGCCTCTCTTTCTGAGCCTTCAAGGTCATGAACAAACCAGCACATCAGCTTAGCCTCTTGCTAAAACAGATGTGTCTGCTGATAACTGTAGACATAATATGCAGCAGGCTGTGTGAAAAGCGCTTTTTACATGAATTGCTTCATTTAATGCTCACCAAGACCTTATGGTAGTATTATTATCCCTATTTTACAGATAAGGAAAATAATCGGGTAAGTGGCAAATTGCAGTTTCAATCAAGGATTCACTGCTTTCAGAGTCTGAAGCTCTCAATTGCTCACGACAGGTGGAGAAGAACTGGGGTGGAGTGAGAGCCCCAAAGGGGCTTTGGACGAGGCTGGGTCTTGGTCTATCCTGAGTTGTCTGATCTTGCACAAGTCACTTAACTTCTCTGACCCTCGTTTCCTTGAAGGCATGGTAGCATTAGAAGCTTGTCAAGGTTCAAGGTAATGGATGTCAGGCTCTTAGAATAGACTAGGGCCTTGATAAGTGGCAGATATTACTGTCACAGCAGAGTCTTGGAGAGGTATGTCAGTTAAGGAACTGGTTAGTAATCCCAAGCCTTCTAACTTTAAGGGCAGTGCTTTCTGCTTGATGTCACAGGGTCAGGGAGCTAATAGGAGAGTTGGAATATAGCGCTTTCAAAGGCATTGGGCTACTCGGAGATGAAAAGTCAGATTTTGGAATGGAAACCGATTATCTTCCATCATGTTCTTGCAACACCCATTTTTTTCTCTTCTCCTGGATCATTGCTATTAGCATACAAGTTCTCATCTTATAATAACTCTCCTTTGACCCCACATTGCTGTTAACTTCAGTGCTAATTTTCTGTTCCACTTTTCAGCTAAGCTCTGAGTCTCACTGCTCAAGGGGTGCTTTAAGCCTGTGACATTTAGCAGAGTCTCAACTGGATGCTGACCTGGACCCACTCTGGGGTTTGCATAAGTCTGGGCACAACTTAAAAGAATGAAGGGTCAAGGGGCCTGCAGGGAATGAGCTCATCCCTAGGGAGGCAAGAGTTAAGCTCACGGGCCTGCAGAAGGCCATCATTCAGAGTTGGGGGCAATGGGATTGGGTGCTGTGGTTAAGACCAGCCTTGGCCTGTGGACTCTCACTTGAGTGTTAGGGAGATAGGGCTAGGAGTGAACATGAAAAAGGCTGGGAGATTTTGGCAGTGAAAGCAACATACTCACTCAGGAAACCTGGCCCTTTTCCATTCCAGGTGGCTGGGCTGAAATCGGCAGCTGAGTGAAGGCCAGCTTGGCAGGAGGGCCCAGGAGCCTCAAGGGGGTAGGTGGAAAGTGGGTCCTGGAAAGGTTCCCTGAGCTGCTGAATCACTGCTTGCTCATTGGGTGTACACAGACAGGTGTAAACAAAGAAAGAGTTTAAAGGGAAAAAAAGAGTCAGATTTCTGTCCTGCCAGGAGTGTAGAAGAGCGTTATTGTTTTCTCTCACACACCACACTTCCTCCTTCTTAAGTTTCTGTTTTCCCTGGGCTCCTGCTTCCCTCCCACATCTTTGCCTTCTTTCGGTCTCTTCGGAAGGCCCCTCTCCTCTTTCAGTCCCTTAGATGCTGACATTTTTCCAGATCCTCTTCTCTCCCTTTTCTGCCCTTTCCCTATTGTCTGCTTTTCCTGAGTGATGTCACCTACTCCTGTGGCTTGAATGAGCAGCCATCTCTGTGAAAGTGAGCTCCAGAAATGTGTTTCCAGGCTAGCCATTTCTCCTGGGCTTCCAGCACTAGATTCCAGGGCACATTGACATGTCTTTGTGTACCCTCACTATAAATTCAAAGTTGAAGCCAGCATCTTCCTTCCAAAACCTGCTTCTTTCAAGCCATTTGTCCAAGCTAGGGGTTGAAGAATGCTTTTCAGCTCCCTCCTTCTTTCTCACTGCCCCACCCCATCCAACTGATAGCCAAGTCCTCTTGGTTTGCCCTTAAAGATCTCTTTAACTCACGCCCCTATCTCCAACCCCATTGTCATTGCTTTGCACAGCCACTCACCATTTCCACTATAGCCTCCTAAGTGGACTCCTGCCTTGAGCTTCTACCCCTTTCGGTTCATTCATATACCACTCAGGGAGCAATCTGATTGCAGTGTTCATCTGCTTAAAGCTCCTATTGCCTGTGAGATAAAGTTCCAACTTTTTAGCACAGCACTCAAGGCCCTCTGTGATTTGGCCTTACCTGTGGCCCAGGCCTATCTATGTCATCTTCACATCTGGTAAGGCCTTTGCTTTGGCCATTCTGACTTCCTTTTCCCCTGATACATCATCCTGTCTGCCTTAGTTTAGATTTCTCTGGTTGTAAGTAACAGAAACCTGCTTTCAAGAGGCTGGAGCCTGAAGGGAATTTAGTGAAAGGATCCAAGGGGTATCTGATGGACCCCAAGGGTCATGAGATTTTAAGAGGGACCAGAACCAGGAGCAGGAAGGTGGCTCCTTACTTGGGCACTCTCTTTTTGAGGGCCACTGCTTCTTCATCTCTACTTCATTTAGCAGGTCTATTTTATTCCTCATTTTAGGCACAACTTTCTCTGCTTCTTTCTGCTCATAGCTACCCATGAGTTTACATCATCCCGAATAAACTGAAAACTGCCTTCTGGGTCTCTATCAAAAGTTGGTTTTCTTTCCCCCTGAATTTTCATCTACAGGTACTGGAAGAAAAGTGTCATGGCACAATCTTTTTTTTCTTTTAATTTATGTATTCATTTTACAATATTATATTTTTAAAATTCAAGTATAGTTGATGTACAATAGTGTATGTGACAGGTGTGTAAGGTAGTGATTCATAATTTTTAAAGGTTATACCCCATTTATAGTTATTATAAAATATTGGCTATATTCCCCATGTTGTATAATACATCCTTGTAGCTTATTTTATACCTGATGGTTTGTACCTCTTAATCCTCCACCTCTACATGGGCACAATCTTATGAGTCTTGCCATCAGTCTTGTGGGAATTAGGTTTCTCAGCGACCTGCGAGGAGACTTTCCAGTAGAGCGAAAAGGAGAACGACTGGAGAAACAGGAAACCAGGGTCTAGCCTTGCTTCTGTTGCTTGTAGTTCAACTTTGGCAAGTTTCCACCTACTCTGGGCCTTAAGTAGGCCACCTGTCAAAAGGGGAACTCAGTCTAGAAGTGAATTCTTTTTTTTTTCCAAAATTTTATATACATACAATGAAATATTAGCAAAAATTAAGAGAACTATGACAAGGATGAACCCTGAAGATAATACAATCAACTGGTCACAAAAAGATAAGTACCATATGATTTCACTTACATGGTGTACCAATAGTAGTCAAAAATCATAGAGACAAAAAGTAGAATGGTTGTTTTTGGGGGCGAGAGGGAGGGGGAAATTGAAAAGTTGTTATTTAATGAGTATGGCATTTTGTTTTGTAAGATAAAAAGAGTAGTGGGGATGGATGGTGATAATGGCTGAATACTCATATGAATGCACTAACCAAGAAGTGAATCTTTTGGGGGAAGGTGTAGCTCAGTGGTAGAGCGTGTGCTTAACATGCATGAGGTCCTGGGTTCAATCCCCACTACCTCCATTTAAAAGTCAATCAAACAAACAAACCAAATTACCTCCTCCTCTCACCCCCTCAAAAAAGAAACTGGGCTCCCAAGAAGTGAATCTTATAAGCTCCCTTCCACCCAGACAATCTAGATTTAGGTAAAGCAGTTTAGGGCCACCACTCACAGATGGGCAGGTTTGACACTGCACAGCCCTAGAGGGTTGCCATTTGCAGAGTGTTCAATGTACCTGTGTGTGTCCTAAGTGGAAATGGTAGAGTCTTTCCATAAATGGAGGATTTTTATGCAACACTGACCCTGGTCCCTGGGAGTTACTATGACATTGAATCCCCGGAGCCTTTCAGAAATTCCTGGGAGTCATGCTTATTCATTTTTGTTAGCTGAGTTGGACCCTTGGGCAAGGGAGGGAATTAGGCAGGGGGCAGCAGCGGTGTCCAAGTGCCATGGCCAATTGAATAGTCAAGCAAAGTAAATCCCTTAGCATAATGCTGGACCTCCAAGAAAGTCCTCTCGAAGAGCTAGCTGGTATTATCACTGTAGTGGTACAGAGAAAAAATATGGGACAGAACACCTCATGGGAATTAAGAGTTTAACCCAACTTCTGGGTTGGCTTGGCATAGAGCCAGCTTTGATAGGAAACCGTCCCCACTGTTTATGGCCAGGGGAACATGTCTGACATCAGACTTTGCAAGGCTCTATTGGGAAATCAGTGATGTGTCTGTTTTCTCCGGGAAGGTGCCTTGTGAACGTCTCTGAAGCTGCTCGGGGAGGGGCCTTAGGTTGGGACAGTGATGTCTGCTCTTCCCCACATCCGCTCCCTACCCCCACATCTGCCCCACCTTGGGCGGATGGAATGGTCAGGAGGAGGCTCCATGCAAGGCTATCTTGCTTTTGGCTGGGGGTCAGCTTAGAAGAGTTGGGGGGGTTCTTAGAGACTGGAAGTGGACATGGAAAGAGAGAAGTGGACTATATACCTGTAAGGGGAAAATCACTCTCACAGACAATTCTAATCCTGATAGAGCATTTCTCATGTCCAGTTTGAGCAGATCTGCCACCATTGCTTCTGGGTCAATGGGCTTTAAACTTGAGTCTTGATCAGATTCATCTTGGGCTCTAGATTCTCAGGACCCACTCTCAGCTATTCAGATTCTTTAGGACTGGGACCTTCACCTCACGTTAACCTTACGCTGGGGTAGTGAGTTGGATATTTTCCATTTGCTCGTCCAGACCCACTCTCTGCCTTTCTCTACCATGTGCTATGCCCTGGGATGCTGACCAATATGGACTGCCTTAGTGGATTTCTGGTCCTCTGGTTTCTGAGCTCAGCCAGTAGGAACCCTGGCCGGAGATCTACAGGCAGAAGCTTCAATTTCAGAGAATTTATCCCCCAGCTCTGTCCCTGCTGATTGCTGGGATTGGCTCTTGGCAGGCAGCCCACATCATATAGCCTTCTCTTGGGGCTCCTGCCATGGCTCCCCTACAACTCCTATGGCCTAGGGATAGTAACAGATCACAATCGTTACTGCCCTAAGGGTGCTGCACCATTGCTCATTACTTTCTCCAAACCCTTCCCACATTTTGTTAAAGGTCCTTTTTATTCAATTCTCAAGAGTTTTTAAAAATTGAGATATAGTTGATTTACAATATTGTATTAGTTTCTGGTGTATAGCTTAGTGACCTACTTATACATGTATATATGCCTTTTCATATTCTTTTTCATTATAGGTCATTGCAAGGTACCGGGTAGAGTTCCCTGTGCTGTACAGTGCGACTCTGCTATTTATCCAGTTCTCGTGAGTTTTATAAAACTATCTGTCCTTGCCCAGCTCCAGGATGCTATTTGGGTCCTGCCTGGACCCTGATCCATTTCGGGGTTGTCCACAAAGCTACACTTTAAGCAAGGAGCCCAACTTAAAATAGAGACAGAAATAGAAATACATTAGAAATACTGTTTCAATGGCTTTTAATGCTTCCTAGTTCCTTTTGGTCCCCTTAGTGCTTAAATTATTTGAGACTAAGGTGATGTTTTTCAAAAAGCAACTTTACTAGAAAATGAGGTTAAAAGAAAAAAGGCTAATACTATTTAAGGAGAAAGTAAAGCACAAAAACAGGCATATCCACAAAGCCCAGCCTCCCTGTCTGTAAGGAGGCCTACACCCGTGATGGCCCGCAGGCCCCATCCATAGTCCCCAGGCCTCAGTTCTCTCAATTCTGGAAAAAACACTGCCCCAACCAAATAAATTGAAACCATTGAAAAGTGCATGAATTAATCGTGAATATTACTCTGCCCTCCAATTCTCTTTAACAGTAACTCCTTTTAACGGCTTGGTGTAGATTCTCCCAGATATTTTTCTGAATATTTTTAAACCCATATATATTTTCATGTTTTTATACAAATGGTTAAGCCACTTACTATGCATGCTGTTCTACTTTTCTTTTTCATTCAACATTATTTCTTGAAGATCTTTCCATGTCCATTCACATACAACCGTCCCTCAGTTGTCATGGGGGATTATTTTTAGGACTACCCAATGGGTACCAAAATCCACAGATGCTCAAGTCTCTTATATAAAATAGCATAGTATTTGCATATAATCTACATTCATCCTCCTGTAGACATTAAATCACCTCTAGATTACTTACAATACTTAACACAATGTAAATGCTAAGTAAATTGTTGTAACTACAAGGTAAATGCTATGAAAATAGTTGCTGATGCACGGTAAATTCAAGTTTGGTTTTTTGGAACTTTCTGGAATATTTTTTCTGAGTAGTTTCAATCCATGGTTGGTTAAATCTGCATATGCAGAGCCCATGGGTATGGAGGGCTGACTGTAACCGCATCATTATTTGTTCAAGTTTTCTAAAAACAGTTTTACTGAGGTATACTTAATATAAAATTCACTCATTTTAAGTACACGATCCAATGATTTTTAGTAAATGTAAAGAGTTGAACAGCCATTACCACAATTCAGATTTAGAATCTTTCCATCACCCCTAATAGAAACCTAGTGTCTGTTTGCAATCAACCCCTCATCTACTTTCTGCCTCAATAGATTCACCTTTTCTGAACAATTTATGTCAGTGGACTCATACAATATGTGATCTTCTGCTCTGGCTTCTTCCACGTAGCATCATGTTTTTAGCCCTCAGTTAAACCACTGCCTTCAATGCATTCCATGATGTGGATGCACCTTCATAATTTGATCTAACCATTTCCCTACTGATGAACATTTAGGTTGTTTCTAAGCTTTGAGTTTTATAAACAAAGCTGCAAAAAGTATCCTGTATGCATTTGTCCACTTATGTGGGTATTTCTAAGGGGTACATTTTAGAAGTGTAGTTCCTGGATTAGAGGATATGTGTACTAAAAGAGGTATGAAATTGTCTTCTCTAAAGGCTGGACCTATTTACTCTCCTAGAAGTAGTGATGATAATATTGTCTTCTCATTTGATGAATTCGGACCAAAATCTCCCTGCAATGGCTCCTCCAAATTACTGAAGTTGTCCCCTTTGTTCTCCTGATCACTTTCTTCATATTTCCCCCTTTATTTTAATAATTAAAAGCATTTTAATTGTGAATAGAGCACATACTTGTGGAGAACTTACGTTTATAGCTTAAAGAATGATAATATAGTGAACCCCAGTTTTCTGTGACCTAGGTAAAGAAAGAGAATATTATCAGCACCTTCCAAAGCCCCAGTGTGCTCCTCCCTAATGGGTTGAAACCTTAAATAAGCATTATCCAAACGTTGGTGGTAACCATTCTTTTGTCTTTAGATTCCTTTTCATAGGTAACCAAAGTTCGAGTGAAAGATTTGTACAGAGTCAGTTTAGCTAAGCTGGAATTATGTTTTCCCAAATCCCTTCCTTGCTTAGTTCCAAGTTAGCACTGACCAGAAGAAACTTTAGTGTGAGATTTGCAGGGCAGAGGTGGAGCACAAGCTGCATTTTTTATGCTCTGAAATGTCAGCACCAGGTGCGAGACGCTGTGACGTGCTGCCGCTTATCTGCTAGCTGCTGTCGTTGGTCGGCCCGCAGTGGGTCCCCAGCCCCTCGTGCTCCCGAGGCAGGTGTGCGCTAACTTTCACGATGCAGGCGCCAGCTTCTCCAGCAGGCAGGCCATCCACAGACAGAGCCTGGAGGCCATGAGAGCCCCTCGCAGCTTTCAGTCTGCCCTCGCAGGTTCCAGCTTGTCCTCGCTCTTCACTTCATATGCATCTTCCCTTCTTGGCTGTCTGTCCTGCCACTTTCAGGTCCCAACACCAGAAGCAAAATCAACAGCCTGATCTAGACTATTTAACCGACTCCCAGTTGCTACAGTCAGATCCCTGCAACAAATCCCTCCTCCTAGTGGTTCTGCTTTTCTAACTGAACCTCTGTGGTAGAGCATGTATCTCAAGAGAGGGTTTAGTTTGGCCTATCTTTGAACTTTGTGTTGGGCTCTGATTGTCTCTTAACTGTCCTGCCTGCCAGTGTAGAATAGGGTACCCTTACCTGAGCCTGCCCCTGTACCTTTGCCCTAAACCTCAGCTGGCCCTTCCTTCCATCAGACTCCAAATCCCAGCACCAACATAGATGACTCCAAGTCCTAAAGAAGTAGACTGCCCTATCGTGTGAGTGGAATGCTCTGAGAAGTTCATGTATAACTCATGTACCATTCGAAAAGTGAAATATTTGGAAAAAAATGAACCGAACTAGGAATTTTTATTCCAGTGTCATTACTATTCAGCCATGAGATTTTGGTCCAGTTGCTTTCTGTGGGCTTCAGTGTCCTCAATTATGATTTGAAGGACTTGGCCTGGGGGTGGGTCTCTGGGTCTCCCCTGGCTTTACTGCTGTGTGACGGTGTGGTTCTTCTTGTGGGCCTACATGTGATGTGTTTCGATGCGACATGCAAACTGGAGGTACTTCTTCATATCACGCAAGAGAGGCTGCTGTTATGAACAACAGGAGCCTATCCTGCAGAGTCTAGGGAGGGACTGTGGTAGAGGAAGATGTCATAAACTTTGGGGACAGAGAAAGAAGACAGATGGTGTTGGTGTAAGCAGAGGAATGTTCTCTGAAAGCAAGAGAGAGGCCAGCTCAGATGGAGCATGCAGCTCTGGGCAGAAAGGTGCTGGGCCCCGACACAGTGGGACTCAGGCCTGGAAACTTTGGAGGAAAGACAGAAATCAACAACTCAAAGGCAGACCCTGATTAGCCCTGTCCTAGTGATGGCTTAGTTGGTAGATTATTTGGGCCAAGACTGTCTCTATGTGTGTGTAAGTGTGTAAGAGTGTGAGTAAGAGACAGGGGTACACATTAACAGCTCACGTAAGCACAACTCAGCCTCCGCCTCATTGCTTCTTGGCTTATTTTATCCTCTTATTTTCCTTGGAGAACCATGTTTCTTTTAGCCCCTGTTCAACAAGGAAAGAGCAGAGTTGCTGGAACCAGAGCGGCCTCCTCCCACTGACAATCATCTCAGGGAGCCGTCCGGTCCGCCCGTCTTGCCCAGTCCTGGCAACTCTGGTGTTTGGTAATTACCCGTCTCCCTGCCTTTCCCTCCTGATGAATCAGAAGCTAGTCTGAAGGCTCAGCCAGAGCAGCTAAGTCATGCTTGATCCTGACTGTAGCACGCTGCCTGGCAGAGTGAGCTGGGAACAAGAGATTACTGTTGCTGAATTAATCCTGTTTGCTGAATGCGAAGGAAAAGCACCTTCATGAGTTAGAAGTCGTAGTTGCCTGCCCCGTGAGCACTCCAGCTCAGAAGTTTGCTCCTACCTCCCTGGAGAGGCCTCTTTTCATGGCCACAGTGGCTATCTCCTTGATTAAATGGTCAGACAGTTGTTAACATGAAAGGGATTGGAACCTGGTAAAAGTTTGGTGATAATGAAGTTCAGTTCCCCTTGCTTCCTGACTTCCTCAATAGGCTGCTCAGAGCCAGAGCCCCTCCTGTCCAAAACCCGTCAGAGACAAGCCCTATGAACAGGGGCTCTGCCAGAGGGAGGCTCAGTCTGTTTTGAGTGCTGCTGTACCCCAAACTCTGAAACAGGAGGCAGTCAGTCCTGTTGAAGGAATGAGTCAAATCTTTGTTTTGTCCTGGTGACTTATGCCATTTTCCTATTCGACATGAGTGCCCTTTTGTCAAACCTGAATGATGGGTGTGTCTGTGTGTGTTCTGGGTGGTAGAGGGGAGAGAGTGAAGGGGAACTCAAAGTGGGGCTTGCTGGTTTTGAGCTCAGGAGAGCTCTCTGACTTCTGGCTACCTAACCCTCTGACTTGGTAGACTTTCGCAGCCCTTCTAGGTTCATTCTTGACACTTGAGTACTCTTTCACCCAAGGACGTGAGGAACACCAGAGGATCCCAGGCCAAGTTTCCTTCCATAATACATGTTCAGCAGCAGGAGGCTTGGGCTGGTGGGGGGGGGGGAGGAAGGAAGAAATGCCAGCCTCCACGTTGATTTTAGTCCTTCTCTCTATGTACTCAGTAACTAACAAAGGGATTTATTTATCATAAAGAACTTCATTCAGGACCTCTGCTCATCCTTGCCTGACCTCTCTGTAGCACTTAAATGCTTTGTGTTGCAAGTAATGAAATATCCAACTAAAAGTGGTTTATACAAAAGAGACATTTAATGATATCATTTAAGAAGTTATAGGTAGGTGGGTCCATTGGTTCAAGTCTGCCTTTTTGGAAATAAGTGGTAAAATATGCATAACACAAAATTTATCATTTTAACCATTTTAAAGTGTACAGTTTAGTGGCATTAAGTACATTCACATTATTGTACAATTATTACCACTGTCCATCTCCAGAAACTTTTCATCATCCTGAACTGAATTCTGTACCCATTACACAATAACTCCCCATTTTCCCCCTTCACCCAGCCTCTGGTAAACACTATTTTACTTTCTGTCTCTATAAATCTGACTATTCTAGGTACTTCATATAAGTGGAATCATATAATATTGTGCTTGGTTTATTTCACTTAGCATAATGTTTTCAAGGCTCATCCATGTAGTTGCATGTATCAGAATTTTATTCCTTTTAGAGACTGAGTATTATTCCATCGTAGGGATATATCACACTTTGTTGACCCATTCATCTGCTGATGGACAATTGGGTTATTTCCACATTTTGACTATTGTGAATAATGCTGCTATGAACATTAGTGTACAAATACCTGTGTGTAAAGTGGGACCTCACTGTAGTTTTGATTTACATTTTCCTAATTATTACTGATGACCTATTTCTTTATGTTCTTTGGAGGAATGTCTACTTTCTAATTCCTTTGCCTATTTTTGAATTAGGTTGTTTGCTTGTTTGTTTTTTGCTGTTGAGTTGTAGAAATTCATTATATATTCTGCATATTAACCTCTAATAAGATATATGATTTCAAATATTTTCTCCCATTCTGTGGTTTGCCTTTTCACTCTGTTGATAGTGTCCTTTGATGCACAAAAGTTCTTAACTTTGATGCAGTCCAATAAACCTACTGTTTCTTTTGGTGCCTACACTTCTGGTGTCATATCCAACAAAACATTGCCAAATCCAATGACATGAATCTTCCCACCTATGTTTTCTTCTAAGAGTTTTAGAATTTTAGCTTTAATTTTAAATCTTTGATCCATATTGAGTTAATTTTGTATGTGGTGTAAGGTAAGGGTCCAATTTCATTCTTGTGCATGTGTACATCTAATTTTACCAGCACGATTTGCTGACAGACTATCCTTTCCCCATTGAATAGTCTTGGCATTCTTGTTGAAGATCACTTGACATTTATGCTTAGTTTAACTTCTGAGCTCTTTATTCTCAGGCTCTTTTTATCCTTTGGCTCCATCAGCCTGAGTGGGACATACTTTTTGCCTCATTGTCACAAAGTGGCTGCCTCAGCTCCATACATCATATCTTATAACCACATTCAAAAGCAAGAATCAAGGATATGTTTCTCTCTCTCTCTCTCTCCCTCTTAAATCAAGAATATTTCCCAGGGGTCTCCTGGCCCTAGCAGACTTCCTCTTAAGCAATGGTGCACTGAAGCCAATTTTTACCTACCTGTAAAAGCATACTATTACATTTTCTAGATTTCGTGAGCTGGTTGCTAAACACTGCCACCCCTGAAATCAGCCATGGTGGGAGCATTTACACACTGGAACATGGCAAATGCTACAAATCAGAAGTTTTTCTCCCAGAAGATTGGTTTACCAGAACACTATTGCTTTTAAGTCTTATTAGTCAGAACCAGATGATATGGCCACTCCTGGCTGAAGAGAGTCTTAGAAAGTGAGTGTCTGTCATTCTCAGCCTCTCTCAAGGGACTTTGCTAGAAGGCAAGGAAAGAGAAAGTTGGGGAAGCAACTAATGATGTTTGACATCACTGGTTCCCAATGGTGGGAACTTTTATAGTTACTTAAAAGAGTGTCTTCAAAGACTCTCTGCCAGAAGACAGAGGGCTGTGGGCTCAATGGTTGGATGGACCAAGCTCTAGCAGTTGACATGGTGATTATGGTAAGAGGTGGGGCCAGGGCACACAATGGGGGCCTGGTAAGGATGTGGCCTCAGCAACTCCCTGTAACCAGAATGGCAGGCTGCCTTGAAATGCAGACTGTGAACAGTCAGAGGATATGAGGCTTGGAATGGATGGTGAAGGGAAGGGAAGAGCCCTGTGCGGGGGTCTTAGAGGGTGGTAGAAGTATTCCCTGAAGAAGAGCCAACAAAGGAAGGCCTGCCATCCTTGACCAAGAACTCCTTGCTGATCAGGCCATGGATGGCCATGATCCTGAGGAGTCCGTGGCGAAACTTCTGGCCAATGAAGACATAGATGAGAGGATTGAGGCAGCTGTGGAGGAAGCCCAGGATCTCAGTGGCATCCAGGGCCCGGCCTATGTCATTGCGACGCTCACAGGTCTCCGAGATCACCCGCATCCTCATGAGGGTGTCTACGATCAGGACCAGGTTGTAGGGCAGCCAGCAGAGCAGGAAGACGAGCACCACAGCAAAGATGACCCGCATGGCCCGGTGTTTCTGCCCCATGTGGGCCGCAAACAGCGTGCGCAGGGTGAATCCGTAGCAGAACAGCATGACCAGCAGGGGCGCGAGGAAGCCAAAGGTCTGGGGCAGAGCCCGCATCACCACCCGCCATTTTGTTGTATTGGCACCCATGTCTTCGTAGCAGACTGGGCTTGAATAGGGTGGGTAGATGGTCCTGCGGAAGAGGAAGATGGGCAGGGCCAGGATCAAGGACAGGGTCCAGATGCCTAAGCATATGAACTTGACCCAGTGCCGCTTCTGAGTCAGTGTGCGTGTGGCATGGACAATGGCCAGGTAGCGATCCATACTGATGCAGGCCAGCAGTAGAATACCACTGTAGAAGTTGACTTCCTTCAGGAGTGAGACCACCTTGCACAGGGGTGTGCCAAAGATCCAGCCCTTTGCTTTGGAGGCAGCCCAGATCGGCAAGGTCAGGGCAAAGAGCAGGTCAGCCATGGCCAGGTTCAGCAGGTAGACATCGGTGACAGAGCGGCCCACCCGGCTGTATAAGATGACCAGCATCACCAGGGAGTTTCCCAGCAGGCTAAGCAGGAAGACCAGGGCATAGATGAGGACAATGCCATACTTGTTGACATCCAGAGATTCTGGCCGGCATGGGGCAGAGTCTGGTAGGATAGAGGGCAGGTCAGTGTTGTAACTGTAATTACCAAAATCTTCACTGTAATTCTCCCAGTTAATGTCGTCCATATTTGAGGTAAACTTAATTTCTGGCCTAGAGAAGAGAGATGAGTGTTACTGCACAATAAAAGCTTCCCAGATTTTAACCCGTCTGCTCACAAACCTCAGACAGCATTCTTCTTGTTAGCTTGGAAGTAACTTTCACTTCATGGAATGGCCAGGGCTCTATGGTTTTGGAGACACATTTAATAATAAATGATACATTTCACAAAAAGTGTCTAGTTCCCTTCAAAGTCAGAGAGAGGATAACACTTTCCATGACATTGCTATCACCCAAACCACTGTTTCAACTTTGCTTTGGTTAATCCCTACAGAACATGTGATCTTGGAACCCCTTGGTAGTGGGCATCTCTGACTGTTGAGGCTGATTTTGATGTCAGAAACATGAAGTACCTTTCAGTTCTTAATCTGGGGGATTAAGCAGGCAATACAATTGGGTTAGACCCCCTAGAAAAAGATCAAAGCTTGACTGTAAAACTGAGAGATGAATTCTTTTGTCTAACTTTCTGAAAGTTAGTTAAAAAGAAGTGTTCTGGAAAAACAGTCTGAGTGATAAGAGCATAGAGTTTCCAGATGCTTGAGGTAGAATAAAGTTGACTCCGTTGGTACAGCCCAGAGTTCTTTTGGGATGTAGGAGAGCTGCTCTGGGAGCACTGGTGCCGTTTGAAAAAATATGTTAAAAATCATAAGACAGCTGACTGATTCTCCACATGGGTGGAAATGTAACAGATTATCTTGGGAGCTCTGGGTGGGCACATTCTGCCATGCAGGGGTGAGCAGAGAAAGGCAGTATGTCCCCAGCATAAGGAGGAGGGACAGCAGGAAGCAGAGGAGGCCGATGGAGGTGTGCTATCCCTGTTTAGGTGGCTTTCCCGGCCTGGTGTGACCCTCCCTGTTCTGCCAGTGAGCGCCTTCTCCCAACTCTGAATCTCCAGCATGCCAAGACTATCCCAGCTAAACCTACCTCTGTGGGCTCTGCCCTTGTTACAGGGGTAGCAGAGAGCCTGCTTCTGGGGGAAGCTACAGCCCCTCTGAAATATTATCCCAGTTTTCAAAGAGGAAGTGAACTAAAGGAACCAGATCTTGAATTATCTTCCTTTTGAAACATGAGATCTATCAGCACGGAGCCATTTCTTTATAACAAGGCGTGGTCGTCCTGTGACCCGATGCAAGCCTGTAGCCCACCTCAACGCGGAACCTACTGTTAAAGAGAAGACCGTCAAGTAAAAAGGCTCAGGAATTACTTCACATTCACCACCATGATCGTAATAAAAGAAAAAGGACAATCTGGTGGTGATGAAGTTGTGGAGAAGTTGGGCCCCTCACATATTGCTGGTGAGAATGTAAAATGGTACAGCTGCTTTGGTAAACAGTTTGGCAGTTGTTAAGAAAGTTAAACATAGCGTTATCATATGACCCAGCAGTTCCACTCCTAGTATACCCAAGAGAATTGAAAAGGTATATCCACACAAAAACTTGGACATGAATCTCCTTAGCAGCATAACCGCCAGAAAGTGGAAATAATCCAAATATCCATCAGCTGATAAAAAGATAGCAAACTGTGGTATACATGTACAAGGGAATATTATTCAACCACAAAAAGGAATGAAGTACTGATACACGTTACAACAAGGATGAAACTTGAAAACATTATTCTGAGTGAAAAGAGCCAGACACAAAAGGCTTCATGTTGTATGATTCCATGTATGTGAAATGTCCAGAATAGGCAAATTGGCAGAGACAAAAAGTAGTTTAGTGATTGCCAAGGGTTGGTGGTAGGGGGAATGTTAGTGAATACAGGGTTTCTTTTTGGGGTGATGAAAGTGTTCTGGAGTTAGATAGTGGCAATGATTATATAACTGCGTGAATACAGATCTTTCTCAACTTACAATAGGGTGATGTCCCAATAAACCTATTATAAGTTTAAAAATTCATAAGTCAAAAATGTATACTAACCCACGGAACGTCATAGCATACCTCAGCCTACCTTACACGTGCTCAGAACACTTGCATGGGACTACAGTTGTGCAAAATCATCTAACACAAAGCCTGTTTTACAATAAAGTGTGGAATAGCTCAGCAACTTACTGAATACTGTATGGAAAGTGAAAAATAGAATGGTTGCTTGTCTCAGTCCAGAATGGTTGTAAGTGTATTGGTTGTTTACCCTCATTATCAGGTGACCAGCATCATGAGAGAATAGCTTTTTATATGTTGCTAGCCAGGAAAAAGGTCAAAATTCAAAATTCAAAGTACAGTTTCTACTTAATGTGTATGACTTTTGCACCATCGTAAAGTTGAAAAATTGTAAGTTGAACCATTATCAGTTGGGGACTCTCTGTGTACAAAACCTCACTGATTCGTACACTGTAAATGGGTGACTTTAATAGTATGTGAAGTATGTCTCAATTTTAAAAATTAATCAAAGGTGTCTAAGCTTGCAAAGGAAATGCAAATATTAAAATAATATCATCACCATCAATGACAACAACACAAGTGCTAGGAAGCTTTTCTCAGAAGAAGCAGCTGTGGTACTGTCAGTCATACATAGCAAAGCAGAAACCTGAATGAGATCAGGAGGAACTAGGAAAATATGCTCTTTTTCTCTAGAGTGATAGAATTCACAGGAAGCCTTTGCCTTCCTGAGAAGGCGTTACTTTTCCCCCGAAGTGATGGGGGCCAGATAAATTGCCTTCTCAGCACTCAGAGACCACAGATAGAGTAGATGAGATATGTTGGTCCAGGAAGCTGAGAGATGTGATGATGAGGGTGGGTCCCTGCCTGGCCAAGAGGCAGGGATGGTAGTGAGAGAGGGGAATAGTACAGCTGGCTCAGCCAGTGTTGCTGGCAAAACCTGAAAGGAATCACTGGCTCTGCAGTCACAAAGTCAAGAACAAGTTTGCTCAGAGGTCCAGGGTAATAGCTACTGAAGTCGCAAGATGGGTCACTTCCAGGAGCAGATGATCAGAGATGCTCTAAGGAAGCACAAGATCTAAGAGAAGACCCACCTTTGAGAGTGGATGCAGAGCTCAGCGTGTGTCGGGAGCTTGTTCCCTCAGAGAGGAGAACCTCATATTTATGAGCAACGGCTGTGAGAAGGCAGAGCTGGGGCAGTTGCAGAAATTGCCTATCAGAAGGAGCAGCAAAGGCCAAGCGTGATTCACAGAGAGTCCTCATTCTCGATGATCCCGTGCTCAGCTGTGCTGGAGGCGGGCTGGGGGCGAATGGGTGATCTCCCACTCCCAGGCACGAAGGCTCAGCATTAGGGTCCAGAAGGAGACCATGCAAGTCAGGACAGACAGTAGAGAACACAGAAAAGGGAACAAGGCCAGGACAATGACCTCCAGCCACTGGGAGGTGGGGATGGGGAAGATTGTTTTAGTGTTGTTTGCTTTTTAATTCACCAATCTCTGAGTTGCCTCGTTAGTGCAGTAGGTAGCACGTCAGTCTCATAATTCACCAGTCTCTGGAGAGGCTGTCTTGACAGGTAAAGGGAGAAACTCAGGGCAGGCAGATACACATCTGGGGTCTGCTCTGTGCTTCACCAGTACATGATTGTTCGGTAGTTACAAATAGGTGTGATTGACCTTGTTTGCTGGTGAGAAGACAAGTCATAACATGGTTCAGAAACCAGCCTGTAGTCACAGAGCCTCCAACAGGTGTGAATGGCTTGACATGCTGTTTTCAGTCTACAGATCTGCTTCTTAAAAACAACCATAGCTCATATATTAAACATACTTGTAAGCTAAGTTCTTGAGATACCATGAAGTCATCCTGGATATAGTCCTCTCCCACTGTTTGAGGTTTTGTGCATTGCTTCCTTTGCTATTCCTTAGGCCCAGAATGAGAGAAACAGCCTTCACAGGGTAATAAACCAAATGCCCTTGACCTGACTGGTCCCTGCTGACCACCCAGCCACGTTCTCAGTAACCAAGCAGGAAATTCCCTCATTGAGAGAAACCGCCAGCCCCTTAATGACTCATGGTAGTTCAGAAACTCCATGGAAAGGATGAGTCTAATTTATTTCATGAAAATGCCAAATTTACGAGCCCAAACCTTCAAGGCAATCTTTAACAACAGCAACAAGCAACAACAACAAATTCAAGGTTGTTTTAATACATTATTCTTTCTCCATAAATATCTAGTATCTATAAGTAATCTAGTAATCTTTCTCTATAAATATAATCCACACATAAATGCATTTAACAGAGGGGAGAACGGCTCAGCAGCGCTGGGCTCTTCCTCACATCCAATCCTAGCCAAGCAGGGAGAGCTGGCTGAGTGGGCAAGAGAAGGGGGTGGGCAGTGAGCTGCCCTAGGTGGTTGTTGGAGAGAGATGTAGGGAAGAGGGGCAGAGGCTCTCCCCTTGAGGGTAGGGGGGCCTAAAGAGATAAGAAGGAGATTAAAGGATATGGGGATAGATGCCTGAGACCAATGGAGGCTGGATGTCAAAGGGGACAGAGAACAGAGAACTTCTGGATGGTGGGAGGTGTGGGTGTTGCAAGACTTACCAGGATTCTGGGCTTGTCACCTGAGGGACACCTCCAGGAGGGCAGATGTGCCTGACTGAAAGGGCGGCGGTGATGAGATGGCAGTGGTGAGAAGCCAGCGGAGGAAGTGAGTGGTGGATTAGGTTGCTCAATTATGGGGTGGAGCCCCTGAGGGTACGAGATGCTTTTGATAGCTTGAATAATTAATTCCCAGGTCAGCCTTTTGATAACTAGGAGTCATTTTATGAACTGGCAGAGCTCATATTGGGAAGGGACCTGTGGGGTTTTCTAGCCCATCTCTCCATTTCACAGAGGAGGAAACTGAGGCCCACCCAAAGGAAGTGGTCCAGGATTTTTCTCATCTTTGCGCTGATCTCAGCAGCCCCTACTCTTTCAGTTGCCCTGCCTGACTCTCCCCACACTCCAGCTGCCTCGGGCTTCCAGTGCCCCAGGCACCACTACCCAGGAGCACCACTGCTCTTGAACATCTTTCCCATCTCAAAGGGGAACAGCTCATTAAGGCAACAGAGGTGGAACTTAAACTTCTGGTGAGTCTGGTGGCTTTCCTTCCTAGACTTAATGCCTCTTGTCTCTACCCCAGCCAGCCCAGGCATCCTTAAAGCCTCCCAGATTCCTTCTCCAAGCCACCCACCTTTGAGAACCCCTACCGCCAAATGGGGGCCCCATTCCACCTCGCGTTGTCTTTCACCTCACTCCACAACCATCTGCTCTCACCAGGCACCTCTCTTAGGGCATTGCTAGCTTTCTCTTCACTTGTCCACTTGGAATTGGGTCTGCAGTAGCTGCCACCTTTGGGGCCAAGACCATCAAATTTGGAAAGCAAGCCATTTGGTAAAGTTAAAATCCCACCCAAGTTCAAACACATTTTTGAAAACTGTTGAGTGACAGCAAGACTATATTTTGGCACATTTGCTGTTGATTACAACTGAAAGGATAAATACAGGCAGAGCAGTGGACACTAATTCACCACCCCTTCCCAGGCCCCAACCCGGGAAATCGATGCCTCAATCCCCTCCACTACTCCTGACCCTGGCCTCTTGCTTCATGCGTCCCAGGACTCACAGAGTGCTCAAAGCCTGTGACAATCTCATCTAAGCTACCCCTAGGAAAGAACTTTTCAGTCCCACTATTTAGCAAATATTCTTTGTCACCTTTCTCTTTCCTATGCTGGAGAAGAACGCAGTGATTTCTGACCAGGGGATGCTAAACCCAGACAGAGGCCTAGGACACATGGAGAGAGACCATGAGAACAACAATTAAGAACTCTGTTAGCTGAGCAACTCTGGGCAAGCAGCTTTTCCTCTCTGAGTCTCAGTTTACTCATCTGTAAAATGAGGCCAATGACAGAATCTAACTTGTTGGGTTATGCTGAGGATGAAATGAGGGATTACCTGTAAAGCACTTAAGACACATGTAAAGCATAGTGTGAGCATTTATTGCATTTATTGTTGTGGTTATTATTATTGAAATAGTTTATCAGCTAATAGCATGGTGTCTCTCCCATGACATCCCCAAGCAAGAGAAAGCAGTGAGTCTGCTTTCTGAGCTGAAGTCCATGTGTATCTTAATTTGCTTTGACCTGAATAGCAACAGTCATGCTAGCTGTAATGTTGAGTATCAGCTTAGGGTCTAGCTTCTGGCGAGAGTGCTTTTCAGAATCTGTATAATTTAATCTTCACAACAGCCCCATGAAGTGTGCACTTTCTGAATGAGGAAACTAAGACTCTGGAATTAGGCAACTTACCTACAGTGACTCAGATGAACTGAGTTTTAAGCAGTTTTTAAGACTTTTTTTTTTAAACCTGACCTCAAATCCAGTGTTCTGTCCACTGTAACAAGGAGCTAGATCCCAGCCTCAGTTTTCTGAACTCTCTGTCCTAGACAACTGAATATGAAAGGTATAGAAAGGACAGCCCAGATTTGACATGTCCCAACCAGCCTACTTCCTGATTGTCATTAGATTGATTTCATTTCCTCTGAGCCCACTGCATGCCTATGGATGGTGGATTGAATGTTAGAACCAGCATCCAAACGTGGTTCTGCTGTTAATGGTCAGGGTGAGCTTGGACAAGTCATTTTTCTCTGGGTCTCAGTATGGTCCATTGGAAAATGAGGAGATTAGCCACATGCTGCTACTTAAACTTAATTAAAATAAAATAAAAATTTTAGTTCCTCAGCAGGGGGAGGGTATAGCTTAAGTGGCAGAGCGCATGTTTAGCATACATGAGGTCTTGGGTTCAATCCCCAGTACTTCCTCTAGGAATAAACAAGTAAATCTAATTACCCACCTCCCACCTCCCCAAAATTTTTTAGTTCCTCATTTCAAGTGCTCAATAGCCGCATGTGACTAGTGGGTACCGTACTGGACCGGGGATCTACAGAACATTTCCATTGTTATAGAAAGTTTGTTTGTGCCATGCTGTCTTAGTGAAGACTTAGTTATTTTAGCTTTAAGTTTCTGCAATTCATCACTTCAGTTCTCAGGGGACTCAGAGGAGACTGAGGTTTCCAAGTTCTTTCCATCAGAAATATGTCCCCAGCAGCCCAAAGTCTGAACAGCCCACCTACCTGCTGTTGTTGCTACAGCTGCTGTGTTACTGGAGTGGCCACGGATGCCTCCACTGTGACTCAGGGCTTGGTAGCTGTCAGGGCTGTTGGACAGGAAAAAGTGAAGCAGACTTTACATGGAAACTTCTGACCGGGGCCACAGGGGGAAATCCAGGAGGCCCACAGTGGGAGGTGTTCCCACAGAGGAGCAATGAAATCTTTTCTAGGACTCTGACTGCAGCCCGAGGCTCTGCCTAGTGATTCTGTAACGAGTGCTGGGAATTTTCACACCTTCTTGCCTAATGGCTTCTGGAAGAGCCTGCCGGTCTGAAAGTGGAAGTTGACTTCCTCCACCTCTGTTCTGAATCCTCTTTACAAGGAAAATGCAGGCAATCACAGCCCCCAGCTGGCAGATGTGCCTAAATTTACGTACACACTTTCTTCCTTCCTTCTAGGGGCAGCATGAGAAGTCACCCTCATCTTTCTAGTGAATTCCTGCACCTGGCGGTGGGACTGACTACGTCTCACATCTTTGAGGGTCTTGCCTTCTGGGCCCTCTGCCCCTCAATCACCTCTTTCCCTGAACTTGCCTGGGTCTTTCCCTTCCTCAGTTCTAAGACCCCTTTAGCTACCATCACCCCCAGGTCCTCCATTTCACAGGCAAACTTCTTGAAATAGCAGCAAGCAGTTGCTGCTTCCACTTTGCCAACTTCTTGTTCACTGCTCAACCCACTGCAACCAGCTTCCTTCTCCCTGTTCTGCGGAAACAGCTTTTGCCAAGGTTACCAATGACCTAGGGTTACTAAATCCAGTAAACCTTTTTCTTAAAACTGTTTAATATTATAAAAATAAAGCATGCATATTGTAAAGAATACAGGTGATACAAAAGCATATAAAGTAAAATTGGAGTCCCTTCCATCCCTCTGTTCACCCATATCTTGTGAACATCTTTCCAGACCTTTGTCCATGCATGTACTAATATGTTTTCCTTCCTTCTTTCCTTAATAAAATAATATTTAACTAGTTATATTGTTCTGCACCCTAAAAATGTATCATGTACCTATTTCACATTAGTTCGTATAGATCCATCTTGCTTTTTTCAGTGATGACATAATGGTCCATGGTATGGACTTCACATGATTTATTTGATAATTACCTTATAGATGAATATTTAGGTTCTTGCTATGAGCATCTTTGAATGTAGGTCTTTGGGAACTTGTATGAGTGTTTCAGTAGCTTAAGTATAATTTTGCTGGGTCATATTTACGTACATTTAAATTTTCATTATAACTACTACATTGTCCTTTAAAAAGACTTTTCCAGTTACTCTCCTGTTATCTGTATAAAAGGACCTCTTATCTTATCTACTCATACAATCTTGTATTTGTCAATTCTGTTAAAATATCTTTGCTCCGTCTGCTGTGTGCCTTTTACTTTATTCATGGTGAAATTGTTACCATCCATGTTTTATTTGATCTCTACATCATTTAACCCCACTGACGCTATTCTCTTCTTATTGCTCCTGAAGTTCTCTTGGTCTTGCTTGTCGCTTTATTTCTTAATTCATTCCTCAAATATGGATGCTTCTTGGAGCCTGCCTTGGTCCTCTTGTCTACCTGCTCTCCCTAGACCCGCCCACCTGCCTCCTTGGCTTCATCTCCCACCCAATATGTGCTAGCGTCTCCCACACCTGTAGTTCTCAGCCTCTTTTCTAAGCTCAAATTCCTACATGTAATTCCTTCCTGAAGTATCCCCTGAGGTCCTACAGATGCTGCAAACTTGACATGCAGAAAACCAAACTCATAGGATTCCCTGACACGTGTGTTTCTCCTCCTTAACCTGGAAACGGGCACACCCTCTACCCTACCTTCGTTCTTCCTCTCCATGGAGGCCATCTCTGTAACATCCTTTGTGATTATCTTCTCTTCCTCATCTGGTGGCGCCAGGCCCCATTTTATTCTCTCTTGCTCAAACTCCTGCATTTGTTGTGTGATGGCTATAGATTCCAGAGCAGGACTGAGTTAGGATCTCAACAATGTCACCTTGGACAAGTTATTTCATCTCACGGGTCTCAGTTTCACTATCTATAAAATGGGGATAATGAGAGCACCTACCACAGAGGGTTGTCCTGTGGATTAAAGGAGTCTGTATTTGTAAAGCAGTTAGAATGGTACAAGCACTGTGGGTTGCTGCTGCTGCTACTACCACTACTATTTTCCTAAATGCTTTCTGCCTCAAGTCTTTTCCTCCTCAATCCATCCCCTACCCCCTACCAGAATGATCTTCTTAAAATGTGAATTTGATCACCCTCTTCCTCTCTTACAACCCTTCAAGAACCCCTGTTGCCCTCAGGCAGAGTCAAATTCCTGATCTGGCCAACTTGTGTCCCCGCATGTGACCCCACATCTCCAGCCTTATTTCAGGCTACGCCCCCTTGAATCCTCGACACGACTGCCCTGCAGTTCCTCTGCAGAGCTGTTCTGGTTCCCCTGGGCTTTGTCATGCGTTTCCCTTTTTCTCATCCCCAGCCTCCTGGTCTGGCCAACTGTCTCCTTTCCAGTTTAGCTCAGTTGTCACCTCCATGCACCACTGTCCCCTCTGTGCTCCTCAGCATCCACAGACTTACCTGTGTGATGGCTTCAATTTCAGGGACCTGTAATCATCAGCTTGGCTGCCTCCTCCTTCCTACAGTGAGGTTCTTGAAAGCAGAAATTTTTATAATTTATATGAAATCTCTGTCTCCCCAAACCAATCACAGTGTTTGATATGTCCTAGGTGCTTAGTATCCTTTTGTTGAGCACTGAATGGATTGACAAAGTGGGGAAACTGATGTACATTGCCCTGCCATCTCACTGCTGCCTTTGATAAGGAGAAGTTCTCACTAGCTCTCCAGGGCAGGAACTGCTGTTGCAAAACTCTTGCTCCATGAGACGGTAATGGGCTGCAACTCTTGGTGGCCCTGACCCCAAGAGGCAGTCCACAGGCTCTGGTCAGAGTCACAGGGTTCCCCAATTGCTGTGGAGTCTCTGGCAGTCTGTGTGAGGCAGAGGGGACAGGAATAGCACACATGCCTGTTTGGAACCAATAAGTCTGCCCTGGAGCCCAGGTAGGATAGCTAATCACCTTGTTATAGAGTGGGGCCTGTATTTCTTCTGAAACAGCATTCTCGGAAGCAGCACAACTGGGTTCCCAATGAATAACACATAAGACTTCTTGGGAAATCAGGGGATATGATCTGTACCACAGAACTACATGAGTCCTTAACAACTGTCTTAAATATTAAAGTCTAGCTGAGTAAACACTGCACAGAGAGTCACCTAGACTCAGCCCCTTCCTCTAGGCACTCACAAATTGGGACCCTGCAAGTCACCATAGTGGTTGGCAGGGAAGGACAGAGAGGCTCAAGCCCCATGTCTGTGCCTCCTCTCCTGTCCACCAAACCAGACAGATGCCCTGGGGAGTAACTGGGACTCTCACATTCTGTTGGTGTGAAGGTACAATGTACAATCTCTTTGGGAAATAACCCAGCAGTTTCTTAAAAGTTAAACATACACCTATCATATGACCTGGTCATTTCATTCCTAGGTATTTACCCAACAGAAATAAAAGCATATTTCTTTGCAAAGATTTGTACAGAAGTGATGATGAGAAACATTTGCAATAGCCTCAATTTGTAAACAACCCAAATGTCAGCAATAGGTGAATGTATAAACAAATTGTGGTATATCCACACAGTGGAATACTACTCAGCAGTGAAAAAGAGCAATGGATCTATGCCACAACATGGGTGAATCTTAAAATAATTATGCTGAATGAAAGAAGGCAGATAGTAAAGAATGTATACTGTATGATTCCATTTATATAAAATTGTAGAAAATGCAAACTAGTCTCTAGAGACAGAGAGCAATTAAGTTGCCTAGGGATGAGGAGAGGTGTGGAGCGGGAAGGAGAGATAACAAAGGGCACAAGGAAATGGGGGCTGATGGATGTGTTTATTATTTTGAAGATGGTGTGGCTTCACAGATGTATATTGAAGTCAAAATTCATCAGATTGTACACATCAGATTCATGTGAAGTGTATTATATGTTAGCAGCACCTGGAGAAAGCTGTTAAAAATAAAAGATGATAAAGACATACCCCTGAAGCACACAGACTCCAGACAAGTGTCTCTATGGATGGGCTGGCTGAAGAGGGAGTGCAGAGGAGAAACGTCAGGGCCACCGGCTCTTATTCTTGGATGAGGATTTTCTGAGGGTGAAGGGACTTTCGAGAGGATGACAAGCACTCCCTTATGTCACAGAAAAAGCCTGACAGCTGAGTGCTTTGCAAGGTTGCCCAGCTCATCAGTGGGAGATGCAGGGCGGGCACCTGTCTCCTGACGGTCAGCCCCGCTCCTTCCACCCTCCACACCACGGCCTGTCCACTCAAGTGCTGTCCACTTTAGATCGCTGACTTCCAGAAGGTGGGACCGGTCAGACCAGAGGGCCAGGAAGAGCTGAGGGGTGGGGGGTCTTGGTCAGAGGACTTGGGCTTCTCTTCTCTGGGAGCAGGGTGGGCAGTGGCGCTCTCTCTTCTTGTAATCCACAGAGCAGGCATGGCAAACCCGGCCTCCGCAGAGCCTGCAAAGCAGAAATGGAAGAGTGCAGCGTGCATGGATGTGTACCGGGCAGGGGACAATGGGGTTCGAGCATCTTCAGGTCCACTGGTTTCTCATCTCCCGGCAGAACAGCCCTGGGTCTGTCTCAGGAGGCCTCCCCTTTCCTAAAGAGTATCCCAATGCCCCACCCTCCAGGGTCCTCTAACTCCAAATGGCAGGTTCTCCTGATGGCCCATTGTCCTCGCTCCTGTTGCTTATCCTGCCACCGTGTTCCCAGGGCAAAGTGAGGGGCGCAGCTTCCTCTGCACAGGAAATCTCTTCTCAGATGTGATCAGCCAGTCTATTCTTGGAAGGGTTACACAGTCCCATCTTTCAGATGCCATTCCTTGCCTGTCCCCTTCCTACTATTCTTGTTATGTTTCTGCTAAGCTTTGGGTAAAATGAGTGGCCAGCTTTAGGTGGCCTTTTATAAGGTGTTCCTCCCTTCTCTGGAGTCGGCAGAGGGCTGTGGCTGGTGGAAACTGGGTTGTCCCAGAGGAAGGCTTCTGTGCCCCACCCATTACCTGCATGGGTACTGCCGAGACAGCCGGCCAAAGATCTTGCTACAGCTGACACAGCATCCAGGGGCCACAGAAGAGAGATGCTGGACCTTCTGCCACAGGTCATCCTTCTCTCTGATGGGTGGTTGGAGGTGGGGACATATACACACAGAGGAAGACAGAAAGATGGAAATGGCACAGATGGAGAGACAGAGAGGGACAGAAAGAGACACAGAGATAAAGAAGAGAAAGACAGAGAGGGACAGAGTGAGTCTCACAGAGATATACACATAGACAAAAAGAGACCGAAGATAACAGAGCAGAAAAACAGAGACACAGAAATGGAGAGGGAGACAAAGGAGGATGGAGACAGTCACTCAGAGAGAGAGGAAGGAAGTCAGGGAGGTGGAGAGGGAGACAGAGACACACAGAGAAGCAGATGGGGAAATACATGTAGAGGGAGAGAGCAAGACACAGGGAAAAAGATGCAGAGACAGACAGGGAAAGAGACACAGACATAGAGAGAGAGACAAATACGGAGAAGATGGAGAGAAAGAAAAAGACATAGTGATGGAGAGAGACAGAAACAAGTGAAGAGACAGTGAGACACACACACACATTAGAGATCGGTGAGTCTCCAGTTTTTCTGGGAAGATGGATGGTGACACCCAGGTTCTCTTTGCCCAACATAACCTTGATGTATTATTTAAGAACTTGTTCATATCCCACCTCCTCCAAGAAGCAATCCCTGATTTGAAAGCCTCCAGGGGGTTCTTGCTCCAGACTCCTAAAGCATTTAATGCCTATTATCTTTATTTAGCACATTGTAAAAAATGCCTTGTAGTTACATATGTTTATCCTCCTGCAAAACTATCTTCACCGTTTTTTAAAGGATGTTTATGAATGTGGGTAGTTTTATATTTTTATCAAAATGACACATACATACAATTTAAAAAGTGAACGGTACAGAAGGACTTCTATTAAAAGGCCTTCTTCCCAGTCTCAGTGGCAAACCCCTTACATCTTTTAGCTTATTCTCCTTGATATTACTTCCATATTTATGTAATATGCTCCTATCTTCTTTCTTCATTTTCTTGATTTATCAAGAAAGAACATTTTCTATAGAGCTCCTTGATATCAGAAGATATGGCTTATTTATTACCATGCTCACTATTAACTCTTCTTCCTTCCTCCCAATGCAGTTATATCCCATTTTTGGTTCCTCTTTTGGCTACGATGTAATTTTACAGAATACACTCACACATTTATTTCTCACTCATTTTATAAACTAGAGATAGTATCACACGACTGCCATCCTGCAATAAGATGATATCAGCAGCCTTCTCTTCAGCTTTTCCCCCTCTCTACTTCCTGACTTGTCATCTATTCCTGCAAATTCAATATGGTAGCCACTAGCCACATGTGTGGCTATTTAAGTGTATATTAAACTTAATTAAGGTTAAAATTAAAAATTCAGTTCCTTAGTTGAAACAGCCATAGTTGAAGCGCTCAGTCACTACGTATGACTAGTAGCTGCCATACTGGACAGGGCAAATGCAGAACATTGCCACCTTCACAGAAAGGCCTGTTGGAGTCTGTTCTATACTTACTGTTGTTTAGGTGGTGACATTTACACTTATTCTATAATTATAATTGTCTTCTGTGCATTGCCTTTAGGTTGATTCTAACATTGAAAAAAATCAATGAATAGTCTTTATTATTATTAGACAATATATAAGCATACTGTGTCAACTGGAGCTAAGATGTGTTGTATAACATTTGCCTTCTTGGAAATTTGTTGTTTTTCTAAGACTTTCTAATTGCCTTTCTTTGCTCTTTGCACGACTTGCCTTTAACATAGCCTAATCCTAACTGCCCCCTCCACAATTTTTTGCCATAGCAGATACTCTACTGAGTCTCTTTCTCCCCAGAGACCTCCCTCCTGGACTTCTCAGTAATTCTGCTATAGCCTGAACTGACTGTTTCCCGGGCTTGCTGCCCACTTGTCATCTTGGAGATTCCCTTTTCTTCTCTCCTAGGCTAGAGCTACTATTTTCTGAATTCCACATCTTCTTTCTTGGCTTACTTCCTTGTTTTTCTGTAGTATATCCTTCATTAACTTCCTAAGAAAGGCTGTGTGGGAGGTGAATTTTCTGCGACCTGTCTATCTGAAAAATGTCCTTCCTCCATCCCCTCCACGCTTACTTCACAGTTTGGCTGGACATAGAATTCTAGGGCAAAAGCCAGCTTTTCTCAGAACTTGAAATCATTACATCATTGATTCTTAACATTTGTTGGGTTTGAAGTCTTCTATAAGTGGACATATCTTTTAGGATATTTTTCTTATCTTTGTTTTACTGAAATTCCACAATGTTATATCTAGATGTAGTTGGTTTTTTTCCCCCTTTCGTTTATTGTGCTTGTCACTCAGTGAAATCTGTAAATCTGAGCTCTGTGTCCATCAGAGCTGGGAAAGTGTCTCATATTTTCATCTGATAATTACCTTCTTTCCATTCTTTCCTTTTTTGGAACTCCTATCAGTTGGAGAAGATACTGAAACTCCTGAATCGATTCTTTATGTTTATTTCTCTCATGTCTCCTTTTATCTTTGCTTTCATTCTACTTTCTGAGACTGCCTCATCTTTCTCTTTCAATCCTAGTGAATTAAAAAATTTTCAGTGGTCATTGTTTAATTTCCAAGTACGTTTCTCGTCTTTTTTTTTTTTTTTTAGTTTTTTTTTTTGAGTGGGGTAATTAGGTTTATTTATTTATCTTTAGAGGAGGTACTGGGGATTGAACCCAGCACCTTGTGCATGCTAAGCATGTGCTCTGCGACTTCAGCTATACCTTCCCTCATTGTTTCTTATCTTTTGATGGTTGCTTTTCACAGCATCATGGGAGATGGATCTTTTTTGTTTATCTTTGTCACTCCCCTTAATTTTCTAGACTCTGCTCAAATGTCTGGGGGATCCTTGGTTGTCATTTCATGTTTAATAAAGAGGTGATAAAAACTGTTGGAGCTCCAAGGAGTGGACAGGGATGGTTGACTCGTGGCTTTCCCTTAGGCAAGCTTGGGCAGGGAGCTATCTGCTGCTCTAGACTCTCAAATGCCAGAACACACTGCTCTTTTATTTGGGGCATCTAAATTTCTTTAGAGAAAGATCGTTTATTTGCCTGGGAAATAGGCCCCTCACTGTTGGGTGTTTGCAGTCGGGGAGGCAGGCAGGAAGCATGAGTGTACACTGTTCTTTTTAATGACTTCATCAGTTAATTTTCCTGATTTCTGCCCCTCATCTCACTTCTGCCACCTGTGTTCTTGGTGTCTCTGGACCCTGAAGTTCTAACATGGGCTAAATCCAATATTCACTTCTCCATCCATTTTCTGGCTTCTGGAAATTAGCTGAAATCTCTCATCTATGGTTGGTTCCTCCACTTTTTGCTCTGTTTACAATTTATTCTTTTACCATCACTTAAGTGAGATCCCAGGATGGAGAATAGATAATGCGTGATCAGTCTATGATCTTGGCACAGAAGTAAACCTTTGTGCTCTCCCCTCCCTTTTCCTTTTCTTCTTCTTCCTTTTTTTTTTTTTTTTTTGCTTACGGCTGTATCTTTCACAACACTTCTGTGAGGGACATTGTATTATGTGATTTGGGACCTGAGTGATTAATTTCTTTAGCACTAGGGAAAACACTTGTCTCTTGGGATGAACTGATGTAGTTCCTTTGAGTGGACAGTGAAATTTAGGTAACTTTCTGTTTCCTTTTTGGATCCTCCTACCAAGATGTTTCTTTAACAATCATATATACAAAGGTCTTTTATTGTTAGCTACGTTAAATTCTTCTGCGAGATATATAGCTAATTTTTGGTATCTCCCTTCTTTCCAGTTGACAGCTCCTCAAAGGAGATTATTCTTCAAATTCTTTGTCCTTTCCAGGCTGATCTCTCCTTTTCTCATCTTTAATCATTTGGATTTTGTGCAAGAGGATTAGTCCAAATGATCTCTCACAACCTCCAGTTCTAATGGAATGTGAGTCCAATGGTCTCCTATTTCCTGAATGAGGTGAAAGTATAATGGACACCTGTGAATTACCGCCTCACTAGACTGAAGGGTAGAAGCCAGGTTTCACACATTTCCTCCATCCCTCAGTGAGCCTAGTGGTTTGGAATTGATCCTGGTGAACTCAGCCTCTAGAACCCAAGACACCTGACCCAGGACAGGCACAGGTCCAGTGGTCAGAGGAAGTCCAATAGACAGGTAGGTGTAGGACATTCAATTACCTCTCAGTTAACCTCCTCCTTCTTCTCCTAATTCCTTTTCAACCCTTGGGCTCCTTTCCCTTCTCCTAGCATTGGTGTGTGTGTGTGGGGGGGTTGGTTGGCGGAGTGTGTGCCTTAGAGGTAGAGGACTATATGCAATTTATATGCTGTGTGTCCTTGATGGCCAAGTTAGCCTCTCTGACCCTCTGTTTCCTCATCTGTAATATGGGGATAACAGCGGGGGTGGCTGAAAGAAGGAAATGAGTTAGTATATAGGAAAGGGCCAGAGCTGCTTGATACCAGCCCCCCTTCTGTACCCCAGTCCTGGGGTCCTGCCCTTACTGAATCAGTTCCAGCACCCGCCTCTTCATGGCACGGACCAGGTCCCGCTGCCCTTCAAGCTCCTCCTCATGCATGGCATCCCTCCTTTCAGCCTCCAGTTGCTTCTGCTCCAGCTCCGCCTGCAGCCAGGCCCTCTCTTCCTGACACCTGTGCGCAGAAGGAAGACTGAGTTCTGAGGGAGAAAGCGCAGCGGCTGTGACTGAGCTGGGCTGGGCCTCTGTGTGGCAGAGAGCCCTGCTGGGGAAGCTGGGGATGCCCTCTGCGGATAGACTGCACACACACGCACACATGCACATCACACACTACACACCACACGCCTCATATTCACAACACCTCACACACACACTGCACACACTCACAACACATACACGCTCACACACCACATACTAGAAAACACACACTGCATACACTCACAACATAGCACACACACCACACACACTACATTCACATATGCATTATACTACACATCCATACACACCACACACATCACATACCTACACTTACACCACACCACACGCCACTAGACATACACACTCTGCACACACTCCCAATACAACACAACACACACACCCCACATCACATACCACACACACCATACTATCCACCACACGTATACATCATAATACACATCTCACACATGCACTCACCCCCTACACCACACATACCACACATCACACATCACACCGAACCAAGTACTTTGTGGTCTGACACCTGTGGGTTGATGCCTCAAACCTTCCAGAGAAATGAAAACAGGGCTTAGCCTTGCAGGTTCCTTTACAAGGGACAAGTCAACACTTTCATTTGTTTTCCTTTTTTAAAAGAAAATTTCCATTTTAAAATGTAGTTTTCTGGAAAGGCATGTTCACAATCATGGCAGCTCTCTGAGGGAAGTGGGTGTCCGGGAACCCAGGCAGGATGGGCCGTGCCAGATGAGAACAATTGTGGTGTTTGGGAGAGGGGGTAAGTGGTGTGGGATTTGGAATGATTATTTGGCTTTAAAATATTTTGAAAAATTATGATACATTGTCTTTTCAGTTAAAAAAAGTAATCTTAAACATGTGGCATTCTTCAATTTCTGTTTCAGTTTGGGCTTGGAAACGCCTCAGCTCTATTCTTGACTCTTTCACTTGTCATTGTGGCTTCCTAGAAGGTTCCAAGAAAACTAATGGACTGGAAAGAAAAAGGTCCCAGCCCCAGATCCCAGCCTCTTACTCCATCGCTCAGATAGGAGGGTGTTGCCACGGTGGGGCCTGTCCTGTGACCTCTGGATGCGTGTGTGTGTATGTGTGTATGTGTGCACGTGTGTGTGTGTGTGTGTGTGTGTGCGTGCACACGCCCATGCCCCTGCGCTGAGGGTGTTTGAGGGGAAGAGGCTTGTGAGCAGCTTGACATGAACTGAGTTACTAATGTTTCAAATGCTGCCATGTATCATGCTTCAGGGAGGAAAACTGGGTGGGCCATGAAATCAAACCGACAAGATAGCCACCGAAATGCCGAAAAGGCCAGTCCCTGCAGCCTTAGAAGGAGTGACTTTCAATAAACATTCTAGTCTTCATTTAATGAACATTGTAGCCTCTTCATTTCTAAGTACTGGGATTTCATTTTCCTGAGCCTGCCCAGTGATCCCAGGGCCTCTGGCGTGGCCAGTGCAGGCCCTAATGTAACCACTGTGGGTAGCATGTGTCTTTGGGTAGGAAGGAACATTTATTAAGCACCTACTGTGTGCCAATGGCTGTTTTCGGTGTCAGGAATAGAGCGGTGCCTATTCCTGGTGGAGCTTCTAGCGTGTTTGGGGCAGTGGTCAAAACAAGTGATAGACCAGTAAAATAATTAAGTGTATGACAGCGACAAAGGAGGGGCTGGCTCACAGAGTTGAGAGGCGCTTGGAAATCTTCTTAGACAAAGTGACATTAAAGCAAATCTGAAAGAAGAGAAGTCTGCAGGGTAGAGCCAGCCAAGAGCATACACAGAGTTCTGCAAGTTGGGAAGAACTTAGTTTGTTTGAGGAAAAGAAAGAAGGGTTAGTGAAGCTGTAACCCTGTGAAGGGCAGGGTTGAGGGAGCAGGAGGCGAGGTGGGAGGCAGGCAGGGTCCTCAGAGGCCCCAGGAAGCATGGGCTTTGATCTCAGCGCAATGGAAGCCGTTGAAGCATTTAAAATATTTCAAGTATTTGAGGGGGTGACAGACACTCCTAGTGCAGGAGACATGGAAGGGATTAAAGTCTACTGAGTACCTACTGTGTGCCTGACACTGAGCTTAGGGCTTCATAGCCTTGTTTCATTGAAGTTTTGCAAATTTATGGTACAGGTAATACAATCATTATTGTAAGAAGATAGAGATTCAGAGAGGGACTAACACTTGCCCAGGGTCACACAGCATGATAAGTGGCAGGGAGCAGAAATCGGAATGCAGGCCTGTCAAGCTCTCACCTCTCTTTGCCTCCCCACACTTGCATCCCAGCAGGGCCCTGATCGCCAGTGGTTTGTGGCACCAGGGCTGAATGGGCAGCAGGTAGGAGTGAGGGAGGGATCCTGTGGTCCTGGGCATGCCTCTGAGGAGCTCCATACTGCTGCCCAAGATGAGGGGAAGATGCGATGTTTGCCTAATTCCCCATTTGAGGACCGTCCACTCATTCCTGCCCTAATCCCTTTTGCTTTGAGGTCTAACTCACCTCAAAGGAAAAGGAAACCCAGAGGAAACTCACCTGCTTGAAAAAATGGTCTCATAAAACATCTGAGCTGGAAGGAGGAGTTTTAGAGATCCCACCATCTCCTTTTGCAAATCAAGGACCTAAGGCTGGAAGGGGAAGGCCAGTGTCCCACAGTCCCACAGCCAGAAAGCCAGGGGGTGGGTATTGGAAGCCCAGGTGTATTTTTAAAGCCCCCGGGCTGTTCTGCTCTGGGGCCTGCTGCATCTCCCCTCTGCATCTAGCCTGGGGCTCTGCCCCTGCCCACCTGGTGGCATTTATTCTCCACACCACAGCCAGAGTGATCCTTCAAACACCCAGGTCAGACCATGAGACCCCTCTGCTCATGACTCTGCTCCTACAGCACGTGGGAGTCCAGCCACACACCCGTTTGCTCACGTCGGAATACAGACTAGCTCCATGGAGCAGTAAGTCCTCGAAAACACAGTTCAGCCCAGAAGAGGCCTGTCTACACAGACAGAAGGCAGTTAGTGGTTGCCCAGGGTTGGGGAGGTTGCAGAGAAATGGGTAGTGACTGCTAATGAGTACAGAATTTCTCTGTGGGGTAATGAAAATAATCTAAAGTTGATTGTGGCGATAGATGTACAACTTTGTGACTATTTTAAAAACCACTGAATTGTCTTTTAAAAGCAAAGAAGTACATTTTTAACATTAAAACAGTCACATCATGTCCCCCGTCTGCTCAGGACTGTCACTGGTTCAAAGTCAAGTCAAAAGCAAGGTCCTTGTGATGACCTACTGGGGTCTCCCGTGACCCCCCACCCCTGGCCTTTTCCTGCATCCTCTCCCTCCTTCGCTCTGCCGGGGCTACAGCGACATCCTTGATGTTGTGCCTTTGCTCTTGCTGTTTGCTCTGCCTGGAACATTCCTTTACCACATATCCAAATGGCTCACTCCTCACTTCCTTCAGGTCTAGATTCCAATTTTAGGGAGGCCTTCCCTGGCCATGACACCTCATCTAAACTATCACTCCTGATGCTTACCATTCCCCTTCCCTGCTCTATTTTTTTCCTTCTTAGAACTTACCACAATCTGATATCCTGCGTATTTTGCTTGCTTATACTTATCAACTGCCTCCCTATTGGCATGTAAGCTCCACAAGGGCAGGAATTTTGTCTGTTTTATTCATGAAAGTATTTTCAGTGCAGAGTGGGCACTCTGAGTGTTTGTGGAATGACTGAATGATGGAAGGGATGACAGGCAGCAAGACAGGGGTCTGTGAGACAGGGGCTTCCCCAGCCTCAGGGAGCAGCCTGGGGCTGGTGGTTTCCCTGGAACCCCCAGCTACTCCCTCCAGCCTGTCTTCATCCCCAGAAGAAGGCCTGGGTGGGCAAGACCCCTGCATTCACTTAGGGCCTGAATCATGGGAATCTTTGCTGACCAAAGCACAGGACTCAGCTGAGTGTCTGGTGGGAGGAGTCCCAGGGGGTCTTTTTGAGTTGGTTTCTGGGCTGCTGGGCCTCTCTCAGCCTTTTAAGCAGTCAGTAGATACTCTGTGATTCAGTCTGAATCACAGACTCAGGCTCCCCTGGGGGTCGGGGCAGGTGTCAGCCACGTGGGAGAGACAAGGCAGGCGGGCAGACTGAGGCATGCAGAGACCACGGGAGAGACACGGAGAGACTGAGTCAGACCAAGGAAGATCTTTGCACAGCGGAAATTTTTTAAAAATAAATTTTGACAAAGAAATCGAGACACTGAGAGATCTAGGGGGAAAAGTAGAGATGAAACAGGGCACTTTGGACCCTTGAGGTTAATGTGGTGATTGCAGGATGAAGATGCTGGATGGTGAGAGAGGGGAGGGGGCAGCAGGGAGACTGAAATACAGGCACTCGGGATACTGGCCCAGGGGTCGTGTTTAAGCCCACTGGTTCCGGAGACAGTTGTGGGTTCCGGCTCTCAGCTCCTCTACTCACTAGCTGATACTGGGTGAGTTGTGTAGCATCTTTAAACCTTAGCCTCCTTGTTTATAAAATGAGGGTTCTCGGAGGACTGATCTCCTGAGGTGGCTATGAAGAAGCACCTGGAATAGTGCCAGAGATGTAGTAAATGCTCGGTAATGATAGTTATGATTACAATTATTAAGAAGGTGAAAGAGAGATTGTATAAAAGGGAACAGGAAAATGAGAGACAAACAGAAGAAAAGAGAGACTGAAAGAGATAGAGAGGCAGGATCATGGTGGGGCAGGAAGGCTGCATGGATGGACAAGAGAGAGGGGAGCCCAGAAGAGGCAGCAGAAAGGGGCAAAGGTGATTGTGGGAGGGAAGGAAGGGGCCAGAGACTAGACAGCTCCTGGGGTTACGCAGCGAGGTCACTGAGGGAGGGGGCTGGCAAGGGGAAGCCACCCAAGAGCGGAAACAATACCCTACATGCCTCAGCATCCCCAACTTGTGCCCCGCACCGGGCCTGGTGCACCAGAGGTGCTCAGAAGATGTTTGCTTTTTGACCATGACCGCAAGCCTCCTGCCCCTGGACTCCCGGCTCCTGGCTTGTTCTGATGGTTGCCTAGGTTACCTTCTGAGCTGCTCCTGCAGTGCCTTCAGCTCCCCTTCCTGCTCCTTCAGCAGCTGCTCCTGGTGCTGGGCCTTCTCCTTGGTTTTCTGGAGACCATGTCTGAGGCTCTGAGGGCGGGAGAGGGTGAGAGGAAGGGAAATGGAAGCTGAAGGAGGAGGGCAGTGACCCTAGCCCAGGGCCTGACCTGACAGACACCCCTCTGAGACCCCAGGTCATGTGAAACAGCCCTTGGGTGGCGGGCTGGACTGGGGACAGCACTAGGAGCTGGCTCTGTCCCTGGGTGAGCCTGAAGCCACCATCTCTTCCTTCATTAAAGGATTGAAGTTACAAAGTTCAAGGATCTGGAAGACTCCGGCTGGGGAGGAAGCTGAAGGAAGGCTTGAGAATGATCCAGGAGAAGCATCAATAAAAGCGAGGAGGCGGGGTCTGCAGTAGGAGAACTTAGAATCTGCCAATAATGTGGGCTATGGAACTTGAGAACAAGCAACTGCCCTGAAGAACTGCTAGGAAGGGATCACAAACTCAAATGCCTACAAGGGCTGGGAAGGTAGTATTGATGAATAAAGTAGGCTGGGTGTGAAGCAATAGGGAGAGGTGGGGACTGCGGTGGACTGAAGAATGCATGTTATTCACGTGACAAACTGAAGAACTTCCAAAAGGCATCCTCAGATCCTAATGATCCTGTGTGGACCAATACAAATTGATCTGTGGGCAGGAATGGCCCCGGGCTACCCTTGAGGACACCCATCCGTGGGCCAGGTTGGGGAAGAGAGAAAAGATAGGGAAAGAGCTCAACTGCTCTCACCTTGACCACATCCTGCAAAGCCATCTCTGCTTGTTCCTCCTTCCTGGTCACACTGGTCACTTCTGTTTGCTCTTGGGGTTTCTCTGTGGTGGAGCCTTCCTTTGTTCCCTGAAGGACCCAGGGCTCCCCTGGGATGCTGGGCACCTCTCCCTCCTGCCTGCTCCCTGATGCTGCGTCCTCTACTGTCCCTTTAGGGCTGGAGGCCAGCAGCCTACGGACATGACCCCACTCTGCTTCTCCTTCATGAGTCCTGTCTGTTGTTCTCTGGCCCGACACATCCAGCAACACCCCCCTGCCTTCCGCCTCTGTCCCTATCACCTCTTTCAGAGGTGCCTTGGCCCCCTCTCCCTGTCCCTGGATACTGGGTGTTGAGTTCTCTAGGTAGATCCCTGTCCTTGGAGCTCCTTTCTCTTGGTCTTGCTGAAGCTCCTCCCCCTCTGGTTCCCACATGCTCTGGGGGTGCCCAAGACTCCTGGGATCTTTTCTCTTCTTTTCCAAAGAGGAGGGAAGATGCTTGTGTTGCTGGGTCCTGGGGAGTCCAGCCAACCGGTCTTCCCTGGGTGCATCTTGCAGACAGCCAGCTTGGCTGGTGTATGGCTCCTCTGGGTGGACTCCTATGGGGTCTCTGTATGTGGCTGAGATCTGCAGAGAAGCCCCAAACCCATCACCCCTTTCAGTACCAATTCATCAACCTGGTGCCTGTGAGAAGCCACAGCCCTAATCCATTGAGCTGGCTAAGGGTATGGATTCCTGGCTCCTCCCACTAGAAATATTGATTCAGCAGATCTGGGGTAGGGTCCAGGAATCTGGATGTTGACAGCACCCCAGGAGGAGACTGGAGGCCCGGGCTTTGATCTGTTCAGGGAGCAGCAGTGCTTCTCAATGCCCTTTCCTTTCTCACCTTGTACCTGCATCTTTCTCCTTCCTTTACCTCCATCTTTTGCACTGATCTGATTTCCCCTAAGTTCTTCCCATCCATCTCCTTTAGTCTTTTCCCCTGAACTTGACTTCTCTGTGTTTCTGTTTTCTCATCTGTAAAATGGGAATCATAATACTGCCTTGTGGTTGTGGTGAAAGCTTAAACAGACAGCCCCTAAGAGTCACTTCTGTCAAGAAGCCTTCTCTGCGCTCCCATGTTCCTGGGCATGTCTGATCACTACACTTGTGTTGCAATGTGTTCCTTTAGGGCCTGTCTCCCTGAACAGACCTGGAACTCCTTTTTAGGACAGAGATAGAGTCATAGCATTTGCACCTGGTGCCTGGAAGCTGGTGGGGGTGCAAAGTGAGCTTGTGGAAGGATGATAACCACAAGTTACCCCTTATTGATCATGTTGCAGGGGCCCTGCTCTGTGCTGGATGTGGGCTGTCACAATGCATCCTCAGGATGCCCCCCGCCAGGTGGGACAAGTTTCATATCCAAGGTTGGTAACGGATGGAGCTGGAATGTGAACTGGGCAATCTAGCTCTTCAATCATTCCTTGAATTGAACTGAGATGTTTGCAAATTGTCCAGCAGAGGATGTTTCCCTCGGCTGTTTCCTATGAGCTTCCGGTCACCTTCCCCAGCATTTCCTCCTCCCCTGGGCCCCAGTGGCACTTGCAGATGGTGCCAGTGGTTCCTTTCTCTCTTCCATATCCTCACCACCTTAGAAGCATGAGCCTTTCCTTCTGTGGCTCCCTAGCCCCAGGTCCCCATGTTGGCCTCTTCCTCTCTGTCTGTCCAGATGGCTCAGTTACTTCTCAACCTGGGGGTCCCCACAGAGATGGAGGAGAGGCAACTCAGAGTGAAAGTTGGGAAGAGGCACCTCCTTTGGGGAATCTTTGGTCTTTCTGGGTCTTCTCCCTTGGGTCCGATTGGAATTGGAGCAGTGGGACCTGAAAATGAAAGTGGCAGGGGGGCCTCGGGCCTCTCTCGAGCAGCGGTCTGGGTTCTCAGATGCAGGATATCCCATATTTCCAATCACCCATTCATCCCATCACCCCTCCCATCTTCCTGCCCTTCCACCCTCATGCGTGCATCCTCCTCTCCATCCACCCATGCATCCCACCCTCCACCCATCCTTCCAACCCATCCCAACATCCCAATATCCATTCATCCTTCTAAACGTCTACCCCAAACATCCAACAAGTGACTTTGTGTTCTATGCAGCATCATGGGACATCATAAGGTCACACTGGGGAAACAGAAGGCTAGGGAGGTGGAGACCCGGGAATCAGGGAGCAAGAAGGGAGAGAGGAAAAGATGGGGTTGGGGGCTAGTTTGGGTGGGTAGTGGTAACAGGAGCAGGTATTGAAAAGAGTCCCTTCACGCTACACCTACTCACTCTGAGAACATGGGCCAGGCCCCATCCAAGTCTGGCCACTGCAGGTCCAAGTCGAAAGCCACTTCATTGAGAGCATAGAGGGAATCCAGGATGTCTTCCTGGAGTTCAGGGCACACCAGAGGGCTCCGGGGGCCATACCACTCCCTGTGTTAACAGTGATCAGTACCCTTGACCTCTGGCCCTGGTGCTATTCCACCCCCAGCCTCAGAGAATCCAGCTCCACTGCACACCCTATTGGGATGGTTCCCCAGGCAGGGTTGTGGCCACTGGGGAGCAGGAGGCCCAAGCATCATGATGTTACCAGGACTGGGATTCTAACATCCCCTCTGCCCTTTCTCCTTTGACTTTCCCTTTATGACCCTCATTTTAGCTGTCCTTGATATTAAACCACCATTCTGAGGTAAAGAGAGATCTTCATGAAGGAGGGACATGGGCTCAGATGGTATCAGTAGCCACACCTGGTAAGCTCTGGGTTCAGGAGGCAGAGCTGCAAGAACTCAGCCAGCTGTCCATGGGCGAGGCAGAAGCGGATGAAGGCACGGCCTTTTCCCAGTGAGGTCTTCAGCTGTAGAGCCCACAGGGGACAAGTGAGGGGGTGGTGATGTTAGGACAGAGGGAACCAACTGGCACAGAGACAGAGGAGCTGGGAACGAGTGGTTGGTGGGAAAGGGTGTCCTGGGACTTGAGGCTGTGGGAGGAAAGGCAGTGGCTAGAGGGGTGCTGAGGGCAGGGCTCAAGAGAGATGAGGACCAGGTGAGGGAGTCTATGGTCAGTGGAGCTGGGATGGGGGAGAGAAGGGCCTCGGGCGGGTCTTTTTCCCCTCCTGGCCCCTGAGCCATCCTTGTTAAGGGCCAAGTGGCAGGTCTCCATCACGCTGAGGCCAGCCTCCCTGCCACCTCGCCCTGGATACCTTGCTTTGTGAGTGGACGAAGCAGGCTGGCTCTGTGTCCCCCCGCTGCTGCCCCAGGGCAGTGCAGAGGAAGTCCCAGTAATCCTTCCGAGGCCTCAGGAAGCCCTTCTGCTCTTTCTGGTCAAACTGGAAGCAAGTAGAGGGAAGGGAAAGTGCAGAAATATTTCTTCCCAGAACCTGCTCTGCATTCCAGCAGGCTGAGCGGGTCCATGGTAGGGGGGAAAGAGCTTGTGCAGACAAGCCCAGCTTCAGGTCCTGGCTCTGCCCTGACTGGCTGTGTGACCAGGAGCAAGCTGCTTGACCTCTCTGAGCCTTCAAAGTTCTCATTCATTCCTTCATTCATTTCAGAAATACTTACAGAGCACTTACTATCTGCCAGACCCTGTTTTAAGCCCTGGGGATACAGCAATGAACAACTGACCTCATGGGTTTACATCCTGGTAGGGGAAACAGACAATGAGCAAACTGAATAGGTAAAATATATAGTATGCTAGAGTGTGCTGACTGCTAAGGAGGAAAAATAAAGGAGGGAGAGGGAATAGAAAGTGTGTGGTGTGTGCATGCATGTGTGAAATGTGTGTGTGGTGTGTGTGTTAAAAATCTAGATTTGGGTGACCAGAGAAAGCCCCACTGAGGAGATACTATTCAAGTCCAGATCTGAAGGAAATGAGAAAGTATGCCATCCAAATTTCTGGGGGAGGAGCATTCCAGGCAGAGGGAATAGCAAGTGCAAAGACCCTGAGGTGGATGCTTTCTTGGTGAGTTTTAGGAAGATCAAGGAAGCCAATGTGACTGGAGTGCAGCAGATGAGGGGCAGACTGGCAGGAGACTCACACAGGCACACAACACATACCACACACACACACAAACCTCACACACACATGCACACTCATACCACACACACATACAAGCACAGAGAAAAGGAGGAAGGGTGTGTGTGTGTGTGTGGGTGGGGATGGGCTGGTCATCAAGCACCTCAGGGGATTAGAGGGAAAATGAAACAAGATGGGCATGGAAAGAACTTAGCTGGGCACATAGTAAGTACTCAATAAAAGCTAGTGATGGTGATGACTGGGGCTGTAACCAGTAGCAAGGAGGGCCAACCCAAGGATATCCGTGCCTCTGAAACTTTTGTCTTTAGAGCAGGGTGGCTGCCCCCAGCCCCACCAAACCCTGCCCCAGCCTGGTCCCACCTCACTTCCCAGACTACAGGGACAGCCTCCAAGGGTGAAGTTATTTGTCAGGAAGGACCTGCTGATTGAGGGAGATGAGGCCATGCATGGCAGCAAAAAGATTTCTGAGAATCTGGGAAAGCCCATCGGGTGGTTGGTCACTGGGACCTGGAGAGATGGGAGAGGTGGGGAGGGGAGGGCCTGACCTGCAGCAGAAGCTCCAGGCAGCCACAGAGTCTGTGCAGCTCAGCGCTGGCATCTGTCACCGGCTGCTGCCCACTCCCAAAGCCCTGGAGGATGGCGGAGACGGCCGCTTTGGGGAGGATGGTGTACATCAGACATTGGGTAGTGGGGGCTCTGGCAGAGGCTCCCGAGACCCTGAACCTCTCCCCCAACTTGGTCCCAGAAACTCTCTCAGGACATACTCACCCTTCAGGTCCCTGGTGATCTTGAGGACCTCTCCCTCTTCCGCCATGAATATTTGAAAGTGATGTGATTCCTTGTGGCTCCAGAATATCAGCCCAGGAAGGAACCTCTGGCTTCAGCCACCCAGCGGTCTCTATATACAAAAGATCAGAAGGGATGTGACATCTTTGGGGCCACGGAGAGGGTTAACTGGTGGGAGGGTGGGAGGATGACAGTGTGACCCCCACTCATGGAGCAGTTCCTGGGAGTCAGACCCTGTGCCCCTGCCCCGTGTCCCTAACAGCCTTGTCTCATTCAATCCCCATAATGACCCTAGGAGGGTTACCTCAATTCCATTTTATACAAGGAGAAGGGAGTTCAGAGAGGATAATTGTTTTATCCAATGTCACAAAGCTCTCAATGGTGAAGCTAGAATTTGAACTGGGGTCTGGCTGCCCACAGGGCCCATGTTCTCAGTCCCGGCTGGATGTGAGCGGCCCTGTTAGAACACAAGCCATGTAGATGCTGGGCTGAGATGCCACCCCTTCCCCACAGGGGGCTTTGCCAGAGCAGTCGTCATCCTTGGAACACACATTCATCCTTTCCTGGGTCCCAGCTGAGTGGAAAATGTGTGTTCTTTGAGGAAAAGGAGGCAGAAGTAAGGCGAGGCCCCAGAGTGGGGCGTCGGCCAGAATGCTGGGTAGGAAGCAGGACAAGCGATTTTTATCCTGTGGCTTTCTTCCAAGTGACCCTAAGCCTGTTCCCCTCACAATGGGTCCTGGGGCTCAGAGAGGAACACGGTGGCCCCTGAAGGCCAGTGGGCTTATTCTGAGAGTCTGAAGTAAAGACAGGCATGGGGTGGGAAACCCAGATGTCCTGTCCCCCAGGCTGTGGTGCCTGGAATTTTGGAGTGAGTGGGAGTGAAGGAGCGGTAGGATGCAGTGGAGGGGAAGAAAGAAGGAGATGAAGGTAAATGAGGAGGGTGGGTGGGAGATGCATTCAGATGTGCTGGGAGTCAATAGACCTGGTTTTCCATTCTGGCCCTGCTGCTAACTCAGTGTGTGACCTGGGGCACATCCTCCGCCCTTCTTGGGCCTGTTTCCCCATCTATAGATCAAGGGGTTGGGCTGAGGGTCTCCACAGCTCCTCCTAACCCTGGTTGTCTATGAAATCCACAAACATCCAGATGGACCTTTTCCTTTCCTCGTCACTATCCAGGATTCCTCTGCCCTTGCTCCCAGCATCACCCCATTTTCCCAGCCACCCCCAGACCTGGGGGCTTCCCTGCTACTCACCTGGGAAGGCCTGGCTGGCTGGGGCATGGGAAGGAGGACACTGCAGCCTGAGACCGTCACTTGTGACTGAGGGCCCCAGCTCAGCCTTCCCCAGAGTTTGCTGCCTGGGAAGTGACTCAGGCCTGGCCCAGCCCACTGGAGGAGGGGGAAACCTTGCTTATAGAGGGAGGAGCAGAAGACTGCAGGGGAGCAGTGGTAGAGGCAGGGTTAAGAGCTCCAGGACAGAAGGGGTGAGATGAGGGATGGCTCCTCTCAGGCAGACCTGGGGTAGATGCACTTATTGACCAAACACAGACTCAGACTCACCCATGTGGTAGTGGCAATTGATGCTCTACAAGTTTCTTTCCCCTTCTCATCACAGTCACTCTTGTCTTTCTTCCTTATCGCCACCAGGTGGCACAAAGAGGCTATGATGCTGCCCCATCTGATACTAGGCAGTCTTCACCATCACTTGGTTGGAGTGTCCTGCAGGTGGGGAGGGGAGGGCATGGGTCCCACCACATGTCTCCCTCCTCCTCCCCTCCTCAGTCTTCTGAGAGGTCCCTGTGAGTGCTGCTCACCAGTGCCATTTTCCCAGTTCTGGGATCACCCCTAAAAGGATTAAAGTGAAAGCACTGGTGAGATGCTGTGTCCAGGAACCCACAAGGGGGGTTGCCCAGGAGGGCTTGTGGTCCTCCCACTCTGGCTTTGCTCTGCCTCCTTAAGGCGGGGGTCTTTCCACCACCCGGTCCCCAAGGGCTAGTACTAGGGACAGAGAACAGAGAAACAGGCACCCGCGAGGACTATCCTTTCCCACCCCCAGGAACCGCATGCAAACACTGGCGCACGCGGTACCCTCCTGCCACGACAGGGTCCTCTTACCAGGACTGCCTGCCGGTATCTCCTTTTCTGGGACTCGGTCTCCTGCGTGCAGACGCTTCGTCCCCCTTCTCTGTCTCCCGTGTGCCTGTCTCCCGTCTCTCCCTCATTATCTCTCCTTACCTGCTTCCTGCCTCTCCCGTCGCGCTGGCTGGTGATCTCTTTCCTGGCAGGTCCGCCGCTCGCGTCCCGAGACCCCGCCGCCGCCCCTCCCCGCGCCACAGCGCCCTCGGGTCTCCGTCGTCACTGGCTGCGTCCTGGCGCCCGTGTCACCGCCCCTCGCCGGGCCCGCGCTCCCCGGCTTCCTGGCGGTGCGGACCAAGAAGGCTCCGGGCGGGGACGGGCTGGGGGCGTCGCCGTCCCCCTCCCGACGTCGGAGGCACCCTGGGCAGAGCGGTGGCCAGGGCCGGGGGCGGGCGGGCGCCCGGCCGGATGGGCTGCACCGTGAGCCTGGTGTGCTGCGAGGCGCTGGAGCCCGCGCGCCTCTGCGGCCCCCAGGCCCCAGGGAGTCCTCCGGCCCCCGCGCCGCCCGAGTGCCTGGAGACCCCTGGTTCCACTCGCGCCAAGAGCGGGCGGCTACTGCTTCAGGTAGGGCGCTGCGGGCGTGGGTGGCGGGCAGAGCCCAGCTCACCTGAAATGGGCAAAGAGCCTCTCCAGGAAAGCGCTGCGCAGCGGTTGTGGCGCTCTGGAGCCAGGACCAGGTGAAGGGGCAGTTAGGCTGAGGTCTCACCTGGATCTCCTGAGCCCCCGGAAGGAGAGGGATGTAGGACCTGACCCTCAAAAGGGCAAATCTTTCAGGTATGGTTTTAGGAGCCACCTAAAAGGGGCAGGGCTGGACCTGTTGGGAAAGGCGTTGGAAGAGTGAATTTCCCCTGAGCCCATCCAGGGGTTGACTGTGTGTCCCACCGGTTTCTGTGGCCGTTGTCTCTGACTCGGCTCTGTAGCCAGGAGGGAGGGGGCCTTCTGAGTCAGGGAAGGTCCCATCAGAGTCAGGATCGACCTGAGGATGGTGGAGGAGCCAGGCCCTCACCCCTGTGTTCTCTGTTCTGGGTAAGTCTTAGAGCTTTGCAGGTGGGGACAGGCTGGTGCTGGGAGGCAAGTATTTGTTCTGGGCTAAGTGTCTGTCCATGAACCACCAGGCCTGGCATAGGTGTGGGCATTGGATTTCTCTAAGGAGGAGGAGGACGGGGAGATATTTGGGGTTACTAGGGACTAGATAACTCTGCCCTAGGTTCCCTGAATAATCCCAACCTACCTCTCTGTTTGGGGGCTGTGAGGGCTGCAGCCTCCCAAGATTTGTTTGCTGTGTGGGGTTTGGATTATACTGATGTCTTACATCCCTCCACCGGGGGCACACAGAGTTTGGGCAACTTAAAATTTATTGTGTGACCACATCCCAGCCCCCTTGTCGCCCTTCACTTCAGCAGCCAGTGAAGCCAGGGGTGTGTGTGTGTGTGTGTTCACCAAAGTGACCCCTCCACCCCACTTGACGGGTGCCCCTCTAGGACACAGATTTGTTATGTTTGTGGTTGTTCTCCGCAGTGCCAGGCATAGGGCTGCGCTTAAAAACCCAGCTCTCTGTCCTTCCTAAGCTCTAGCCTTAATCATCACCATGATGACCAGCCATGCTAAGGGACAGACTTGGTGGGATGCAGTTGTTGCCTGAGCCCTCTCAGTGGCTGCTGGTCCAGGGATGATCTGGATGGAGGCCAGAGCCTAACTTCGGGCCCTGGGGGTAGGACGAGGCCTGGAGGTGTCAGCTGGGCATCCCAGACTACTGCTTCTTGGTCTTGGCAGAGGGGCAGAGAGTGATGATGACAAGGCAGAACTCTTGGGCCCTTCCAGAGGCCATCAGGGCTCCTCCCCTGCCTCAGAGCTTCATGAACCTTTCTCTGTTCTTGAAGGTTTGGGGGGAAGTGAGTTCACAGTCTCCTTCCCTTATCTGTTCCTCTTTCAGATGCTTTCTGACTTTACTCTCTGTTGGTAGGTCTCCCTGCTTTCTCCACTCTGCATGCAGCCAGCCATGGGGTGGGTGCTGGGGGGCCACCTGAAGGTGGGTAGGGGCAGGGACAGGGACAAGCAGTCAGGGCTGAGATGGAGGAAGGAGCCAGGGGCACTGGCGGTGGGTGATCAAGGAAAGGGGAGAGGTGGGGGCAGGGAGTGTGTGTGTGTGGGCGTGTGACAGCCACAGGGACAGGCATGGGGACAAGTGTCTGTCTGCATTCGGATGAGCTGGTTTCTGAGTGGCCTCTTGAGAGAGCCTGGCGCTCACCCATGACTCACCCCTCCTTTATCTTCAGGATGAAACTCCATCCCAGTTCCAGCTCATGCTCACTGCTTCCCTGGCTCTGGGTCCTGCAGGGGACGCTGTTGCTGGCGGCTCTCTCCCCTTGCCGGGGTCCTCATTCATAGTGCAACCCTCACGAGACCTCAGCCACCCAGGAAAGGGCAGCCAAGCTGCCTATTGCCTCCCCAGAGGAGACATTTTACCACGTTCTTGTGTTGGATAAACATCTCTTGGGCTCCCAGCTCCCCCAGGAGTCGGGGCTTAGAAGCTACTTAAGCATCTGGGCTCCCAGCCAAGGCCCTCCCATTGACAGTCCTGCCACTGAAATGCCACCCTTTCTGCCACAGACACCCTCTCCCCCCTTCCCTAGGCCAAACTTCTCTCCTTGGGCCGCAAGCCATGTTCACATCCCGTCTCCACTTGCGGCCTTGTTCCTCCTCTCCCTGCTTTGGCAAACACCCTTCTCACAGGGCCATCTTGCTCTCTTGCAGCTGTGAGCTGTCCTCACTCACCCCCCTGAGCTGGCTGTCCCCTGCTCAGACCACACTGCCCTTCTCACTCTGGTGGCCTCTTTGTTCCCTCAGGCCCCATTTTCCACACCTCTCTCCTCCCTGGCTGGAATTTGTGGCCTGCGCCTCTTCTCGGCTTTGAGGAAGGTTGCCCACCTAGGCGCACAAGCCTCTAAGCTCCAGCTCTGGATTACTGAAGACCAGAGGTGTAAGCCCTGTCGGGTGGCCTCCTTAGGGTCCAATGGCAGCCCTACACTCCGATTCCTCCCTTGGTCCCACATAGCAGCCTGCCAGCCTCAGGAGAAGGAAAGGTGGGGCTTGGCACCCCTCCTGAGCATTCCTGCCAAACCTTCTCTGACCTGGGCGCCAAGGGGCCTGGAGGGCATCTCCAGGTGCCAGCCTCGCCTCCTTGCTCCCTGCCATATCCCAGGACAAGTGGGTGCTTGTTGGATGGTGGTGGGAGCAGAGGGGAGGAGACTCCAGGCTGCTTCTGCCGCCTCTCTCTGAAAGCCAGCCCCTGGGGTCAGTTCATCTGGCCTCTGCTCAATAGCCTGGAGCCCTACTGAGTTCAGGAGGTCCCTAGGGTTAAAGGTCCTGCAGCCTCCCCTGCATTCCTGTCATGGGGTCCTACACCTGTGATGGAAGTTCTGGGTTTCTAACCCCCTCTAATCACCTCTACTATGAGTTGAATTACTTCTTCATTCTCTTTCTCTAGTTATGTACAATCATAGACCCCAGAGCTGAAAAGGATCTTGGTTAGTGGTTCTGAACCTTGTGAGGTCAGATTCCTGTGAGAATCTGATGAAAGTTACAAATATTCTTGTTAGGGAAATTTATGTGGGCATGTACACACACAAACACTCAGACACACACACACACAGAGACACACACAACATCATGAACCCCCTCAAGCCCACTGAGGGTCTTGATTCTTACAAACCCTGTGTTTCACAAATGGGCACACTGAGGCCCAGAGAAGGGAAATGACTTTCCCAGGGCTACATGAGTGGTTGGCAGAGCCAGGACCACAACCCAGGTGTCCTGACCCTGCACGAGGGAAGTTTTGTTCTCAGAGGCAACTTTTGCCTTCCCCAGATTGCCTGCAAGATAGGTGGGCCTGACCATTCATTTATTCCAAACTTTTTTTCTTTTTAGTTTTAGGGTATTCATTACCTCAGTTTGTAATAGAATTTATTTCATTGTAAGTTTATGTATTTCTTAAATTTATTTTTATAAAGATATAATTGACATACAACGTTGTGTAAGTTGAAGGTATACGTGTTGATATGATGCATGTATATATCATGATGTGATTATCGCTGTTGTGTTAGCTAACACCTCTTTCATGTCACATAGTTATCATTTCCTTTTTGTGATGGGAACAGTTAAGATCTAGTCCCTTAGTCAGCAAGCACATTTGAGCACCTGCTGTAAGCCAGGCGTTGAGCTGGGAGCTGAGACTAGAGCAGGAATGCAGGCAGCCTGCGTTCTTGGCCTCAGAGCAGGTGTCAGTCTGGTGGGAGAGAATCAAGTGCAAACAAGTAATTGCACAAACGCGTTGTTGGAAACAGCACGATGGAGAGAAGTAGAGGATGTAATGAGAGCTACCGGAGGGATCAGATGCAGATTGGGAAGGCAGAGGAAGTGGCATTTAAACACGGCACCGAAGTGCAGGTAGAATTTAGTGAGACGCAGTCTGGGTTATGGGAACAGCACACGTGAAGGTCCTGAGATGGAGAGGAATTGGGAGTGCCTACAGAACTTCACAAAGGTTTTCTCTGGCTGCTGCTGGCTCCTCCTGAGCTCTGCTGTCTGTGTGGGGTGTGTAGGGGTGGATTGCAAGGGGTGAGGGGCAAAGCAAGGAGACCTGGGGAGGTGGTTGCTGTCATGGGGGTGGGGATGATGATGGTTTGGGTTAGCGAGGTGACTGGCCATAGAGAGGGCTCCCTGAGGGTGAGGCCAAGACTGATTCAGGATGAGAAGGGACAGGACGTGGAGATGGCTTGGAGGTGGGGTGAGAAGAAGTGGGGGGGCAAGGTGAAGATGACTACTTTCATCTTACAAAGACCAGAACTGGTAAGGCTTCATCAGGCATTCCTTCATTTTAGTTTAGTGAAGTATTTCATAAATACAGAAAAGTGGGCATGCTTTCCACAAACTGAACACGCCCATGTGTCCATGTAAACAGGATCAGCCAAGAAATAGCACATTGCCTGCACCCAGAAGTCCCCCTTCCTGTCCCCTTCCAGTCACTAATCCCCCTCTGAGGGTTATTCATTCTCCTGACTTCTGCCAGTATAGATTTACTTGTTGTAGAACTTCTTATAAAGGGAGCACATCTCATGTGCTATTTTGTGCCTGACTTCTTCTGAGCAACATTGTGGTTGTGAATTTCATCCACATTCTTGAGTTTGGTTGTAGTGTCCCTTCTCACTGCTGCACCGTGTTCCACCATGTGAAGACATCAGTTCTGCTCTTGACAGGCATTTGGGCTGTTTCCAGTTTGGGGCTATTGCACACAGTGCGGCTGTGAGAATTTTCGTGTGAGAGGATCCTGTGTTCTAGTTTCTGTCCGGTAGACGTCATCCCTCTATTTTAGTGGTGTCTCTAGAAGACTCAAGCATCTCAAGAATTAGAGGCATCATCCCACAAAGGGAGCACTTCATCATCTTGGCAACGGACATGGGAGACATCCTGGGGAAGGGGAGGATTCCTAACTCTGTAACATGTCCCTCTGTGGTGTCTCTTCTCATCTTGCCACCCTCTTCCCCCACGTGGGGCTAAGGTGTCAGAGGGGAAGGAGGAAGAAACCCTAGAGGTCTGTATTCAAGTAAGGGTGGGTGGGGGTGGTCAGCTGACTACCTGTCTCAGCCTTACCCACTCTCTGGGGGCAGGCCTGGGTCCTGGTGTGGGTCAGGAGTGTGTGAGGCTGAGAAAGGGCCCACACCCTCTAGTCCTTCTCTCTTTCCTGAGGGCAGGAAGCCAGCTACAGCCTCCTAGTTTGATGTATGAACTTGCCAAGGGCCTCTGGCACCAGGACAGAGTGCCGCGCCAAGGGCAGGCAAGCCAAGGCAGCCCCTGGAGGGGCAGCAGCCCAAGAGTGGGAAGCAGAGGCTGCCATCTGCAGGGAAGCCAAGCATGGGGAGCAAAGGAGATTCAGGTGATGCTGAGGGGCCAGGTCCCCTTGCTGTCTGTCCCAGAGCCGATTGCTTTTGGCCCGTCCCCAACAAGAGACCCTAACCCTGGTGCTTTCTGCCAGCCCCTCCCTCTCCAAGCCTGAGTAGCCGTAGGGCCCAGAGTAGGAAGCTGGGTCTCCAAACCCACCCCAGAAATAGGGGATGGAGAGACCTCAGCTTTAGCGTTCCTTTCTGGCCAAGCAGAGGAGAGTGTTGGGGTGCTTCTGGTGATGCCTGTTTCCCTCATAAGTCTGTAAGCCGGTGTTTTCAGGCCAGAGCCAAGGTCTGGAGAACTTGATATCCTAGGACGTGTACCGTATAGATGCTCAGTAAGGGTTACTCAGTGAGTGGATGGATGGCGAGAGTGGGGCAGGGAGAGACCCCAGGGAAGGAGAGAGAATCCAGGTGGAGGCCAGGCACAGGGCATGGTGTTGGGAAGCTGTGGCCTGCTGCTTTTCTGCCTGGGAAGCTGTGGTCTCTCCTCCAACTTAGGGCTCCTCTTGGCACCCAGTGGGTGGGCACAAGCGTGGGGATAGTAGCTGGGATGAGGCCACCTGGGTCAAGCTCAGGCATGACTGGAGGTCAAATAGGAATGTCTGCAGGGTTGGAAGATGTCCACTGACAGCAGGCCTTTTTGAGATCTGAAGAGTGTGGGAAGGGAGGTAAGACCCTGGTGGTTGGCTGGGGCCGGCAGTGGGCGGCGGTCACAAGGAGGCCATTGCTGGGGGCTCTGTCCTCCGGCCTCAGCTGAGTTAAGCCGGAGAGCTCACCTGGGGGAGAGGCGGCTGGCTCTCTGCCTTGTCCCTTTGGCTCATTTCACCTGCTGCCCAGCCCAGACGTTACTCCCACGGAGATCGGGCAGGGGACAGGCCTGGCTTTGTTGGGACCCTGAGACCCAGGCTGGGCCTGTTGGCTTTGCCCTGGAAGGGCTGGAAGATGAGGAATGGAGGCGATGGGGAGGGATGGAGATTCCTGGGACCCAGCGCTGTGAGCAGACTGGCTGCTGAGTTCCTTGGCTGCCACCTCTGGCACACCCTGGTCACATGCCTGAGGGGGCGAGCTGGGGATGCTTGGCCAAGGTTGGCAAGAGGTGGATGGGTCGGAAAGTGCCCCAGGGCCACATTCTCCTTCCTCTTCTGCTTCCTGTTGTCCAATAGCTCAGCCCATCCCTGCCCTGGGGAGGTGCGGTGCTCTTTCTTGAAGGATCAAGATCTTTGGGTCCAGAGTTGGCTCTCCTCCTGATCTCTATGCCTCATTTCCGCCTTCTTTCTCTCCTTAAATCTCTCTTATGCTCTAACTGTTTCTTTCTGTGTCTGACCTGCCCACCCCTTAGGAGTTTCAAGTCCCTTTTCCAGCCTCTTTCTTCCCCTGAAAGGCAGGAGGCAGGGATGGATGGCCTCTCCCTCACAGAGGAGGCACAGAGGAGTAGTGGTTACACGAGTGGCCTTCTGAGTTAAACTAAGTTTGACTTTGGGCTTTGCCATCTCAGGGCTGTGTGTCACTGAACATATTATGTAACCTCTCTGTGCCTTGGTTCCATCTGCTGCCCTTAAAAGCACGTAGGACGGTGTGGGGGATATCGACAGCATTTAATCAGGAGTAGCTGTTGTTGCTGTTTTTATAGTTATTGAGTGATTGTATTAGTTCAAGTCCTCTGAGGAACAAGCTGGGCTTAAATGTGTGACGATTTTATTAGAGGAGATGCTTGAGTGAAAGGAAGGAGCCAGGGAAGGATGGGAGAGCCCTCAGATGGCAACGTGAGTCTGACCTGAGTGAAGGGGAGGCAGAGGGAGTGAGAGTGGGATGCAAGTGTCCTAGACCTCTGTGCTGTCGAGGGAGAGTTCAGCAAAGCTGACAGGAACCCAGGAACCAAAGTTGACCGAGTCGGCTCACCCCCAGGAACAGGCCTGTCTTAGAATCGCTTTGACAATGGCAAGGAGCAGCCCGAGGGAGGTCCGGCCTCAGCGAGCACAGTGGTGGGTTTCAAAGTGTACAGCTGGGCCCCTGCTCCTGGCACAGGAGGTCTGCAAGGTGCATTTTGGTGGCCGCCACAGGGCCTTGAGACTCAGGACAGGGCCATGGTCCTGAGGTCTGAGGTGGGTTGGGAGGGATGGAAGGGGGTGACCAGAGGAGCTGGGAGAAGGCAGCAGCCTGAGTCCTAGGCTGTTATGTCCCCTTCCAGTCCTGAGCCTGCTTGGTCTGGCTGCTAGGCCTCCTCACCTGGGACCTGGCTTCAGTCTGGGTCCTGGCTGTTGAGTTACTATCTTTTACCTTAATCATGTTAAATGGTGTGGTCCTGCTTGGAGCAGAGGGCTGGCTCCACCTGGCCTCTGACACTGCTCTCTGTCCCTCTCCTTCCTTCTGGAGGTACTGAGGGGGAAACTGAGGCCCAAAGAAGGTTCTGGGTAAGTAGGGGCTTTCAGGAATCAGCATTGCAGTGGCCTCCTCTTACCCTCTGGACAGAGCCAACCACCTCAAAGTTCATCCTCGGGGAGGCCTGACAGCCTGACACCACCCTTAACACCGACCTTGGGTGTCCTCTGGGACTGGCCGGGCTGGCCAGAGTGTGGGACAGGGGTGCGGAGAGACAAGCCAAGCTGCGACACCATTAGGGGAATGAAGTTGGAGCAGGAACAAGTGTTTCTGGACGCTGAGCTGAGGCCATCTGTGGCGGTCGGACCAGACCCAGCCCAGCCAGACAGTCCTCTCCACTGCCCCCATGAGCTCCCCATCACTGCAGACTGCATTGAGATGTGTGAGCCCGCCCAGATGGCCTCTTGAACCCCAGCCACTCAATATGCTAAGCAGGGCTAATTTATTCCCTTGCTTCTTAATGGAATTGCAGCAAAGCCAGCAGAGAGTGAATGTGTTGGAGGTAGCTGGTGGTGGTGGAGGGCGGTATTCTCCATGGTTCTCTGCATATCTTGCTCCAAGACCCCTGGGCTCCAGCGTGACTTGACATTGCCCCCCCCCGACCCCAGCTCCCCATCCAAGGCTCAAAGAGGAGGCCTTGTAGTGAAGGGAGCAGGGTAGCTGGGGACAGGTAGCTAGATGAGTTCTTGCCTGCTGCTTCCTAGCTGGGTGCCCTGGGCAAACTACTTAGTGTCTCTGAGCCTCAGCTTCCTCACCTGTAAAACAGGGAGAATAGAGCCCAGCTGGCAGTGCTGCTGCAAAGAGCCCATGCCCAGCTCTGGGACGCCGTGGGCAGGTGGCCCCGTTTGAGCCTGTCTACATGCTGCTCTTGTTGGCACCTCTTTCCCTCTTTTGTCACCCTCTGCAGTCTGGACTCCTGAATCCTGAGGTCAGCGGGGGATGCGTGTGCAGGGAGGAGGCTGTTCTGGAAGCTCTGCTCTATGCTTCAGGGATTGGGGGTAAGGGGCAGGGACAGATGAGCTGACAGCCCCATGTGAACAAAATGAGACAGGGTTTGTGGTGGAAAAGTGTGTAACCAGGTGTTGGGCTGATCTGGTTGCAAGTCTGGGCTTTGCCACTGACTACCTTTGTAAGCCTCAGTTTCCTCGTCTGGGAAATGGGAATGTTAGCACCTACCGGCAGGTTTAGGAAGGGGATTAAGTTGGCTGACGTTTGTAAAGTTACTGGCATATAGTAGGCTCTCAATACACATCAGTTTTCTTCTTCCTCTGGAAATGTCCTTCGAAGTCATCTGGTTGACCCCTTCACTGGCTGGCTTGGGCAAGGGCCTCACCTCTGAGCCCTTCTCAGAAAGGGCGGGGGATAGGGAGAGCCCTGGGCTTGGGATCTCTGACTTGGCAGACAGATCAGAGGTCACTTAGCAATAATGATAATGAATGCCCTTAAAAAGAGACTCACGCAATGCTCACAACAACCCCCAAAGTGATGCAAGCAGGTATTATCACCCCATTTCACAGATGGGGAGTTGGAAGCCCAGGGAGTGATTTGTCCATGGTCTTGCCGCTGTCAGTGCAGGGTTGGGACATAAGCCAAGTCTTAGGGTTCCTGGTTCTCTGCACTTGGCCTGTCTCCTACCTCTTACCCATCTGTTGAGCTAGACAGCCCCACTCAACTACACGGGGAGGGAGTGTGCAGTACAGGTAAAGGGAGGGGTTCTTCTTGTTCTCAGTGGTCCCTTGGGAGTAAGAAGTCATTGTCTTGTTTGACTGGTCAGTCCCTCTGGGACACTCCCACTTCGCTGTCTGGTCTCCATCCTTGAAGGCACCCACCTTCTTCCCTACCAGAATGAAGCAGAGTGGGGAATGGGTGGGGGTTAGTCTGTGGCAGCTGCCTTCTTTGGGGTTAGGGTAAGGTTAGGCCTGTTGACCCTCACTCAGGCTGGACCGGGAAACGCAGCTACCTCTCCCTCAATTGTCTCTAACAGGTTGACACTTCTGACCTCCTCCTCCAGGAAGCCACTTCTTGTCCCTACTCCCCAGCACAGGAGCCCCATCCCCCACCCCTGCTTCCCCTTCCCCCTAAGCTCCCCAGCAGCCTCTGTGGCTGTGAGAACAGCCCCCATCTTGCTTCCCAGACCCACTGACTGGGCTCTGGGGTCTCCCTTCTCCCCCTCCCCTCCTCCCCCCATTTATCTCGGGAGGCAGAGGCCCTTTGTGAAGCTCTTTGTGTGGATTTGAGCTCCCAAGGCCAGTCAGGGGGACAAAGGGACACCCCTCTCCCCTCTCCATTGTCCTATCTCTTCCCAAGGATCTGTGTGTGTGTGTGTGTGTGTGTGTGCGTGCACGCACATATGTGTGTGTCCATGTCCTAGCTTGGTGTCTTTTATATGGAAGGGCAGGAGGAATCTTGAAAGAATTCAGGGAGGCAGAGCAGTCTTGGGGCCCCTACACCAAGGCTGAGAGGCCCTTGTGGGAGAAAAGAGACTAGGTGCCTTTGAAGAGGGGTGATCAGTCCTGGGAGTGTGTGGGGTAGGGGGGCCGAGTCACTCACTCTCTGGCCCCAGGACTGGGTGCTGTCACTCCTCCCCCCACCCCGATTCCATCTCTGATTCCATCGTTCTGTATCTGTTTCTCTCTCCTTTCCCGCCCCTGCTTCCCCTCTCTCCCTGCAGCTCACTCTCTCCATCCTATCCCTCATTCTCATCCTGGCATCTGCCTTCCTTGGCACTGCCCCCTCTCACCCGGGACAGACCAGGCAGGCACCCCTCCCCATCCCTTGATGCCAGTCCCAGGGAGGCCCTGTCACATGCTGCCACTCCAGTACTCCAACCCTTTTCTTGACTTCTGCCCTCATCTCAGCTGTCCTGGCCTTGACTCCCTTGCCCTGGGCCCCCGCTATTTCTGCCCTCATTCTGCGGGTGCCTCCTCCCAGGGCTGCTATCTCCATGGCCCCAGCAGTGGCTCCCCTTTACCCTGGCCAGCCTGATGACCCCACAGTCTAGAATAACACTGGGTGGCTGGCTGCCCGCTGGGGCCTGGCTAAAAATAGACCCATGCTTGGTGTGCTTTCAGGGCAGTCTGGGGCAGAGGTAAGGTCCAGCTCACAGGTCCTTCATGGGCTCCTTGGGGGACATATTCTGCCGGGGCCCTGGGGCCTCCGTACCACCCCGCTGCAGCCAGAAGCTTGGTTGGAGGGCCATGGGCCCCAGCGACACCTGGGAGGGACTTTCTGGTGCTGGTGGGTGACGCATGGGCTCAAAGAGGCAAGCTGAGTGCCAGAATCAACCCAGGATTCCCAGCTGGTAAGTGTCGATGGTCTTGACTTGAACTCAAGTCCGGGCTCTCAGACTGGAGGCACAGTTGCTCCAGCCGTAGCTGGCTTTTCTGCCCGCAGGTTGCTTTAAGACGAGTTCTCATTCCCGGCTTTGCACTTCTCTTGCTTTGGACTCTGAGCAATGACTCAGGCTCTCTGAACACTGGCTTTCCCACCTGTACGAGGGGGTGTTCCACCTCTTGGGGCTACTGCTAGGCACATGGCTGCTGGGTCAGTGATTGACAGGACTCCCGGGGGGTGTCCACAAGCTCACAAAGCTGGTAGCCTCCATCCTTTTCAGCCCCAGCCCTGGACCCTCTGTCTCCTCCTGGCCTTTTGGATCCCTCCCTGTGTCTCGGTCTTCCCGTCCTCTCTGGTCTCCAGATGGCTCCAGTCATGGACTCGGGGGCCCTATGGGGTCTGCAGAGCTCCCTGGAGAGGACAGCCTGGCCTCTGCCACTGTGTGCAGAGTGGGTGAAGGGGCAGCTATGGGCTGGGTGCCCAGTGAGGCCTCCATCTGGTCTCTGGTGCTTTAAAATTCCCAAGAGCTTTTGTGTTGTTGCTCTCTGAATATTCTTTTAATTTTATTGCTGCTGTTCTTGTTTCATGGATGCATTTTCTTCTCTGATCTCTCTGAGGAGATTACTAACTTTTTCTCGAAGTTTTCCTCCCATGGAATTCTACCTCCTTTCCCCAAGTTGCTGCTGGTCTCTGCTGCTTCTCTGCTAAGGTTTCCTCGGATGCCTGGGAGGCTGGGCTACCCATTTATATTTCCAGTGGGACATTAACGGGTGGATTGTTTGCACTGGGGTTGGGCATGGACCCACCCAAGGCTTTGCTGGCTCTCGAGTGTCCGGCTGGACTCCTGCACTGGGGAAACTGCTGTCAGTGTCTCTGAGTCTCTCCTGGGCTTGCCAGATTTCCAGAGAGGTTCCCACTTTTCTGCCTTGGGGTAGGTACAGGCCTGGGTGCTTCATATTCAGTAAACACTCACTTGACCCCCTCTTTCCTATCAGTACTCGTGCCCGCAACTGTGCCTGGTGGTCCCGGGGCCAGAGTCCACTGTCTTTCCAGGGAATAAGTCTCCTGTCTTCTGCTGGGGGTCAAGGAGAGGATCTGGAAATCTAAGCGCTTCTTCAGTGTCCTACCAGTCTTCCCGGTTCAGGTTCACATTGACCCCTGCCCTCAAATGTGTTCCAGTGCCACTGATCCTAAACCTTTAGGGGGTTCTGTGCTGAAGAATCTGGCGACTTCCTGGCTTTTCCCGCAGCCAGCTCAGGGTTCAGCTTTCTCAGGCTCACAGTTCCCACGCATCCATCTGCTTTCCAGCTCCCAGAATTTTGACACCGTTGTCACGGGTGATAATCAAAATATTTAACAAGAGATCCTGGGGACTGTGCTGGGAGGCTGGAGCAGGTCCTGAGGCCCCTCCTGGGCCAAGAATTTGCCTTTTCAGGTCCAGGGAAGGGGCTAGAGCAATGGGAGGGCGGGTGTGCAGTAACTATTTACCCACTGGGCCAGAAGTATGTTAGTTCTCAACAACCGCAGTGGTTGTGCTGTGCTGAGCATCACTTCTCGTCTGCTCTCCCTTTTTTTGGTCCTTCAGGCTTTATGCTTTAATTAAAAAAAAATCTTTTCTGTTGCTTTCAAGGAGTTTCAAGAGGGAGCAAAAGTAAATGTGTGTGTTCAACTGGCCAACTTTCCTGAAAGTATGCACTGCCCTTCTCTGGGCTGGGGCCTCCCTCACCTGCGGTGGAGCAATGCTGGCAGGCAGGAACGCTGTGACTGGGGAGGGCTGGAAGATGCAGCCTTTTCTGGGACCCAGTTGCAGGAGGTCCCCCACTCTCCTCCTCCTAGGTCAGCTGTCTTAGTTGTGGCTTTGAGGGCACTGATGGGATGTGAGGTGTGAAGCCACCAGCAGGTGTGAAAAGAGCAGCAGAGGATGTGGGAGGTCAGACATTAGGAAGCACTTCCCAGCCAGCCAGGGCTGTGAAGCCAGAGAACAGGATGATCTGGGGATGCTGTGGGGTCTCCCTTCTGGAGAATTTTAAGCCCCTGGTTGATCTGGGCTAGAGGGGATCTGCGGGAAGGCAGGGGGCTGACTGGGATGACCTCAGGCGGCAAGGATTGGATTTTGATCTCTTGATTTCCCTTTGCCAACCCCCTCTCTTCATCAACAGAAAGCTTCTCTCCATGGGAGGCAGGGTCCCTCTTCTGTGGTGCTAAGGGACAAGCCTCTTAGGGAAGAGGAAGTTTGAAATGTGAGAGGCAGAGATATGAGGAGGTCTGGGGGTCTAGAAAGAGACTTAAGGGTGGGGAGAGACCCCATGAGAGCCCCCCCACCCCAGGGCCCAAGGCTGGAGGGGAGGGGCCTCCTCTAGGGGGAAGGGGGTTTCAAGGAGGAAGACAGTGGGAGGGAGGTTCTTAACTCCAGGACAGCCCCATACTGACATCTGCTATAGTCAAGCAGGAAGTAGACAAAGAAATTCCTGTCAAGCAAACTCATTTGCATATTCTGCATCCAATTTGCATGTTATTTGGGGTCCAAAATGGCTAGAAATTTCCTTTGATACCTACTTTTCTCTTTCCAGGGGTACTCAGCTCTACCCCTGTCTATTCTTTCCTGTCTACAGGGTCCCAGCCCTGAACCTTCTGCTCCAAGACCCTCACCTTATCCTGTGGGGGCATGTTTTATGTATTTCCATCTATGCTGTATACAATTCCTCTCTCTTCAGGATTTTTTTTTTTTTTTTTTTTGTAGTGGAGGTGCTAGGGATTGAACCCAGGACTTCCAGCATGCTAAGCACACACTCTACCACTGAGCTAAACCCCTGCCCCTCCTCTCTCCAGGCTCATTTTTGCTTCCTTCCTTTGGCTCCTTAAACAAAACATACCCCATTGCTAACCAACTCCCAGCCCTTTCTTACAAACTTTCAGGAACAATAATGGGGTTCCATCAGCCTTTCCCTAAGAGGACTCCTCCCTGTCCTCCAAGCTGCTTCACAAGTCCCACCTCTACCTCCATCCTCAGCCTGTTCACATTTTCCTCTGTCTCCCAGACAGACAGAAACTTAAGGAAGGGGACAATCGGGTGCTAGACACAACTAGGTGTGAGTGGCCAGGAAAGGCCTGATTGAAGAAGATGTTTCTGATGGATAAGGAGTAGATGTCTGGAAGGGAAGAGGTGTCCTACTCCAGGAATCTAGGATGACCATGGATGGTAGGAATGGGTTTTGGTTTTGGTAAGAGAATCCATACAGAGGGTGCTGTGCTGAGTAAGGTTGGAGATTTGGGGACAGGGGAACAGGGCTGGCCTGCTTTCCTGCTGAGGTTTTATGCTAAGTCATAGGAAGTTGAAGACTCAAACCTCATTTGGGGTTTAGAAGAGGAGAGTTGGGAAATAGTAGGGTGAAAACAGAGGCCTCTCTGGCAGTGTGGTGCCACATAGGAAGTTCTTCCTGTTGTCTAACTTGAGTATTCCCTGCTGAGTCCTGACCATTTCTTCCTGATTATCCTCAGTGGGGATGAGAAGCTCAGGAACTCACACCTATGCTTTCTTTTCTGTCTTCCCTGCTTGAGAGGCATCCTTCAGTTCCTTCTCTTCCTGAGTTCCAGCTTTTTCTGGGCTCATGTGCCCCCATTCTATTTCTCCTTTGGCCTGCTTCCAACATCTTCCTAACAATGCTGTTTTGGCTTCATCCTGCTAGGACTCCCGGCTGCTCTTTCTCGGGTGTCCAGTCTCCGGATGGCAGTGTGAACTGTGTGTTCCAGACAGGGTGCTCTAGCCCAGGGCTCTGGCGGGGACTGTCTGTCTGGTGGGGGTGGGGTAGGCAGCTAGCAGACCCAGGGAGGGTTGTGGGGCAGGTGAACTTGCTTTTACAGTCACCCCAGAGTGCCTGCCCCTCCTGGCCCCAGGTTCTAAGATATTTGTCCAGTAGCTCCCAAGGGTGCCTTGATGAGTCAGGTCTGGTGCCAGACATTTTCACATGTATTGAATCCTCACAATTACCTGTGAGGTTAGGATCCTTGTCTCCATTTTGGAGAAGAGGAAATAAGTTCAGAAGAGAGAAATAATCTCTTCAGGTTCATACAGCCAGTAAATGTCAGGGCCAGGATTTAGACCCTGGTCTCTGCCGGCTTTATACCTCAGTTCTTCTCTTTGGGAGGTGGCAGTGGGGATGACAGAGCTGACGCTTCCCATGTCCCCGGCATGGTCTCAACTGCACTGGGAGGTGAGAGAGGCAATCGCAGCAGTACCCATTCGCCAGAAGAGGACACTGAGGCTCCCAGAGGGGCCATGCCTGAAACCTCGTCTGAGGTGTTGCCTCTTGTCCTCAGGTCCGACTCCTCACCCCTCACGGCCTCATGACTCTGCTCATCCATCTACAGGGCTGGGATGGGGCTGGGGTGCCCAAAGCAGGCTGCATCAGTAACCCCCTTCTCTCTGGTCTGTCTGGGGCCAGGCCTGCCCTGCTCTACCCTGAAGCTCCCAGACAGAGTGAGAATAGAATGTGCCAGAAGTCAGGCTCAAGTGGATCACGGAGAGGATCTGGGATCCTTCTAGGAGGGGGGCAAGGAACAAATGGAAATCAGCAGGCCCAGGAGAGCCTCCAGCCTTTATTCAAGGGGGTGCAGGGATTTTACCCACCTCTGATGCAGGGTCCAGCCAAGGCACACCGAGGTGCCAGCTCTCCTGGCTTCTGTGGAGCAGTGAAGGGTTCAAGTCTGGGGATTCTTGAGGTTCTCCCAGGAGCTTGTTCTGGGCCTGGCCCCTGGGCACCAGCTGTGGCCTTCTCCTAGTCAGGAAGCAAGTGCTTGAGAGCCTTGGCCCAGATCTGGTTCCTGACCCCAGGGACTGCACCTGGGTCCTTGAGGGTCTTAGCTCAGACTCCCTCTGGGTCTGCCCCTTCGTGATCAGAGTCTGGAGTGGCGGAAGTCCCTGGGAGCCCTGGGTCTGGCTTGCTTCTGGAGCCTGGAGATGAAGCCATATCACTTTGTTTTGTGCCTCGGTTTCCCTGGTGGGCTGGCTGGTGGCATGCCATACTTTCTCTCCTCTTTCTTTATTCCTGTCCTCTTCCCTTCCCTTGAGGCTGGTGAGGCTGACCCTTCCCCGCTGCTCTTTGTGAGATGGTCGGAGCCCTCCACCTCCCTTCTGTCTCCTGTCCCCCACTTCCTCCTGCCCTCTGCTTGTCTCCATCTCTACGCTCACACCCGCTCTCTCTCACTTCTCTGGTTTTAGACAGCCTCAGCTCCACTGCCTTTCCCATTTTGGATGTCTCTCTTGGAGGCTCCACTTCCCCTCTTCTGTCCTTATCCAACTTGGGGTCTATCTGGAATCTGGCTCCTCCTGGCCCTCCTTCCTTCTCACAGCTTCCTGAACATCTTCAGGGCACAGGGGTCCCACTTTCCAGTCTCTCTTCCATTTCCCTTCTCTGTAGAAACAGTAGTAGGAGGTGGGCCCAGGAGAGGAGCCCAGTGTGGTGTCCTGGCTGGAGAGTGGTGAGGGGTGCCAGTGGGTGGGAGGAGGATGGTTGTCCAGTGAAAATAGGCGGTAGGTGGGGATCTCCTTATCTGTATCCACCCCCATTTGCTCAGTCTCTGATGTCCCTAGCTGCCTGCCAGTCACTGTCACTATCTTTTCCTTCCTGGGACTAGGGGCTTTAACCCAGCTCCCCTCCTTCTGTGCCTCCCATACCCAACTGCCCTCTCTGTCCAGTCAGGGGGCTGGTTTCCCGGGAAGGGGAGGGGGGCTGTCTGGTAGGAGGTAAGGGCGAGGTGGGTGGTAATTGTATTGGCTTGTACCAGTTCTGATGCAATTGGGCTTCCCAGACTGGAACCCCCCAACCCCTGCCCCCTCCTTCCTCCCTCTCCTCCTGCCTTCTCCATTCATCTAACTCCGTCTCCCAGTTCCATCAGAATCAATTAGACAGTCCTTGCTTTAATCTCATTGCAGGAACCTGGGCTCAGACCCAGCAGCCCAGCTCCTAGGTCTGCAGTCCCTGTGCTGGCCCCTGCAACGAACACCCCAGGGACAGAGGGATGACCAGGATGACCTCAGGGCCCCTGTTCTTACTTCTCCACCCCCAGATGCTATGGCCTGCCCCAGGAGGCAGCCCAGGCCTCGAGGCCCCCAACGGATCAATACCCACCATCACTCCAGGTCTGTCCCCACCCCTCCCCTACCCACCGTTTATCATGTCAGATGCTGGGTGGCGAAGGAAGTCATTTGGAAAGGGGCCCAGAGGACCCAGGATTCTTAGTCTGCAGAATGCAGAGTGGTGGGGGTAGGGTGGTGATGGGGGCTTGAATAATGAGCCGCCAACGCCTAAAGGCATTTATTGTGCAGAGAGGGTGGCCAAATGGTTCTTCCCCAGACAAGGCAGTCTGAGAGGAAAGGGTCTGGAATTTGAGAGCCGGGATGGAGGTTAGGTATCAAGAGGAACTTCCTGCGTGTCATGGGTCAGAGACCTGGGTTGGCGGTGATAAAGGGGAGAACGAGAACGTAGGGGCTCACATCCCTGGGATATCTATAAAGGAGCAACGTTTCCTCTTCTCTCCCTCCTCTGTCTGCAATGTTGGGCTATGGCAAAGCAATCGAGCCAGGAATGGTGGGGCCTTGATCCATTCTGGATCTGCTACTTTTCAGCTGTGTGATTCCTGGCAAGTCACATTACCTCTCTGGGCCTCGGCGTCCTCATGTGCAAATCATGTTGGGGTCGGGGGCAGGGAAAGGTGTTGGGTCTCTTTCAAGTTTAACTGAAATAAGTGTTGGATATTAGGGAGCTAGGATGCAGAATAGGGAGGTGGGTCCCTCGTCAGAGGCGAGTAGAGTGGAGATTCATAAAGATCTCACTCTTCTGGTGCAACAGCAGTAAGAACCCGGAAAATGACTCCCCACTTCCAGGGCTGGAAAGCTGGGGTAGGGACCCAGTGGGTTTAGAAGCAGAAATGGCCCACCTTCCATCTTTCTTTTTTTTATTCATGCAATCAACCAAACAGTCCACCAGGTAACTCATGTTTATTGACCATGTGTCCTACATCATGCTGGGTGCTGAGTGCTGGGAGTACAACCATGAATGACTGACAAGATCCTCTGGGAGCTGGCAATCTGCTGGGAAGGGCGTGAGACAGTGACGAAGTGAGCAGATCTATCAACAAGAGATAGTGCTAAGTGCTGTGAAGCAATGAACTTGCTGGTGTCACACAGAGACTGGGAGCCGGAGGGATGGAAGGACTCCAGTGGGGTGGTTAGAGAAGGTGACCTTGGAACCTATATGAGATGGAACCCCAGCTCTGCAGGGACCCTAGTTCTGTCACTGTGTATGAGTCCTGGACCTTGAATATGGTTGGGTAGTTTAACCATGAGTGGGGCTGGTGAACTCTGTCCCTGATGGAGGTGCTGAGGCTCTGGGGAACCCAGTCTTGGAGGTGAGACCCAAGTGGGAGCTCCCTGGGGGCCACAGGAGGAATTGCTGTAGCTGGGAGGGTGGTAAAACTAACTCTAGTTGTGGGAAAGCACATGGAGAGCTGGGCCTGCCAGAGCTGTCCCCATCTGATGGAAGAGAAAGGCTGGGGGACCTCTGGGGAATGGCCTCTGTGCAGCTCTCTTGGTGTGAAAGCAAGACCCGGAGCCTCTGATCAGATGCCCAAGCCATCTTACAGGAGCCGCCTTTGTTCCCCTGCAGACAAAACCAGCTGGGGGCACTATGGCCCTGGGGACCTGGGACAGAGGAGACTCTGTGCTTACTTTTTCCCCAAGGGGCTGGTGGCTGTGACCTGCTCTCTTGTTTCCCTGACACCTTTGCTGGATGCCTCTGGGAAGTTTCCCGTTCTTCTGGTCACTGTTGGGGGGTGGGGCAGAGTGGAGAGCAGCCCCCTCGCTGTGAATGTAGCCTCCATCCCTCCTGGCTCTAGACCTGAATCTCCTCCCTGGCCTGCATTCAGAAGCCAGGTCTCCAGGCTGAGTGAACAAGAGTGGAATGTGGAGGAGAAATTCCTCCTTCAAGCCCAAGCCAGACCCACAGCCCAGCTCTGCTTGCCAGTCTGGAATCTAGGAGAGGAGAGGAGGTAGAGGGAGGAAAAGTGAGGGTCCCAGGGGGTGGGAGACAGGCCCAGGGTCTGTGGGAGCCCGGGCAGGGTAGGGAGACAAAGAGTCCCCAGAGGATCAGTCAACCCTTTGAGGATGGTGGCCAGCTTTTCAATAGTTCCACTGGGGAGGCCAAGGTGAGGAACTGGGTGGGGGGGCTGCTATCAGCTACCTACGTGGGGGCTGCAGAGAGATTGGCATCTGATGTGAGGCCCCTGTGACTGACCAGACCCTGCCCAGGCTTATCCCAATTCGTGGTCTCCTGTGTCTAAGCATCTGAGTCTGGTCCATTCTGTGGAGTCCCGCGTCTCTGTCCCTGATGCTTGGGGGCCTGGAAGGAGAAATCTGGGGTGGGGGCATGCAAGAACCCACCAGGTGCCAGATGCATTTTCTGGTGCATTGAGTGCTTTGAGAAGAAAGAGACTGAAGTTGGAAGGGGATTGAACGCCCTTCCCACCTCTTCAAGATGCACGAGTTTGGGTGAAAGAAGAAGCGTAGGGATCCTTGCTAAAGCTTTCCAGAAGGTTCTGGGGGTCCTGGAGCTGCTCCCCTCAGGGTTCTGACCTCCTCTGGGGATGAAAACAGAACCGAGGATATGTGACTTCCCATGAGGCACCAAACTCCCGAGGACAAATTTCTGCATCCTGTTGGGATTGTGCACAAGAGGGCAGAGTTCATCGACCTTCGACCTTCGGGAGCTGAGTTACTGGGCCTGAAGCTATGTGGCGGGAGGGGCTAAGAGAGGAGACCTGGGGAGAAGCTCCAGGCAGTGCCAGGTCTGGCTTCCTGTCCCTGTCAGGTGCAGACTCTTCCCTTGCTCTCTGGAGGGTCACTGGTTTAAGGACACCTCCTACTGGCCAGTGGGTGAAGTGAAGGACTCCCCACCTTTGGAGTCCTTTTCATCAGTATTTCCTTGTTGGGAAGGGCAGAATCTAGAAATCTCTTCCTTCTCTTTCTTCTTTCCTTCTCTTTGATGAGTGCTTTTCATGCCCTAAGTGCTGAGAAGACTTAAGAATCCTCTTAAGGAAAATCATCTTGTCCTTGCCTCAGGGTCCAGGCAGGAAGGCACTCCAGCCTTTCTGAAGAACTTCCTTCCGTTTAAAAGATTCAACCTGGGATTCCTTCCGATTCAGCTTTATTCCACCTACTGTGGATTAAGCTCCATTTCCTCACATCTCACATCTGATCCATGTCCTCTGGTGCCAGGGTAGGGAGGCTGTGGAGATTGCAGGCCCCCAAAGAGGAGGCAGGCCCCTTCTGCAGGTCTGGCACAGACTTCGTAATGCTTGGCACTTCGCTGGAGGTCATGGGCATGAGCAAAGGCAGGACCTGCTAGGGATGGGCCCATATACTTCCTTTCCACTTACTTCCCTGATGCCACCTTTCATCCAGAGCCTTCATGGTGGTGTGTGGGACGGAGGTGATGGGGTTCCCTCTTGCCTGGGAATTGTGTGTGGGGGGGTGGGGTTGAGGGCCCTAACGTCTGTCTTTCTCCCTCTCTCTGTCAACGGGCCAGCAAGGCCCCCTCTTCCTCCCTCACTGTGCTCCTGCCAACCTCCCCCAAAGCCCTGTACTCCACTGCCTTGTCTCAAGGTGAGGAGCTGAAGTTGGGGTGGGGCAGGGCCTGAGAAGTCTGCTAGAGTAGGGGAGAGCTTGGCCCTGGTCCTCAGGCTGCATGTTGGGAAGGAGACCCTGCCTGGAGCCCCCTGATGCTGTCTCTGTGTCCTCATCCTTCCCTGAGGAAGGGGCCAGAGAGACAGCATTGCCAGGGAAAACGTCCCTGAGATGGTGCCAAGGAAACCCAGGCCTGGGAGTGCAGGCGGCTGGGGGCAGGGTGGGGGTGGGGCCTGGCTGGTGCTCCCGTGGCCTGTTGCTGTGGAAGAGGCCCTGGCAGGGTCCTGCTTGCAGCCGCAGCTCTCCCGCCCCTTTTCTTTCTGGGCTTGGCTGGCTGGCTCCCCTCCCAGTTTCTCTGCAGCGACAGAACCAGGGGCAAAGCTCAGGGCTGCTTCTCTACCTCTCTGTAGTCTGCCTGTGGGTCTCCTGCCAGTCTCCCTCTGCCTTTGTCTCTCTGTATCTCTGTGTCTCTGTGCCTCTCTCCAGAGTCCAGCACCTCCTTCTCGTCTCTCTCTTCTTCCTGCTCCCTAGTTCCAGGGTCACAGTATGGTGATCCCAAACAATATTCTGGAGAGGCCCCCGTCCCCTGTTCACATCCTCTGAGCACTGCAGAGGCAGAGAAGGGTTCCTAGCCTCTAGTAGCGACCATGGGGCAGGACATGATGGGACACAGTGCACCCTGGATCCTAAGCAGGAGGTTCAGCCAATAGCTGTGGGCAGTTTGTCCAGCTCTCATCAATCTGATCTGGTACAGCCTCTCAGGCAGGGGCCCTTCCAGCTTGTGGGGGCGTTTGGATGCTTGGAGCTCCCTCCTATAGTTGGCTGGAGAGATCCAGGCAGCGGAGTCGGGGTGTGGCCAGGGTCAGAAGTTGGTGAGTTGGGACAGCTGGTCCAGGTTGTGTCCTTGTGTGCATGCCAGGCCCATGGATGTTTCTGCTTCAGTCAGGAAAGCCAGTGGCCTCCGTTTAAGTTAATCACATTATGCTCTGGGGAGCAATATGGAAATAAGAGTGAGGTCTGGAGGGAATCCGCACACACAGGCACACACACATACGTGCACACTCACACACTCACTGCAGCTTGGAGCACAATGCTGCCACCACCGCCGCCCAGGCTCCCACCGCCGTTGCGCCTTTCTCGCAGGTGGACGCCCGGTGTCTGGCACCGCCTCCGTTCTGTCGGATCAGCCTCTCCTGCGAACCACTCCGGGAGCCTCCGAAGTTGCCGGGGTGCCTGTGCCCGCCCCCCAGTTCGCCGGGGAAACCAGCAGGCGGAGGCTGTCACGCTGAGGGGAGGAGAGAGGGAGCTGGAGGAAGTCCCCGAGGGTGGAGGAGCCCTGCAGCGGCTCGCGCCTCCCGCAGGGGCTTCTGAGGAGATGGAGCCACGTCGGGGCTGTGCTGCGGGAGCCCCATCAAGCTCCTCCCGCTAGAGGGGCCGGGACACTCGGGCTGCTCCGGCGGAGCTGAGCTTTCGGGAGACCCCGGGGCAGAGCTCTCGCCTTCCTCCTCACCACCTCTCCGTAGCGCCGGGTCCTCCTCCCTCGACCCTCGACCCTCGCACCCCGAGGTGCCCACCCTCGGGGTCAACATGACTCGACTGAGCTGGTGCTTCTCCTGCGTGATTCAATGGAGCAAGTACCTCTTCTCCTGCTTTCTGCCCCTGCGTTTCTGCCTCCGCAGACAGGTAAACTTACCTGGCACCTGCCCCACGTCTCCCCGACAGGCACTCTCCTCCCTCAGGCACCTAGGCATCTAGTTTATCACCCTCCCACCCTCAGAGACACCCATCTGGACCGCTGTCAGCCTGGCTGTCATCAGTTTGAGGACTCCTGGGGAGCCCCCACCCATGCACGGATCAATGAGGGGGAGTGGCTGCCCCTCCCCGGCCATCTCTGGTTTGGGTCAGAACCCTGAAGGTTAGCACTGGAGTGTGTGCAAGGGCGGTGGAGATCTGAGCACAGAGGAACATTTCTGGGGGCTTTAAGCATCCCTCCCAAGTTTCTGTGGGAAGGGAGAGCAAGTTCCTGGAACTGTCTCTTTACACCCCACCCCCACCCAGGCTCGGAGGATTTAGTGTAAGGCTGGGCAGTAACAGAGTGAGCTGGAAATGGGGCTGATGGACATCAGGAGGAATTTCCTATTTATTCAGGAGGATGAAGGGTCATGGAGAGGATGGGGGCAGTAGCTGGGTTAGTGAGGTAGGAGGGGTCTGGCAGGACCCGCAGTGCTGTGGTTGAGCATCTTTTCCCCTGGGATCCTCCCGGAGAAGATCCTTGACAGTGCCTTCCGCTTGTGCATTGGGAGTGAGGAGGTTGAGGAGAGGATGGAGGTGGGGGTATAGCTGGCCAGGAGAGTAGAAAACTGGTAAAACTGCATGTAACCTTAAATCCTCCCCTGGAGGCACATGACCTCAAGCCCCCAGAAGTCTCCAGTGAGGGGAAAGATTTCAGGGACTGGGGGTCTGTGTTCTGATCCACTCTCCATTCCTTAAGGGAACCACAGGGGTCCCTGTCATGTAGGGGGAAGGGAGGGCGCTCAGTGCATCATTCAGGCTAGAAGTGCCAGCTATAGAGCCAGTCTGCGTGGCTGTGAATTCTGGCTCTACCATTTGCTAACTGGGCTTTGGGCAAGTAACCTACTCTGCCTGTACCTTAGTTTTCAAACATGTAGGATGGAGATAATAAAAATACCTTTATCACTGGATTGTTGCGAGGATTAAATGAAGTAGGACATTTGAAGTGTTTACCAAATGCTTATTCCATAGTAGGTGCTCAGTAAAAATTAGGGCTCTTATCTTTATTATTGCTGTGCTTTTCCAGCAAGTATCTCCCTCCTTGTAGACTTCTAGGCAGGCCAGAGACGGGGTATGTGGGGATGGAGGGATCTCTCCCAGGATCCATTCTTCCCATCACATGGGTAGGAAGGATCCTTTCATTCCGTAAGAAGTTGAGATGTTCAGCTCCTCCTCCCAGCTGCCGCCTCTGGGACTCAGTTTCCCCTTCTGCCAATCCGCAGTGGGGAAAGGTGCCAGCCGGCTCCCGCCCCAGTCACCCAAGCTGTGCTTTGAAATCTAGCAAAATGCATTGTCCCCAGGGATTGGCTGCAAGGCAGGCGCTGCAGCTGTGAACCGCGGGGCCAGAGCCCCATCCGCACTCCTCTGGGCTCTGAGTTCAAATGCTGCGGAGTCCAGGTTTTCAGACTTGGGAAAAGGCAGCCTGCAGCAGGAATGGCCAGCCAGGACCAGGTCAGTCGGACCCCAGACCACTTGGTAATTCCCCCTCCTCATTTGGAGAGATTGAAGATGACCTAACTCCTCCTGGGCTAGGGTTTGAGCTGGGGACTGGGGGTGAGGGGCTGGATGATCAGCTGTGGCTGCCTCCCTCCAGCCTCCAAGGGCCTAAGTGAGGCAGGAAATTAGAGCTAGGGAAAAGACTGAGATCACCGAGTCAAGCTCTGGGAAGGATTTTACTAAAAATTGTTGAGATTGGGCCCAGAGACTGTCCCCACCCAGGATGCAGGTGAAGGGGAGGTAGGGGAAGGGGATGTGAATCATGCTCCTTCCTGGGTCAGCTGAGGAAACCGAGGCCCAGATAGGGCCTGGTTGGAGCCTAACTTTCCATCTTAGGGAGCATTCTGATTTCTGGAGTGCAAGGAAGTGACCTCCATATCATACTGGAGGGGTGGTAGGCATGCAGGCAAGGGGCTGGACCTCCCCTCACCCCTAGGGTCCCTTGATGGGCATTAGGATGAATGTCCCATGCTCCAGGCTGATGTGAGTCCCAGGCTTGGTGAGTAGAGCATGGACAGGGCCTCAGCCGCCCTCACTCCTTGGCTGCACCCTTGTTCCCTGAACACCCTGAACTCTAGTATGTGGAGGCTCTGTGCCACCCAGAACTCAAAGGCTGAGTGTGTATGGGGGAGGGGAGCAGGGAAAGGTGGTATGGTTTATCTGAACAGAGTCCCTGTGGCCAGAAGGGGCCAGACCCTGCCCTTACCCAGGGCTTACTACGACTCTGCTTTTTCTCTTCTGGTTGGCTCTTCTGGAGCCACTAGGGAGTCAGTCAGTCTCACCCTGACCCAGGTGGCAGGACTGTCCTCGGCTTCCCTCTGTGTGTCCCCCTGCCCCGTCCTTGCTGCCCCAAGCTGGACCTGGGTCTGAGCAGCTGACCTTTTTCCTGGAGCTTCAGCACCAGCCCTTGGATAAGGAGTCAGGAGGAAAGGACAGCTAACACATCACCTCAACATGGGACCAGCCCATGTCCCTGCGCGACTGTATTGCTAGAGGAGCAGCAAGAAAATCCTTGATCCTCACGAGAGGGGGGATCAGATGCCCTGGACTCCATTCTCACATGTATTAGTTGTGTGACTCTGAGCAAGTTGCTGAACCTCTTTGTGCCTCAGCTGATAGGAGGCTTAAATATGGTACTGCAATTAAGCATCTGGTTAGTTAATATGGATCTATCTGGGGACGGGGGCGGAGTGGCAGAGTCCAAGGGGGCCAAAGGATGCAGATACGGTTACCGAGGGCTTTGGTGTCAGGTTCCTGTGTCCCATGCTGTTGGGAATCTGCCGTTGGTCACTGACGGGGAATCGCAGCACCAGCTCTGCACTTGCCTATCTGGTGGGAGGATCTGGGACCCGCTGGGAGGAAGGCTGCGGTGCCTGTGGCCCCAGTGTGAAGGCAATGGCTGCAGCGTTGGCAGGAGAAAGCTGGCAGCATGACTCTGGTCTTACAGTGACTGGACAGTGGGTGCTTGGGAAAAAAATCTGGGGCCTGGGAGCCACTGCTCTGTGACCTCAGGTCCGTCCCACCCACTCCCTCCACTGCAGTGGTTTCATCTCTTAGCAAGGGGGCTGGGTTAGGTGAGCGGTACGTCACAGGCCAAAGCCCCTTGGCAGATTTGTTTCATTTAAGCTGACAGAATGATTTAAAAAAAGAAAAAGCCAACCTTTAAAAATTCGTATTTTTTTCATATTTTGTATGAAAGGTTCATAAGATAATATAGATTTGGGGTTTTTCTTGAAAGATCAAAAGATCTGACAGTGTGGACTCATGTCGCTGATGCCACAGTGGTTGTTGCTGCGGGGCGGGGTCCCCGTTAGCCGGACCTGCCCTCTCCAGGTCCCCGTAGACTCCTTGCCCACTCCCCTCATTTAATTTGTGTTGAGCCCCTGAAGGCTCTGACTGTGAGCCCTGGACTAGTTGAGCCTGGAGGTCTTTCCAGCTCTAATGTTCTGTGACCTTCGGATTCTGCGGGCAGTGGTGACAGAGGAAAGTCTCGATGCCACAATAGGAGGTGGGCTGACAAAGGGAAGAACTTTTTGATGGGCAAGTGTGGAAGGATAGAAAGAATGGATTGGAGGGAGCTGGGGCCTTGCCCTGGGAAATCCGTGGCATCACAGGAGGTGGAGCTGGAAGGAAACTTCGAGACCATCATCAGCTTGATCAGTTTGCAGGTGAGGAAACTGAGGCTGGGAGAGGGCAGTGCCAGGCTCAGGCTTTGTTCCTGCCCTCACTCACCCTTCCCTCTACCTCAGCTCAGCCTGCCTCCGGTCCCAGCGCCAGCCCCAGAGCCCACAGTCCTGACTGTTTCTTCAATTGGTTGCTGGCTGGAGGGCAGTGAGCAGCAAGCAGGAAGGCTCTGTGTGCAGAGGGGAGAGAGGAATTAAACACCAGCCGCTGCAGGAATGGCTGGGGCAGTGGGTGGCATGTCACAGGGTCGGGGTGCTTGCTAAGGCTCTTGGGACCCCAGCCTGGAAAACCCTGCCAGCCCACTGGCGTGTACCTGATGTCTGCTGCGTGTGAGACCCTGGTGCAGGCATGGGGTGGGGATCCTGGGATGGGTGATACTGATCCAGCCTGTGGAGAGTCTGCAGCCTGAGAGAGCTCGGAGGTGAGGGGGTGAAAGGAAGAGATGGTGCTGAAGATAGGTGGGTATTACAAGCATGTGCAAAGGTATGCAAGCAAGGTGCACCCAACACCCTTTCAAGGGGGCCAGAGTGGGCTGGGAGGAGGATTTTGGAAGGGGATAGTAGGTGATAAAAATAGGAAGATATGTTAGGATCCATTGATTGGTAGATTGAGTCATTGCTTCTTCTCATGGCTGGCACCTGCTGTATGCCAGGCTCTGGGGTTACAAACACAGGCTATGTCCTTGCCCAAGGAACTCTCCTCATGTGTGGGTGGGGGAGGGGACACCAGGCTGTGAAGAATGAATAATGGGTAACAAGCCTGAAAGCAGAGTCATTACACACAGATAGACACCTCAGATGGCAGAGTTGAACATTCAACAGGGAAGGTGGTGGTTGGGTAGCTGGAAGTTCTTCCCAACAGTGAGAGGTTAAAATACAGGGGAGACCCCCATAGTCTTGGAAAAGAGGGGTGAAATTCTCGAAGGGGCCCCGCAGCACTAGCGTTCTCCACTCCCATTTTCAGTCCCAGCTGAGGGGACTGCAAAGGGAGCTGGCCTGGGGGCTGCAGGGACACTTTGGGCTGCATGGGAGGCTGGATTAGTTAGTGTCACTGTGACTTCGTCTTCGGTCTTGTTTTTCTTGTTTCTGGGAAGCCGCAAGGTGATTTCTCAGAACTCCCGAGATAGCTGCCGGGAGGCATATCTTCTAGTGACGCCAGCAGCAAAGGGCTTTGGGAGCAGGCAGGGGGAGACGGGTGGGAGTGGGCACTGGGATGTCAGGGCTGAGCTGGCTGAGCCCTTGAAGTTGCTGGGAGGCTGGCAGGGCTGGTGATGATGGCTAGGGGAGGGCCTCTGGGAACCACTCCTCCTTGATGACCCTACACTCCAGCCAGTGGAGAGAGGGAGGGTTTGCAGGAGTGTCTGTCTGTGGGCATCCCTAGAGGTGGCTGCAGGGCCAGCTACATGTGGGACACTGGTCCATTTCAGTGTTGGCTGAACTGTCAATTGAACCCTGGCAGGCTTGGAAGGGATACCCAGGGGGCATTGTGGTTCTGGAAAGGGATGCAGGGTAGGGGCAGAAACTTTCATTGCCCCATAGCTCTGCAGAAGGACTTAGAAAGATGTGAGAAGGGACCCTGATTCCTCACCTTATAGCCTTCATCAGAGCAAAGATTCTTGACTCAGGTACCTGCTTCAGGAAGGACCAGAATTAGACATCTTGCTTTGGTATCCTCCCCTGACTTCTCGTATCACCAAGTAATAGAGGCGCTTGTGCAGTGCACAACTTGCACAGCTGCACGTGGCAGCCTTTTCCCAGATGAAATGTGAATGTTTCCCTCTCATTCTGGGGTATCCCAGGTAGGTGTCCTGGCTGGACTGGGCTGGGAGCCAGCACACCTGGCTGGGCAGGTCCACCTAAAGGGAGAGGCCAGTTGAAGAGATTGAATCTTGAAGTTGTGCCGTGTGTGGTGCTGACAGAGAGTGGTGAGGGCATGCTCTTGGGTGAGTGGGAGACAGAGGCAGGGGATATATAACCCTTTTCACATGTGACCCGGGTCATGTATTGCATGCTGGTGTGTGTACATAGGAGCTCAAGCAGAGGACTTTCTTGCCAAGTTACTCAATCCAAGAAAATGGTCTCTGAGTGCCTGCTCTGGGTGGGGCCCTGTCCTCGGCATTCTGTGTGTTTATGTGAGTTGGACTGTGTGTCTTGGTGTGTGTGTGTCTGCAGAAGGGGGTGGGGCTGAGCCCTCTTCCCCTCCCCTGGAAGGCTCCAAAAAATAGAGCTGGTGATTCACCAGCCCCACCCACCCTCACTTGGTCCAGCTGCGGCCAGAGCTCCAAGAGGAAAGTTTTGGAGGGGAAGGTGGAGGGGGGGTTGAGACAATGAAGGCCCCCGGGGGCAGATTTTGCTGGATTCCCCTGCAGTGAACCCTGGGAATGCTTTTGGAACCTGTACCCCTCTTCTTTCCTGCTCTAGACCCCGAACTCTTGGCCCTGGGCTACGGTGTTGGTGTCAGGGAGGGGAGGAGAGGGGAGGGCTCGTTGAGGGGGTTGGGGGAGACCCTGTTTGAGGAGAAGTAGGCATGTGGAATGGTGGGAGGTGAAAACTGGGCCCAGGGAGGGGAGCAGGGGAGGTGGAGGAGGAAGTGGGGAAATGCAAACCAAATGTTGGCCCAGGGCACAGTCAAGAAAAACAGACTCTGGCGGGAGCCTGCAGCGGGGCTCCCTTTAGGAACGGCAGGAAGGGCTGGGACAGATGTTTGGAGAAAAGAAAGAAAGGGGGAAAAGATGTAGGAAAAACTTGAAATGAAATCCACAGCTCAGAGGGGACAGGGCCGTCCTCCAGCGGTCTCAAGCCTGGTTTCTCGAGAGTAAAGCATCGGGCTCTGAGCTTGCTGAAGGGGCACCAGGGCCTGACCTGGCTAAGTGTGTGTAAGCGAGCGTGTGTTCCGAGGGCGGGAGGGCATGTGTGTGATCTTGGAGATGGGATGGGGCCAGGGAACCCCAGGGCAGGCAGACTGTGCGGTCCTATGTCTGCCTGTCCATCCATCAAAGGTCGGGGGTGGGGGTCTGCAGTAAGTAGAACAGACTCCAGACGCCTGGTGGTGCCCAATCAAACCAGAAGGCAGAAGGAGCCTTGGGGGTTCACAGGGGCAGTGTGTCTGGGTTTGGGGGTGGCTTCTGCAGGGAGGGGCTGTCTCCTGCTTTGCCTCCTTTCCACCCCCTGTAAAGCAGAGCTTCTGACCCCCAAAGCCACTAGTGGAGCTGGGAGGAGGGAGGAGACAGGAGGCTGGGACAAGCGGGTGGAGTGGGGGAGGAGGAGGAGAAGGAGGGAGGGTGAGTTGGAGGCAGGCAGGGCGAGCTGCCGGGCCGACAGATGCTGGCGGAGCCAGAGCAGCCGCCGCAGACTCAGAACTCCCTTCTGCCTACTCTGTGGGGACTGCGAGTTCAGCGGGACAATTTGCAGGCCCCGAGTGTTGCCCCAGACACGGGACCCATCGAAGATGACGTGGATCTGTCTGTCCTGCATGCTCTGGGTAGGTCCTGCTGCTCTAGCTAGGCGCTTGAACCCCACCCCCCACCCCCACTCCTTCGACCTTAGCCTGAGGCTGAGAGAGCCTGTGGTGGGGGGAGTGTCGAAGGTGAAGGAGGGGGGTCTCTCTGTCTCTGAGGAATGGAAGGAAAATCTGACTTGAGTAGATCCTGAGCCTGAGTCTTTCCCCATCAACAGGGCCCAGGCCCTGGTTCTACTGGTCAGTACACCCCGCTTCCCACTCCTCTCTCCCTGAGTTGAGTTCAGGAGCTGCAAGTAGAAAGAAGTCATCAAAAAGTTCGATTCTTTTTGGAGCCTCTCCTGTCCCCACCCCCACCGCCACCCCCACACTGGGGTGAAAATTCTTTACCCCTCAGTTGCTCAGCCCATGAGTTTGAGGAAGGGGCAGTGGTAGGGGCCCGGGGAACAGGGGATATTGACCTAGAAAGTGAAATTTGGAGAAGCAGGGCTTGGGGTAGGCTCTGCTCAGATTCCATCAGTTTTATCCCAATTTCAAATTCTACCCGCTGCTATCCCTCCCTCCACAGTCCTCCCATCCTTACCAAGACCTCCCGACTCCCTCCTGTCTCAGAGGAGGAAGCCATGGCCTCCTCTCCCCCTTTTCTTGGCCCCGATTCAGGAAGGTGTGTGTTGGGGCGAGGTGCCTGAGGGGTGGCAGGCAGGGTCTGGGGGCCACGTGGTGAGGGTGAAAAGTCTTAAGGCCAGTCAGGGGCAGAGGCTTCTGGGAGAGGGGGCTGGGAGGGGGCTGACTGCTGGAAGAGGGGAGGGAGTAAGGATGAGAGACCCCTTCCTCAGAGGGGCTCCGCTGCTGTCTGGGTCAGGAGAAGGCATGCACAGGGGTCAGGAGGGCGAGGAAGTCATCCCTGGCTGAGGTTAATGTTGGTTTCAAAGAAAATGATGGCTGGTTTGGGGGAGGGGGCTTCAGGCCCAGGATCCAGATGTGGCCTTTCCTGCCCCTTTCCCTGTTTCGGCCAGTCCTGGGGAGGGTCCTCTTTGGCCCAGGCAAGCCCAGGCTGAGGACAGTGGTGGGAGATCAGACTTGGGCAGCCAGGTGTACTTTGGGCAGAGAGGGGAAGAGGGGAATAGGGGAAGAGGGGAAGGGGCTGGGCTGAGAGGGTTTGGGTGGAGTGTGGGGCTTGGGTGTGGGCATGGGTCTGAGTAATAGATGGAAGGTGTCTGGAGAGTCCTGCGCAGAGGAGGCATCAGGGGTTCATTGGGCTGGTGTCGACATCTGTAAAATGGGAGCAAGTTCATCTCTCCAGGCCCTTCTGGCTCCTTGGGACAGGCTCTGGGAGGCCTGCGGACTGTGCTGAGGATAGAGGTGGGCAGGGAGGGAGGCCTGCAGTGGGCAGGATGGCAGTTGGACTTCCAGGGGTGATGTGCTGCTGTGGATGGAGGAAGGGCCACGTCAGCGGAGAGGCAGTGGGAGAAGCGTTTCTTGGCTGTGAGCCTCAGTTTCCCTGTTGGTGAGATGAAGCTGATGGAGTGGGGTGCAGTAACCCTGTCCATGTTTCTTCTCTCCCTGAGAGCTGGGAGAGGGGACAGGGGACCAAGGGCAAGTGTGGATTCTGCGACTTCTCTGAGGCCTTCCCTTTGCTCCTTTTTCTGCCCCCTCTCCTAGTGCCTTCCCAGCCCCTGTCCCGCCCCCACCCCCCACCACTGGGGCTGTGGGACAGCCGAGTGGGCAGGTTTTTGTGGGAATGGGAAGCAGCTGGTGGGAGTGGGCTGGGCAGAGGGTGTTTTCTCTCTGTCCAGCCCCGGCCTGGATGCCCACTGGCAGGATGGGCCCGAGTCTGGCATTGGGTGGACTGGCCCAAGGCCACAGTCCTGGCCCCATCAAGCTTCTTATCCCCCTCCTCCAGTCATCCAAGGCTATTGTACCAGAACTTTCCTCTTTTCTGGATGGGCCTCTATGGGACTGGGGTGTGTGTTTGTAGCAGGGAACGAAGGGATAACCAGTGCCAATTATGGATGGGGGCATGGAGGTCCTGGAGACCAGGTGTTGCTTCTGCCTTGAGAGGCACCTGGTGGTGGGAAGTGTGTGAACTTTGACACCAGGCAGGGTTAGGCTCAGATCCTAGTTTTGTCATTTACCAGATGGGCAGCCTTAGGTGCAACAGCTTCCTTCTTGAGCCTCAGTTTCCTGACCCGTCAAGTGGGAAGAATAATCCACACTTTTTGTCCGGCTCGGGTGAAGACAGAGACAATGTACATCCCCAAAGACCAGGCACCCAGGCACACAGTAGGTGTTCAGGAAATGCCGGTGCTTCCCCCACTCCATACCCCTCTGCTAGGCTTATGGGATTCCCTATATCCCAGATCTGATGTGGGGGAGGATCTCCCCAGGAATAGCTGCAGACAGTTCAGCCAAGAAGTAATCTATCTGTAGCACATGGTTTTAACAAGCTCTAGGAATAAAAATCACTTTATTAGCTGGGGAGCATAGCTATATATTATGCATAACTTGATTTTTTTCTTCAAATGCTCCCACTTGCTATTACATTTTCAAGTATGGTTTATTTAGAGAACAATTACATGCTATTAATTGAGGCTTTTTGTGTTGCCCAGATGGAGTTAGAGCCGCAGGCTCTTCCTTCCGGAGGGGCTCATTCTGTTTCTGGGAACTGGGAAGGAGCTTATTAGGTGGGGCTGAAAGAACCCCCAGGCAGGACTGAAGGCCAAGTCCAGCCCTGACCCCGCCCTGAGCAAGCCCTGTGGCCTCAGGCTCGTCACTTGACTTCTGGGCCTCCCCGAAGCTTGGATGGTGTTCTCTGAGGCCACTTCCAGCCACAGACAAGGAAGCGTTCTCTTTGCTGGGGCCTGTGTGCTTCCCAGCGCCAAGCACACGTCTTTGTTGGAACGTCCTCAGGGGCCCCTGGTTTCCTGGTGGGCAGTTCTTGCCCTGTACACCCCAGCCTGACCACTTGGTCCTGAGTTCACTCTCTGGAGTTTTGTTGGCCCGTAAGGGCTGTGCCCACCGTGGGCTTGGGAGCTAGTCTGGGCTGCATGAGACTGACCAGGGTCTGAAACAAAACACTCCCTTTGTAAAATTTTTCAAAATGACGTTTGAGGTACAAAGTCCAGGAGAAATACTGTCCTGTTTTTGGGCAGCTTTCAGAGGAAGTGTGGCATGCTGGCCGAGAGCTCAGTGCCTGGGTTTCATCCTGGCTCTGTCAGTTGTGAGCTTTGTGACCTTAGGCCAGTAGCTTCAAATCTCTGTCTCGCAGTTTCCTCACCTACCTATAGGGTCATTAGGTTTTAAATGAGCCAATATATGTAGAATAGTGTCTCCTTCTCAGTAAGAGCTTGAGAAATGTTAGCTCTTTTCATCTGATAGCACATTTTCAAGGCCATGCAGCAAGTTTGTCAGAACTAGAACCTGGATCTCCTGCCTCCCCAACCAAGGCTTCCTTTCTGGGAGTACTTTAGGGCAGAGCATGTGGGGTCAGTGAGAATGGAGGTAAGGAAGAAGTGAAGGCCCAGAACATGCAGGCCTTTTCCTGCAAGTAGCTTGCACAGGGTCAGAGCATGGACTTGGGTGCAAATCCTGGCTCTGCCGCTTGCTAGCTGTGTGGTCCCGGCAGCTGCTGAACTTCTCTGTGCCTTATCTGTGTCCATTTCCTTGAGTTCCACAATTTCATTTGAACCTCACTGTGATTCTGGGAGGTAGGAAGGCCAGGGAACTCCAGTTTCTAGCCAAGGTGAAGGGGACCCACAGAGGGGAAGTGGCCTGCCCAAGGGACCACAGGGCCACTGGGTTCAGTGCTCCTGCGGAGAGGAGGGGTATGGGCTGGGGGCTTTGCAGCTCTGTGTTGAGGGGCTGGTGGTGAGCAGTCCAGGGATAGGAAGTGGTGAGCACCGTGATGAAGAAACCGTGCAGTCGTTGGGCCATGTGAGCCCCCACCCACCCACGTTCCCGTCCATTTACCTCACATATGATTACAGGTGCCGACTTTCTTCAAGAAACTTGCAAATATTAGGCAAATGATTGCAATAAGATGGGTGTTACCAGGAGGATGGGGGTCGGGTTATAGCTCAGTGGTACAGTATGTGCTTAGCATGCATGAGGTCCTGGGTTCAATCCCCAGTACCTCCATTAAAAATAAATACACATTGTGCTGTACATCAGAAACTGACACAACACTGTGGTTATGTACTTCAGTTAAAAAAATAATAAGAAGGAACAAAGAAATATATACACAAGTAATATCTTAAAAAATAAATAAAGGTGTTTAAAAATAAATTTTAAAAATGTTAAAAATAAACAGATGGCTGTTACCAGGATGGAAACTGTGGGGACATTTAAAGGAGGACCTAACCTAGATTAGGGGAGAGGAAGATGTATCAGGAAAGACCTGTCCAGAGGTGAACTTTAAAATAGCTCCAGTGATGAAGCTGAGGCCTCAGAAATCCAAGTGCAGGAAGTAAGAATAATTGAGGAAGAATAAGGCGGAGTAAAGTGGCCAGTGGACGGCCTTTGGACCGAGGGGCACTGACGATGTAACTGCCGGGGCTCCTCCAGGTCACATGGGCGGCAGCTGTTGACACACCCTTGGGAGTGGTGGTAGTGCCATGGTTAGGGACTTGGGGACCCTGTCTCAGACTCAGATTTGAATCTTCCATCCCGCCTTCCCTGTATGTCTCAGAGCACATTCCTCAGCCTCATCGTAGGACGTTGTTGTGAGGATTCAGTGATGCAACCTGTGCCAGCCCCTTGCCATGGTGTCAGGCCCATTCATGGGAGCTTAGACGACCCACATATCTGCGCCCTCCCACTCCAGGAGATGATTTCACCTCAGAGCACAAGAAAGGGACTTGGGACTTGGTGCTCAAGAATGGTGGGATGCGGTTTATGACGAAGCCTAGGGGAGAGAGAGACAGGCAGTCTGATGGAGAAGAGATGATTCAGCTCAGGAAGCCAAGTCAGGGGCGAGGGCCACCGGGGAGAATCCCAGGCTTCCCAAGCCTCCGTGTGCTCCTCTGTCACCGGGGAGCGCAGTTAAAGCCACTGTCTGCATCCTCCATCCCGTGGAGATCCAGGGCTTCTCAGTGTCAGAGAGCTTTCTCCTTGGCCAGGTGATGCCAGCCCCTGGTGTCTGTGGTGAGTGAAGGGGCGGAGCCCGTGTTCTGTCCTCTGAGGGCTGGACAATGGGAGTGGGTGGAATTACACTAGAATGAACCAAGGTCAGGCAGCAGATCCATCTGCTTCGCTCCTTCTGACTTGTTCGGGGCTCATGCCGTTCTGGACCCAGGGGACACGGAGCAGCATGACATGCAGATGCATGTGCCCAGTGGGCTAGTCCAGCACACACAGGCACGTCAACACAAATCAGAGCCCATTTCCAGTAAGCGCTTACTACAAGTCAGGCGCTATTCCAACCACTTTTCAGGCATCGCATTCTTGTGATCCTCACAACCTAGGAGCAGTTGCTATGATTAACCCACTCAGCAGATTAGCAAAGCGAGGCAGACAGGGGTTAAGCACCTTGCCCAGGGTCACTGAGCTAACAAGTGGGGAAGCAGGAATCCGTCAGATTGCACAGAGTGCTGTGATGGGGCATGAAGCACATGTAATGCAGGAAGGGAAGGCACACTGGGCAGCGCTTAGCCTGGACCGAATCGTGAGGAAATGACCAGACAAATCGAGATGCTGAGGGACAGACAGTCTGTCAAAGAGCCTGGACTCTTCAAAAAAGTCAGGGTCATAAAAGAGAAATCAAAAGGTAAAGCAGTGTGTCCACATGAAAGAGGAAAGAAACGCAGCAACTAAATGTAATGCAAGACCTTGATCGGATTCTGAGTCCAAAATAAAATCAAGTGCAAAGAGCCAGATCTAATGGGTGCATTGTGGCAAAAGGGGAGATTAGACTATGAACTGAAGATTAGGTAACAGTATCATATCGATGTCGAATTTCCTGAGGGCGGTAGTTATACTGGGCTGAGGTAGGGGACAGAGACAGAGAACAAGCAGCTTGGGACTGAAGTGGCGAAATGTTAACAACTGGTGAATCGAGGCCTAGGGCTTATGTATGTTCATCTTTTTCAGAGTTTTAAAACTTTTCATAATGGAAAAAGAAGACAGGGGTGGGGAGACTGATTTTGACAGAGGGGCTGGGAGGTGGTATCTGGGAAGAGCTCCCTGAGGGGATGAGGTTTGAATGAGGCCTTCGAAGATGCCTAGAAGCTTGACAAGCTGAGAGGGAGGAAGGGCATTCCAGGAAGAGGGAACAGCAGGGCGGAGGCTCAGAGGTGGACGCAGGGCAGGGAGTTTGGGAGCTGGGTGTAGGGGCTGAGATGGCCTGATGGGCGGGGTATGGACCAAGGCTGCTTCCCTGCTGACTTGAGGGAATGCAGGTTTTACCTTGGATGCATGGGAAGGCGTGGAAACATTTTGGGGTGAATGGGGGTGTCAGTGGCCCCACAGAGCTGTGCTCCTTAGAGGCTGTGTGGGGAGGAGGGGCGCAGTGTCGAGGGGCCCATGAGGCTGTTACACCAGTCCCAGGCAGAAGTGACAGGGCCTTCAATAGGGCAAAGGTAGTGGAATGAAAAAGCACTGGAGGCCAAGAGAGTGTTTGGGAAGCAAAATTTACAGTATGGCAACTGGTTGGATTGGAGGGTGGAGGGCCGGGAAGAGGTGAGAGTGACTCAGAGTTTTCCACCTAGGGCGACCAGGAACATGGTCTGGCCATTAGCTGGCTGGGGGATTTGCAGGGTGGGCGGGTGGTTAAGGAACTTCGGGGTGTACATGAAGCTGAGGTGGACCTGAGGGGGAGCTTGCATTTGAGGTGCTGGGGGACTCCCAGATGCCAGCCTGCAGCTTCACTGGGAGTCCCAGTCTTCTCCACAGACATGATGGCTGATGCCAACCAGGGCCTGGTGTCCCAACCCAAGGTGACAATACATGGAAGGGTGGATGGCCAGGAGGCAGGGTGAGGACCAAATGATCCTCCAGGTCTGTCTTGGACCTGCTTTTTGGTGACTCTCCCAAGACTCACTGGCTTGCAGGCATCTGCCCTCTGGCCTCATCATCTGGGCTTCTAGTGTTGGGCCAGGGAGCCTAATGGCCAGGGCTGAGGAAATTTCTTGGGGAGGAGGCAGGAGTTCATGAGCTGGAGGACCCCTAGTGTTATTAGTCCCTTTTCATCACCACCACCACCCCACCACGCTCTGCCCCATGGGGCTGGGAGGAACCAACAAACAGCCATTCCCACCCCAAGGCCAAGGACTCCTGCCAAGGCTGCCCAAACCAGATGTGCCACACCCCTCTGGCAGGAAGCTTGGCTGAACAGAGGGTGGGAGGAAGAGATCCCCTAGAGGCTCAGGAAAGCCCTTCGATGCTGGATGGGGTTGTTCCAGGGCTAGGGCTCTGGGCTTGGAGAGTGGGGAAGAATGACTTCTGGCAGGGACCCCTCCCCTCTTCTGGGCTCTGGCTCTCAAGGGTGTTGGGAAGACCAGGCAGCTCCTGCCATGCTGGGCCTCCTCTGAGTTTCCCCCAGGTCCGTTAGGAGCTAATCCAGCAAGGGAGGGGCCGGGTGTGCTTTGTGAGGCTGTCTGCCACTTGTCAGGGAAAATGATGATCATTGTCATAACAAGCTGCTACCCCTGAGCTTGGGGCTTTATGGGCTCATCCACGTCCTCTGCCTGTACGTGCAGGGTGACCGTGGGCGAAGGCAGGGTAGGTACTAGACCCTCGTTTCTCTTCTTCCTTTGGGTTTTGACATGTGATTGTTGGGAAGTTCTCGTTCCCCCGAGTCTAACTGTGCATCCTGGTGGTTCTTGCCCGCGGGGTTTTGTTTTGCCTTCAGTAACTTCACAGCTCGTGTCTGGCCCCTTCTTACAATGACAGATCCTGCAGGTATTTGATAAGAGACTTACTCACCCTAGACTTTCTCCTTCCTCATCCTGGGGAACCTTCACACCTGTGCATCTGACTCTTTCAACAAGATTACCAGACATCCCAGTTTATACCCGGGGAAGCCAGTGCTGGCAGAGTCGAGGTCACGACCTGGGGTCACTTGCCCGGGCGTGGCTGAGCTGGTCTCCTCGCTCCTGCTGGGGTTGCCCAGCCTCTCATGGAGGGTGATGTCTTGCTAGACATCCTTACATCATCTGTTAGATGTAACCATGTCCCATCCGCAGATCCCACAGTCCCTTCATCTCAAACTGGCCCATTATTTCCCCTACACTGTGTACACTCGGACTGTTTTGTCCACATTTCATCTGGGGACTATGAGGTCCAGAGAAAGCCACTGGTGTTTTCAAGGCCTGAAAAGCAGGTCTCTAGACTCCCCTCCCAGGGACCTCTTAGTCAGACAGGCAGGATGGGGTGGAGGTGAGGGGAAGGAGCGTGCCAGGTCATCCCCCAGGAGCAGCTTAGGAAGGCTGTGAGAGAGGCCAAGGAGTGTGTCTGAACCCTGTTCCTGCTCTTCAAGGCCAGGCGAGAGGAGATTTCATAAACTCATATTTTATGGGATTGGGTCGGCAGGGTAGGCAAGCCCAGGGCCCAGGGGAGAAGGCTAGGGGTTTGCTTGTCAGCCTAGAAGCCTCTGCCTGCTCCCCATCTGTTCACTGGGCAGTGGGACCCTCTTTGGGGAAATTCCACTACCCCAGCTATGCTTTAGGGAGGAGACCTCTTTCCCTGGGCTTTGGGGGAAGGGCTGGATTGGGGATGTAGGCAGAGAAGTCTGGGGGATAAGCTGGAAAAGGGAGCTTTGTCAACTTAGTGGGGTGGGAGAGGTAAGCTTGGAAGGGGCAGAGTAGGACTGAGATGACTGTGCTCTAGGTCTTCCTGCCTTCCTCCCCAGACAGGCCTTACACTGAATGCCAAGGCCCCTCCCTGTGCCTCCTCCCATCCCTGGGCTGTGCTGTTGACGTAGGGCTGGATCCCCTCCCCGCAATGTCTGTGACCGAGATATCTGGAAGGCTGCCAGCCAGGGGCTGAGATGGGAAAACAGGGGAGGTGTGACCTCAGAATGGAGGGGATTCACTTGCCTCTCCTTGTGGGATGGGGACACTGAGTGAAGTCCAGAGCTGGGCAGTGCCCTGCCTTCTACCGTGCAACCTGACACCTCTCCTAGAGTGTCTTCGGAATATCAGAACCCTGGCCCGGCTGCCTGGCCCAGCCACCGGGGGGCACTGCTGGGCTCCTGCACCCACTCCTGGCTCCACCACCCTCTGCTGTCTCTGACTCTGCCCTGGGCTTTATCTGTTCTTTCCTGCCTCTCCGCAGTCTCTGTCTGCCTGTCTCTGAATTTTGAGACGATCTAAAACTTCAGAAAAGTTGCAAATACGGTGCAAAGAACTTTTCCCCCTGAGCTGTTTGAGAGTAAGTTGCTGGTATGATGCCCTACTACCCCTAAATACATTCCTGTTTTCCTACAAGGACTTTTCCTACCTAACCTGACACAGCCATCGAAGTCAGGATAGTGACATTGCTGCGTGACTGCCTTCTCATCCTCCGACCCCACTGAAGTCTGGCCAGTTGTCCCAGTGATGTCCTTCAGGGGCATGGAAAGAATCCAGTTCAGAAGCGGCTGTAACATTTGGTTGTCACATTGATTTAGTCTCGTTCTGTCTGGAAACCTCCTCGGTCTTTCCTTGACTTTTGTGACCTTGTCACTTTTGAAGATTAGAAGCCATTTAATTGGTAGACTGCCCCTCCATTTGGGTTGATCTGATGTTTCCTCCTGATTAGGTTCAGCTTGTGCCTGTTTGGCAGGAGCATCACGAAAGTGATGTTCTGTTCTCAGACTGTCTCCTCCGTGGCACACGGTCTCCACTCATCCCATTACTGGTGATGTTAACTTTGATCGCTTGATTTAAGTGGAGTCTGCCAGGGAAAATTACTTTTTTCCCCTTTGTAATTTATAAGTATGATGTGGGAAAGTGCTTTGAGACTCGCAAATGCTCTGTTCCTCATCAAACTTTTGATGTATTCACTTATTTCACGTATCAGTGTGGACTCATTTAAGCCATTACTATCATTATGTGTTTGATGCTCAGATCTTCCCAGTCTGAGGGGCCCCTTCAAGCTGGCTTCTGTGTCCTTTTGTCTGTCTCTCCCCTTTTGATTCTCTGGTTCCCTTTATAGTCTCCATGTGTTTCTATCTAGTCTCTCTCATTCTCGGTGCGTGCTTGTTCGTCTCTGTCTTTGTCTCTGCCTTTATCTTGGTCCTGTTTTTTTCCCCTCTCTGAGTCTTGCTTTTGTCTGTCTTTCTCTCTCTCCTCTCTCTCTCCCTCTATCTCTCTCTGTATCTTTGTCTTTTTCTCTGTCTCTGACACTGTCTTTGTCTCTCTTTTCCCCCCTACCTCTCTCTCTCTTGCTGGCTTTCCGTCTCTCTCATTTTGACCATTTTCCTCTCTGTGTCTTCCGTGGCTCAGTCTTGTTTGCCCAGGACTCACCACTGCAGGGTCTTCAGCTGGGGGTCCTGGACGCGCTGGGTTTGTGGGACACTGTCAGCCACCCTCGTCTGAACACACAGAGCTGGAAGGCTCCGGAGCAGGGTGCAAGGAGGGGGACTGGAGGCGAAGAACCCTCTCCCTGGAACTGCGGGGTCTGTGATGGTGTCTGTGTCCATGTGTGTGCAGAGGGCGTCAGAAAACTGTGCCTGAGAGGGCGGGGAGAGGACGCGTCATGTCTGTGCTCTGCTGGCCCCTGCTGCTGGAGCTGGGAAGTGAGTCACGTTAGACACCAGGGTGAGGTCCTTGGAGAGGACAGTGCGTGCATGCAGGGCATGACTTCCTGGGGAGTCCTCTGAAAGGGGAGCTTTCCCAGTCTGTGCCTGGGCTGGGGGCCGCGGGTGGGAGGATGTTGGTCCTAAGCAGTGTAGGCACAGGACTTTGCGCTTAGAGTGCATTTCCCTATCTGGTCATAAGGGGTGTGGGGTCCAACCTCATGCTGTCTGGAGGGGGAGACTGAGGCTGGTGGTAGCAGTGGGCTGGCTGCTGGCCCAGGGCTCACGGCAAGTCAGACCCAGAGAAGGCTTGACTGCCAGCCCGCCTCTCATTTCATGTGTGTGGTGGTGTAGTCTCAAAAAAGATATTTAACCTATCAATGTTTTTATAATGCAAAGCACAGTATATAAAAATAAAGGTGGAAGATGCCTCTGGGCTGGGGCAGGGGGCGGTAGTGAGGGTGAGGGAGAGAACTGAGGGGCCCAGCACTCTGGGGACGTTGGTACAAGATTCAGGGCCACCCACAGGGGAATGGATGAGTGAGCTGCGGGCACGGAATGGAAGACCACACAGCGATGGGAAGGAAGGAGCCACTTCTCTATGTGACCACGTGCATGAATCCCACAGATCCTTGCTGAGCAGGAGAAGCAGGCACATACTGTGTAATTCCACTCACATAAAGTTTAAAACCTGGCAGAATGGACCTTCGGTGATGGAAGTCACAATAGTATTTACCTTGGGGTGACAGGGACTGGGATGGCCACGGGGGAGCCTCCTGGGGTAAGGTTCCATGAGGCGCATGTGTGTCAAATTGTATTGAGCAATAAGTTTAAAATTAGTGCACTTTGCTAATAAAGTAGAATTTAAAAACATGATTAAGAAACCACAGAGGGGCCTGTGGTCCCTGGGTGTGGGGTTTCCAGTTGTCTGTTCCCACTTTAGTCTGGGAGTCTGAGTCACACCCACAGCCTTCTCTGTCCCTGGGCACCTCCTCCCAGAAGTGGGCTCAGGCCTCTCACAGCTGAAGGGGCTCTCACCTCTCCTTTTTCCGAGGGTCTGCCTGCTTCTCCCCGGTCCCCCGGCTCTTTCCCCAGGAGCCCCGCCTTCTGCCCAGACCTGACCACTGTGCCTCTCCTCCCACAGCCCGAGGATCTGGAGGCCCCCAAGAGTCACCACTTCAAGGTGAAGACCTTCAAGAAGGTGAAGCCCTGTGGGATTTGCCGACAGGTCATCACCCGGGAGGGTTGCACCTGCAAAGGTGAGCAGCTGGCTGGGCCATGGGGGTGAGGAGCATGTCTTCATGGGAAGGAAGTGGCCTGGGGCCCAGGTCAGGCTGGAACTTGGCTTTATGGATGTCCTTGGGGTCCCGACTTGGTGCCTGGTTCTCCTCTGGGAGGGGATGCTGAGCACATGGATGGCAAGTGTGTGGGTATGTTTGGACGGCACATGGCAGGTGTGGATGGCAGGAAGGGGTATGTGGATGGCAAACAGATGGCATGCAAATGACCTGGAGGAGGCATATGGATAGTATGTATTGGCAGGTGGCTGGTGTGTGGTTGGTGTGTGGAGGTCATGTGGAAGGTTTGTGGGTGGTGTGTGCCTGGCACTGGGAGTACTGCAAAGACACCAAGCCACAGTCCTCCCCCTGTGGCAGCTTAGGGGTGAGTTTAAGAGGACCCGTGTTTACCCTTGGAGAAGGGCCTGCTGGCTGCCAGGCTTTTGCAATGACTGTTCTCATGTGTTCATGGAACGGCCTGGGGTTTGCTGTCACTGCTGCCAGGGGAGTCAGTGTCTTGTCCCAGATTACACAGTGAAGTCAGCAGAAGGCCCCTGCACCCGATCTTGGTGACTGACACCATCACCCACCCCGATGTCCCACCAGAGCCTCCCTGCCTCCCATCCATCCCCAGCCCCCTCCTCCATGAAGCTTGAGTTGCTGGGCTTCTCTGCAGCCAATTCAGGCAGCTGGCATCTCTCACCTTTTGCAGCCCCTCTGCCTCTCGCATCCTGACCCCCCTCTCCAGCCCACTTCTGCACCAGCTTCCATGTGGATCTAGTCCTGTTAGTTCCCTGGGTAAAGCCTTGGCAGCCCCGACACCCTCAAGACCAAGCACAGACCCTTTCCTGCGGCTGCATGGCCTGGCAGTCCACCCATTGCGAGCTCTCTGATCCATGTCCTCCAGCCCCCAAGGCCATAGTGAAACCAGCTACACCTTGCACACTTCTCGAATATGCCAAATATATAAAATATGCCAAAGGGCCAGGACCTTTCTTGCAGGAAGCCTTTACTCATGGATGTCTCTCTGCTAGAACTCTCCCCTCTTCCTTCCCTTCATGCCCAAATCCTGGTGGGGCTGGGAAGCTGGGCATCACAGCCTAGTGAACAATGAATAAAACATTTCGTATTAAAGCACTCCCGCACATGATCTCGTGAGATGCTCATGGCATCCAGGAGGTGCTGGGGTCATCTCTGTTTTACAGATGAGGAAGCTGAGGCTCAGAGTAGTTAAATCTCTTGCCAAGGCACACAGCTGTCTTGGTCAGAGTAGTGTTTCCAGCTTGTGGCAAACTCTGGGGGTGGGAGGGCTTCCTAGACAGGGAGTTTCAGCTGGTGTTGGAGGTTGGAGTAGGTAGATAGAAGTGTGTGTGTGTGAATGTGAATGTGGGAGATGTTCCAGGCATAGCTAAGGGCAGAGATTTATGGTCCTTAACTGCAGCGCTGGGTCACCCAGACTGAGTTTAGGGGGCAAACAGGAACTTTTGCAATACCAAAATTAGCCACAAGGTGGCACCCTCCCCCAAGACCTCTGGCTGGGATAGGTGGTGGTTTAGGGTGGGAGCTGGAAAGAAGCCAGGGAGACGTTGCTTAGGGTTCTGCATTTTGCTTGCATCACCACCTCCACGCCACCCTGTCCCCTGAACCCGCTCAGGTTAGCCCCTGGACCTCTCCCCAGTTCCTTCCTAATTCAGTGTGCTTTCCCTTCACCCCAGTGACCCTCAATGCTGCTCTTATAGGGGCTGGGGTTAGAGGGAAGTTCGGACATACTCACTGGGTGACCTTGGGCAGGTTTCTGGCCACACACTCTGTGATAGTCTGTGGTCCTAGGTTCTGCAAATGACCTGGCTTCAAGGTCTCGGTTCAGGAGGGGATTTGACCCCATGTGAATGGAAGGCTCCCAGGGTGAGCAGGGATGACCCTGGTCTTACCTGGTTTGGAGCCCGTTCCTGCTAGTGTGAACCAGAGTGGAGGGCCCATGGCCAGTGGGCTGCCAGGCTGGTTTGGCAGCTCTGGGTGAGTTTGCAGGAAGAATGCCAGGGCTACTCTCTGGAGGCACCACCAGGTGTCAGGACTGGGCCACGGAAGGACTAGGGGCCCCCCGGCCCTACAAGGGAGGACAGAAGACTCCCGGCTCTTCTACAGGCCATATGCGCACCCCCAGCAAGAGGGTTGGGGGCAACAGGTCTGTCAGCAGGGTTGGGGCCACTGCGCTTGCTGGTGGGAGATACAGGAGTGGACCAACCCTCTGTGCTTTGGAAACAGAAGGTTGTGATGACATGAGATAAACAGACCCCTTATCCATCCATCCATCCATCCATCCATCCATCCATCCATCCATCCATTCTTCCCTCCCTCCATCCATGCAGGGCCACCAGGTGTGTTGAACAGGCTGTTCCCTGGCTGAGAGGACAATTGTGGACTAAAATCCAGGCCATATTTTATTCACCAAGCCCAACCCAAAGGGTGTGCTATGCTCCCTGGTTCCTCTTCTGGTCTTTAAGTCTCGGACTACAGCCTGGATTAATGGCTGGGGGTTCTAGGTCGAATGTCAAGGCCCTGAATTCGGTCTCCATGGGGCTTGCAATGTTGAGGGAACTTCTGCTGCAGGCAGGCAGTGAGGACACCTTCCCAGATCTAGAGAGAATGGGGTATTTGTCCATCTCTCACCAGCTGCCCTGCTCTATAGGTCCCCACCCTCCTGCATTTCACCGTTTAATGGAATATGGCCAAAGGAGGTGGAGTGGAAGATGGGGTGGAGAAGGAATTCAAGGAACTTGGGGTCTAGTCCTGGTTCTGGAGACTCAAAGGCGACTGAGGCAAAGAACCAAGGTGGGTGGACATGCGGGTGTAAGCGTGACAGACATATAGGAAAAGAGGTCGCCATGAGACCTCAGCTGGTCTTCTCCGGCACTGAGCTTGCTTCCTCCTGCGTACCACGGGCTTAGTAATCAACCTTGTCCTCATCTCTGAGGTTGTGATTGTGAGGAGCACGGAGGTTCTGTGTGTGGCTGTAAAATGGGCAGGAGTGTCAGGACCAAGACTCCCTGTGGGGAGACAATGGGAGAAGAAGCTCAAGGCCTTTGTCAGTGGCCCAGCCTCTATTTCCAGCCCTGTTGCTCACAGGCTGTGTGACCTCAGATAAATCACTTCACTGCTTAGGCCTCAGTTTCCTCATCTATAGATAAAGGGATAGACCAAGAATGTCCCCTGAGGCCCAGACCATGGAAGAGCCCGGAGAATTCCCTTGTTGGCATCTGTAGAGTCTGGTAACTCTCCCAGTGTAGGCTGCCACTCCATGCTTGTGTGCACGTGTGCACCCATTTGACAGTCATGAACCGAGCCCCTCTGGGCTGGATGCTGGGCCAGATACTGGTGTGAAGATTCAACCCCTGACCTGGGAAGGCAGACATGCTATTAAACAGTTACAGGGCCTGGTGGCAAAGCTGGCACAGAGCTGTGTGTGAAAGGCTGTCTCTGACTCAGCAGAGATTTTCCTGTCAGGCTTCAGCAGGGATGGCATATGTAGGCTGGGTCTTGAGGGATGTGTAAGAGTTCCTCAGTTGAAACATGGGTTTCTCACAGGTCTCTGGGGGCAGTGCTCCAGGGAGTCTAGGGCCTTGCCCGAGGGCCTTACCCTCTTGCCGGGCTGAAACCCAAGGGAAGAGACCAGAATGCCAGCTCAAGAGCCCAAGGGCTGCCGTCTGGATCTGAATGGGGGCCCAGATTTAGAGTGTTTCCCTTTTCAATGCTCCTGGTCACCTTGGAAGGTAGAGGCCATCACCTGCAGTTTCCCCAGAGTGGGATGCACCTGGGGAAGAGGATTCAGCCCTTCATGGGACAAGCCTACCAGAAGCCCTCACTGGCTGGATTTGGGGAAACCTTGTTTCAGGGAGTCTTCTCCTCTTCACTGAGGATGCCAGCTTCTACTGCATCTGAGGACCTCCTTGGAGTCATTGCAAAGAGCCTGCTAGTATGGGAGGACCCTGGGTTCTAGTCCTGGCTGGCCTCTGCATGGCTGTGTGACGTTAGGCGAGACACTTAACCTCTCTGGGCCTGGCTTTCCTGGTTCTCTAAATGAGGGGTTGGAATAGGGCACAGTTCTAACTGTTGCAGGGAAACTGTAAGTTCCTTTGAAGGTGTTTTAGGGATCTGAGAGGGTAGAGAAGAGGGGAAATCTGAGAGCAGGCTTAAGGATCTAGGGCTAGGGAAACCCTGCCCACTTCAATCAGGGCAGCTCTGGTTTTGGGAGTTAAATATATTAGGAGGCAGGATGATGTGGCAGTTTTGCAGTTGGCTCAGACATCCTAGATTCAAATCCCAGCTCTTACTAGTGAGGACTTAGGCAGATTGCTTCCCCTCTCTGAGCCTCAGTCACCTCACCTTTAAAATGGGTCACATAGCAAACCTCCCTCCTCAGGTTGCTGTGGGGACTACCTGAGATAATACCCATGAAGTGCTCAGGACAGATCCTGGCACACAACAAGCATTCAATAATTGCCAATCAATATCACTGAGATTCCACCTAAGAGGAGGCAGTTGCAGGAGTTTAGCTGCAAAAACAAAAGTTTGAAAACCACTAGATAGGATGATCTAGAAGGTTTCTTCCTGCTTCAACATCGGAGCCACATTGTACCCACTGCCCCTGACCACCCCCAGAGATACCTTGCATTAGGGTTCTCCAGAGAAACAAAACCAGCAAGAGGGGTAGTTAGGTAGGTAGGTAGGTAGGTAGATAGACAAATATTTAAGGAACTGGCTCATTTGAGTGTGGAAGCTTGGCAAGTCCAAAATCTACAGGGCAGACTGTCAGATTGGAGACCCAGGGAAGAATTGCAGTTCAAATCCAAAAGCAGTCTGCTGGCAGAATTCCTTCTTGCTTGGGGAAATCAGTCTTTATTCTTCAGGCCTTCAACTGATTGGACAAGGCCCACCCACATTATGGCAGGTAATGTATTTTACTCAGAATCTACTGATTTAAATTTTTACCTCATCCAAAAAAATCCCATTCACAGAAACATCTAGAATGATATTAAACAAATATCTGGGTACTGTGGACTAGCCAAGTTGACACCTAATATAAACCCATCACATACCTCCAAGCCAGGCAGTGGAGATTAGCAAGGCAGGGAAGACCTGAGAGGCCCGGTGGGCAGGTGGGCAGCTGGAAAGTTGTCTCTGCCAGTTGGGGAAGGAGTGGAGGCTGGCCAGGCACACAGGCAGTTATCGCCGGGGTCAGGTGCACACTGAGGCTATGTGCTCATTTTCCGACCCGAGGCCAGGAGGAAAAGGCCATTTAGATCCCAACAATGTTGGCTTCCTGTGTTCCCGAGAGGCAGGAAGCCACCCCAGGACAGAGTACCGGCAGCCCAGCGAGGCGGGAGTTGGCCAAGGGCTGGGGTTGGGGGTACGGTGCTCCACCCCTGCAGGTAATCCATGAGCTCCTCCCCAATATGGGGTTTTGGCTCCGTCTCAGGCCACCGGCTGGGCCCTGCTGCATGGAGGCAGTGTTAACACCTAGGGGCAGAGGTGGGGCCTCTGGGGCTCCATGGAGCTTTGGTTTGACAGGGTCCTTCCCCAGAGGGCATCATCTTGCAGGGTCACTGGCCTTCTGTGGGGGGAAAGCCACCATCTGCTCAGATGGGGTTGATCCTGAGATGTATGTCCAGAGAGGGCTTAGGCAGCAAAGGGTGCCAGGAAGGGGAAGCCGGGCCTTTCCTGCCCTTGTCACCCTGAAATGAGGAATGGTACCCTGTGGAGTGGGTATCCTTGTCAGCTGGATGTTTCCTCAACAACCTGAGATGTCTTCAGGGTTGGAACCTGGGTTCCCCACTTTGTTGCTTGGAAGGAGGAAGTAGTGGGTGGTGACTGTGAGAGCTTGTGCACAGGCTTTCACAGCTGGAAGAGGGCTTGGAGACCATCTGTATCAGGGGTTGGAAATGCAAGTGCCTTCAAGGGGAAAGCAGGCAAATGAGTGTGGACAGTAGACCATGGTGAGGGTCCAAGGGATCTGGAAAGAGCTGATCTGTTGAAAGGCATTCCAGCTAATTAAAGACATCTTTGAGTTTTAAATATTGGGCCAGCTAATGAAGGCAAGGGTGCAGGCCCAATCTACCTTGGAGACTGCCAGTTGACCGTCTTATTCTCCAAGCAGGAGTTAAGACTCAGAGAGGGGGGAATGACTTGCATCAGGTCACACAGCTACGCTAGCAGTTAGGACTAGAACCCAGGTCTTTTTCGAAGTGCGCTCTGGGCTGGCCACATATATTAATTTGTTTAATTCTCGCAACAACCCTGTGAGGTAGGTGCTATTATTATCCCTATTTTGTACACGAGGAGATGAAGGCTCAGAGTAGTTAAGTAACATGCCCCAGATCACAGAGCTGGTGCATGACCTGCATCTGAGCTGAGAGCCAGTCTACATGTAGCCAGGTAAGTAAGCAGGTAGATGGAGAGCAGGACCAGTGCGTGAGTGGATGAAGGATCAGTGAACTCCTTTAGTGCTCCCAACCCTCACCAGTCTTGATCATACATGGTGTTTGTCCTGAAGCACTTGGCAAGAGTGACTATGGTCCCTACTTGCCCTCTCCCAGCAGAGAGTGGAGCTGAACAGCGGGGCTCACCCACCCTTACTTGTGTCTTTTCTATTGTCCCAGAATGTCAGCCCCGATCCAGGGGGTTTAGGGTGGGGAGAATTTTTCCAGTTTGAAATTTACTCCACATTTATTGAGCCCCATCTATATGCCTGGCCCAGTGCTAGGGGAAGGGACAGTATAAAAAGCTGCAGAGTTGAACAGGACCTCAGGACCTCCCTTTCTGTCTTTAAGAAGCAGTTGAATGTGGAGGAGAACAAATCAAAGGAATATTTAGTTCTTCAAGCTGGCAAGAGCTTTCCAAGGGTGGTGGGCTGAGGATTCTAGTTGCACAGAGAAGAGAGGGGCCATTTTTGAATGCTTTATTATCCAGGGAAGGACATTTTGAGCTGGGCTTTGAAGGATGTATAAGAGTTCACCATTCCAGACCTGCACCTTGTAGACTCAGAGTCTGTTTGAAGAGTTTGATGCTGCAGGAACAGATCTTGTTAGGGGCAGTGGCTGGAGGTGGAGGCAAGACCAGGTCATGCAAGGTCTTATAAGTGTGCTGAGGAGCTGGACAAAGAGTTCTAAGCAGGGGTGTGATGTGATCAGTTTGTACCTGAGAATGGCCTGTGACTCTGCGGATTGAAGGGGGACAAGGCTGGTGGGGAGACGGGGCCCAGGGAAGGGTAATTGGCCTGAACTGGTGCAGTGGTCAGGGAGGAAGGCTGAGATTCAACAGCCTCTTTGGACGACTAATTACTTAGTAGGGTAAGGAAAGGGAAGAAGGAATTACAGGGAGGAACATGCAGGGAGCAGGGACGGACCCAGGGGACGGCCTCTGGTCTCGATTCTCAGCATCAGCCTTTGGCTTCTTGCTTTCTGAGGGATCCTATATTTCTGGTTCTGGTTTCTGTATTTGTTAGCTGTAACTGTGTAACAAATTACTCCAAGCCTTAGCAGTTTAAAATAAACACAACATTATTCTCTCATCTAGGTTCTGTGGGTTGGGCATTCATGAGTGGAGGTTTGCCCAGGTAGCTGGGTGGTTTGCCCACGTACTCTGGGTGTTTCCTGAAGTTGCAGTCAAGATATCAGCCAGGGCTGTGGTCATCTGAGGGCCTGACAGAGGCAGGAGATTCCACTTCCAAGGTGCCCCAGTTGTGTGCCAGCCAACTTGGTGCTGGCTGGTGGCAGGAGAGCTCAGCTGTTCACCACATGGCCCTCTCTACAAGGCTGTTTGAATGCCCTCGCAACATGGTAACTGACTTCTCCCAGAGTGAGTGATTCAGGAGATGAAGGCTGAAGCCACCAGTAACTTGGATGAGAAGCCATCCACCGTCAATTCTGCAATAGCCGATCAAACAGCCCTGTGCACTGTGGGAGGGAGCTGCAGGAGGGTGTGCACACCAGGAGGCCAGTCACACTGGGGGCCACCTTGGAGGCTGGATGCCGCAATTTTCCTTTCTGTAACACAGCTGAATGTGCCATTAAACTGGAAGTGAGAAGCCAACCAAATGGCATGTTTTAAATTGCAGCAAGAGGGATGCAAGTTAGAGAGTAGGAAATACCGCCCTACGGGAGAATACCTGAGACAGGTGACTAAGATTGCAAAGGAGCCTTCCCTGGAGGGGACTCGGGGCAAGAGGGTTTCCTTGCAGTTGGGAGCAGGTGATTTTAAAGGTGTAAAAATCCATGGGGGCTTGGCCATGCCTGCGCTGCTTAGAACCTGCCACTTGAATTCAGTTTGCTGAGCTGTCTTCTGGGCTGGGGGCTGGGGGCAGTTTTCCTTGCTCCCCGCTGTAGAGCTTTCAAGGACAGGCTCTGCATTCCAGCACGTAGGAGCACTCAGCACATTGTACTGAACTTGCCCGATGATTTCCCCATCTGCCCTCCACTCAAGGGCGTTTATTGAGTGTCTGCCCACTGTGTGACAGGCAGGGCTGCCCTGAACAGTCATGCAGGCCACTCACTGCCAAGGGCGCCCGGCCGCCTGCAAGAGCACTGGAATCAGCCCATGCGTTGCTTACCAAGCCATGCATTCAGATTCAGGGCTGGGTCCACCTGGAGAAAGGGCATCTTCTGCCATTCTCACAAAGACACTGTACTCAGTTGTGTGTCCACCAGGTTGGTCTGCTCAGAGGGTAGGACTTTTTCTAATTTTCACATAGGTGCTATTTGGTGCTGTGGGCCTGGAGCAGACCCTGTTCTAGCTGCTGGGGATACAGTGTGAATGAGGCAGGCATACTCTCTGCCCTCATGAATCTAGCGTAGGGAGATGTACTATATATAAGGGAGCAGGCATTACCCAAGATGACTTGCAATTGTGAGCTGCGCTAACAGAATTTTATTAGGATGCTGCTGAGAAAAAATGATGGGAGAACCTACTGTAATTTGGATGGTCAGGGAAAGAGATGGCTTTCAGTGGATTCTAGAAGTAGAAGGATATGGTTGGGTGAACAATGGAGAGCTGGGGTGAGAGAGAGTGTTCCAGGCAGCCCAAAAAGCAAGTGCAAAGGCCCCAAGGTAGGAAAGAGCTTGGTACATTCTGTGAACATCAGGAGTATGAACTATGATGCTGGAGGGAGATGGGAGTCCTGGCTCTCACTGTGCTCCTAGTGTCTAGAACTAGGGTTGGGAGGCCTGGAGTGGACACTTAGGGATGGATTTTGATTGAATATGAGACATTGAGGGGAGGGTTGTGATTCAGGAAAAGGCCGAGAGTGGGGTGAGGATGATTAAATGGGGGTGAAAATAAAATTCAGGGATGATCTTTAGTCAGGTCAACTCAGCAAACATTTACCAAGCCTCTGCTGTGTACTAAGTCCTCTGTGTGTGTGTGTTTGATACAGAGGGAGATAGAGACCAAGCCAGGAGGTCCCTTCCTTGAAGGAGCCCATAGCTGTAGGAACCAAGTTGGTGGCAGGAAACGTGCACTCTGTGGTGACGCCTTCAAGGAGGTAGGGAACAGCGAGAGAGGCCTTGAGAGAAGGGGCCCAGGACTTATTCCTGAAGACCCAGCATTTGATTAGCAGAGGGAGAGGAAAGGTTCCCCTAGTCTGAGGGCAGTGGCCCAGTGGGGCGCCTGCCTGGCTGGGAGGGCCTTCCAAGCTCAGGCCACATGGCCTGAGGCTTTCTCAATTCCACATTCCATGGCCAGAAAAGAAGACATAGTGGGTGGGGCTGGGAAGGCTGCTGGTGTCAAAGTGGACCCACCCTTAGGAGCCGAGTTGCCACCTGGGGGTGGGTCAGCGAGAGAGAAGCAGAAAGGCTAGACAGATGGGCATGACTTGACTTGGGTGGCCGGGGGTGGAGAAGTCCCTGAGCTGGGCTGTGTGGCTGGTGGGGTCAGGAAAGCCTTGCTCAGCACTGGCTGAGTCACAGGCCTGAGCTGGGGCCAGAACTAGGTTCTGGGAGAACAAGATCCGGCCAAGGTCACATCCCAGATTCCTCCCAGTGTGCCTCCCGGTGTCTCCTGAACCCTACTCCACAGACAAACCAGCAGGCTTAGCGCAGGGAGCCCTGGGGCCTCCATCTGTGCCTCTGTCTCCCCTTCTGTGTTCCACTGGGAATCTGGTTGGAAAGGAGTTGGGGTGACTGTAGATCCAAGAGGCAGGGCAGCTGACCGTGGCCCGGAGCTGTGAGGATTTGGGGTTAGGGCTGTTCTTTCATAGGTGCCCCGGCCCACCTGCCTCAGCCAGCCCTGGGCAATCCATAAGGTCAAGCCAGTGCAGAAGCTCTTATTAGGGGACCCCCTCACCCCAGCTGCAGGACCTGGTGGGAGGGGACCACCAAACTCCTGGGTGGAGGGCCCTGGGGGTAGGGTGGGCAGGACTGGGACATTCCAGGCTGAGGGAACCCCATAGGAAATTTGATTCCAGCTTCTGTTAGTGGAAGGGCGGAGCAAGTCATGTGTGTGTGTGTTTGTGTGTGTGTGTGTGTTTCAACACAAAGTTTGTGAGTCTGTGTCCACAAGTCTGTCAGGCTGTACTCCGAGGGTCTCCCATGAACGTGTGTGTGCTAGTGACCCCAAGTCAGAGGTTTCTTCTTGGCCTGTGCGTGCGTCTGTGAGGCTGGCTGTATGTGCTGTGTGCACGTATGGACGAGTGTGTGGACGTAAATGGTTCTTGGTGAGTGTCTGTGTGTGTGTATATGTATGTGTGTGTGCACCGGGCCTCCCCTGGATCATGAATTGGGTCTGTGTATCTCTCTAGGGTGGGAGGGGGAGTGAGAGTGATCGTGGTTCCCGGGTGCCGGCTGACTGTCTAGTGTGTAAGGGAAGGTCCCCTTAGTCCTTGCTATTCCCTGCTCGGCTGGCAAAGGGCCTGGGTCCTGGCCACCTCTGCCCCTGTTAAGGATCCAGAGGCCGAGTGGGTCCGCGGCTCTCCCGCTGCTCCTCCCACCTTCCCGTGCCCGCCGGAGGGGCTCGGGCAATGGGGGCTCGGCGCCTCCCGGGGCCCCGCGGGTCCACAGTCTCCAGCGTTCCCGCCCCGCAGGCTTCGAGGAGCTGCCGCAGCCCCCCGCCCCCTCCTCTCTCCTTCCCTCCTTCGCTCCGTCCCTCCTTCCCTCCCGAGCGCGGGTTGCGGGCGGGGGTGGGAGGAGATTTCGCCGGAGTTTCCATTTCATACCTCGCGGCTAAACTTTCTTTCTGTGTCTCGCCCTCTTGCAGTCTGCAGCTTCTCCTGTCATCGGAAATGCCAGGCCAAGGTAAGGGGCTGTGGGCCGGCTGGCCCCGCGGCGGGGTTGGGGACGAGACTATCTTGGGGTCCCGGGACTGGAGCGGGGGCGACGGCGGGCCGGAGGCGGTGCCCTGATCGTCCCCTCCTTCTCTCTTTGTTTATGCAAAGCTTCTGGGCCCAGGAGCGGGCTCAGGTCAAGGTGAAGGCGAGGGCCGGTGGGCAGTGGGAGGAGGGGCGCAGCGAGGGGCATGGGGGGCGCGGCGCGCTGTCTCTGCGGCTACTGGAGGTGGCTGGTGGGGACCGAGATCCGGGAGAAGGGCCTTTGAAGGTATTTCCCCTAGTTCTCTAGGCGGGTGGGGATATGGAGGGGGAGAGGGGTGCATTTCATTTACCCTGTGGACCGCGCAGAGTCCTAGTCGGCCAGATTTGGCCAGCAAAGGAAAACGCGGGATGGGGCCACAGCCGTAGGACCTCGAGGGCAGGCGAAGGGGATGGGTAGGAGTGGGGGGGGGGCGTTGAAAAAGGTCAGAGGTCAGGGTCGCTCTGGGCCTGGACCCTCCTAAGCAACCATCCCACTCTCTTTATTGGCGGGGGTCCCAGTTTGGTCCTCAGTTTCTTGGTCAGTGCTTCCTGGCTCGTCTTAGTGGGAGAGGAAAACGGAGGCAAGAAGCCTCCAGAGGGATTGCTGGGTCCTGGTTGGCCAGGTTGGCTGGTCCCCTAATGCATCCTCTCAGGCCTGGACAGAGGAGTTATGGACCAGCTGGTGGCAGCCTCTTGGAGTAAAGGGTTGGCAGGGGGAGGGAGGGATGACACCAAGATGGATTGTGATGAATCATTTGGGAAGGAAATTGTTCTGTCAGATGCGCTCAGCTCCCTGGAGGTGGAAATGCCCTGCCTTAACCTTTCCTATGCAGCCAGTCTCTGCACTGTCCCCCATTGTTGCTAATATCCTCCCTGCCCTCTCACCCCTACCTTTGCTGTTCAGTTCAGTGAGTGGAATGGGGGTTGGGGGGAGAATACTTCAAAAAGGAACTTTGAGCAGTTGAGCCCCAGTGTCTGGTACATCTCATGCTCTGCATCTTATTGGCTGGATGACCTTGGGTAAGTCATGTAACGTCTCTGAGCCTCTGTTTCATTCTCCAGGATATGGGAATAAGACAAGATTATTATGAGGATGAGATGGGTTAATGTGTGTGACACACGATAGTTGCTCAGAGACACAGCAGGTAATTGACTGTTATCAATCAGTAGCTCTAAGGGTCAAGTGTTACCCTGGAGAAGGGTGCTGATGGAGCAGACAGGTCTGAGAGGAATCCACTTTCTCCTGTGTGACCTTGCTCAAGTAAAGTACACAGCTTTGCTGGGAGTGTCTCCCCATCTGGAAAGTCTGTTCTCCCAACAGAAGTGCAAAGGGCCCAGCTCATGGTGGCCACATCTGGACAGTTCCTTTCCCTTCTGTTGTTGTCTGCTTTTCTGACTCTCTCAGCCTTTTCTTCTCCAGGTGGGGAGTGAGTTTCTGCTTCTCCCTCCATCTCCCTCCTGGTTCTCTTCATCCAGAGCAGAGTTTTCCACCCTTAACCTCAGAACCTTCCAGTGCTCTTTCTCCTCCCCAGTCTACCCCACCCCCCTTCCTGCACCTGCTTCTCTCAATAACAATGGACATTTGTACAGTGCTGTAGGCCTTAGAAAGCACTTCAATGCATTATCTGATTTTATTCTTTTAATTCTATCAGAGCATAAAACAGGCCGAAAGAGCCCGTTGTTTTTCAGATAAGGGAACCGAGGCACCCAAAGTTTGAATGACTCTCCTAAGGTCTCACAGTATAATTCCTCACCCATCTCTGTCCTTGGGCCTTTGTGCTTCCTTCTAAATGCTCTTTCTTGCCTATGGACAGACATTCCTTGATCCTTACCTGCCCTTCCATCTCTTGCAGCAGTGGATACAGTTAGAGAAGGATCTGAGTAGGGTGAGTGGGGAGTCTGGAGAGGCTGAGAGGTGTGACAGAAGGTGGCTCTTTGTTGTACAGCAGCCTCCTGTGTGGAGGCAGAGGGATGCCCAAGTTGACTTCTTGGGGATGTAGCCTGTCTGGCAATTCGCACATATGCTGGGGGTTTGAATGCACCAGGCTGCAGCAACCCTGTTGTACTCAGCCAAGAAGGCCAACCCAGAGCACCTTTCAGACTTGCAGGGCAGTGGTCAGACAGATGGGGCTTTTTGTAGGATTTTCCTCTGTAGGAAGTGAGACCCACTGGTAGTATGAGCTCCACCCAGCTGGCAAGTCTCTCCCCTGAAACCACAGCTCTTACTCCCGCCCTGCCTTTTCCTCCTGCAGGGAAAGGGTGATGTGAGCCCTAGAACACACAGCGGAGCTCTGGACTTGAAGGTCCTTTCATCCATCCCCCTGTCTCATCGAAATGCATTAAACAAATTTTTTTTGAGCTCTTTCCAAGTTCCAGACACTATTATTGGTGAACAAGACAGAGAAGGCCTTTACCCTCATGGGGCTGACATTCTAATAGGATAGACAGTAAATAGGCAAACAAGTTATGAAGGAAATGAGCTAGGGTGGTAGGTTAGAGAGTGATTAAGCTGAGTGGCCCAGGAAAACTCCTCCAAGGAAGTGCTGTGTGAAGTGAGACCTCAGTGATGTTACGTGATGATTTGAGATTGAAACAGCCAGTGCGAAGGCCCTGAGGTGAGATGAGTGTGTCATGCTTGAAAGAAGGCCATGTGGCTGGAGACTAGCGAGTGCTGGAGAGCTTTGAGCATGAGAGACATGATCTGGCTTCCACTTTGAGAAGGCCACTCTGGCCTTGAGCAGTCCAAAGGGTAGGAGCAGGGAGATGGGCCAAGAGGCAGCTGATATTGCCCAGATGAGAGAGGCTGGTGGCTAAGTCCAAGGCACTCACAGGAAAGACAGTGGGAAGGGACCAAGCCTGGGATGCATTCTGGGTTGTGCCCAGAGCCTGGCTGGTGGATGGGATGTTGGGTGCGAGAGAGAATGGGCTCAAGGATGACTCCCAGGTTTTTGGCCAGAGTCACCGGTACATGTGGTTCCATTTACTGAGTTAGATGAAGTGTGTGAGAAATTTCTAGGGAAGAAGGTGCCAGGATTTCTGCTTTGCTTGGTCTCTTATTTCTCAGTTCTTCTCTCCCACACTGGGGGTTTCTTGCTGATGTTGATCCTCTCCTGTCCTCTCAAATTCAGCTCACTCTGGCCACCCGTCTAGAAAGTGACTGGTTCTGGATACTTACACATATCACCTTCCAGATTGTTCCTGCAGCATGAACCCATAGCTCTGAGAGGGGCTCTATTATTTATATGTCACAATACGGTATAACAAATTACCCCTAAATTTAGTAGCTTAAAGCAGTAACACACAGTTTCTGTGGGTCAGAAACTTGGGAGTGGCTTAGTTGGCTGGTTCTGGCCTCGGGTCTCTCATGGGGTGGCAGTCAAGATGTCAGCTGGGGCTGTAGTCATCTGGAGGCCTGATGGGCTGGAGGATCTGCTTCCAAGGTGGTTTTTTCATGTGGCTAGCAAATTGGGGCTGGCTTTTTGCAGGACGTCTCAGTTTCTTGCCACACAGACTTCTCCATCAGGCTGCTTCATGTCCTTACAACATGGCAGCTGGCTTCCTGAGAATGAGTGATTCAAGAAAGAACAAGGTGGAAGCCACATGTCCTTTATATCCTACCCTTGAAAGACAAATACTATTTCTCCAATATACTATTGGTTACCCAAGTCAGCCCCACTGAGTGTGGGAGGGACCTATATAAAGACACGAATACTTGGAGGCAAGAATCATTGGGACCATTTGGAGGTGGACTACCACAGACGTCCAGAGAGAGAGCAAAACTGATCTGGCTCTTGGGAGGTCTCAAGAGTGGTGGGAAGGGCAGGGACATAGGAATTAGACATACCCAGGTTTGAACTCTACCCCTGCTGCCTTCCATCTGTGTGAGCTGGGTTGTAGAGGATTGAATGCACACTGGCACATAGTAGGTACCTTCTCCTTTCTTGGAACCATAGGTGAAACTGGAAAGGAGCCCAGATATTCTATGCCCCGTTCTTTGCCACTTGGACTTGCTTGAGAGAAAATGCTCAGTACCGGTAGAGGAGGGGCCTTAGCACCCAACTCATAGTAGGTGTTGAACACATGTTTATTGCACTTGCGAGGGTTGAGAGATACGTTGTGCCCTCAGTTTATAGAATAGTGCTTGGGCCGTATTAGAGGTTCCAGTGAATGAGTAAAAGAGTGGAATAAAGAAATGTTGAGAAACAAGAAGTTCTTATGTAGAGAGAGAGGCTGATGGGTGGATGGGAGCAGGAAAGAAGGAGCAGAGAAACCATTTTAAAATTCCCCTTCAAAAAGCTCTCCTACCTCCTGACACAGAGATGCTCCAAATAATAAATCTAGACGTTTACATTTTCTAGTTGGTGGTATAACTCATATACCATAAAGTACACAAGTGGATAAATTTGTACATATATATGAGCCAGATCAAGAAGATCTGGAACATTTCTAGTACCCCAGAAACAGCCGTTATGTTCCCCCTACCAATCAATAGCCCCCACAGGTAATTGCCAGTCTTACTTGTACCATCAAAGGCTAGTTTTGCCTGTGGATGAACTTCATATAAATTGAATCATGCAGTATGTTTACTTTTGTGTCTGGCTTATTTCACTCAGCGTTATGTCTGGGAGGCTCATTGGTGTTCTAGTGAGTGGCAGTGGTCCATTCTTTTTTATTGCTATGTTGTACTCCCATAGGTGAATTAACCACAATTTATTTATCCATTCCATTGTTGATTACCATTTGGGTTATTTCCAATTTGGGGCTATTATGAACAGACCTGCCATGAACATTTAATCACCTGTGTCTCCACTGAACTTTGTAATACACAGAACATTTCCTTTCACTTCTCGGTTCTGTAAGAGAGCCCACTTTATAGATCCAATGGGGAGGCCCAGGTAGGGTAACCAATTTGGCTAAGGGCACCTTGGCACAGTGGCTTTCTGGCACTGCCCTGGGATAGATGGAGGGGGAGCAGATGAGAAGAGGAGTAGACCAAGAGCGAGCGTGAGCCAGAGGAACAGATGAATAGAGAGAAGGGGCTGGTTCAGGCACTGACAGCTCACTGTAGTTCATGGAAACCCCACTCTCCAGCCATCCCCCTAAATCTCTTGAAGGAAGCAAATTCTAAGCCTCCTTTAGTCCCTACCCTTATGTCTCATAGGGGTCCTTATTTGTTCCCAATTGTTTCTCTCCTGTTGAGGATTTAAAATGAACGGCCCAGGATTTGCCTTCCACTTTATTTGAGCACATGCACGGTGTGTATATACACAGCAGATTTTCTTCTGTTTTGCTTTTCTCCTCACGTGCCTGCTATACGGTTCCACAACCTCCAGATTCATTGTATTCATTTACATTTTAATTTATTGTTTTAAAGGAGATTTTAAATTTTGTGGTAATTTTACAGTTATGGAAAAGTTGCAAAGATAGTACAGAGAGTTCCTGCAGAGCCCACTCCCAGTTTCCCCTAACCCCCCATGTGTGTTTGAGAAACCCTCTTTTCACTCCTCGTTTGCCCACTTGTTTTGAAATAGCAGTCCCAGCTGACAAGGGCAGCTCCTTCCAGCAAAGTGCTTGGTGTCCATTCCAGGTCAGATAAGAGATGAAAGGACCAGGTAGCTGCTGGGCAGACAGATTGCGCAGGCCTGCACCTCAGCCTCCGGGCAGAACCTTCTCACCTCGCTTTTAGCCTTTTGCTCTCTGCTGCCCTCCTCCCAGCTGGGCACTTCCCTGCCCTGAGTACCCAGGGGGTTGAGAAGTAGTGGGTGAAGGGAGGAGGCGGCAGCTATGACTTGGTCTCCTTCCCTGTACCAGAGGGGTTTAAATCCCATCCTTTAAGCTTGAAAGGAAAGGAAATCCCATAATTAACCCCCATCTTTCAATCACATTACACATCACCTTTCCCGCTCTCTCATAAACACACCTGCAGCCTCCCGTCACAGTTGTGTTGGAGGCTTGTTGTGGCCTCCTGCTACCGGGATAGCCGGGTAGTGGGAGGAGGTTCTTGGCCCCAAGACCCATCCATTGCTCTAAGCCCAGCGGAGGGTTTAAATTCTTTGCTCTTGGAGACAGACTTTTGAATTTAAATGCTGACTACAGCCATAACTGGCTGTGTGACTTTGGGCAAAGTACTTTACCTCTCTGAGCCCCCGTTTCCTCATCTGTAACATGGGAATTATACTAACACTTATTCTGTAGGGCTCTATGAAAAACCAACTAAAATGCCAAGCTCAAAATTCAGTGGTCAAAAAGTTGCTAATATCATTTTGTGTTCCTCCTGCCTTCTTCTAACTCACAAAAGGTGAGGAGAATCTGAGAGACCAACCAAGCTTGCTGAGGGCACTGGTGTCAAACAGGACTAGATACCTGCGTGAGCCTTTCTTCTCTTCTCCCTCTCCGTTATCAAGGAGGAATGAGGAAACCACGCTGGCGAATATGTCTTTTGCTTGTTTGCTTGCCTCAGGGCCCCCGAGATCCATAGCAGTGGTTTCCAGACCTTGTTTGTACATTAGAATCACTAGGGTGCTTTAAAAATACTCATGCCTGGGTCCTCCTCCCCAGGGATTCTGATTTCATTGGTTTGGGGCATGATCTGGGCATTGGAGTTTTTGCAAGTGGCAACCAGGGGTGCGAGGGTACATTGGTACAACCTTTCTGGAAAACAGTTTGACTGTTCCTTTTATAAAGATAAACATACTTGCCCTCTGACCCAGCAATTCCACTCTAAGGTATTTACCCAAGAGAAATGGAGACATGTCCACAGAAAGGCTTGTATGAAAATTCATAGCAGTTTTATTCGCAATTGCCCCAAACTAGAAAAACCTGAATATTCAAAAACAGGTGAAGGGACAAATTGTGATCTAAAGGTCCAGTGGAATACTACTCGGTAATAAAAATGAGTGAACTATTGTTACCTGTAGCATCATGGATGAATCTCAGAAATACTGTGCTTAGTGAAAGAAACCAGATGGAAAGGAGTACATGCTAGATGGCTCAATTTTAATGAAATTCTTGACAAGGCAGAACTATCATGACAAAAAGCAGATTAGTAGTTTCCTGGAACTGGGGGTGTATGGTGGGAAGATTGACTGCAAAAGGGTGCAAGGGAACTTTTTTGAGAGTGATACAGATTCTCTTTATCTTGATTGTGGTGGTGGTTATCCAGAGTGTATATATATATATATACGTATATTTGACAGACTTACTGAACTATATACTTAAAAGGGATGCATTTCTTATATATAAATTACATCTCAATAATGTTGATTTAAATGAAAGCTTCCCAGGTGAATTTGCAGCCGAATTTGAGAACTGCTGGTCTGCAGCTTCTGAAGACCCATCTCTGTCCTTGCTGACTTGGTGAGCACCCGGCACAGCGCCAAGTGTGTAATAGAGCTTTCTGTGGTCAAGCGCTTACTCTTTTTAAAAAATAACAACTTTATTGAGATGTAATTCACATACCATACAGTGCACCCATTTCAAGTATACAATTCAGTGTTTTTTTGTGTATTCAATATTGTGCAGCCATCGCCACGGTCAATAGTAGAACATTTCATCACCTTGAAAAGAAACCCTAACTGTCCCTCTTCAATCCCTCTCCCCTAGCCCCAGCCCTAAGCAACCACTAATCTGCTTTCTGTCTCTTCAGAATAGTTCCCTATTCTGGAGATTTCATAGAAATGGAATAATAGAATGTATGTTATTTCGGGTTGGCTTCTTTCACTTAGCATGCTTTCAAGGTACATCCTTTTTTATGGCCACATAATACTCTGTTGTAGCAGTATACCACATTTTGTGTATCCATTTATCAGCTGATGGACATTTGAGTTGTTTGCACCTTTTGGTTATTGTGAATAATACCACCATGAATATTCATGTACAAGTTTTTGTGTGGGCATATGTTTTTACTTCTCTTGGATATGCAAACCTAGGAGTGGAATGACAGGGTCATATCATAACTCTACATTTAACTTTTTGAAGAACTGCCAGGCTGTTTTCCAAAGTAGTTTATATGAGTTTTCTAGGTTTGCTGTGACAAAGTTCCACAGACTGACTTAAAATAACAGAAATTTATTGTCCCATAGTTCTGGAGGCTGGAAGTCCAAAATCAAGGTGTTGGCAGGACCATACTCCTCTGAAAACTGTAGGGGGAATCCTTCCTCACTTCTTCTAGCTTCCAATAGAGAGCTTTGGTGTTTCTTGGGTTATAGATGCTTCACTTTAATCTTGTCTTCACATGGTATTTGCCATGTGTGTATTCTTATCCTCTTCCCTCTGTGTCTGTCTGTCTCTGGGTCCAAAGTTTTAGAAGGACACCAGTCATATTGCATTAAGACCCACCATAATGATTGCACTTTAACTCTGTAAAGACACTACTTCCAAGTAAGGTCACACTCTGAGGTCCTGGTGGATTAGGACTTCAACGTATCTTTTTTGGGGGGGATGACACACAATTCAACTTATAACATAGCTGCACCATTTTAAGTTCTCACCAGCAATGTATGAAGATTCTGATTTCTCTACATCCTCATCAGCAATTATTTGACTTTTTGATTTTATCCATCCTAGTAGATATGAAATGATATCTCATTGTGGTTTTGATTTAATTTCCCTGATGACCAATGATGTTGAATATCTTTTTATGTGCTTAATGGTCATTTGTATATCTTTTTTTGAGAAATGTTTACTCAAATTCTTTCCCCATTAAAAAACATTAGGTTATTTGCCTTGCTATTATTGAGTTGTAAGAGTTCTTTATATGTTCAGGACACAAATCTCTTATCAGATATGTGGCTTGAGGTATTTTTTTTTCCCCATTCTGTGGCTTGTCTTTTTACTTTGTAGCATACAGTTTTAAAATTTGGATACTGTCCAGTTTGTTTATCTTTTTCTTTTATGGCTTGTGCTTTTGGTGTCATAGGCTAAAGTCAAATCTTTAGTCATATTTACTCCTATGTTTTCTTCTAAGTTTTATAGTTTGGGTTGTTGCAATTAGGTCTTTATCCATTTTGAGTTAATGTTTGTATATGGTGTGAGGAAAGGGCTCAACTGCGTCCTTTTTTTTCATGTGCCTATTCAGTTGTCCCAGAACCATTTGTTGAAAAGACCATTCTTTCTTCACTGAATGATCTTGGCAACCTTGTCAAAAATCAGTTGACTATAGATGTGAGGGTTTATTTCTGAACTCTTTACTGTATTTCATTGAGAATGGAATAAGACTATGTTTACCCTTACACCAGTGTCACACTATTTTGATTATTGTTGTTTTGAAGTAAGTTTTGAAATTGGTAAGTGTGAGTCTTCCAAATTTGTTCTTCTCTTTCAAGATTGTTTTGTATATTCTGGGTCCCTTGAGTTTTCATTTGAATTTTAGGATCAACCTATCAATTTTTACAAAGCAGCCAACTAGGATCGTAGTAAGGATTAACTTGGATCTGCAGACCAATTTCGAGAGTATTGCCATCTTAACAATATTGAGTCTTCTGATCTGTGAGTGTGGGATATCTTTCCATTTATTTATATCTTTTTAAATTACTTTCCATACTGATTCATAGTTTTCAGAGTATAAAAGTTTTATACTTTTTTTGGCTAAATAAGTATTTTATTCTTTTTAATGCTATTTTAAATGGAATTGTTTTTCTTAATTATACTTTCAGATTGCTTATTGCCAATATATAGAAATACAATTGATTTTTGTATACTGATGATTTATCTTGCAACCTTCATGAACTCATTTATTAATTCTAATAGTTTTTAAAAAATTTTTTTGGAGGGAGGGATAATTAGGTTTACTTATTTGTTTTTTATTTTTAGAGGAAGTGCTGGGGATTGACCTCAGGGCCTTGTGTATGCTAAGCATGCACTCTACCAGTTGAGCTATATCCTCCCCCTTAATTCTAGTAGTTTTTAAAGGATTCCTTAGAATTTTCTACATACAAGAGCATTTCATCTGTGAATAGAGATAGTTGTATTTCTTCCTTTCTAAACTGAATGCCTTTTATTTCTTTCTTTCTTTTTTTTTTTTTTTCTGCTTAACTGCCTGGCTAGAACCTCCAGTACAGTGTTGACTAGAAGTGGCAAGAGGGGAAATTCTTATCTTGCTTTTGATCTTAGGGGAAAAGCATGTGGTCTTTCACCATCAAGTACGTTAGCTGATGCCCTTTATCACGTTGAGGACATTTCCTTCTATTTCTAGTTTGTTGAGTATTTTTAAAATCAGGAAATGGTGGTGGATTTTGTCAAATCTTTTTATGTATCTATTGAGATGATCTTGTGGTTTTGGTTTTTTATTCTATTGATATGGTGTATTACAGTAATTGATTTTCAGATGTTAAAACAACTTTGCATTCCTGGGATATATCCCTGTTTGGTCATGATGTATAATTCTTGCTATTACATGTTGCTGGATTTGGTTTCTGGTATTTTGTTGGAAGTTTTTGCACCTCTATTCATAAGAGATATCGGTCTTTAGTTTTAATTTTCTTGTAATGTCTTTGTCTGGTTTTGATATAAAGGTAATACTGGCCTCATAGAATGAGTTGGAAGGTGTTTGCCCCTCTTCTACTTTTTGGAAGAGTTTGTGAAGAGTTGATACTGATTGCTCTTTAAATGTGTGGTAGAATTCATGTGTGAAGTTGTCTGGGCATGGGCTTTTCTCTGTGTGTAGTGTTTTGATGCTAATTTAATCTCTTTATTTGTGATATATTTGTCTATTCAGATTTTCTATTTCTTCTTAAGTCAGTTTTGGTAGTTTGTCTTTCTAGGAATTTGTCCATTTCATCTTAGCGATCTGACTAATTGCCATACAATTGTTCATAGTATTCCTTCATAATTCTTTTTATGTCCGTGAGGTCAGTGATAATATCCCCTCTTTCATTTCTGATTGTAGTAATTTAATTCTTCTCTCTCTCTTTTTTTTTCCTCTCCTGGTCAGTCTACTAAAAGCTTATCAAGTTTGTTGACCTTTTCAAAGAACCTACTTTCTCTCTAATTCTTACAGGGTTTTTCACGGTAATCACTTTGTTTATAGCCACTGTTTACTGAGTGTTCTCTGCATGGTGGCTTGGCACTCGTCTCACTAAATCCTTAAAAAACCACACATAAAGCAGATATAATTGGTCACACTGTAAAATGAGAAACTGAGGTGAAGTGTTTTGCAGCAGTCACGCAGCCAGCAGGCAGTGGACTTGGGGTTCCAGCTCAGGTCTGAGTGTCTGGCTCTAAAACCTTTTTACTTCTTACTTTTCCATCTTCAGCCTTTACTCTCTGCTGCTGTGGTTCATTTTCTGATTTCTAAGGAGATGAGCCATGAGTCACCAGTCCCTCACATCACCTGTCAGTGGGCCTCAGCCTCACCTGGGGAGCCCATTAAGCATATTCCTGCCACCCTTCACTTTGGTTCAGTGAGTCTTGGCTTGGGCTCACGGAGCTGCATTATTATCTAACACCCTCAGTGATTCTGATGCTGGGATCCCTTGATAGCACCTGATTAATGTGTGTTTGCCCCCTGGAAACTCCTCTTCAACTCCACTGGACAAGGGCCTCCAGGAAGCCACTGGTTCCTCTGGCCTCTGTTCTCCTGGCTTCTGTTTTCCCTGGGGGTCAAGGATGAGGTAGGTCTTGGGTGGGAAGCCATTTTATCTCTGCTTTATAGTAAATTGCAAGAAGTTGGAACAACCACCCCTCCCCCCAGTCTTTCTAGCGTTCTCTCCGAGAGTGTAGGGCCTTTGGGGGTTAATAAGTAGGCCTGGAGTGTGTCATAAGCAGTCAGTTAGTGCACCCCCCTCCTCCCAAGGCTGGAGGAGAAAGTGACACTGAGCTGTGACTGGCTTCTCATTTTCCTGGAATGTGGCTCCCAAAAGGTCTCATATTTTTCGGCGTTTCTGACTCTGGGTTTGTGTAAACATTACACAGGGGTTCGCTGCATCTGAGAGACTGTAGGAGTTAGGAAGGGGGAGGGTGGGAACATAGAGCAGGGAGAGAAGGGCAAATAGGGGCTGGAGAATTGGAGCCAGAGAGGGAGACAGTAGAGGGAAATCCTGGGGTCTCCTTGAAACAGGACATGTGGCGGAACATGCAGGAGGGAACAAAGGCCAGCGGATTCCCACTAAGAACGAGTGTGAGGAATCTGGTGAGGGCCGGGGTCTATGGTGTAAGGAGAGGGCAGGGGGGCCAGGGCAGGTTAGAAGTCCTATCAGTTGCCTGGGAGGGGAGGTGACTCCTGAACCCCTGGTCCATGCTTCTGACTGCTTCTCCCTCCCTGGCTGCTTCTGACTTTTAGCTGGGGGGGTCTTCAGTGCCTGCTGGAGCTGGCCAAGCAGGGAGAATGGGGGTGAGGTGGGCTTCCCCTCCTGGGGCGTCTGCCTGTGCCTGAGAGCTGCTGGTCCTGAAGAAGGACCCCGAGATGCCTCTTGAGGATGCTCCCCTGCTCGGCTCTCCCTGGAGGCCATGACTCAGTCTTAACCTTCTGAGCCTTTCAATCCACTGACCTAAAACCGATGCCGGAGCCTAGATGTCCTGGCGAAGGTGGAGCCCCTCTGGCCGTGGGCTCAGGTGGATCTTGACTCTGCCATTTACACGAGCTTTGTTCTATCAGACAAATTGCTCCACCTCTGAGGCTGGTTTCCTCATCGGTATAAAAATGGTGACATTGATATGGATTAGCCACCTTGCAAAGTTGGTGTGAGGATTAGAGAAAATGTAGGTAAAATCCTGGCAGGTAATAGGCTCTTCCTCGATAGATGATAACTCTTATTCTGTTACTCTGAGACCCAAGGATAACAAACAGAGAAGTGTCCCAGAAATCCACCAGGCAGCAGGCCTGGCCAGAGTCACAAGAATGACCATGGCCCACACTCCCTTCCCCTCCCCCTCATCGATTCCTCCACCTGTGGTCACCTGCTGGCCCCCCACAGTCTCCTCCTGGTCCCATGTCCTCCTGCTCCGCCCCACCCGGAACCTATGAGGCCCCTGCTCCCTTGTCTCTGAGGGTTTTGGCCCCTGGCTGATGAATGACTTGGCCAATTGTTCCTGGCAGCCAGCAGGCAGGCGAGATGGGATGTTAGCGGGGGGCCATTAGGAGGAGAGGGGTATGTGTGTCCTGGGGCAGAGCAAAGCACAGAGCGAGTCACAGATTAACCCCCTGGCCTGTTTCCACCTGCTGGACCTGGGCACCCAAGCGAGGGTGTCCAGAGGTGTCTGGGTTCAAACCAGGTTCTGTTCAAGGAAGCAGGGAAGGAAGGTCACTTGTGGGTCATGTGTGATTGGAGTAGCCGCAGAAAAGCTCCAATACCCTTTCCTGCACTCCGAAAATCATACTGGCTTGAATTCCACCATTAGTCTCCAGTTTGCAAGGATCCTCTATCCTTACACAGACAGGATCATTTAATCTAATCCTCACAACACCACTAAAAGATAGGCATTAGTATAATCCCCTAGGGCACAGAGGAGGAAACAGGCTACAATGGTTGAGCGATGTGTTCATACAGGTGGAACTGGGACCTGGGAGTTGAACCCAGACTCAGGGAGAGCCTTGAGGAGACAGTCTGACCTGGAGGTGGTGTGGTGATCATCCCCGACCCCGAGTCTGACTTTCCATCTTCAACGCTCACTAACTCTGTAACTGGGCAAGTTGCTTAGTCTCTTTGTGACTTAGGTTTCTGATCTATAAACGGCATAAAAATAGACCCTGCCTCCTAAGATTATTGTGAGAATTGAAAGAGTGAATATGTCTAAAGCGTTTAGAGCAATAGATAATTACCAGCAATTATCATCACGGCTCCCCTGTGAATGGAGCCCCAGGACAGAGGCCACAGTGAGGTTAAATAGAGGAAGTTGTGCTTTACTAAGCCTACCTGGATCTCCAGGGAAGACAACTGGATGGTCCCCACTTGACTGGGCTGTCTTGTGAGATGGTGAGCTCTCAGCAGCCATATTGTGTTGTAGGGAGGGAGTTTGGATTGGAGGCAGTGAAGGTCTTTTTGGTGTTAATACTTGGGAGCTCAGGAGTCAGAGCTGGATTTGTTTCCTGCTTTCCTTGCTTACAGCTGAATGAACTTGGACTATTTTCTGAAGTGCCCCCGTTCTCAGTTTCTCATCCAAAAACAGGTCTTAAAAACCTTCCTATAGGGTTGTGGGGAGAACTAAATTAGCTAGATATGGAGTGTGCTTTTCAGCTCCTGGTGCACAGTAGCCAGTGATTTGTGACAGCTGTGGTTGTGGTGGTGGCATCGTGGTTATTATCATTAGATGTCGAGTCTGGCTCTCTCCAGGTGATGATTCCAGAGCTAGAATACCCGTGCATTCTACGTGTGTCACCTTATCCCTCAGCCAGATCTGTTTGCTCTGCTCCCTGAGCCGTCTGCATTATTCCTCCTCTGCCCTCTTAGTCTGAACATCCCCTGTCTGATTCTGAGGCATCTGGACACCTTTCCAGGTCGAATCCTTCTTCTCTCCCAAGGACTTAATTCTTTAACGCTCCTCTGAATCTCATTTTAACCCCTAATCTGTGGTCTTCTTTAAGACCCACTTAAATTTTTTTTAAATTTTGAAATGATTTTAAACTTACAGAAAACTTGCAAAAATGGAACAAAGAGTACTAATATTCCTTTTCTCAGTTTTTCTGAATGTTGACATCTTATGGGACTGTTGCACAATCATGAAAACCAGGAAATTAACATTGATCTGATGCTATTAACTAATCTACAGATCTTAGTTGAATTTGGCCAGTGTTTCCTTTACTACCTCTTTTCAGATCCAGGATCCAGTTTCAGATCCCACTCTGCATTTCTTCATGACCTCTCAGCCCATGCTAAGGTGGGACAGTTCCTCAGTCTTGTTTTCTCTCCCGTGACTTTGGCCCTTCTGAAGAGTCCTGCTCAATTATTTTGCAGAATGTCCCTGTTTGGGTTTATTTGATTTTCTATTTCCATCATTCCTTCTACATTTATTAATTGGAGTTCTGCTGTAAAGAACTGTCCCTTATCTTCCGTTTATTTATTCAATTATTTGTGGATATCAGTTTGGAACCTGGATATCACTTTATTTTATAGGTTATAATCATTATTTTTATCATTATTTTTCTTGGATCAAATTGACCCAGCTCTGGCCACTGAGAAGTCTTTTAAGTTGGTAGGACCCGTGGTTTTTGACCTCTCTTATTTGCTCTCTGTAGCGGTCAGGGTTCTCCAAGGAACAGAACCAACAGGATATTTACATGAAGAGGATTATTTTAAGGAATTGGCTAACGCAGCTGTGAGGACTGGCAAGTCTGAAATCTGTAGGGCGGGATGGCAGGCTGGCAACTCAGGTAGGAGTTGATGTTGCAGTCTTGAGTTAGAATTTCTTCTCCAGGAAGCCTCAGTTTTTGCTCTTCAACTGATTGGATGAGGCCCACCCATATTATTGAGAGTAATTTCCTTTTATGTAAGGCCAGTTGACTGTAGATATAAACCTATCTACAAAATACCTTCACACACACCTAGATTAGTGTTTGATGAAATCACTGGGTACTCTAATCTAGTCAAGTTGACACAGAAAACTAACCATCACACTCATCCATTGTTTAGGAAGCAAGAAGGTCATTTAGCTTTCTGTAAGTCAACAAGGGTGGGTGGATGGAGAATACAGGGGCCTCCTCAGGCTGGTTTGGGATGGAAGTATGCAGTTCTGGTTCAGGCCTCTTTAGTTTCCAGGTTTGACCTTTGCTTCCTGCCCTCTGTGAGAGCTTGGGCAAATCCTTTTATCTGTAAAAGGGGAGAATCATTGTTCTGGGGTGGGTGGATTCAGAAGAAGGATTTCAAATGCCTGCCTTGGAAGCCTGAGTGGGCCCCAGCCCCCGCCCCAGGGCTTGGCTTCAGGTACCTTCCAGGACTTGCAGCCACCTATCTGGGGACACACCTGGGGTACCCCTCCTTCCTGGGAGAGGTGGAGGTGCTGTTAGCAGCAGCTGTTCCTCTTTCTGATCTGATCACTTTGGAAGAGGGTAGTCAGGGAGTCCAAAGTGGATTAACCACAGAGCCCAGGCAGGAGTTGTGGCTACGGGTGTGTACACGCGTGAATGTGTGCTTGCGTGTTTAATATCCTGAAGTCAGATGGGCAATAATTGGAGATGCAGGGAGACCTTCTGGTACTCGAACCTGCAAGGGGCCCACAGATGCTGAGCAAGGCTCTCTAACTGGACAGGGTTCCCGAAAGTTCTCAGGCTGCTGAGGAGGTGGGGGTGAGATGCCTGGCTTTCCCAAAGTTGGGGAAGGAGATGTAGAAAGAGAAGGGGAAAGGGGCCTTCATGCAAGAGGAAAACCCTAAATATATCCCCCAAATCTCCCCTGCTGGGGGGCCTTGACGTTCCTTCCACCCCCCGCGTGTCAGTTATTCCCCTTCTTTCCATAAGGGAAACTGAGGCCCAGGGCATTTCTAGTTTCAGGAGAGGAGTGGGTACCAGACATTGTCACCAGATTATTTTCTTGCTCTTCATGGAGGGCAACCTAGGAGGAAACAAGTTGAAATCGCAGCTGGAGGGGGTTGGGTTAGTTCTTGGAGGTGCTGGTGGGAGCCTGGGAAGGGGCCCCAGGGGACTGAAGGGGCAGCTGGGACTACGTGGCTGGAATCTCAAGAACAGAAGTGGTTGTGTTTGGCAGGTGAGGGCCAGGCCTTCCTGTACAGGTGCTGTGTGTGTCTGTAGCGGGGCAGGATGAGGAGCCGAGGAGAATCCTGGGGTCCCAGGCTGTCTTGTGCTGACTTAGGGAAAACAGTGCAGTCCAGCCGTGCCCCTTACAACCTCATTTGTTCTCATGCCACCCCTGTATCCACCTCTGGGGTGGTGGAACAGGAGATGGGACTGGTGTCAGTGAGCATCCTTGGGCCATGAGCTGGACCAGTCCAGCCTAAGTTTTCTCCTCTGTCTAGCTCATGGGTTGCTATGAAGAGCTTTGGAGATGGCATACCTTGTGGGGCCCATGTCCTCTTTCTGGCTGGGGTGATGAGTAGGGGCAACTTTGTGTAAAGCTGGCACTCCTTCTGCCCCACCGCTCACTGAGGGGACTGGTCTCCCAGGACCGAGGTACAGGAGTGAGTTCCTCCCCTATAGGGAGTCCTCCCACTGCCTTCTGCAGCTGCCACTCCTCCTCCTTCCCTTGCTCCCCCCTTCCCCCCTCCCCTCACCCTCACCAGGGAGGATGATAAACTAGCTGCCAGCTCCGAATAGGGCCTGACCTCAGCGGCGAGGCATCCCCTTGCCCCCCACCCTCCCAGCCACGGGTCCTGCATTCCTGGAGAAGATGAGGTTGAGCTGCTGCCACTCACCCCTCCTTTGTCCTGAGGGCTGCTGCCCACCCTGCCACTTCCTTCTTCTTCCCTCATCAGAGCCTTGAATGCCAAAGGCCCCAGCTGTGGGCCTCGGACAGGATAGATGATAATAATAATAATGGTGGTTACCATTTATTAAGCAGTGAGGCACACTACGTGGATTGTGTCAATGAATTCTCAAGACAGCGCCATGGGGAGGTTACTATTATTATTGTTCCAGTTTTAGCCTGGACAGGGAGGGGAAGGTGGTGAAGAGAGGGGAACTGAGGCTCAGAGAGGTCAAGCTGCTTGCACCACCTCACACAGCCCCCCCTCCACCAGCCCACCAGCAGCATTAGGCTCAACCCTGGACACAGGAACTGGTCCTGAGAGGAGATGCAAGCACGGGAGGCCAGACTTGCTTGGGGGCCTGGAGCCTCCTGGGGCATCTCAGCTCCAGAAGAGATGGGTGGGCATCTCCTGGGTGCTGAGAGCTTTATGGAGGAAAGTTAATGTCCCTCCTCTTTCCTTCCCTGGTTTCTAGAGGCATACAGTCAGATCTGGGCAAGCAGGCAGCCCTCTCCAGTGTGCTACCTGCCTGCCTTCGAAGTTCAGCGAGCAGGCTTGGGTGTCAGGGAGATGTAGGCTTGAATCCTGACTCTGCCACCCACTGGCCTTGAGGCCTTGAGAAAGTCCCATAATCTCTCTGCGTCACAGTTTCCGCATCTCTAAGTGGGCATGATATTGTCTACCTCAAAGGACAGTCTAGGGACTGGAGATACTGGAAGAGCAAAGCCAGGCCCGAGCTGCCCTTGATAAATCGCAGCATTGCACCCTGCGTCACCCAGCAGCATCATCGCTCTCCATCCCAGCTATGCAGCACCAGCCACCGGGTCCAACCTCTGGGGCCGCCGTGTCCGGTGTAGCCACGTACCTGCGTGCTCAGGTTGCAGACGAGAGCCCGGGTAGGGGGTGAATGACTCCCACTGTGGGGCTGTGTATCGGCTTCCCACGTGGGGGGCGGTGTGGGTGAGCTCGCTGCTTTCCCAACCACTGTCAGGCTCGTTCTCCTTTCCCATTTACCACATCAGTCATCATCACCTTGCACTATTACTTCATTTAAAAAAAATGACTTGCTTTTTTTTTTTAACCTTTTACTAGGTGATAGAACTTATGGGCTTAATCTATGATTATGTATTTTTAATCTGTTGCTAAATACAAAAAAAAATAAAATTATTGAGCCACGTTTCCAATGAAAATCATCTTGAATGTCATACTTTAGGTAACAGTGGTCAGATGAACTTCTCTCTCTTATAGATTTTTTTTTTTTGGTCAATTCTTAATTACCAGAGATTTGAAACATATACAGAAGCAAGAAGAATAGTATACAAAGAATAGTACTCCTTTGTACCCATACTTCTGCTTCAAAAGCTATCAATATTTTGCTGTTTTTGATTCATCACTCCCCTGTCACTTTTTTTTTTCTGGCTGGAGTGTTTTTAAAGCAAATCCCAGACGTTATATCATTTCACTGTAAATACTTTTACGTATCCTTAACAGATAAGGGCTTTTAATTTTAACATTACCGTAATACCATTATCACAGTCAACATAATTAGTAACATTTTCTTAGGAGCCGCTAATACCTAGTCTGTGCTCAGTTTTCTCTGATTATCTCAAAAATGTCTTGTTCCAGTTAGTTTGAGTGAGGCAGATGGACTTGGAAACTGTGCTGTAGTCTCTCTGTTTCTGTAATAATCCTGTGTCTACATGTATCATTGCCTCTGTCTCTTCACCAATCAATGGATCATACATGATAACTTTTTCTGATGGGTCCTTATTCCAGTTTTTACCTGTCTCCTCTCTCATCCATCCTTTTTCTCCAGCACAGTTTCCCTCCAGGCTCCTAACCAGTGTCTCTGTCCAGTTGGATGTGAAATCAGGAGCCCAAAATCCCTCGCATTTCCAGCTTCCCCTCCCCAGCTTTGGCCTGGCCGGCCCACTGCTTGTCCCCAGGAAGGAGGAGCTCTGGAAGGAGAGGCAGTGGGTGCTTCTTGGGTGAAGTTAGGCAGGGTGGCGGGGAGCTCCTGTGCCCATCTCCCTCAATGCCTCATCTGATGAATACTATGTCCCTGAGATGCCCATGTAAGGCTGCCTGGTTTGCTGGGAGTGGGGGCCAGCGGACAGGACCGAAGGGGCTGGTTGTGGGGTCATGAGGCTCTGGGAAGCCTTACTGGACGATTGGCCTAGGGCTGGCCAAGGCCTCGTGGGAACACACCCCTGCTTTTAGTTGCGCTCCCCTCCGGGGCCCTCCCTGCCTGGGGCCCCTGCACTCTTGCTTTCATTGCCAGCCAAGGTCCTGCCCTCTCTGAGCCTGGTCGCAAGCTTGGGACGCTGCTCTGCTCCTCTGATCCCAACTCCCTGGGGCTGGGAAAGTCATGCCCCCAGTCCCCGGGCCTTGTGTTCTTCCTCTCCTGCCTCTGCTCCTGAGGTCTCATGCCTCAGTCCTTTGTCTCCTGGGAAGTTGAGAGGATGGGGGTACTTAAGTGGGCCCTCTTCCTAGATTTCTCCTCGAGATCCTCGGCATCTTTGAAGAGGCTGCAGCTGTTCCCTGGGTCTCAATGTTCTCATTTGAGAAATGCCCAGAACAGTGCTTGACCGCGTTGACTGAGTCACCAAGAGGGATGTTTGAGGCTTAGGTGTGTGCATATGCATGCACGTGCATGTGTGGGCACCCAGACTTTAGAGCTGCAGCCTCTGAATGTGAGTGAGGGCCCCACCAAGGTCCAATAGAACTTTCCAGCCCCTCGCCCCGTGTATTCTCTCTCTGCTGTCTCTTCCCTTCCGGTATCTCAGGTTTCACCTCCACATCTTCACATCTTTGTTCTCTTTCCTGTCTGACTTTTCTCTGTGTCCATGTCACTCCCTTCTGCTGTGCCTTTCAGGACTCTGTATACATGTGTTATCCTCAGGGTCCTACCTTGTTCCCCAAGTCCCAGCCCTTCATCCTGATCCCCTCAACCCTTCGTCCTTAACCCCTCAGCCCTAAAATCCAAAGACCTCTCCTCCCTCTTGACTCCATGATTGGGGGGCCCCTTTCTCTCCCAAGTTTCCTCCAAAGTGCTCTGTGACTTGGGGGAAAGGAGGGCTCATGTCCTCCCGTCCTTTGTCCCAAGGATACCCCTCCTGCCCAAAGGCAGCTACAGATGCCCCAGAACTCCTCCTAACGCCTGACAACTTTGTAGGGGTATTGCCCTCATGTGTGTTACTGAGAGTCCCCGTTTCTGAGCCTGTAATGAACACAAGGCTTTTCCCTGAGAAAGACGATCCCTGAGATGTCCCTGATCTATCCAGTGGCACTGAAAATATGTGATTTAAGGGTCAGCCATGAAGGAGGGTTGTTTGAGGTCCTGGCTTAGGAGATGGAAGACCTGGGTTCAAATTTTGGGTTTTCTTCCCTATCCATGGGGTCTCAGTGAGCCTCAGTCCCCTCATCTATGGAAGAGCAGCAGCAGTGATGTCATTGAGTTGTGGAGAGGATGGGGTGAGATGAGGCGTCCAAACACCCTGTGGTGTTGGCGGGGGGCTCCTGTAGCTTCCCTATTGCCTCAGGCTCTGCCTGGCCGAGGTGCGCTCAGATGGAGGTGGTGCAGGGTGTGTTTGCCTAGCTTGGGGGGCCTGGAATGCAGGGAGGACAGCCTGTAGTTTAGTCCACTTCTCAGGATGAACACAGCCCTCCTCTCTTGCTTGTGTGGGTGGGTGTCTCTGAGGGGTCCCTGGAGATGGGAGACTGCCAGGCCCCTGCCAAGGCGTCTGTGTTGGTGGCGCCGGCTTCTGGGGCACCTCCAGGACGGCGCTGCGGGTGGGTGGAATCCAAAAGAGTGAGACACCGAGGCCGGAACGTGCCGAGGATGTTTGGGGCTGCTTATCTCTGGCCAAGAATGTGCTGCGGTATTATTAGCCGGCAGCCTTCTCGCCTTTGGAATAACCACCCGGGTGGCATGGCAGACACCTGTCCAGCTCTGCCTGCCCAGACAGCCTGCGGGTGCCTGCACTGAACCTCCTGTGGCTGGAGCTCATGTGTGTGCCTGTATGTATGTGTGTGTGTGTGCATGTGCATGGATCCACATGTACGTGGGTGGGGCATGTGCCTGTGTGGGTGCAAATTTGCATGTCAGTGTGGTTCTTTGGGGGCCTTTAAGCACTGGCATGTGTGTGCAAAGAGTGTGCTTGTGTATCTGTACTCATTTTCATGCCTGTGTGTACACATGGATTTAAGTGCATATACTTGTGTGCAGTGTGTAGGTACCTGTGCACTCATGCGTGCATGAGCGTGTGCATGTATGAGTAAGTGTGAGTGTGCATGATTGTGTGTCTGTGTCTGTGTGTACCTGTGCCTGGGGGAAGCAGGAATCCCCGAGGAGGCCTAGGGAGCAGGAGGGAAGTAAAGGAGGGGAGGCTGATGATACTACCTGGATGTGGTAAGAGGCTGGGAGGCTGGGTGCGGAGGAGGGGACAGCAGGCAGGTGTGCAGGGTAGGCAGAAGGGGCTGCTGGGATTCTCCAGACTTGAGGTCTGGGCCACTCCCCTTGATTGGACTCTCCAAGGCCGCATGGTAAAGAGCCCTGAGGTCAACTGGCCTGAGTCCAAGTCCTGCCTCCATCAGTCACTAGCCTTGTGACTTTGGGTAAGTGACTTAACCTCTCCAAGCCTCAGTCTCCTCATCTGTATGATGGTGATAATAATAGTACCTGCCTAGAAGAGTTACTGGGGGACAAAAAAATACAGTGCCTGGAACATACTCAGAGCCTGATAAATGATAACGCATCGCCATCGTCATCATGACCGTGGACCCCTCTGTCTGCCCTGCATCTGGCCTTTGCAGTCCCTCTCTGGCTGAGACCTTCAGGCGGGGTGGGAGACCCCCAGCTCATTCCGCTCATGGCATGACAATGAGACGGAGGCCTAGAGAGGGCGCAAGACTGCTCCAGGGTCACCAGGATGCACGGCGGAGCCGTAAGGACGGCGCCCCTTGGCTCTTGGTAGCTTTTTCTACCAAGAAAGGCTATCGAAGCTCTTTCTGCCTTGCTCACATTTCTGGGTTGGCAGTCTGTTGCCGGGATGGAGAGAAGGGAGAGTCTGGCTGGCTTTCTCACCCAGGCCAGCTTCTGCCGACAGCCCAGGGCGCATCTGTTCACCATGCAGCTTCTTACAGGACTGAGGCTTCCACTCTCTGCCCTAACTGCCCACCTATGAGTCTTTGATTTTGAGCTCCCAGTATCTTACTGCAAATCCTGACTCTCAGATGGAGAGGACTGGGGGCAGGCCCCAAGATCCTCACTTCCTCTCCTGGTCCTGCCTGAATAGCCGGCTCCGGACTGAGGTCCTCACACCTGGTTGGGCTACCCTGGCCCCACCTTCTGCTCCGTCTTTGGCCAGACAGGAGTGAAATTCCTAGGAAGCGCCGGGCCCCGTTTAGACCTGGGCCCCCACCTGCCCGCCTCTACCCCCACCAGCACATCCCACATCCTCTCCCTTGGCCCGCCTAGGCCTCCCTTGAACTCCCAGGTGCCAGGACGGCTGCCCCACCTCCTCCACCAGGGTAGCAGGCCCAGGGTGTCGCCAGGCATGTGGGGGTGGGAGCGGGCACTTTGGCGCCTCTGTGTGGTGGGGTGGGGGTGGGCAGAGGCAGGTGGGATCTGCCAGGATCCCCGAGCCTGGGCAGGCTGTGATTGCCCTGGACGCCGGCCAGAGAAGACTTGTTTTTCACAACCACCACCAACTACCCGGAAGAAGAAGAAAAAAAAAAACCAACAACAACAAAAACAACCACCAAACTTTTTTTTTTTTGTGGAATCTGCTGTTAATGGCCGATTGGCTGTACATTATTAAACAGGCAGCTGGAGGTCTGCCAGAGTAGGATGCTTGAGCCAAGACTCACAGCCTGAACACAATGTTCCTAGGAAAACAGTCACCGTGGGGTCCCTGGGGAGGAACACCCAGAGGGAGGGGCTCCAGCTGTTGCTTCTCGCCCTGCTCATCCTCCCCACCCCAGCCTCTGTCTGGTCATCTTGTGGGGAGCAGGGCTGTGCTATATCTGGAGCCCAAGCATCCAGGCCCTGTGAGCCCTTTCCCTTCTCCCTGCTCTTTCCCTTTTCACGGTTATGTGGACAGCCTCCTGCTTCTGTCCCTGCCCAGTGAGCCCAGCACTGGCTCTCCTGGGGGCTAGGCTGAGCGTTGGGTTGGGAGCTGGACACCTGGTCCTGGGTTGATTCCGTTGAGTTCCTCCCTGTGGTGACATTGGGGTTCCCTACTTGTACCCATATCACTATAAGGATGGTCAACTCTAAATTCTCACCAACATTTTGTAAGCCCCATGGGGTGGCCTTGGAAAGATGCTGTGGTGATTGTTACCCAGGCTTTGTAGCCCTTCCTGCTCCCGTCCAGGTTCCATCGGTGAGACCAGGAGTCATTTCTCACCCAAGCTCTGCTGGGAGTGACTGGACACTGGATCCATTCACATCCTTTTGGACAGTCCCTCCAGCCCCCTTGAAGCCCACCAGGGTAAAGGTCAAAGGTCTGAAGGTGACTTCAAGTGGAAGAAACGCAGAGGGTCTGGAGTAGGGTGACCACCATCTTGGTGAAGCCAGCGCCATACTAGGTATGCGGACAGGAGCAGAGCGTGGGGTCTGTGTCATGCCAGGGCGGGCCCACTGCCTTCTGCACCATCAGGCTGCTGCTGGCACGTGTGTGTGTGGGGTTATGAGTTTGGGAACTGATCCTAAGGAACCTTCTCTGAGCCTCTAGAGATAAGATGGTGTCACGGTTAGGAGTACAACCTGGGCTTTGCTCCCATTGCCACTGCTTCTTTGCTGTCTTCTTCTTATTGACTTTGGGCAAGTGACTTCGCCTCTTGTGTCTGAGCTGCTACAACTGTGCAAAGCAGGTTAGAATAACACCCACTCACTCCCAGGGCCGTGGTGCGGAGTGAATGAGCTTGTGCGTGGACGGGGCCTGGCACGTGTGGAGGGTGCACTGACTGTTGGTGGTCCCTCCCACCACCATTCTGTGCTTCCCCTTCATGTTGCTCAGCGCTCTGCACGTCACATGTCTGTGCTTTGGTTTGCTCAGTGTCTCCTCATCCTCCAGACCCTGTACTTGGCTTTGACAGGGGCTTTGGGGCACAGGGCCTGACCCACGGCAGCACTCACAAAGCATTTGCTGAATGAATGGGTGAGTGAATGAACAAATGAAGGGATGAGGGCTGCCTGGTCAGGGACCAGAACCAGAGAAACAACTGAGCACCTAGAAAGTGGAAAGATCCAGAAACTGTGGAGGACCGGGAATGTCCAGCCTGTGAAGCGACTTCTCTGAGAGATGGTGAGCGACTGTGTGTCTGCATGTGTATGATTTTTGAATAAAGCTTGGAAGGCATTTGTTCCCTGAGGCCGGACCCGGGGCCTCAGGAAGTAGGCTGCAGCCAGTGATGGGAGCTGCTTTGGCTGTGGGGGGAGCTCAGGGTGGGGGGTGAGCAGGCAGAGGCTGGTGGCACGCCAGGCACACGGAGAGCCCCGTGCTGTGTGGGAGGTCAGCTTGCCAGGTCCCTGCCGACTTGATGCTGCTGCTTCAGCTAGAAGAGTCACAATCATAGTCGATGTCTCTGAACGTCAGTTTCCTCATCTATAAAATAGGATCAATAATGGTCAATATCCATAGGGTTGTTCAGAGGATTCAAGTGAGTTAATATCCACAAAGCTCTAAGAACATGGAAAGCATTCTATAAATTTGAGCATTTATTAAACAACACCAAAATGATATATCGGAAGAAGAGATGAATTGTGATTCGAGTGGGCGCGGTGATGGCTTCTTTGAAGGAGGATGTGGGGGGAGCATAACCGTACCAAGGGCTGCCCTGGACAGACTCTGCACTCGGCACTCAAAGTGGTTAAGTGACTTGCTTGAGGTCACACTGCCAGTGGGTGGGTGGCCAGGCTTCGTGTGCGGTCTGTGCCTCTCCAAAGCCTGGACTCTCTTCCCTCCACTCCTGAACTCCAGCAGGGCGGGGCCAGGTTTCTCTGATTCTCATACCCTGGGAGGGGTAGCACCTCACTTCAAGGTGGAGCAAAATGATTATTATTATCTCTAGGGATGGAACCTAAGTCCTCAGGAGGGAAGTCTCCAGCTCTGTCCAATCCTGAAAGTGCTTTATAATTTAAAAAAAAAACGGGGAGAGGGTGAGAGTGGGACAAGGGTGAAAGTTTCGACAGCCCGTTGCCGTGGAAACCAGGGCAAGGAGAGATAGTCATAAGAGGAACACTGGAGGGACGAGGACATGTTAAGGAGAAGATGTTAAGGAGGAGGAATGGTGAGATGCGGGGTAACTTAAGGGGGTACAGGGAAGGGAAGTCGATGCACAGAAGGGTGAGGAGGTGGACGAAGGCCATGCCGGTGATGAGAGAGAGGAGGGAGCGGAACCCAAGGTTTGGTGGGACCTGAGCCAGTGGGCAGCTCCAGATTTGGGGCAAGTGTGGCTGGCTAGGGCCAGTCCCCACAGGTCGACTGGGCAGTGGCAAGGGGGTAGTTGTAGAGGTGGGAGGTCAGTGGACCAGTACTTGAGCCAGCCTGGGACAGCACGTGTAAGTTCAGCCACCAGCCTGGCTCCTTGCCTCTCCCAGCCTGGCTGGCTCGGCTAAAGGGCCGCTCTCATGCTGGGGCCAGCAGGCTCTCGGCTGACCTGGCCTTGTCAGGATGCTGCTCTGTCCTTAGCAGCTGCTCAGCCCCTGGCTGTTCCTGCTTCTTGGACATTCAGAGGCGAATGGAAAATGGTCCCAGGCTTCAAGGAATTCACAGAAAAAGGAGCAGAAAGAAAAAGGAGTGCATATGGGCAGTGACGTTTGCCCTGGCTTACCTTCCCGAGAGAGTTTTTCCAGTATTTGATGATACATGTTGTATCCTTTCTGTATCATCTGAAATAAAAATTGGACCCTATTTCTTTAACCCTCCTGTGCTTTTATTCAACAAATATTTATTGAGTGTGTACTGTTGTCCCCCTGTGGATGCTCTTTGATTTACACAGTATAGACGAGGACTTGACATTTCTGATGGTGTCTGAGCAGTGTGGAGTAGAGTGGAACCCTTACCTCCTTTGGTTTGGATTCTGTACCTCTATTAATGCAATCAAAAGTGCACATGCCTTTTAGGGGCAACCATAGCCTGCTGTCAGCTGAACTGAATTTCTGTTTTCACCAAATCTTAGACCTTTCCAAAGATTAACTCAGTTTTTTTTTTTTTTTAACTTTTGAGCCTTAATTCAGGACTCTACCCCATGGGAAATGTTCCCTTGCTAATTTTGGCTTTTTTGTAAAGTCAGTTTTACACTTCGATTCAGTTTGGCATCTTAGCTTTTCCTTCTACTTTTTGTTTTCTTCGTGTACTTGGTAAACCTCCATTGTAAGTCTTCACCTAAGTTACTGATAAGTATGTTGGACAAGCCAGGGCAGAGGACAGAGCCCTTTGGCAAGTGAGAAAGTTGACATTGATCTATTAATCAACATCCCTTGGCTTGCTGGCTAGGAATCCACTCGGCTTTCTCTCTTGTCTCTAGGCATTTCAGCCTGGATCCTGCCAACACCTTCCTGAAACCCAGATAATCTGGGTTTGGGGATTCCCCGACCGTCCAGTCTCGGAACCTTATAATAATGGGTTAGGGTGGTGGATGTGGGTATGTGAGGCGATGGGGGTGTGGTCTCTCTGAAAGGATCCAGGCTGAGCTCTGATTATCACTGGGATAGGCTTAAGGGGAATCCTGTCCTGGAGGCAACTAAATCTCAGGGTCCTTCCAGCTTCAAAATTGCATTTCTCGGGGAGACAGGGATTCGTGTGTAGTCAACTGGCACCAGCAGTGACTCTTTGCCAAGGACCATCATCTGCTTGGAAACGTGTCTGAGGAATCTTCTAAGGGACCTGAGAGGTTATCAGATGAGGAGATGAAAGCCAAGAGGGCCTGAGAGTGACCTTGGGTCACCAAGACATCAGTGGCTGAGCAGGGCTGGAACTTGAGGTCCTGACTCCCAGTCTGAGGCTCTTGGTGCTGAATCCCAGTGCCTCTCCTGGGTGGAAACTGAGACTCCAGGAGTCTCCAGGAGGGGACGGCTGCTAGCATGTGTCTTGGGGACAAACTATTGGCAAGCCGCTTTTTTCTTGCTTTCCCTGCCCTTCTGATCCTCCACCCTTAGACTACAGTGCAAATCTGAGAGTAGGAAGCTGGAATGTGGAAGACCTAGAGCTTTCCCTGCCTGGGGGAGTGTGTGGCAAAGGGCCTGAGGCATTGCTGCACTTTGAGAGATGCTGGGAATGCATGTAAATGAGATGCAAATAGGGGACTGCGGTGAGGAGGGGGTGCCCCTGCTCCTGCCTTGGTCTGGCCTGAGTGTTAAGGATGACAAACAGAAAAGGAAAGGACCAGTGACCTGGGCTGTGAAGCCCAGTTTTGGAAAGAAGGGAGGAAGAAGGGATCTGTGGGGCAGCAGGGTGGGGTGTGGCTTTTGGAATCAACTCTGGAGGGTGCCCTAGCCAGGAGGTCCCAGAGGGTGCCCCAGCCAGGAGGTCCCAGAGGGTGCCCCAGAGATGAAAACATCCCAGGGGGCAGCCCAAACTCATCTGTAGCTGCAGGAGGGTGGTGTGATCAGAAGGGGAAGGGCGCAACCCAAATGCACAGACATTGACCACATGTCTAGGGTGACCCCCGAGGCCTGGGTCCCAGCCAGCTTTGTGTTTGGCGCAGCAGAATTCTGAGGCCCTGGGCCTCTCCCCTCAGGGTCTGTGGTGGAGAGGGAGGAAGAGGGTGAGGGCCAAGGGTGCTGGAGAGGGTAGCTCCAGCAACTCCCCAGGAGACCACCCCTCTCCCTGTCCTAGGAAGATTTAAGAAGCCATCCCCTCCCTGCTGTGTGTTTGTGGTCAACTGTCAGTTCAGAGGAGCTTCCCCTTAGTCCTGTTAAGAGCCTGGGAATCTGGCCTCTCGAGAGTAAGGGTCAAGTGACATGATGCCCTCCAGAGGGGGAGCCGGGGCCTGGCATTCCCACTTGTGCCATATGGTGACAGAGCCTTGAGTTGGAAGATCTGGATCCAAATTCTGCCTCTTTCATCAGTTGCTCTGTGATGTTGGAGGAGTCCCTTAACTGCTCTGAGCCCATCTCTAAGACTGGGAGAAGAATCATAGTCACATTCCAGGTTTTAATGGGGATCTGCATGGAGAAACACAAGGGAGAGTTTGGGTGCAGGGCGGGCGTTTAAATATTGACAAAAATGAAATGAGGGAGCAAATGAGATCAGCTCTGGGTGGACCTCCAGCCCCCTCTAGGAAACCTGGATTCAGTGCTCTTGGGCATTGAATCTTGGGCACTTTTCTTTCTCTTGACTTTCTCTTGGCCCTTTCTTCTCAGTCTTTCAGTAGCCCTCTCTCCCTTTCTGTAGCATCCCCGCCTCTCCTTGTAGCAATGCCTAATTCAGCACCTGGCCCCAACATGCACGGTTCATTTTCCCTCTCTTCTCAATGGCCTCTCTGTAGCTTCATGGGCGGTCCCATCAACCCCAGCTCCCTCTCCTTCCTCCTTCTGGGTCCCTGTTTCTGACTCAGTCTTTGTCCCACTCTCTCCTCCTGGTTTTTCTGCCCTCCGTTTCTCTAGCGTCTGTCTTCCCTTAACAAGCATCCATTGAATGCTTATTAGATGCCAGGCACTGCCCTGCTCCTTTCTGGGTTCTGTGTCTCTCCTTGCCTCCCTGCTGCAGGCTTCTCTCCCTCCCATCCTCTTAGGCCTCCTGCCCTCCCTTCCCCCAGCTGCACTGGGCTCCAACACTGGTATTATTCAGTTTTATGAGAACCCCCTCAGGCCTGCCCCTGAATGGACCAACCACAACTGGAACCAGATGTGCAGTCTTGCGCTTGGGGATGGGAGTGAGGGAGGGAGGAGGGAAGGGGCATGGGCTGGCTCAGGGAGAGGGGAGGGGGTTAGGGGGTTGGGAGATGGGAAACCCTGGGAATCCTGAGTTTTCAGGGCTAGGGGAGGAGGAGGAGTGGGGAGGGGAGAGAGAGAAAAGGGACTGTGTGGGCTTCTGAGGAACCAGTTCTGGCTGTGTGTGTGTGTGTGTGTGTGTGTGTGTGTGTGAGATGGTGGGACTGATTGGGGAAAGTGTGTGAGATCAGCTGTGGGACAGCTCTTGGAAATAAAGGAAAAGGCTGCTCTTCTTTGAAATCCTCTAGTTCCTCTTAATTCCTCTGTGTGGTTTCTAGAGACTTGCTGAATTCTGTGCCCAGGTGCCAGAGTGGGAAGGCTGGGGTAGAGGGAATGAAGTTAGGGTGGGAGATGAGAGCAGCTGGAGGATGGTGTCTCTCAGAGCCCCCTGGATCTGCCGCAGACCTGATGTGGGTGGGGTGCTCTTGGGGCATCCATGTACCAGTCTCATGGTCCCCATATCTTAGCAGAGTCAGTTTTTTGGTTTGCGATTATATAGCTTTAAAGATAAAAGTCTGCAAATAATTGTCTTGGTACAGCTTTGTGCAGAATTAAGTATTTAAAAGGGAGGCTTCAAAGACAGGGCCTCATCACAGAGGGCCTCAAATGTCCTGCTGCAGAGCTTGGACTGGATATGGTAGGCGATGGGGACCTGGGACTATTTGAGGTCAAGCAGAATGATGGTGGGTGTAGGTTGGAAGCAGGTGATGGGGAGGATGGGACTTCTGCTATTCTGTGACCTAGTAGAGGTTCCACTTTTATAGTCAACTCCCCCTTCCACCTCTAGAAGAGCCTAGAACCTTTCCACTTCCCTCCCCTGACTGCAGGTGGCCCAAGGTCCTGAGCTGCTCCTGGTCTGCAGAGGGTGTGTGGGTTAGGCAGGATAAGGCTATCTGGAGAGTTGGGGCCAGTGAAAGCTGGACAGGGGCCTGAGGAGGCCTGGGCCAGGTTTCCCTATGCAGTCTCAGAAGCATGTTCTGTGGGGCCAGGTCTTTCCCATCTCTGGGCAGCGCCAGAGATTGATTGAACTCATGTCACAGATTGAGGCCGCTGTCAAGGCTGGTAGGTTCTGAGACGCTGGAGCTTGGAACTCTGGGAGGCCAGACTCTTCCCACCTGGGCAGGGATGAGGCCATCTTGCTCTGGAGGCAGCGGGTGGATGCAGTGATGCCTCTATTCTGCCCTCCCCACATAAGGTCCTGAGAAGGTGCCCCTCTCCACCCCCTCCATCCGCCTGGGCTTCCCTATCACTGATGATAGGGGGTGGGGAGCAGCCCTCTAATGTGCTGATCATCCCAGTGACATGGCCCTAGATGCTCCCAAATCTTTCCTGAGGCTGTTTGTTCCTCCTGGGCTCCCCTGTCACTTTACTCTTTGGAAAATTGAAGCCTGGGGAAAGGTTTGGCTGGATTCATAAAATTAGTGAGCATCAGAACTGAAAAGGTCTTGAAGACCTTTGGATCCAAAATCATTGGCCAGCAGGGGAAACTGAGTCTCAGACATGCAGGTCATTGGCCCAGGACCTCCCACATGTCAAAGTGAAGGGTCTTTCAATCTCTGAAGGGCTGGGTGGTGGGAAGCTTGGCTCTGGAGACCATATAGGGTCAGAGTTGCTCTCTACGCTCTCCTGTGTGGTCTTGGACAAGTCAGCTAACCGCTCCAAGGTCACTTTCTTCAGCTAAAATAACAAGGGAGATTTGAAGATTAAGTGAGAGAGAGAATATTCTTTAAACGTCCGACATACCGATAGTGGACGGCAAATGACTTTTCCCTTATTAATCCTGTCTGCTCAAAATAATCCTGTCTGCTTCTTCACTTTCATCATTTGCATGGTACTCCAAACTTTTCAAATCACATTTCCCCCAATGCTTTTCATCGTAAAAAGCTTTTTACACATGGAAGAGTTGAAAGGATGATTTAGTAAACTTCCTGATTCTATAATGAACACTTCGGTGTATTTGCTTTATCACATTTCTATCTATTTGGCAATCCATCTTTTTTTTTCAGATGTATTTCAAAGAGAGTTGAAGTATGCATTCCCTTAACTCAGAGTTCAATTCAAATCACTTTTGAGTGTACAGTCACAAATGTCTAACCCAGAGCAGGGAAAAAGCAAGGATTGTTACCCCACATTTGCCAAATAAGGGAAAAAAAAAAACCAGAAGTGATATTCTAGGTCTCCAGTCACAAAGTGAGTTGGTAACAACATGAAGCAGAATGGTTTGTAAAACTTGCTATTTATTATTATTGTCTCACCAACCATCCTTCTTCACCCAGTAGCCCTTGAGCTGTTTCTCTGCAGCTCTGTCTCTTCCATGGGGTCCTGGACCTCTTGGCATCCCGCTCCCCTTCCCTACCTCTACCCTGCAAGCAAGCCCCCTGCCCCTCCCTATGGGTCCCCAGGGAGGCTGCTGGGCCAGTAGCTGAAGGAGAGAGGAGGCCACCCTTCTTGGCATGCCTTGCCCCAGGCGGACGTGCTCTGCTACCGAGCAGGCGAGCTGGGAGCTGGGCCTGAGTGCCCTGGCCCGAGTGCTTCAGGGGTTAAAGGAGGTGGCGGGGCGGACTGCTGGCCGGCTCCGGGAAGGGGGAAGGAGGCGGTGCGCCGATAGCCCGCCCGCTGCTGGGGGAGGGAGCCGGGCGAGCAGCGCCCTCGCTCAGTTGCTCCCAGCAGTGGCCCTGGGACCAGCTCTGCTCCCTGCGCCCTCTCCCCGCCTGGACACAAGGCTCACTCACGCCCTCCTCTCGGCAACCAGCTTTCTGCCAGCCACAGCTGCTGCCCCATCACTGCCCACTGCCCCTGTCCTGTGAGCCCAGACACCCACCCAACCCAGTGGCTTCTCTGCCGGAAAGGTGAGTGCGGGGTGTGAGTGTGTGCTCTATGTAACTGGCTGCCGACATTGATGCTGTCAGGACCACGATCAGGGCGTAAATTGGGGGAGGGGGCGGTCAGCCCGCCTGATCCTGTGTCTCTGGGCTAGGTAGCCCCTCAGGGCCGACCTGTCAGTCCCCTGCCTTCAGTGTCTGGTTCTGGCAGGGATGTCTGGGGCGCGGTTGTCCCTGCTCTGAGAGAGACCAGTCAGAAGGAGTTTTGTTTGCTGGAGAAGTTGCTGGTGTCAGTGGCTGCTTGAGACCCAGACCAGCAAGGGTGAGTGGGGAGGGACATACTGACCAAGGCAGGGGGTAGGTTGGGGGATTTAGGCTCCAGGGTCCCTTCCCCTACCTGCCAGCCACCTCAGGGCTGCGTGGAGGAGAGGATGACCACACAGGCATGGGCATTTTTTCCTCTTCATTTCTTTCCCCGCCACTGGCTGGAGTAGTTACTGGCACCTTCTTCCTCCCTGGGGCTCTTTTTGCTCCCACCCCTCATCTCCCAGGGGGCAGCCAAGGCGGCAAATGAGGGTCTGGCAGGTCTGGAAAGGTCTCCCATCTTCACTCCCCTCAGCGTGGGTCCGTGCTCCTTTGCCTGTGGGCACAGGCTGGCATGAGTGCCCCATGCCACCCTCCCCCACCCAGCAGCTCTTACTCCTTCTACACCCCTCTAGGCAGAAATAGCTAATCCAGGTGGTTAATGAACAGACATACGCAGCTGCCTTTCGCCCCCTTCTCCTTCCTCTGTCCCCACTGCTGCCGTCTCCTGCTCTGACCCTCTGATGCCCTGCCTACCACTCCTTTCTGAGCCGGGGCATCCATACAGAGCTAACTTCAGTGTCTGTCTCCCACCCTCAGTTCAGGACCAGGGCCAGGACTGCCTGGCCAGATGTTTTTAGGCTGGCCACTATCCTAGTAGAGGAAACTGGGACGGTGGTGACCGAGTGGTGATCAGGAGAAGGCTGCTGTGCTCCCAAGTCTGATTCCTTACAGGGGAGTGGGATGGGGTTAGGGGACAGGGTAGGTGCTGGCTAGGGGAAGAACTGGTTTCAGGAGGCCAGGACAGGTGGTTGTGGAGTGGGGTGAGGCTAAGAGGGAAAACTGGAAATGAGGGTTCCAGAGTCTTTGGGGACAGGGGCTTCTCTTCTGGGAGCCCCAGTGCCCCTTCCACATGGCAAAGCCAAGCCAGAGGGGTCAGGAGGGAGAGAGGGGAAATAGCCTTTTTCCTCGAGTCTCTGCTGGGCCTCTTCCTGAAGCTGCCTGGGTGGGGTGGGGTGGGGACCACTGTGACTTAGACTTGGTCATAAGTTGCTCCCACCCCTGCCAGCTGGTGGCTACTCCAGTCTCCCCCAGCCTCTCTCTCTCCCCTAGGGCCACAAGGCTTGCTGCAGCTAAGACATCCTCTTCCCTGACCCTCTGTCCTAGGGGTGTGGGAGGGCGGACCTGGACCTGGCTCTGGACGGGGAGCTGGATGGGAGAGTTCTAAGTGGGATCAGTGCTGGGATCCCAGCTTGGGGTTGACCTTGACTCTGCTGCCCGCAGAGGGCAGGGAGTGGAGGTAGTGGGCCAGGGCCTAGAGGGTCTCAGCCAGTCTAATAGGACTAAGAGCCAGGACTTTGATCCAGAGCTGAGACTTCTTGGGTGGCGGAGGAGGCAATCTGGGAACCTCTGCTTCCAAATACCTGGCCTTGAACCCTTCTGGCTCTCCTTCTGATCCCTCATCCAGTATTTCATACGTCCCTTCCCCTCAAAGCCCCAGAACCTCCCATGGGAGTTTCGGTGTCCAGAATTGTAAACACAGGGAGCTGGTGGCCAGGTGGAGGGGGGCTGGGGTGGGGTGCAGATGAGTTCAGAGGCAAGGTTACAGTTTGGTGATCATCTTCTCATTGCTGGTGGACTGTGGCTGAAGCCTTGGAGTTTGGGACCTCTTAGTGTCCTGGTTCTACTGAAGAGTTGGAAGCAAAGGGGCAGGATGGATTTTTGTTTGGTGAAGGAAGGTGTGAAGGAGGCCTCCCTCATAAATAAGCCTGGTGGGTCAGCGGGAGAAGGGGCTGCCTTGTAAGGTAGTGAGCTTCCCTTCCGGGGGGGAATTCAGACAGAGTCTGGACAATAGCATGGAAGGATTCCTGAGCTGGGATGTGGTTAGAAGGGATGACCTTGAAGGTCTCCTGGGATGCTGAGGTCCTGGGATTCTTGGAGTTGGGGAATTCTCTGACACCCGCATCAGGGAGCAGGAAGTCAGTGGCCTCTGGCCTGGGGCGTGGGCGCAGACACTCAGGGTCCTCCTCATCCCTGCCACGTTCAGGGAACAAGGAGCCCGCTACTCTCCCTTCACACCCATTGCTCAATGGCCCACCAGGTTGCCTCAGCTGCTTCCTGCAAGGATTCTGAGTTTCTTCCAATTCCTCCTGTCCCTCTCTGCTCCTTGCCCTGCTGGTTAACCAACACCACAAGGGCTGGAGCAGACCTGTGGGCTCGTGGCCTGGTGTGGAATGGAGCAGGAGACGCATGGCAGACCTTTACCCCTGTCCCCTGCAGAGTCGATGCCCTAACCCCACACCGCTGAGGTGCTAACTGGGGGCAGTGGTGTGCTGTGAGGGTGGACAGCTCGAGCCCCTGCCCAGTTTGGCCCCCCAAAAGGGGCTGCCCCAGCCTGCCTGGGGATGGTAGGCAGCGGAGCCAAGATCAGAGATGCAAAAACAACCAAGGCTGCTCTTCTCTGAGCCTCAGTTTCTGAATTTGTAAAATAATACAAGGTTGTCAGGGCAGCTCAAAGTGGTTTGTGTAACTAACAGCTGGGGGTTCAAGCAAAGGGCGTTGTTCTCAAGGGCCTCTCTGGAGTGTAGGAGGAGCAGGCCACCTGCTCCCCCCTGCCAGCCTCTCCAGACCTGTTTTCCAGGTGGAGGTGGGCCTTGAGAGCAGGGAGGAGAGGCAGGGTGGGGGTGGGGTGAAAAGTTTCTAAACACCGAACTCTGGGAGGCTTGGGCGTCCTCTGATGGAGTGAGTGTCAGGGTCGGCTTCTGGGCTGGGCTCTGGACCTACACCTGCTTCTCCCTACCGCCCCTCCTCTCTGGGTGCCCCGTGATCCTTTTTCTCCTCAGTGGAGAGAGTGAAGGAGTAGGGTCCTGGCTTTGACTAAGGATGAAGTTCTTTCTGATATCTAACTTCAATACCTTGGGACCAGATGAGGCTGCTTAATCAAGACACTCCTTCCTCTGATCTGACTGGGACCCAGTTTGAGGGTGAGGGGCAGGAAGGTGAAATGCTGAGTGTGCCCTTGAGCCTGGAGAAGTCAGGGTCAGAGCTGGAGCCGGCAGAGGCTGCTTCTGACTTCTTGGCTTAATTCTGGGGCCGCAAGTCTCTGATACCCCAGAAAGGAAAACTAAGGTCCAGTTGAGGGATGCATATTGAAGAGGGGAAGAGGAAAGCCCTCTCAGTTACTCGACTCTGAAAAAAGCAAATCAGAAACAGGTGTGCTGCTGCGGGAGGAAGAGAGTGGGTTTGGGACACTTCTGTCCCTGGCAACCCCCCTCCCCTGGCCCTGGCTCTTAGTTTTCAAAGCTATTAGGTGTGCAGAGGTGTGGGCACCAGTGAGCTGGAACGAGGATAGTGGGGGTGGCAGGGCTGCCAGCCTTGCAGGGCCGTGTTGCCTCCCTCCCTGGTGTCCCCTCCATTATGCACAGTCACACGCCGCCCTCCTCTCCTTCCTTTTCTCAAATCGCCTGAAACATTTCCCATCTCTGGGTGGCGGGGGTGGTGCAGGAGGTGCAGCTGGATCCCTGGTCTGCTCCTGCCCAGGTTGGTGACCTTGACCATCTTCCTGCTTGTCTACACTTTGATTTCCCTCAGGGAGGGTGATTGGTCTCTTAGGAGTTGGAGCTTGGGTGGGGTGGGGGTGGTAGGTGGGCCTGAGCCAGTCCCTGGCGCTGCCTCCTCCAGGGTTAGCCTGGGCCCTGTAATCCCTGCCTTTTTAGGGCTGGATGCCTGTAGCTCAGGCCTGGGTGTTCCAGGAGGCAGAGAGGGACTGGCTGAGAAGGGCGGGGTCCTAGGGAGCTGCTGGGCCACCAGGGGTTACAGGAGGGCCTGAGTGGAATGCCATCCTTCTGCTATTATGGGGGGAGGGGCCTAGTCCTAGGTCAGTTCTCCCAGGAAACTTCCTAAGCCTTTTCCAGCAGAGAATGTGTGCTGACTCTGTGTGCTGACTTGTCTTCTAGCCAGATTAGAAGCTCCTTGAGGTCAGCCCTGTGTCCTTTGCCTCCCTGGTGATCCTTACTGTGCCCAGCAGAGTGCTGCTGAGCACAAATTGACTACCTAATGAGGGGCAGAGGGGTGAGAATTTTAGTTTTTTTATTTTCAATTTTATTTTTAATTTTACTTCTTATACAAATTTTAAAGGTTACTCTCCATTTACAGTTATGACAAAATATTGGCTATATTCCCTATATGAATACATCTTTGCAGCTGATCTCACACCCAGTAGCTTTTACCTCCTACCCACCCCGTGTGTTGCCCGCCCCACTCTGCCCTCTTGTAACCACTAGTTTGTTCTCTGTATTTGTGAGTCTGTTTCTTTTCTGTTATATTCACTAGTTTGTTGTATTTTTTAATCTCCACGTGTAAGTAACATCATACGGTATTTGTCTTTCTCTGTCTGACTTATTTCACTTAGCGTAATGCCCTAGGCAGTTTTAATAACAGTTTCTGCCTCATGGTGTGGTTGTGAGGATCAAGTGAGTTAGTTTATTTAAAACACTTTGAACAGTGCTGAGCACATAGTAAGTGCTCAGTAAATGTGAGTAATTATTATTACTGGTGGTGGCGGTGGTGTTCTTCCCAGAGCCCCACTCTGGGCTGACCCTTTCATCTCCTGTCGTGGTTGTTCTACCCCTAAGATGGGAGGGTTATGGGACCAGAGAGCAGATAGAGGACATGGTGGCATCGTTTTCGCTCAAGGGGTCCTACCATCAGAGCCAGAGAAGAGACCTCCTTTCCCCCTAACTCTGTGTCTCTCTGACTGAGGGAAGGTGGGGTGATGAGGGGACATCTCACGGTCTTCTCTGCCCGGGAAGATGCAGTTATGTTTATGGAGGGCTCTGAGAAAGCTGCTAGCACTGTAAACAAGATGCTTATTGTAAACCAGCCCAGGCTCTCCTTCTTGGATTCCTTCCCATTCCCCGATAAGAGTCACCGAATCGGAGACTCTCAGGCCTGGCAAGGACATGGCCTGGCCTCCAGGCAGGCTACTCTTGACCATCCATAGGGGTAGCACCTGTATGTTGAAGTGTGATTCCCTTAATATGCTTCAAGTTGCTGTGTCTTACACCCTCTGTGTCTTTCTGAAATCTAACCTGTGTCCCTCTTGCTGCAACTCTAGCTCAGTCCCTTGGTAGGAAGTGGGGGGAACCACACGCAGCCCTTCCTGTGTGCCGTGTAGCTGGGAGCTTTGACTCCCTGGTAGGGGCAGGCTCCTGGCCACATGCCCTCTCCATCCCAGGCCTCCCTGGGGTCCTTTGCTTCCCGGTGCCCCTGACGTTCCTCATTAGCAGCGGTCAGCCTTCGGGGCCTGCCAAGCTACACGCTCCACCTAGCCCTGGTTCCCACCCAGGGAGGCTGAGGTTGCTCGGGGTCGGGGGTGTGAGCTCCATTTCCGGACCCCTGGCCCGCCCAGTTGCAGCTGTAAAAGGCATTAAGCACTTTTTTTGGAGAAAGAATGGGCTTGGGCTGATGATGTTGACAGCTGGGGAGGGTTCCTGAGCTCAGCCCAGCCCTATCTTGCTTCCCCTCCTCAGCCCCTGCTCACCTCTGCCTCATTTCTAGGCCATTGCTCATCTAGAGGAGGGGCTCACCTTTGACCCTTGACCTTGACAGTAGGCAACTGGTCTCCGACCACCCTTTAAGGGGAGCACTCTGTGGGCTCAGCACTGGGCTTGGTGCTGGGGTGAGAATGGAGGGCAGGCAGAGGGCTTCCAGGGAGGTGTAAGGGAGCGTTTCTGCCTTGGGGTCCCAGTGGCCAAGGGCAGTGGGAGAGAGCAAGGCTCTTTCTCCATGCCTGGACTCTGGACGAGTCCCTTCCTTTGCTGAGCCTGGTGTCCTCACCTGTAAGACAGAGGGCTCGAGAGGGGCTAGGCTAGGAGAGTCTGCAAGTCCATCTCCCTGCCGGAGCCTCCCCTGGTCCCAGACTGCGAACTTCACCTTGGATTGACCTTGCTTCCCTCCCTGCCCCGCCCCCACCTCTGGCAATTGCTGGCAGGAAGTCCTGCTGATTAGGGCCCTAATCACCGGCTGAGACTCCCAGAAACAGCCAAGCTGGTTGAGCAGAGAGGGACCGCCAGGCCAGGAACAGGGGAAGCACCAGAGAAGCTCCCATCTAGTTACACGGACTGGGGTGTTAACTGTGACTGGGGGACACTAGTTGCCCGCTTGGGATTGGGGTTGGCTCCTTGGGCTGGGGCAGTGCCCGTGCACCTGCTGTAGCCTTGTGGCAGCAGCTGAATGCAGCTGGGCACACTTAAAAGCCTTTTTGGGCATTGACCCTCTGCCAGGCAAGGTGCCAGGGGTAAGTCTGGGGCTGGAAAGGCCAGAGAGATGTAGTCTAGTAAGAAACAATGGGAAGTAGACCGAGGGTTTCTGCAAAATGCAGAGGGGTCATCGAGCAGGAAACAGTGTAGATGAGCTGGCAAGTGGAGAAAGCTTCAGAGAAGAGGTGCCATTTGAGATGGGTTTTGAAGGTTGAGAAGGAGTTCTATAGGGAGGAAAAGGGACAAAGACTTCTTCATGCACAGGGGAAAGCACAGAGCTGTGAAAGTAACAATGGATAAAACAAGGGCTCCAGCCCTGTGTCAGAGTTGGACAGGCTTGGGTGACCCTCCCAGCCCTGCTGCTTACTAGCTATGTGACCTTGGGTGGAGCCTCAGTGTCTGCATCTGTATAATGGGGCTAATACTTACCCTCACAGAGTTATGGTGGGAGATGAAATGAGATCGTACTTGTGAAGTGCTCAGCTCTGTGCCTGGCACAGGCTCAGCCCACAGTAAGTGGTTTGGGTGGGAAAGGCTGGCTTTGGGGGAGCCTGGAGATGTTGCTTGGGGTCTGGCTGTGGGAGATTTTCTGAGAGAGGTTAAAGAGGGAAGCAGCAGAAGGCTTTAACATAGGAGAAACAGAAGGAGGGTGTTATTGAGGAAGGTGATTTGGACAGCTGTGAAGGCTGTGTTAGGCCAGGGAGACCCGGTGACAAACCCAGGCCCCTGGAGTCCTGTGTTCCAGTTGCTCAGCCTTGGACTGGGAAACTCCAGAGTCACTCCATGCCCCTGGGCTTGCTTCCCACAGGCTGTCCTCTTCTCTTGATCAGGAGGCTGGGGAAGCACTGAGATCTCCTTCCTGGGAGATCTTTCAGGCTGGAAGAGAGCCCTTTTTGGCAAGGCTTCACACACACGAAGGGCTGGACAGACTGCAGCAGGCGGGAGTGAGGGTAGACTGTGGGCAGCTCCAATTTCTAAGGTGTTAAGAGGCTCCTTTGGGGGGCATCCGTCACCACCTGCCTGGTACCCAGTAGGTGCTCACTGTTTGTTGAGTGAATTAATGAACTAGAGTGTCCCCAGGCAAGGTGGAGGGACCTGTCTACTCGGAAGCAGCAGGTGCCCATCCTGACTGTAAGTGACCTGGTGAGTGTCCGGATAGGGGCTGCCCATCCGGAGCCAAGAGGAGTGTTGAGTGTCTCAGAGGCCAGGTGCCTGGCCCACTGCTGGTGCTTAGTGACCGTGTGGATGAGGGAGCGGGGATTTCAGGAGCTTTAACTTCCCCAAGTGGGGTCTTTTCACGAGGGCGGTGTGGTGTGGTGGTCAGGATCAAAGACTCTGCAGCCACACTGTCTGGATTGGAATCCTGATCCCACCTCTTACAGACTGTGTGACCGCAGACAGCTTACCTAACCTTTCAGTGCTTCAGTTTACTCATCTGTAAGACGTGGGAAATGGAAAGAACCGTGTCCTCTGGACATGCTGCATGAGCCTTGGTTATTATTACTGTATTGGTATTACTATTGTTGGTGCGGAGGGAGAGAGCGGGGCAGGGGCTTCTTGGCAGGGATGAGTGCAGCTTCCCAGAGGGAGGTGGGGGAGCATAAGAGATAGAGGAGTCTCCTCTGGAGGCTTTGAAGAATCCTTGGCGCCTTATGAACTGCCTCTGACACCACACATGGCGCTGCCTTTGCTGTGGCCAGCTGAGCGAGCTAAGCGTGGGAGCGGAGGCAGCAGCCAGGCCTGGATTCCAGGCTGGAGCCCTGGGAGAGCAGGGGCAAACCGGAGCGAGGGGCGGGGGAGGAGAGGTGAGCAGAGACGTGGCCAGGACTCTCCCTAGTCCCCAGCTGGGACCCCAGGAATTCCTTCCATCATCTCCTGCCAGAGGGCCTGGCCTTTTAGCTCCTGGGCCTCTGGAAGGCCTGTGGTTCATCTCCTTGCTTTCGGCAGACTGTTCCTGATGCCCCTTTACTGTTAGAAAGTGATTACTCTACACTAACCACTGTCTGGCTGCAACTCCTTTCTTCCCGCTCCATCTCACCTTCAGATCTCCCATCGCCAGTACTGTGGGATGGGCAGCTGCTTTGCAACAGGAGGGAGTGAGGGAAGACTTGGTAGACATCAGAGCCCTGCCCTGATTCCGGGCAGGGGGAAGGGGCTATGCAGTGTGGTGGAGGGACTGATGGCAGGGGGTCAGGTGGCCTGTTTCTAGTCCCCCTTTAGTACTGTGTGACCTTGTGCAAATCACTTCCTCACTCTGAGCGTCAGTTTTCTCGTTTGTGAGATGAGAGGTTGGAGTTGGGAGAGTTCTCACTTTCTAATCGGTGCTGAAATTCTGCCAAGTCCAGAGATGGTTCTGAACAGAGAGGCTCCTGCTCTTGGGGCTGTTGGAAGAGCTGTCCGCCACGAAGGTGGGGTCTCTGGAGGGTCTGTATGTGCCTAGTGTGATGCCCGCTGAGATGCTGGGGAGGTCCCCTCCACCCTGGGATTGGAAGAGTCTTTGCCCAGTGACTGCTCTTCCAGCTCCATTTCTTGGAACAGAGTGGAGGGCAACAGCTGTCGGGGGCAAGTGGGCCAGAGTCTCTGGGTCTCTGTCTCAGTGATTCAGGTGGGGATGCTAGGGCAGGATTTGAGCTGGTGAAGTGAGGGAGGGAACTGGGCAGATCTGCCAGCTCCCCGTTGGCCGCTCTCAGGGGACAGAGTGGGAGTAAGTGATGTGCTGAGAGGTTGGGGTGCAGAGAAGGGTAAGTAACAGCTGTGAGTAATGGCTCATGTCTCTGCTGGGCAGGTGGTCTTTAGACTGTACAGAGCCATCTGGGGCTCCGGAAATGCTATCCGGAGGCCCAGCCACTGAGTCACGGCAGCCTGAGCTCCACTGCCCCTGCCGTCCTTAGGAGCAGGGGCCGGTTGCACGCCCACGTCCCCTGTCCCCTTTGCCTCTGTGCCTCTCACTTTAGTCCCTCCCACCATCTATACCTCCAATCCCCTTGGCCCCATAGCTGCCCTGTCTGTCTTCTAAGCATCCAGGTGACTTGGATTTCCTGAAGGAGTATAGATTTTGTATTCTGGCTGTCCTAGGCTTGAGTCCCAGCTCAACTGCTCATGCTGAGAGGTCTTGGGAAACTCACTTTTCTTGCTGAGTTTCAGTGGCTTCATATGGTAAAATGGAGTATTGCTTGTTGTGTGTATTGTTGGAAGGATTAAATGGGATACTGCGTCTGAAGTACACAGTACATTGTAAATATTCAAATGAAATAGTTGTCCGCGAGCCCTAAACTCTTGTTTTGCTCCTCCTCACCACGTCCACACCTAAAATTCCTGCTTCTATGCCTTCATCCCATAATTTTCAGGATGCTTATCCTCCAAATAGATCTGCCCCATCGTTCGTGCACATGCCCTCCTGTTTCTGCCATCTTCTGCCCAGCTTCCATTGGTGAGCTTTTCCCATCATCTTACTCCTACAGAAGGATGGGCAGGGCTCAGTGGAATGGGCGAGTCCAAGGGGAATTTGTCACTTGCCTGGCTGCAGAGTGTGGGCAGGCTTCTGTGGGCATCTTGCACCCCCGTCTCCACACGGCTGGTTCATGCTCTCCCCTCCCCTTGTCTGCCCACATGGGTCACTTCCCCCTCTGGCTTCCTGAAATAAGCTGAGCTTAGGGCCATACAGACTGCCCCTGCCAATGGGTGTGTTGATGGAGCTGCTGTGTTCCTGTCTGTGCGGCTCTGCTTGGGGTGGGGCGGGAGGGAGCACCAGGGAGTGACTTTGCATCTGGACCTGGCAGTGGTCCTGTGGCGTGTGTGGGCTCTGTGTGTGCCTCGGGGCATCTGAGCTGTGTGTGTGCAGTGTCTCTGGGTCACCAGGCGCCTATCTGATGTGAGCTCTCTCTCCTGTCCGTTTAAATTCTGCCTGTGTTTTCCCAGCCAGATAGAGCCAGGTCTTCCGCTGCTCCTCCCTCCACCCCCTCTTCCCTCCAGACCTGGTTTCAGATGCGTGCATCTTGGAGGGCCTCCCAGGGAACAAGGAAACATTGCAGGGGGGTGGATATGCGTCAGATGGAGCCAAACAATGCCGGTGACAGCCAGGCCTCCGCTGGCCTTCAGTGCTGGCCTGGCTTCAAGTCTCTGCTGCTGGCTAATTGGGAGTGAGAGGGGGCTTCCTGCGACTCGGCCACAGATGCATTTAAAGGAGCTACAAGGAGCTGGGCTGTCCTGCTCTCCAGACCTCCTGCTTCCGGGGTTCCTGGTACAGTCCATCAGAGCAGATGGGGTTCCAGAACACCAGCCCTTGACATGAGCTAATTGTGCGGAACGATCACACACTAACTCCTCTTGTCGCTGCCATCTGTGGCCCAGGAGTTTTCTACATGAGTGAATTTTCAGATAATTGAAGCTTAAGGTCATGTGAGAGTCGAAAGCTCCAAAGGAAAAAAGGTAAATTGTTCTGATGGGAATCTTTTGCGTCGTGTTATACTGTTCCGAGCTCTGAAACTTAAGGTAGATGGGACCTTAGGAGTCACCTACCTCTTCTTATTCTGTTCTTGTTCCTCAGTTTTTCCTGTAAAGTGGGCATAGGAACAGAACCTACCTTTGGGTTCAAGCGAGGGCTACATGAGTTGAAACACATCAAATGCACGTAGTATGCCTGGTACAATTTGTTGTCCTTTTTTTTTTTTAAAAAAAAACATTTTAATGTTTCTGAAACTGGAATGCATCTTACAATTGAAGTGTGCCTTTGGGGTAACATTTCCTCCTCAAAAGCTGTTGATGGTGCCCCAGACAGTCAAATGGCATCCTTAAGATTAGGAAGCAAGGCTATACACACTTATGGTTTGCAAGGCTCTTTGCCGATGTGGAAGGGAGAGAGACCTGCAGGGCTGACTGTGGCCAAGTTTCAGAAGGCGAGGGGGAAACCCTGATGTCTCTGTGGATTTGATGGTGGCCCCCAGCCCTGGAATTCTCTGGGGCCTGGCTCATCCCACCCTCTCCTCCAGCCCCCTGCCCCAGCCTCCTCTGCCGGCCCCTGGCATGCTCCTCGGCAGTTTCTGAGGCTTCTTGGGTTTCCCCTATGCTCTTAAATTTTTTTCCCATGCATCCTTCCTGCCTCACTGTTTCAGCACAGCTTAGGGTCAGAGACTTTTGTCCCTTCAAGTTCTCATCGAGGGACAGAAACTCTCATGGGGAGTGAGGGGGTGGGGTGGGCAGTCTCCCACTGGGTGTAATTTCTGGAAAAACAGATGGACTTGAGTCCCAGTGAAATAATAACCCTCTTCATACCACCATTAAAGCAGTTACTGGACTCTTTTGTAATTCTCTGTTTACATGCCTGTCTCCTCCACTGGGCCACAAGTTCCCCTCCTGGGCTGGGCCATTCTTACTCCTCTCTGGCTCTCTAGCTGGGAACAAGGCACTGAGGGGCCCTTGATCACTGTTGTTGAATGAATGCATGGTTTTGCTTCCATACCCATCATCTCCCCCCCGTCCCCAGATCCACTAGAACCTTGACCACAGACCACAGCCCTTTCCTTGACCAGATTCTTCTAGGAACTTCCTAGAAGCTCTGTTTTCAGTGCTGGAGCCATGTCACCCAATCCCCTGCTTCAGAATAAATGGCCCTTCTCCAGGTGGGGAAGAAGGGCTGGGGTTTTCCCTGCTCTTTAGATCTCAGGAGAAGGTCACCTTGAAGTCTGCTTTTTAGACTCCCTGTTCAACGCCTCCACTTCTGTAATAGAGGTCCCATGTTCTCTGGGTCCTCCTGTAGTAGAGGTCCCGTGTCCTCTGGGTCCTCCAGGCTGGGTCCTTCAGTGGTGTCCAGCTCCTCAACCTTCTCACATCCCTGTGTAACCTCGGTAACCTCTCTCCTCTCTTCCTGGCCCCAGCTCAGAGCCTCTTTTCACCTTGGTCTTCTCTATCTACCTCTGCCCCCTGACATCTCCTGGGCCCACCCACCTCAGGGCTGTGCCCTCTGTGAAACTCTGCCTGTGGCCCCCGGCTGGGCAAGGTGGTGTGGTCCTGGGCAGAGCCAAGGCTTTGGGTGCCCCCAAAGTAAAACCCTGGTTCCATTACTTACTGCTTGTGTGACCTCAGGTTAAGCATGTGACCTGCCAGAGCTTCATTTCCCCATCTGTAGAATGGGTTGATAACCCCTACCTCAGAGTGTACATGGGGAAAACCAAACTTGAAAGTGGTTTTTCCTGGCTGGAGCAAGGGCTTGGAAGTGGAGAGGTGAGAAATGGGACCAGAAAGAGAGACATGGCCAGGTCTCAAGGGCTGTGAGGACCATATTAGGGCACCTGGACTTTATCCCATGGAGCTGGGAGCCTCAGAAGGATCTAGGCAGAGGAGTGGCATGACTGGATGCGCATTTTAGAAATAGTTCCCTGGCTGCTGAGTGGAGAGTGGATTAGAGGGCCAGGGCTGAGGGCAAAGAGGCCTGTGTTAGGAGGCTATTGCAAGAATCTCCATGACTAACGGGACTGCGGGTGGTGATGAAGGGGCTTGGAGAGATATTTGGGTGGAGGACTTGGCTAGGCTTGGTTGGGGCAGGAGGAGGAGTCCAGGCCGACCCTCAGGTTTCTGGCTTAACCACCTTGGGTGGCTAGGGGTGGGGGAGTGGGGCAATTGTCAGTGACCAGTGGGGGAGCCCTGGAGGGGGCAGAATAGGGGCAGGGCTGTGAGCCCAGGATGCTGACCAGTGTCAAGCCCTAGGCCCAGTTGTGCCTTCTCGCCCCTGCTGGTACTTCCCTGCAGCCCTGCATGCTCCAACCTTGTCATTGCTGGCCCCTGCTGGACCCCTGGCTTGACCTCTTGTGCTCCCAGGAGGCGCTCAGTACCTGTTTGCTGAACTCAACTTCCGATTCTCCTGCTTGCTAGAGTTTGCTTGTGAGAAGTCTGGCTTGGTGTGCAACCACACTGACTTTGGGTGTGGGCAAGTGTGGTCCCTGAGCTGGGGTTCCAGTGGAGGCAAGATCTTCAGAAAAAATATTCTGCCACCGGCTAGGTGTCCAGCGATCCAGATGCTACCTTATGCCATCCTCCAGACAGGCTCCGAAGGGGGCCGGCTTCAGAGGGTGGGGCCCCCTCTCTCTCAGTGTGCTCTGCTAGGCCCACCCCACCCGCTCTGCTGCTTCGGGGACCTTCTAGGGAGGGCTGGTCTGAAACACCACATTCCAGAGGGCTCCAGAGGGTCGGGCGCACGAGGCCCTCCCCTTGTGGGGGTTGGGCTGTGCAGGTCAGGGCTGCCGTGTGTGTGTGTGTGTGTGTGTGTGTGTGTGTGTGTGTGTGTGTGTGTGTGTGGCTAGCAACTCCCCTGGCTGGAGAGCCTCATCTTAAGTGTGTTACAGGACCTGGAGGCTGGCAGGGGCTGGGGTGGCCAGTGGGTGAGGCTTGAGAAGAGGCTCCTGAGACAAGAGGGATGACTACGGTACAGGGAAGGGGGCAGCTGGAGCTTGAGGGGCAGACTGATAGGGTCAATGGTCCAAGTGGATCCTGGCCCAGGAGGATTTGGGGGAAGGGTCGGGGCTGGGGTTCTGGGAGCAGTGCCCCGAGCCGGCCCTCTGGGACTCCCTTGGGTCTTGTCTGCCTGGGTTCTGAGTCACAGACTGTGCTGAGTTTGGGAAAAGAGCCGGGCCCCATCCCTGCCCCCCAACTGGCTCCCCAGCTGCTGAGGGGACTCTGAGCTGGGGCATGGCCCCCGCCCCTCATCTCGAGGTGTCCCTGGGAACAGGCCCCTTCTTGCCTCCAGGAACTTGATGTACTTCCTTTCCCGGCCCCGAGCAGAACTCTATATAAGGGAAGGAAACAGCCAAGCAGGCCGGGAGCGAGCTCTGGTGAGGATAGGAGGCCCGGAGGAGGGGCACAGGCCTGGGAAGGAAATGGAGTCAGGGCAGTGGCCCCCTCTTCCCTGGGACCCCCCTGCCCAGGGCTGGAAGCTCAGTCTGGGAGGCCGGTGCCTTCTGGCCGTGCTTGGGGCTCTGCCTCTTTCGCCACAGTTATTCTGCTTGCTCTGTCTACACACCCCCACCCACATCTCCCACAGCCCTTTCATGGCTGCCTGACTGGGAGTGCCCTCAGGTCCTGAAGGGGCGCACACTCACCCCGACCTGGCTTCGAAGCCAAGCCCTGGTCCACTTGGCCGGGCCTCTAGCCTGCCCTTGCCTGGCTGGCTGGGCCTCCTGGGGCCTTCTTGGTAAAGCCCAGTGGACTTGTGAGGTGAACTCTGAGGTTCTGGGCTGTCCACAGATGAGGGGTCATCTGGCCACGTCCTCGGTCATGGGCATGCCTGCTGGATCCCTCTAGCATCCATCTGCATTATTCTTGACCCCTCTGGTGTCACTTCAGTGACCAGGCCTCAGAGGATGGCTGCGTTCTGGCCACAGGTTCCTCGGGCGGGACCCGGCGGGTGAGCAGCAGGCAGAGCTGTGGGCAGGATCCCGGCTTTGTGAAGGGCAGGAAGGGAAGTGGGGGGCCGCCTGCCCCCAGAGTGGGGGAGTGGTGCCCTGTCATGCTCTGGTGGGGAAAGAGTAGAGGCTGGAGGGGCATCTGTCCAGACGAGGTGGGGATGAGTGTCTCTAGGTTTTAGGGTGCCTGATGACCCCTTGTCTCTAGGCTTCCAGGCTCCTCTCCAACCCCTTTCTCCTTCCCCCCATTATTATTGGTGTTACTGCACATCTCCTGCTTGCCTTAAGCTCCCCATCCTTCACCTCCCCCTGGTCCCTCTCCTACTCAGGCACCTTCAGTGGCTCCCCAGGGCTGAAAGTCTTAACTCCTCTGCTGGACATTGAGAGTGGCCCAAGGTCCAGCCTGGAAAGAGAGTTTGTAGCCAGTCCGCTTCTATCACCTCCTTTGATCTGCCCTTCAGTACTGTTTCTTCCCTCCTGCCCCCCATCCCGTGTCCCAGCCAATGGGGCTTCTTTTAACATATGAAGCATTTGCACCTCTATGCCTTGTTCCTGTGGTTATTTCCACCTGAAATGCCCTTTCCCCATCTCCATCTTCAAAAACCTTATCCAAGTACCTCGTGAGCTCCAGGCTCTGAGCAAAGCACCAGAGCTTCTCGATGAAAATGGTGCGTGTGCTTCCTGCCCCTGTGGGGCTTCCAGGGGAAGTGGGTGAGACACACAATAGAACAGTGAAAGCCTGGCTGGGGTGTCCCTCCTCCGAGGAGTCTGCCTGGGATCCCTGAGCTCTCTCTGCGCTCTCACAGCCCTGGCACCTCGACCACGGTGCAGCCTCATCCAGCTGTGGAGGCAGTGGGGGCATGCTGGAAGAGGCAGATACTGAAGGCAGGCTAGCCTGGTGGTGGTCCTGCACTGTCACTTGGTAGGTGTGCCGTCTCGGATCTCACAGGATTGTTGAGGGGTCTGCCTGAGATCCTGTAAGATGAGGATGCTAGTAAACTACCTCAAGGGGGTCATAAGGAGTGAAGGGATAATATAGACCAGGGCTTAGAACAGTGCCTGGCACCCAGTGAGTGTGCAGAAAATTTTAGCAACTACCACTTCTGCTTCTGCCAACACTATTACTTTTAGCTGTTTGACTTCTGGGAGATGGCATTGAAGCCAAAGTCAGAAGGATGAGAGGGCTAGCTATGCAGACAACTGGGCCAAGAACATCCTGGGCAGAGGGAACAGCATATGCGGAGGCCCTGAGGAAGAGCAGAGCTCAATCCCAGGGACTGAGAGGAGCCACCTTGTGGGTGGCTTTGGGTCCCTGACAAGGGGGGATGAGCACAGAATGATGGTAGGGGAAGACGGCAGGAACCAGGTTGTACAGGGAGCTCTCGGCTTGGGCTGGCTGCTGTCGGGTGCTTTAGACCCTCATGTCCTGGTAGTCTCCAAGGCTGTGCCCTGTTGTTGGCATTGTGCCCAAGGACCTTTGAAGTTCAGAAAATACTTGTGGGTGGAGGGCTGATGAATGTCAGGCATTGACCCTGATTGAGCCTGGTAACACTCACATCCCGCCTGCATCCCTGGCTCTCTACCTCGCAGACTCCGGAGATAAGCCGTTCTGCTGCATTGGCCTTGGGCAAGTCATTACCCTTTTTGTGACTTGGTTTCTTCATCTGTGAAATGGGTTTTATAACAGTATAGCCCATATATTTTTTTTATTAGGATCAAATGAATCCAAGAAAAGGACTTAGGACAGTAACAGACATATCAGCACATCCTGCGGGCTTTTTGTGCTCTGTGGAAATTGGTGTTCATGGGAGAATCAGCACAGCAGAGAGGGCAGGAGCACGCCTCTGTCTGGAGCCAGACTGCTGGGTTTGCATCCTGCCTCCTCTGCTGGACAGTTGATTAACCTCTGTGCCTCTGCCTTCTTATCCACAGAACAGGACACTCAGGGTTGTTGTGAGAATGAAGTGAGTTAATTTACTCCAAGTACAAAGCACAGGGCCTGGCATGTAACAAGTGTGATGGAAGTTATTTGCTGCTGCTGCTGCTGCTTTTATAGTTGGCATATTTTTCAAAGAGGAAAGGCTGAGCCTCGGGTCCACCAGCACCCCTGTGTGCAGATGGGTTGTGGAGGTAGACCCAGGGGGAGGAGGCTTACCTGAGGCCGACTTCCTGGGCCTGAATTCTGGAATCTTGTGCTGTCAGCCCTGGGGAGGTGAACGGTTGGCAGGGTTGGTACTGAGAGTCCCCGCAGACACTCCAGAGGCCACCTCATCTGCAGAGGGAGGGTTCCTAGCTGGGGTCCCCAGGGGGCAGGGGGAGTGGTCACTGCCAACAGTAGGAGTCTGGGGCCACAGGGCATGGGCCTGAGTGGCAGGGGGCCCTGGCTCTCCCTGGCACATTCCAGGCTCCTGAGAGGGTGGCCAGGGGCCAGGGTGCCGGAGGGAAGGAGAGAGCCTTTTAAGGAAACATTTCTCTGCTTAAAAGAGAGAGAGAGAGAGAGAGAGAGAGAGAGAGAGAGAGACAAGAAACATTGAAACACACAACAAAGTTAGTGGGCTGGCTGTCCGGCTGGCCCTGGAATGCACAGCTGTGGGCGGCGGGTAGGGGAGGCCCACTGGGGGCAGCAGGCCACGAGGGGGCACCAGGCATCAGGCCTTTGGACTGGGGGTCCACAGCTGCCCCTCAGATCTAGGGGCTGTCTCTGCCTCAGGGGGGACAGGGAAGGGGACCTGGGGTCGGGATACCTGGGGCCCCATTTTTTCCACTTTCTTAAGGTGGTGCTGGGGGAGAGACACTTGTCTATTCTGACTCTGCCTCAAAATGTGTCTGCAACCCCCTCCCTCACTTCCCCAGCCTCCTGTCCCAAATGGAGACTAGAAACTCACTCTGATATATTGCAGGGGAAGCCAATGGCGGTGGATGGGACTTGGCTGCGGCTGGGAGGCTCAGGCAGTAGCCAGTGGCATCCCCATCTTTTGCAGCTGATCCCCTATTTAGGTTCCCAGCTCTGTTCCCTCTCTAGCTCAGAAGGAAGGAACAGAGCAGGGTTCTGTCCTGTAGATTGCACCTGCTCCTACCCAGGGCCTGAAAACCCGTGGGTGATAGAGGGAACAGGGGATACTGGGGGCCTGGCCCCATGAGGTTGAAACCTATAAGCCCCAGAATGGGATTTGGGGCTGGGGGCTACAAGAGACAAGGAGAAGGCCACTGCTAGTGTGCACCCTACACTTCAACAGGAGGTATAATAGTACTACCTTACTGGGTTGTTGAAAGGATCACAGGAGTTAATGTGGGTAAGGCATTGGTAATAATGTCTGTCATGTAGTACACATTCAGTATGTGTTATATGTTGAAGATATTGTTCCCGTTTTTTTGGCCTCATATGTTACTCTCCCAAGTCCTGGAGTAATGTGACTTCAAGCAGTCCTCTGCTTGAAATGAGTTGGGTTAGGAGCCTGCCATGTGACTGGGTCAAGAGCCCACGGATGCTAACTCCTAGCCTGTCCACCCTTTCCAGGGCTCAGGCCACATCGTCCTGCAGGCATGGTCCCCTTCTGGGCTGCTGTGTCAAGCCAAGGGAGCCTTTGGGCTGGCTGGACGACAGAACGGGGTGGGTGGCGGGAGGACCAGGCTGAAGGTGAGGTCTTTGTGAAGAGCTGGGGCTCTTCCGGCTGGGGCTATAGGCTGTCACTGTCACTGCTCCACTGGGGTGGTGGCTGGGATGGGAGGCCGGCTTGCTCACTGTTCCAGGAGGGGGCCATCCCCTCTTTGGCCATCCACGGCTTATGTCCAGACACCCTCAGGCCCGGGGGGAGAGCTTCCCCCTCCGTCCCCTCTGTAGGCCTCCTGCCTGGTGTTCGGGTCGGGAATTGGAGCCAAGGTTGAGGTATGAGCTCCAAGAAAAACGTGTCCCAGCTAGAAAAAAGGAGCACACTGAGTCTCTGATAAAGGCCCCTGCTAATTGTCAGGGTAGTGGTTTGACTGCCCGGCCCCCAGAGAGGGAGTGTTATCTCAGGATATGAGCAATCCAGCCCCCTCCCTGCCCTCTCCCTCTGTCTTGAGGCCACATCACCACCCACCTCCCCGCATCAGAGATGAAGATGAGGATGATGACTAAAGTTATAGGTCACACACCGAGGGTGCTTTCACCCTTCAAGGCCTTCCTCATCAATTAGCCAAGTGGCCAGCTCCCTCTGGAAGAATCAGCGGGGTCCTCCACCAGCCTGTGCCCGCACGCTTTGAGAAACTTTGCCAGCTGTTTGCAGCTCTGACCTTTGGGTGAGCTATCTTGGCACTGGGAAGAATGAAGAAGGTGACTCTTTCTTTTCTAGAAAAATGGTTTTAAACATTTAAAAACATTTAAACATGGTTTTAAAAAATTTAAAACAAATCTTTCCATATTATAGAAAATTTAGAACATGGAACCAAGGAAAAAGAATCTTTATTCTTATTACCTTAACCCTGGTGCTTTGACCTCCAGTCATTCGGCATATTTTTTACAGAATTTAAAAACTGTGACATCCTTTCATTTTTGCCTTCTGCTCCTCCCCCTCCCACCTGAGCATTATTGCCTAAGCTTTTTTCCATGTTGCTACATGGTCTTCCATCAAATTCTCCCACTGGAGAGTGTCAGTGTTTGTGAGTTGAAGGAAGGGGTGTCTAGTGTGGGATGGGGAGAGTGGAATGATCTCAGGAGGCCCTGGTTTTCTATGGGGATGAAAGATCTAACCTTACCCCTTCTTTCTTCCTCCCACAGGTGGCTGCCCCCTGTATTCCTCCATCCAGCCATGAACTGGTGGTGAGTGACAGTCCATCCCCTGCCCTGCCAGCCCCACCTCCCCTCTTTCCTCAGCTCCCTGCTGCAGCTAACTTTAGGCCCAAGCATGCTGAGTAGCCCCCACGGGTGCTGATCTGTTAGGTAAGGAGGAGGAAGGGGCCACGTCCCAAGGCCGAAGCTGGATTGGGAGGATATGAGTCATGAGGTCCCTTCTGATGAGATGTGAGGCCTTCTATTTCAATCTTGAGACTTACGTCCTTGGAAAAACCCATAAAAGGGCATCTTGCCTGTCTCTAGGCCTGGCCAGGTGCCTGTTGTCCTGGGGCTTGCGGGACCTGGGGATGGCATCTCCTTCTTCCCTGGTCCCCTGTTAGGTACCCTTCGGCCGGAGGCGGCGGGGATGGATGGCATGACCCACAGAATCCATGTACCCGGGCCGTTGCTCACATTTATTCGGGTGGCCTGTTCCACCTCCAGGCTCCTTGGCTGACTCTGCTTTTTCGTTCTCTCTCCACGTCCCCCTTCTCCTCCCTTCCCTAGTCAGGCTTCCAGAAAAGCATAGGGCAAGACTTCTGTGAGTTATGGGCTGTCGAGAGGGGCCTGCTGCAGACTGATCCCAGCTGGGCTGATTTGGAATGTTGGGAGCTTTCCCTCTCTGCCCTCTCGCTTCCTTCTCACCCTTCAGAGATCCCTCCTGCTCCCCAGCCCAGCCCTGGAGGCTGCGGAGGAGGGGCCTGCCTGTGTGCAGGTGCGTGCTGCTGCCTGTGCCTGTGCTCAGGGGTGTGTCACGGAGGACCCCTGCGGGCACGATCTGATCGCCGGTGGCTGGTGCGGAGGTGCCTGTGGTGACACTGATGTGGGTGGGAGTCTGGGGGAGGTGGCAGAGGTGCCTCTGGGCCCAGGTGGTTTCGGGTGTCTGCATCCCTGTGCGGTAACTTGCCCAGCCTGGATACTGGAATCTCACTCAGGTCACCTGGCCTTCTCTCCTCTAACACCTGTTTGCCATGTGACAATGCGCAGGTCCCGCCCTCTTTCTGGACCTCAGTTTCCCTTTCTGTCGAAGAGAGGGGTTGCACTAGATACTCCAAAGGCTTTCTCAGTGCTGATAAGTATTCCCTCGATTCAGGGTCCTTGATGGAATGAAATAAAGTATGCAAGAAAAGATTATGCAAGAGTGCTTGTGACTCTTAGCTGTCTCGAGGACCCAGAGCAGTGTCACTGCCCTCTGCCCTCCTGGCCCAAGCCCTGCCCAGCTATTTCCCTTCCTTGCTGTAGCCCCTCTTCCTGGTCTCACTGGGCTCAAACCCTTCTGGGCCTCAGCTCTCCCTGGCTGTGCCGCTCCAGATGTGGTGTGTTATTCGCACAGGGCCCAGCCGAAGGTCGTCTGACAAGAGTAGGGGATGGGCGTGGGATGCTGTGGGAATGAGGCCAGCCTGGTTTGGAACTGCCAGGGAGAAATCTCTCTGGGACTGTGGAGGGATACCATGGGGAGGAGGGTAGGGAGGAGTGGGGAGGGGTGAGGCTATGTCTCATCATTTCAACCCAGCTGCCACTCACTTCGCTGCTGAGAACAGAATGTCCTTGGCTGGTTTGGGATGGTTAGGGGGCTCCGGGGTTTAAGGCTGTCCAGGCAGAAGCCAGATGCATGACCTCTGGGAGTCTCGTGAGCTTGTTTATGTGAGAAGGGGTCAGAGGTTGAGACAAAAGGGAATAGGTTGGCATTCCAGCTGGAGGCCATGTAGTTAGATACCAGAAGAGACTCCTGCCTGAGCGAGGTTGTGGAATCTTCCCTTCTTTGTGATATGCCCTACCTGGATGGGGGAGCTCTGACCTTTAGGGAGGTTGGATCAGCCATTGGATGGTGGAGTTTCCCCACCTGAGTCAGAACCTGTCCCCCACCCCTCTTCTAGAAGCTCCTTCCTTTACTCACTCTGCTGCAGCTACCTGGCCTTCTTGTTGGTCCTTGAACATATGAGGCATGATGCTGCCTCAGGGCCTTTGCACTTGCAAAGCTTTTCGCATGGATACCTGTCAGGCTCTTGCCCCCCTCCAGGGTCTTTACTGAAGTGTCAGATTTCCCTTCCCCCAACAACCCTTCTCGGGCTTTTTTTGCCCCTTAACATGTATCACCATCATACTTGCTTATCTTGTTTAAAAGGCTCCCCCACACCAGCATGTGAACTCTATGATACAAGAGGTTTTTTTTATCCCTTGTGTTCATTGCTGTATCCCCACTGTCTGGCACACAGTTGGTGCTCAATTCATGTTATTGAGTGGCTGGAAGAGGCCCTTCAGCCGGATGCCTGGCACAGGTTAGGTGCTCAATAGACAGGACTGTTGTTGCTCTTAGTCCCTGCTGGTGGGCGGTGGGGGATGTGATGGGGGCCCGCCTCCAGCTGGAAACTCTGCTGCCTTCCCTGGGGAGGGAAAGGGGCCCAGGGGAAGCTGGGAGAAAGTTTGGCTTCCCCCAGAGAGCGCTGAGCACCTGTTTCCTCACGGCAGGCAGGCAGGCCAGTGCTTTGAGCAGGTTCACAAGAGGGAGGAAAGGGCGGGTTGTATTTTTCCTTCCTTTTGCCTTCGCTGCCTGCCCTTCAGCCTCTGCAGCGCTGGTCTCTGGCCTCCCCGCCCCCTCCCTCTTGCCTCACACTGTGTGTCTGCCTGCTTGTCCTGTGTTCTCCACGCCTCCAGCTCTCCCTCTCACCCATCTTGCTTCAATCCTACCCCCCTAGGATCGGACCGCTCATCCCTGGGCACGGGATTTCTGCCAGCCTCTGGGCCCTGCCGGCCAAACACATCTTCCGGCCTGTGCCAGGCCAGCCAGGGCACAGTGGCTTAATCTTCAACCAGTTTTTGTCTTACTCGACAGATGTTGCCCAAGCCCTTGGGTAGAAGGGTCACCTGCCTCCTGTGGGGTCCACGGGTTGGGGCAGGACGGAAAGGGGAGGGGGCATGTTTGCCATGGACGGTCCTGAAGCAGCTTTTCTTAACATCTGAAAAATAAGAGTCAAAAGGAATTTCCAGAGGGTGATGGCCAGAAGTGGCCAGTTCACCAAGGTTGGTCAGATGTGAGCCCTCCTGCACGCGTGGTCTGGCACCAGGAGACCTGGGCTAGGGGAGAATGTGTGGGCGCTGCTTCTCCTCCGCAGGCCAGCCCCGTGGTGCTTGAAACGTCCTATGGAGTGAATCCCATCGAATCACAGGTCGGGGTGGAGAGTGCAGCGGGGAGGTGAATGGGGAAATGGGAATGCCAGGTTGATTTCCTCTATAGCAGTAATCAGAGCAACAGTGAGAAGTTAATTCTTGTCTAGAACTTTCTCTTTGCAGACCTCTGTTCTGAATGCTTTACAAAAAAAGTAAACTCATTTATTCTTCAAGACAAGGCAATGCGTGTGGGGGTGTCTCAGACGGGGAACACAGATGAGGCTTAAGGCCACAGAGTTATTCAAATGGGGAGCTGGGATTTCAACTCAGTGGCTGGGCGCCGGGGTCCACACTCACGACCGTGATCATGACAGGCGTGACTGGCTTGCACAGCAGCTGTGGTCTTCTGAGCCTGTCCCCTGACCCTGGGCCACTCAAGCCCACAGTGACTTCGGCGGAGATCTAAACCCATCCTTAGGGAGAGGAGCAAACTGGAGCTCAGAAAGGCCAGGTGACTGGTTTGCAGTCACACACAGTGGCTGGGGCTGGGGCAGGAGTGGGGTTTGTATTCCTGAATCTGCTTTCTCCCCAGTACCCTTGGTGCTTGCTGCTGATGTGAATACCTGATGTTGCCAGGCAGACTTCCCCCGCATTTCTTATTCTAAACAGTACCAGCCGTGAGTCCATCTAGCTAGCTTCTCTGTTTGCCTGGGGGCCTGGGATTTTGGGGAGGGTCTATCCATCTATCTCTCTGCCACCCATCCCACCAACAAACGTTTCCTGAGTGCCTACCTTGTGCCAGGCACTGTTTTCAGGCTGGAGCTGCAGGGTTCTTTTCTGCCAAGTACCGGGGCTTCTGGAAGGCAGGTGAGGATGCAGTGGGCATGGAACCACAGGACTGAGAGGATTAGATGCTATCTAGTCAAATCCTGCTCTTTCTCAGGTGAGGAAACTAAGGCCTTGAGATTCTTTTCTACTCTAATCCATTTTTAAAATTGTGGTTTGTTTCACTTAGCATAAGGATGCTCAAGGATGAAACCTCAATATTCACTCATGTTGTAGCTTGTGTCAGAATGTCCTTCCTTTTTAAGGCTGCATAATATTCCATTGTGTATATATGCCACATTTCACTTATTCATTCACCTGTCGGTGGACACTTGGGTTATTTCCACATGTTAGTTACTGTGAATAATGCTGCTATGATCGTAGGTGTATAAATAACTCTCCAAGTCCCTGCTTTCGGTTCTTTTGGGTATGTACCCAGACGTGGAACTGCTGGACTATATAGTAATTCTGTTTTTGATATTTTTTTTTTGGAGGAATCACCATACTGTTTTCCATAGTGGTCATACCACTTTATATACCCACCAGTAGTGCACAAAGGTTCTAATTTCTCCACATCCTCCCTCATACTGTTTTATTTTATGTTTTTCTTTAATTTAATTTTTAGTAGTAGCCATTCTAATGGACATGAGGTGGTGGCCCTGAGATTTTCAAATGACTTTCTCAAGGTGCACCTGTATCAGATCTGGGGTGAGGAGGTTGGCAGGGAAGCACCTAGAGCCCTTTAGCCCCCGTGCTGCCGTCTTGCTGTCCATCAGGGAGAGTGGCCAGCATTTGCTTTAGTTCATTTGAACTCCCTGCCCTTATGCGTTTCATCCAAGGGCACTGAGCCCCTGGGTAGCCATCTTTGGGAGATTCTGGAAAATGGAGCAATGTCAGGAGAGATGAGCCCAAGAGAGACTTGACTCTCAAAGGAGAAGGCAAACTCTGAGCACTGCATTCCAAATAGGATTCCCAGAGTGATGAGGGAAGCTGGAAACCCCAATTTGTGCGCCTCCTAGGCTGCTTAGTTCGGAGAGGGAGAGTAAAGGCAGGCTCAGAATGGGAGTGAGTGTGTTGAAGGACACCCTGGCTTACTTCGTGTGGCTCTCCAAAGTCGAACCTTGTAGGTGGAGGTTCTCATAAAGAGGAGGAGACATGGATGTAAAGGAGAATTTTCTAACACCTACAATGGCCCATCGGGGCTGTCTGTCACTGGAACACATCATACTCACTGATGCCTATTAGGATGCAGATGGGAGGTCCCCTCTCTGGGAGGTGCTTGGGTGGAGTCCTCAGGGCCCTCTTAGGCCCTGCCCTTAGGCGGGGCTGTGGAGGGATATGGTTGCATGAATGTGCTGACCACCTCTCCTTTGATCCCCACTGGGAGAAGCTCCAGTTGGGTGAAGGGGGATCCTGTGGGGACCCTGTTCAGTGGGGAAGAGAGAGAGAACTCTATTGTGGAAATGAATTAGTGCCCGACTCGGGGGTTCTGACCAGAGGCAGCCTTGGGGTCCAGGGAAGGCAGCAATCCATCTGTGCTACGCTGGTTGAGGCGTCTGCCTCCTCTTCCAAGTCCAGTTTAAGACCTGAGCAAATGGAAGAGAGGAGGGAAGGAAAGAGGGCCTTCCCGAAGGTGGCAGAGCTAAAACAGAGATGGGGTAGAGCCTTGGACAAATTATCAAGTCTGATGGGGCCAGAGCAAATCCAGAGCCCTTGCTAGGGGAAAGAGGGTGCCAGGAAATCTTGTTCACCTTGGTGGCCGTGGCTGAGTGCTGGTGAGAATAGACAGAGAGTGGGAATGGAGGCAGGAGGCAGCGTGGCACGGTGGTGGGCAGTGAGGAGATGGGAGCAGAGCCTGCCAGTAGAGGAGGGGAGAGGGCAATGGAGTCCACTCGAGGAAAGAGGGGCCAGATAAGGGAGGAATCCAGAAGCCGGGTTGGGGAACTTGAACTCAATGAACCACGCGTTAAGGGCCATTGTGGGTCCTTGAGTGGGAAAGTGACCCAAAGTGGGGTTTGAGAGCGGGAGTCTGCTGCCAGCTGTGGGGTGTGGCTTGGTGGCGAGAGGTTTGCCAGGAGAAGGGCCAGGGGGACCAGATGAGGCTGGTGCAGGTGCTCAGTGTTGGGTGGAGTATTTGGGCAAGGGCAGACAGAGGGGCGTGGAGGAAGGGTCCAGGAAGCACAGAATCCCAGGGCCCTGGCTGAGGGGTGGAACAGTGTTCGTGGGGAGTGTGGCAGGAGGGGGCGAGAAATATTCCAGCCTGGCTCAAGGCCAGCCTGGTGGGCGTGTGTGAGCAGGACAGGGTGGGGGGTGGGGGTCCAAAGTTACCCAACTTCAGCAGCCGGGAGTTGGGTGCTGAGTCCCTTGGGGTGGTTTGAGTGGGGAGCTGAAGACAGGAGTGGGCTTGCCCAGGCCTCTCCCTGGGGGTGCAGGGAAAATCAGGCATCACATTCCATTTAATCACATCCAGCCTGTTTTTTCACTCTGGTGGCTTCAGCCTGCCCGGGAGAGAATGTGGCCCCTGGAGCAACATCATCCAAACATTCATGGGGCGCAGGCTGCTGCTGCCCTCCCTCCAGCCCCTTGCCCTCCGTGGTGATGCTCCCACCTCTGGGATGTGGGAAATCACATGGAGTGAGGAGTGAACATGGACTTTGAGGTGTAGATCTGAGCTAGTATGGAGCTGGCTAATCTCCCTGGAAAATGTTTCTTCATTTGCCAAGAGGGATTCAAAGTGCCCCTCTGCTACCCTTGCTGCACGTGTTTTTGTTATTACCACGTTGCTGGTCCCCCGACCCCCGCTGGCTGTGGGGTTGGTCTGTGATGTGCCTGCTGGCCATGCTCCCTCTAAGTGCCCCATAAATGGAGCTTCCCTGCCCTTCCCTGCCCTTCCTTGTTGCTTTCAGTCCTCTCTCTTCATCTGTTTAGGGTTCTATTTTGGGAACAAGTGAGCCTGGAATAACGTGCTCTGGATCCTGGGACAGAGGACATCCCAGCCCCCACCGGCCCCACCACCAGTGCCCTTCCCCTTCTGATAGGCAGTGCTGCCCTGACCTCACAGTTCAAGTCCCTCATGGCAGTTGCTGTGATGTCATGGGGTCTTTTTTGGCCTGAAAACTGCCTGGATTCCAGGCCTCCCAGGGGGCAAGAGTAGGGAGAGCTGGAGAGGTGGAAGTGGGGAGGGTGTGAGGAATTTCTGGACGGAATGTTCCTCCGGAGGCTGAGTCCGCATTCTGCGCTGGCCCCCCTCCCCCTAGTCCAGGGCTTGGGCACCTCCCCCCACCCGCTATGGCCCTCTGCCTTTTCCTTCCTCCAAAACAGCAGCCCACAGATAGATTTTTTTCCCCCAGCCCACCCTCTCTGCAGGCTACCAACGTGTCCCACCGTGTGAACCTCCAGCTCTCATCCCAGCCACCCCAACCTCCATAGGACAGCCCCTCCTCGGGCCCACATCATTGGGGGTGGGTATGCATGGAGAGGGCAGGCGTATCTTTTTTTGGAAAAAAAAAATCGAGGAAAGGATGTGCAGCTTCCCTTATCCACCCTGTGGTTCACAACCCCTCACATTCAGGAAGCTCTCTCTGGTGTCCGACTCCAGTCTCTCCTACTGCAGCCTGTTTCCTCCTCTTCCTCTGGAAGTGTATTGAAGAAGTCTCTTCCTCCTGAGGACCTGAGACAATTAGTCTTTAAGCTGCAGAAAGCTTGTTCCCAATAGGAGGGCAGTTGATTAAGAGTAAGTGGAATTGAAGGTCATGGCCAGGAGAGGAGACAGCATAAGGGGGATGTAAGGAGCAAAACCAGCTCTCCTACCTGCCAGCTGTGTAATCTTGGCCATGTTATTTAATTTCTTGGCCCCTCAGTTTCCTCACCTGTAAAATGGGGTAACCCTGTGAACATTATGAGGACTGATGATCATGAAAGCGAAGAGGCCCATATTAAGCCCAGGGCATCATTAGTACCTGTTGAGTAATTATTATGATTGCAGTAACATTATGAAAAGGCACCTGCAGACCAGGGCAAGGAAGAGGTAAGGCAAATGGGGACCCTAGGGTGCAAAATTGGAGGGGGTATCACTCTCAGGGTTGCGCACCCTGACGCTGAATGCCTCCTTAAATTTTTTGCCCTGAAAGCCTGAGTCTTGTCCCTGCCTTGCTGTGGACTCCCCGATTTGAGACTCTAGAGCAGGAAGATCCATGGAGAGCAAAGCCTTGCTGTCAAGTGGCACCAGGTCCAAACCTTGAGCTGGATTTGAGTTGTCCTGCCTAGAGGCTGGGGCATTCTGGAAGACCCTCGCGGCGCAATGAGTCAGCTGACCTCAGCTCTGGAAAGTCCGAGGTCCTTAAGATCCAGAGTTTGTCCTGGGATTGGGCAGTGGGTGGGGCCTGGCGGGGGTGGGGTGCCATCTTTGTTTGGGCTCCATCTTCTTCGTCTTTCTGCAGCTGAGCCTGTGTGTGGAGGAAGAACAGAGACTGCCAGGAGCTACCCAACTAACCCTGCCTGCAGGCTGGCTGGGGACAGGCTGGGGGTCAGTGAGTGAGTTCATTGGTGGGCTTTACTGGGTGCCAGCCTGAGCCTGCCATGAACCTCACTGTGCGAGGCTGGGCGGGTTATACCTACACCTCTCTGCACCTCAGTTTTCCCATCTGTGAAATGGGGAGGGAGCAGCTGGTGTCTGAGTTTTCCCTCAGAGCTGATGTTCTGAGGAGTGGTGTGCAAGGATGGGGTGTGTGTGTGTGTGTGTGTTTGTGTGTTGTGTGCTGAAGGTAGGGTGACAGCTGAGGCCTAGTGGGTCTCTGCCAGCCATTGAGCTCTGGGGCTGTGGCCTCAGGAGACCACAGCCCTGATGGTCTGGGAGCTTCCCTGGAGCATACCCAAACCTCCCTGCAGGGCCTGGGGCGGGGTGACCTCAGGGGAGACCCCCCCAAACCCGGCCCTCCTGTTACCAATTCTCTTTCCCAGTAGCCCCAGAGTTGGCAGTGCCTGGGAAACAGAGAAGCAGGACTTCAATCCCAGGAGGACTGGGGTGGAGGGGAGGGGCGGGGAGTGCAGCTTGCAGGCTGGGCGGTGTTTGCAAACACTGCAGGAAAACACTGGGTGTTTAAGTCCGAAGGGGTTTTTGGAAATTTTTAGTTCTTCAGAATCCTCACCACCAGTACATTGAAGGCAAGCATCTGATGGCCGGCCTCCAGCTGGCACGGGGATGGGATGGGGGCTGACGGGCTGGTGCTCAGATGATTGCTGGCAGGGAGAGAAGTTTCTTTTGCACTGCTGAGGCCTGTGGTTTCTAATATTGACTCCTTGGTCTGCACTGTGCCAGACCCAGGAGGGGCGGGGCAGGAGGGTCAAGGTGGGGCAGGGTGGGGTGGGGTGTCTGGGAGAGGGCCTGGCCCTGGGCGTGTGCGGGTGGAGATGATAAATAACAGCTCCCATTTACTGAGAGCGTCCTAAGTGTCAGGCCCTCTTCTAAGTGCTTTCTGTGCTTCATCTCACTTGCTTCTCACAAAATAAGGCCTTGCAGTCTTGCCAAAGAGCAGCAAGGATAAAGTGACCTACCTAAGGTCACAGAATTGGTAGCAGAGGGAGTCAGGACAAGGCCTGGCCATCTGTAGCCAATGCTGTTGGCTTAGGCTAGTGGTTTTCAAAATGTCATCCCTGGACCCGGAAACCTGTTAGAAATGCACATTTTCAGGTCCCTCCATCCTCTGCTGGATCCCACCCGGTAGGGAGGGCCCAGCTATATGTGTGTCTGTCAACAGTCCTCTAGGCGATTGGAAATTTGAGACCCCCGGCTCTCACTCTGCTCTGCCTAGAGTTGGGGTCTCTTGGGAGACTCCCCAGAGCAGGGCGAGGAGCTCTTAAGGGCTTGTAATGGGCCTGGGACAGGTACTCTGTCTCCAGTTTCTCCATCCCACCTAATTTCTGTCTTTCTGACCCTCCCTATCTAGGGAGGCTGGTGACTGTGAAGAGGGAGGGTTTTGGAGCTGGGAGATCTGGGTTCAGATCTCAGTTGTGCTGTGTAGACTCTGTGCACAGAAGGTTCCTGCAGGCCTTCTCCTCCCCACAGGAGGCCAGAGCAGCTCCAAGAGGAGGCAACTGGGCTGCCCTGCCTCGCCGAGGGGTCTCCACCTGAGCATCCTAGAACCCTGGACCAGAAGAGACAGGCGGCAGGGTGTGGTCAGAGGGCTGGGGTGGGCTGGCACTGTTTCAGAGCACTCCCCTGGGTGTGGCTAGGTGGTGGTTGGAGGCTGGGGGAGACCCTGGTCCCAGTTGTCAGGTAGCTCCTAGGGCTCAGTCTAGGGCAGGGATCCCCAGGGGTTTCCGGGAGGCTCATTTTCCCCCTGCCCAGTGGCCTGCGGCTCAGGATTGTGGGATCTGGGGGCGGCTGGGTGAGGATTAGGATGGGGCTGGGAAGGGGCAGAATGTGGCATCTTTACTCCCCCTCCAGAGCCATCCTCAGACTCCAGGTGGGCCAGCCTAGCGGGGCTGAGGGAGGCTGGCTGATGTGCCTCCCCACCTCCTACTCTGTTCTGGACCCCGTCCTCCCTCAACCGTCCCAAGCTGCCTTGACCCTGAACTACACAGGAGGTTTCATCCACCTGGAGAGAAGTTTTGGCCTCAGCCTCCCGTCTTCCCAGCAGGAGGGGTGAAGTCTGGGCCCCTTTCATACAGAGCATGACTGCCTTTGGCTCAGCCCACTTCCTTCCTCCATGCCCATCTTGGCCCACTTCTCCTTCCAGATGCCAGGGCCTTTGAGGTCATTCTGTCCATCCCCCTGTCTTCAGACATGAGCAGCTCACCCTTAGGTCCCAGGGATTGGATTGGGCGGATGCTCCTCATTTTGAAACGCACTGTCTTAACCTGGTCTACACTCATCTCGGCAAAGGCTTGTTTCCATGACCTTGACAGCTGTGCTCACGCCTCCTTGTAGGACCCAAGGGCCCTTCTAACTGAGCTGGGAACGGAGGCCTGGAGACTGTGGCCAGGAGCTGGCCCTGGCACGGGGAGTTTCTCTCTGGTGATCGGGAGTCTGAGGAGCTCACGTTTCAAGATGCCTTTAGTAGGAAGCACTTCTGTTGGTCTGAGCAAGGGAAGGATGGCACCGGGGTGAGGGACAGCCCAGTCCACAGGCGTTTATTGATGGCCCGCTCCACATAAACCGCAGTCCCCAGCATGAGGGACATGGCAACTGAGTTGGTAAAAATGCTGCTTTGACTCTGTTTCAGAGGCAGGGTGCATAAGAGTCGTAAGTAAAACAATAGTTGGAGAATTAGACATCTTCCCATGATGAGATTATTCATACCCTGAAGACCAAATAAGTGGCACAGATCCTGGAGGTCCAAGGTGTGAGAGAGAGCCCCCTCTTGCGGGGGTGTTCAGGGAGGGCTTCATGGAGGAGGAAAAGAGAGGAAGCAGTTCTACAAACAAAGGCTTGGATGTGGGAATAGCAAGGGGTCTGGATGGAGCAGAGCTTTTGGGCATGAAAGCAGGTCTGTGAGGGGGCTGGGCCACTGGTGGGGGTGGCCCTTGAAAGGCCACTGAAGAGAGGACGCTGGCAGGCCCCTCACCCAGGGCTGCTGCAGTTTGATACAGAGCACGAAGTGTAGAGACCCAAGATGGGGTTCTAACCCGTTGTCCTTCTTTGTAGTCGGTGACTTTGGGCCACTCATCTAATTTCTCCTTATTTGTAAAGTGGGGCTCAAAGCTAGTAATGTAGCTACCTCACTGAGTTCTTGTGAATAAATGAAACGGTCAATGTAGGTGCGCTTACCTGGTGTGTGGGAACAAGAGTAACTTACTTGCTCCTTGCTCCTTTTTGGCTGTCTGAGTTATTGGCCTTGGTGAGGTGTGTCCAGCTGGATGGTTCGAGTACTAATAGGACAGTTTGTCATTTTCCAAACTCTGCCCCCCAAGCTTGGGGTCAGCGCATCTGTCTGAGTCTTGGCTGGCGCCATCGCCGTGCCTCAGGACGCTTTCTGCCCATCACAGCCACTGGCCCTGGGGAGAGAGCCAACCTGGGGAGGTTTGCCCTGAGGCCTCATGCTGTTTCTCCTTCTGCCCACAGCCCGTCAACACTGAGAGCGCTCCAAAGAATGTAGTGGACACGGTGAGTGATGGTGGGGGGGAGGGGGGGGCGGGGTGGCCGGAAAGCAGAAGGAGGATTGGGAGGAAAGTGAACAGATGTGTTTGGGGACACTCTTCTGGAGTAGATTTGGGGAACTTGAGGGAAGGGTGGGGACATGAATGACGTTGGGAGCCGGACATCTGACCATCCCCTTGTGTGTTTGGAAATGGACTGCAGAGGAACTAGGCTGGGGGAGAGGGAGAGGCCAGTGGTTAAATGTGGACTTCTTTATTAAATATGTAGAATGTGAGAAAGCCAGGCAGATCTTTCCAAACCCATCTCCCTGACTTAGCAGAGAGACACTTTCCTCAAGGCTGCGTGGAGGAGGCAGGGAAGGAAGTGAGTGAGTCCAGCAGAGGGAAAACTGAGGCTGACAGCTGAGAGGCATCTCTTGGCCATGGCCAGCATGGAATAATGGGCTTGGAGACTGAGGACTTGGGTTTACAGCCTAACTACTCCAAGGTTCTATTTGTGTGACTGTAGGCAAGTCATGAACCTGTCTGTGCCTCAGTTTCATCATCTGCAAAATGGGAATAGTAATAATGTCCCCGAGGAGAGGTCAGGAGACACAAATGGAGGGTGTGATTAGCTCTGAGGAGCCTTTAGTGGACAAAAAGATTCTACGCAAACAGCCGAGCCCCTTGCCAGGCCCTTCTGCCAAGCTCCTAACCCGACCACTGCCACACCCAACTGGATAAAGACCTGGTAACTTTTGGTGACTTTCCTTGATCCCCCTCTCTGACTGCCTTTTCTTTGTCTCCAGGGAGAAGGAGCCTTCCGGGGTGGAAGCACACGGAAAAGCCTTGAGGAAGAGGTCAGTATAGGCAGGAGGAGGACAAAGATGCGGCCGGGCCCCTGGTGCCTGAGGTGGGGGGTGGACCATGTCCCACACTTTTGTTTGGTGGGGCCTCCCCTTAAGGCCCGCTTTCCAGAAGGGCAGGCAGGGGTTGCTCAGCTCAATTACTGAGCCAGGAGAGGGGCTGGGAGGGTGAGCAGGCCCCATTACTTGGGTACTAGATCCCAGTCTTAGCTTCAGCCTCCAGCTCAGCTGGATCCGGAGCTCATTTGCCATCACTTAGGCGGACTCAGTGCTGCAGGGTGGGAGGAAGGAGAGAGGGGGCCTGCTGTGCTGTGCGAGGCCTGGCTGGGTGGTGAGCAGTCACCAAGGTAAGGACCAGGGGAAGGGGCAACGCCGCAGCAGGAGGAACTAAGGGCGGAGATGAAGAGGGACTCCCGGGATCTTAGAGGGAATCGCAGGCTCTGCTTCTCTGGAGAGAGGAGGCTTTGAAAATGTCCTAAATGCTGCTGGTTCAGGAGGAAGCTGGAAGATGGTTGATCTCTCAGGACTCCTCCTGCCCTGCGGTTTTGGTGGAGGGTGATGGGCAAATTCCTTACGTGGAAGGACCTCAAGGAAGGCAAGAGGAGCTCTTCCGGGACCCCGCTTCCAGCTGTGCTCGTGTCTGGGCTCGTTTTCACAACCCCAGGGGCAGAGGCCCGGCCAAGTTGGGCCTTTCTCTTTCTTCCCCGCCCTTCTCTGACAGTTTGCCCCTCTGCTGGCCTCTCCATCCTCGCCTGCCCTGATCTGCAGAGGAACAGGGAGTGGTTTTGGCGGTTGGCACGGGGGGAGCTGTTGATGGCATGAGGCCCTATCATCTGACAGCTGCCTGACCCACGGCAGGGAGGGCCTCAAAGGAAGGTACTGGGCTCCCGCGGGCAGCCACACTTCTGTGGTGAGCCTGCCGCTGCCGCCACATTGCCCAGGGGCAGCCCTGCACAGCCAGCCCTGCGAGGTGGAGGTGTCCCAGGGGCTACACAGAGCCCCTCCAGGAGGAGCAGGACAATGCCTCTCAAATTAGTGGGGAAGGCTCTGTTCAAGGTATGCATGGGTCCTGTGGGCACGGAGTACCCATGCTGGTGTGGGACCCTTGTCCGAGTTTGTGATGTTTCTGGGGCTGGGGTGCAGGGAAGAAATTAATTTTTGTGTACCTACTACTAAGGATTAACTAGCTTAATGTACACAAGGTGTATAATATGTGCTCAATAAAAATGGGAGCCATTCTTCTTATTGTTATTTTGGCTAAGGGCCAGGAGCTGGGCTGGGTCTTTTTTTGATCCTCATGACATCCCACTGTGGCAGATGCTGAGACCCCATTTTATAGATGAGGAAACAGAGGCTTGGAGGGGTTCACTGACTCGATAAATGTCTTCTCCATCCCATCCCGGGACGGCTGCCTGGATCTGGTGTTTCCAGGACTCTTGATCTTTGGCCAAGGGACAGGGTGACGGCGTGTGAACCAAGCCATTTAGCCAATGATCTGGACACTCTTATAAGCTGAATCCTAGAGCAGTTGTTCCCCGCAACCCCAGCCTCGGCCAGACAGATTTTACAAGGTAAAGCTGCAGCAAAAGAGACTGAAGTCAGACATCATGAAGAACTTTTTGGCACGAGGATATGTGTGACCTTGATCCTGGGAGAGAAAGAGATTGCTGTTTAGTTGGGATTAGGGGTGTGTGGTTTTTTGTTTTTTAAGGAAAAAGTTCTGTTGATCTGGGATGAAAGTGGGTATGTCTGTGTGTCAGCAGTGGGTAAGGATGCCGTCTTGTCTGGATATGGGAGAAGGGACATGATGAGTTTTGCTCTCGTTCATCTAAAGTTGTTCATGAAAGACTAAGCGAGTGAGCAGATTCCAGAATGGTCTGGATACCGCAGAGGAGGAGAGAAAACCTCTCCTGAGGTTCCCAAACACCTGTCCCGGGCTGAGTGATCCCAGGGTCACCGAGTCGGTCCCCTGCCCATCCACAGGTCTTTCCTGCCATCTGCCCGGGGTGAGAAGACCACTTTTCAGGGCAGCATGGTTGCTGCCCTGGGCCTGCTGCTGTGATAATAATGTGCCTGTTTGTTGGGCTGCTTTCCTGTCTCTGGCCTGCCGCCCAGGACTCACAGGGCAGGAATGGCTGTTTTCCTCTGACGGGGTTGGTGTGTAGCAGCGTTTGTGGATGGTGTGCTGTGTCGCACTTTGTTTTGGAAAAATCCAGGCTGGTGGGCAGGAAGGAGAGAGGAAGGGGTGTGGCTGGAGGGGCTGGTGCGGAGGGGAGGGTGTGGTTACAGCCCCCAGAGGAGACATAGGGATGGGGAAGGGCCCTTGACGTAGATTGGTCACTGATCTCTGGCTGCTTGACATGGCTCCTGGCGTTGCTTCCAGACCCTCCTCCCAACTGTGCCCCCTGGGGACTTGGGCTCAGGAAACAGCTTTTCTTTTGGTCCAGAGCTGTAGTGTTTGGTCTGTGGACCTCAAAGGAAGGCAAGACTCTTCCCACACAGTCATTGCTCCAAACCAACCCCGCCCAGATCCTGGGGTTCCCACTCTTGCTGCGTGGTGGTGGGAGAGGAAGAGAGCAAAAAACGGAGCCGAGGGTCATAGATCTTGAGCTGCTCAGGAGTGTCTGAGCGGTGGTCAGCAGCTCCCACCTGCAGTGAGGACTAAGGCCAACAGAGTTGGCCTAATCTGCAGCAGGAAGGGCGAGGGTTAGATACCAGGAGGAACTGCCTGATAGTAAGAGAAGTAAGACACCGTTTCGGGAAGGCTGTGGAATTTCCTTACACAGTGTCCTGTAAGCAAAGGAGAGACTTGTTTCCTAGGGAGCTGGATCAAAAGTCCTATTATTGGTCCCTGTCTTGGGAGGGCCAGGGAGGAAGTTCAAACCATGTGGGTAAAGGGCTTTGAAAGTCTTGGAGAGGGAAAGAATGGGATTACCGGCAGACAGAGAGCTAGTTTTCTTTATAAAATAAAATCTTTGGAGTACTCTGTAAAGCCTCCGGTAGTTTCTCCCAGAGGCTCTAAGTGGAAAGGGTCAATTACATGCGATTGTGTTGTACCCATTTTACATATTGGTCAAAGAGACCAAGCGGCTGCTTCTCACACTGGCTGCGTGGATGAGTATCTTCCTTTGCAGAATATAAGCTCTCTGAGGTCGGGGGCCTCAAGCACAGCCAGTGGACTCAGTGAAGTTCACTACATGAGGGAATGCATGCAATGATGGGGAGGAGAGGGGACTGCATCCCTCTTGAAAAAGGCCTGTGTAATGAGGCACGCAGCGGAAGGCTGTCTCCAGCCCTGTGTGTGTGAGGTCACTGTGTTTCTTGAAGCGTTTTATGTTGCTCACATCCCCCTCCCTGCCCCCCAGCCCTTTTGTGGTTCTCTGTTCTCCCTGTGACTCTGTGTCCACCAGCGCTCAAACAGGTTACCTGTGCAAGTCTGCTTTCTGCCAGCGAGCGTCACATGCCCGAAAACTTTGCAGAAAACAGGAAGCCCTGTCAGTTAGAAGGCGGCCCAGTGATTCATCAGGGGATGACCGTCCAGCTGTTCGTCCCTGTCCTCCACGCTGGGGTCACTGTCCAAGGCAGCTTCCTCCCGTTTCCCTTCCCCGGCTGGCCCAGCGGAGCAGAGCCGGCTTGGACTTTGTCTTATCACCTCTGGAGGCGGCATGGCCAGACTCTGTTAGGGCCAAGTTTTTATTTATCTTCCCTGGCTTTTTTGGGGTGGGGAGGCTGAGGAATGTGGAATGTTGTAACATTGGGAAGGGGGGTGGAGAAACGGGAGCTGGCTCTCTGGCCCTGCTCATCCTCCTTACCCCTGTGCCCGTGGAGGCTCCCGGCTCCCCTCAGCTCCCCCGTCCCCTTGCCAAGCCTGGCTCAATATCCCATTGTCTCCCTGCAGCTCCCTGGGCCTGGCCCTGTGATCCTGGCCACACCTCCAGCCTTGGCTCTGGTTGTGGCTTCCAGTTGTTAGAAGCAGCTGTGGTGGCCTCCTCCAAACAGGGCTATGGATCAGCAGCAGACGGAACCCGAGGGGCTATTTATAGCAGGGTGGCCCTGGGGCCTGGAGCGGGGCCTAGGGCCTGGGGAGGTTCAGCGGCTCCTCATCAGGGGCCAGTGAAACGGAGACGGATGAAGTGTGGGGTTTCTGCGTTCCTCTGGGTGGGTAGTTTTGGAACAGCCCGGTTTGGGTCTTGAAAACCAAACACAACTCAACCCCTCCTTACCGCCCACCTCCAACCCCCCACGCCTGACTCATGCAAACCCGAGTCCTCAGGGCCAGGAGAGCTGTGGAGACAGAGAAACTTTCCGCCCCGACAGTCCCACTTGGCTGTTTCCTCCTGCTGCTGCCTCCAAGGCTGAGCTGTTCAGAGCTGGGCGGCAGCCCAGGCGGAGGGGACTCTGGCCACAGCCTTCTTACGGGAGGCTGGATGGAGGGGCCTCCTCTTAGTGGGACTGCCCTGGCTTTGGGCTCAGCTGGGAGCTGGGCCATGGAGCCCACCCACCCCTGCCTCGTAGGCGCTGCTGGACCTGGAGAGGGCTGAAGGGGGCTTCTCTTCTTGCGGCCCCAGTGGTCCAGCCCGAAGTCAAGGTGAATCCTGCCAGTCATCACTGTGGGGGTGAGTTACTGTGGCCTTGGTTTCTCCTCTCCTTGGTGGGATTGTGGTCCTGCCTCCTCTGAGACGTGAATGCGTATTGGTGGTCAGGAAAGGCTGGTTCTGGGGAGTCTCAGGGATGTTTGGAAGGTGCCAGTGGGCTCAGAGAGCTCTGCCTGAGTCTGGGAATCTACCAGTTGGTGTCTGATTTGCGTCGAGTGAGGTGGCTGAAAGGATGGGTGGCAGCTGGTGATGCTGGATTTTGATTTTCTGTAGAGGTGAATGTTTGGTTATATCTCTGACTCCCTTTTTAATTGTCCTTGATGTAATAACGGTACCAACATCTAAGTGCCTTCTGGGCACAGTTCTTTTTGATCTTCAAACAACCCCATAAGGATTGTCCCGTCTTACACGTGACATTTCAGAGGCTCAGAGCGTTAAGGAATGCAAGGCTGCCCAGCAGGATGCTGTGGGACTCTGACCCTGTGCTTTCATCACTGAGCCATTGGGATGTCCTGGGATATACTGGACACCAGCTTGGGTTCCTTGGCCTAATTTTGTACAAGTTGATAACCCTGGGAAGGGGAGCGAGTGAATGGGGGGTGGTGACAGATGCTGGGCAGTGGGTCCTTAGGAGTGTGATTTGCTGCCTAGCACTGGTCTTGGTTACTGCCAACCATGCCTGATTTCTTCTTGCCTCAAAACTTTTGATAGAATGAGCCGGTGTTGCTGCTTTAAAGGAGAGAGGCGTGTGGGCTGCTGGTGGTCGGAGGAGAAATGTTCAGAGCTAGGCAGAGGGTGGCCAGCACGCTCATCTTTCCTTCTTTCATGCTTGCGATCTCTATTCTCCACTTGGGGTTGCTATTCCGATGTCCAGCGAATCAAGATGAAATGGGTTTCCATCAGTTTAGTGACAGTTTTATTGAGCGTGGACTCAGCGGAGATAGCAGGTGTGGTGCATTTCTCAGCATTTGGGATTTCCTCCTTGTCTGGGGAAGGAAAGCCTTCCCCTAGGGAGGCTCGCAAGCACACGGGCACACTCACGTGGGATTGGCATTGATTGCTTTTGGCTTTGGGTTGCTGTGTTGCTGGGGCTTTAGGGTGCCTGGGCTGGAATTCTGGCAGAGGTAGGAGAGGAGAATCTGTTTGCCCATGGTCCTGACTGCTCCCATGGACAGCTCTCTGCTGCAGTCTTGCTGTCCTGCTGGCCTCCTCCCTAATGCTACTTCTCTTCTCTCTTTCCCAGGGCTCCACCAGAGTCACGCCAAGTGTCCAGCCCCATCCCCAGCCCATCAGGTATGCCTACTGCGGGTCAAGGGGTAAGGGTACAGGCAGTGAGGTCGCTGTGGGTGTTCTTCACAAGTCATGCCTTTCGGTCTCCGAGACTGAAGTCACAAAGCCACTGGTAGGGAGCATGGGCAGACATGAAAGCCGCAGGGAGAGGATGCAGGTCGATGCTGCTGGGAAGCATCATGTTTTGCATTCTAGCTCGAAGCCAGGCTTTGTGTTGGATTCTTTATTGACCAGCATGATCCTATCAAGCCCCTGCAACAGCCCTACAAGATAAGTATTTTATTCCCATTTGGCAGATGAGGAAACTGAGTCTCAAAAAGATGAGGTGACTTGTTAAATGTCACAGAACCACCAAGAGGCAGCTCTGGGGTTTGCACTCAGTCCTGGCTGGCATCGAGGCCCCTGCTAAACCCTGTTCCTCTCCATGGGCAGAGGTTTCTGATGTTGGAGGGTCATTTATAAAAGGAAGGTTCTCTATCTGGCTGGGCTGGGGGAAGGAGATGCACAGGGGACTCAGTGCCTTGCTCATCCATGATCTCTTTTTCCTGCGCCAGCTTCTCTAATTTTCCAGCTGGGGCGCTTCCCTCTCTGCCTCCCCTTCAACCCCGAGGCTTCCGAGATGAGTGAGAATCTGGCCCTAGGGATATGGAGCCCCAGCGAGAGAGGGCCTGGAATGTAGCTGAAGCTCCCAGTGGGTTATAGTTCAGGCTCCAGCTGTCCACAGAGACTGGAGGGCCCCTTTAGAGGATCCCCTTCTCTTGTAAGCTGAGAGTCATTGTGGGGTGGGTGGGTGAAGAATGTAATGCTAAGGTTGTCCAGGTGGGGGCGCGGTTCTGCCTTTAGTAGGAACCCCACTCCCAAAGGCTGCAGTGAGAAGCTTGCTTTAGGGATGAGGAATGGCTGAGAGGTCAAATTCAAAGTGGACTCCCAGCCGACTGACCCCTGCTCCCTGCCATTGCCACCACAGAGAAGCCGTTCATCACCCTTGGCTCCCCTTTCTCCAAGCCCCGTCTACACAGTTGGGCTCAGAGCTAACCCTTCTGGATTCTGCCCTGGTTTCAGCATCCCATGGCTGCACTGTCCAGTGCCACCGTGTCACACTGAAACACCTCTGTGGTATTCCTCCTGCCGCCCCTCTAGTCTCAACTTTACCCCACTCTAGTGAAAGGTTATCAAAATGAACTGTGAGTGTTGCTCACCTTGGAGAGAGGGGGGAAGCAGGACACTAGGAGGCTGGTGATGGGGTAGGAAGGGGAGGGTGTGAGGTGCCCCCACAATGGAATGCCAATGTCCCCATTTCCCCTTCCTGTCAGGCCCCCAGTGGTACCCTGGACCCTCCCTGGAAGGGAAGCTGGGTGAGGTATAAAGGAGCCCCCACCTCCCCTCACCCAGTGCCCAGCCCAGGGGGCTCCCCACCTCTCCGAGGAGCTCAGATGGTGCTGGGATGTCTGGGGGCCACCTGCCACCACAGCACACCCTCTGCTTCCTGGGCCCTTAGAAATCAGGGCAGTCAGTGGCAGGAAGCTGCCCTGGGAGGTGGTGGGAGCTGCCAGAGGTGGGGAGACAGGCCAGGGAACAAAGGGCAGGAGTCGGCCTGCCTCCGGGGAGGGCTGGAATGTGTGCTGTGGTCTGGCTTACCTGGAACCCAGGTGAGCGTGTCACCTGAGCTGCCCCTTCCCCTGAGGGACCTCCCCGCCCACTCCACAGCTCGGAGCAAGGGGAGGGCAACAGAAGACTCAGCTCTGGGATGCGAGAGCACCCAGTTCAGGCTCTCCTTTCTCTTCTGGAGCTGTCCCTGTGTCCTTCGAGAAGCTTCTGCCAGACCAGGTGGCCATGATATATTGGGAGGCTGAGCTGGACTCCTGGGTTCCTGGCTGCTTCTGGCTCTGACTCTGAACTCTGGGATTACAGGCTGAAGGCAATACCAACAGGACAGATGAGCACCTAGGACTGGTGTCATCACTCCTCTGTTCTGAGATGGCCTGAGATCCTGGCCAGCTCCTGTCCAGCCCTGTTCTCTCCGGCACTCCCAGACTGGCCTTGCTGGCCACACTGGCCTTGCCAGGGGAAGTCTCTGGCCGTGGCTGTGGGTCAGGGAGCAGCCAAGCCCCTGGGTTAGATTTGGGGGCCATGTCTGATGTGTTGAGGGTGCAGATACCCTGTCCTTGTCCTGGGGCCCTGGATCCTGGTCTGGAACCCCTCTGCCTGCTGTCTCCCCAGAAACATGAGCGTGAGCCGGACCATGGAGGACAGCTGTGAGCTGGACCTGGTGTACGTCACCGAGAGGATCATCGCTGTCTCCTTCCCCAGCACAGCCAACGAGGAGAACTTCCGGAGCAACCTCCGCGAGGTGGCCCAGATGCTCAAGTCCAAACATGGAGGCAACTACCTGGTGAGGACGAAGCGTCTAGCCTGCTGGCCTGGTGCCCCCACCCTTTCTGCTTGCCACCTCCTCCTGCTGGTGTCCCGACCCACCTGCCCCTGAGCCAGCTCTTCTTCCCTTCCTGCTCCTGCCCTTGGCCCCGGGTGTCTCTCGTGGCCTGAGTCTTCACTCACTCACCAGCCCAGCTCTACTGTAAGGGGTGTATCTACAGCTGGGATGCAGCACCTGGAGCCAAGTTGTGTGTGTGTGTGTGTATGTGGGGTGTGTGTACGTGTATGTGGCGTGTGTGTATATATATATGTATGTGTGTTGACCAGGAGGAGAGAACAGCAATAAACACTCACGTTATTGAGTGTGATGAGCCAGGCCCTGTTCCAGCTCCTTTCCGTACATTTAAACTTCACGACAGCAGTAGGAAGCAGGTTTTGTATGAGCACGGAGGGATGGGGTATCTGCCTAAGGTCCCAGCGTCAGCGAGTGGCAGGAATGTGACACTGTCAGTGCCTCTGAGAAGTCTCAGGGCAGGGTTGTGGCAGAGTGTGTCTGAAGGGACCTTGGGTTGCTAACACTGGGATCGTACCTGGCACAGGAGACTCACCTAACCAGTGTGGAGGAAGTGGCCCCGTGGTCTCTGATGTCAGAAAGGCTGGCCTGGGGGATGGGCCCTGTCCTGGCCCCAGAGGAGGGAGCAATCCACTTTACAGGGAGGTATGTGTGGGCTGGACCCGCGGACCAGATGGGCCACCGTGAGGAGCTGTCCTGGGATGTCTGAGCAAAGACGGGGTGTGAGGCTGTATTAGGTCCCAGGGCCACAGTAAGAAATTACCACAAATTAGGTGGCTTAAAACAACAAGATTTACTTTTTCACAGTTCTGGAAGCTAGAAGTCCAAATCGAGGCATCAGCAGGGCTGTGCTCCCTCTAAATCCTACAGCAGGGGCCCTGCCTTGCCTCTTCCTATCTTCTGGTGGCTCCTGGTGGTTCTTGGTGACCCTGGGCTTGTAGTGGCATCGCTCCAGTCTCTGCGTCTATCATCACATGACCTTTCTTTCCTGTGTCTCTGTGTGTCCTCTCCTCGTCTTATAAGGACACTAGTCATTGGATTTAGGGCCCACCCTAAATCCAGGGTGATCTCATCTCCAGATCCTTAACTACTTACATCAGCAAAGGATCTACTTCCAAATAAGGTCACATTCTGAAGTTCCGGGTGAATGTGAATTTTTGTGGGACACTATTCAGCCCTCTACAGAGGTCCATCCATCAATTCTGTTGGGCATTCTGGCTTTAGGGGGAGGGTATAGCTCAGTGGTAGAGCGCCTGCTTTGCATGCACAAGGTCTTGGGTTCAATCCCCAGTACTTCCATCAAAAAATAAATAAACCTTATTACCTCCCCCCAAAAAGAAAAAAATTGAAAAAAAAAAAAAAAAGAGCCTGGCTTTAAACATCAGAAAGTTCTGGGTTGGAATGCTGGCTCTGCTTTTACTATCTGATCTTGGCCCTTAGCTGCACTAAGAATTAAAATTTCCATCTGTAAAATGGGTCTAATAACCCTCCCTACCTCTGTGGTTGCTGAGAGAATTAAGGCAGCTGTTAGACGTAAAGTCTTAGTACGGCCTGGCAGGCTGCAGACACTCAAGTGGTGTCTGTTTTTAGCAGCATAAGGTATGTTCCATCTAAGATCCTGCCAGATTTCAGGAGTCAGGAATCTGTAGGTCTCTGCTGTCCTTCACATTCCAGACCCTGTGGTCTTCTTCTCTCCCCAGAGACATCACAGGGGTCTTTGAATTTCCCAGGCCATGAGGTGGATATGGGGAGTTGCTGGGAGAGGGGTGTCAAGGGTCTGAGAGGGCCCACCCAGCGTGGGTTTCACTCTTGGATGGAGGGTGTCCGACCACAGAGCAGTTGCATCTTCGTGGGGTGAGCTAAAGTCAATGTGTGAAGTGAAAACCAGAGATGGCCTGATACTTATCATTTGATACCATTGGATTCCACTTAGGGTGGGGAGATGCCCACCTTGAGGGTGGCACAAGGGACCCAAGACAGGTCGATTTCCTCCTCGTCTTCAGTTCAGGACGTCTGCTCCCCCAGGGGAGTGGCTCGGTATGTCTCCCTCTTTATCCTGATAACCTGTAGTTGAGTTCCTGTTGGTCAGTGTGTGTCTGATGGGATGCATGTATGCTCACGTATGGGTAGAATTTCCAGTAGGAAAGAGAGAGAGAGAGAGAGAAGGAAAGAGAGAATGCCAGCCTTCTCTCAATCTCCTCCTTTTCCTCCTTCTAGCTTTTCAACCTCTCCGAGCGGAGACCTGACATCACGAAGCTCCACGCCAAGGTGAGCCCATGGCTGCTTGGGGGTGGGGGCTTCTCCCTGCCTGGATGGGAGGAACAGATGGGCCCCCTCTCCCTGAGGTTCCCACATGAACATCTTGGGGAAAGTGCTGCGACAATTTGCAAAGCCTGTTCAAAGTTACAGTGCCGTCTGCTATGCGAAAAATAGAAGAGAATGTGTTTATTGTTTGTGTACTACAAAATAGAGAAAGCAAAGCTCAATACGGTGCTCTTCACCCCGGTCTGCCCCCTGCGGTGCACACTGGGGCTGGAGCTATGAGATGTTTAGTCTTATTGAAAAGTATCCTGGATTTAAACTGGCTGGGAATCGCCAATGCAGACTTCCTCCAGCCAGCCTCCTTTCACTTGCGATTCAGTGGGCTGTGTGTGGGGCTTAGCATGGACGTCTGCTCTGGACCCTGGATTCTGGTACCTGTCACTGTGTGACCTTGAGTGGGCGGCAGACTTCTCTGGGTATCAGTTTGCACCTCTGAAAGTGGACAGGCTGGATTAGATGTGCTCCCTGGGCCCTTCTTGACACAGGTTTTCTCTGACTTTAAAGTTCTGTGAATTAAGAAAAGTTTGAAGGAGCCTGATGTCTGCTAGTCAGGTCTGTTGTCTGTTCCCTTCAGACCTCTTTCCGCTGACCTGAAAACTTGATGGTTTGTGTGTCCGGGGCCTGGAAAAGAGCTATGAATAGCCCTTCACCCTTCCTTCTTCCTCCCTGAGCCAGGTCTCAGGGTTATCTGTGGGAGGAGAGGTTGGGAACAATGCTAGGGGGTGTTCTGAGGTCAAAGTGATGTACAAGGGACCTAGGGGCCATCAGCTCTAAGCCTTTGCCTTATGCATGTATGAGAAGCTGGGGCTGGGGAAGGGGCCGTGACTGGCCTGAGGTCGCACAGCCAGCCAGTGTCAGCCAAAACTCAGGCGCAGGGTCTCTGGTCCCGGGCCAGCATCCTTTGCCTCTGCATCCCTTCCTCCCAGCTGGGTTGATGGTTAAGGCAGGAACTGAGGCCCTGCTGCTGGTGCCACCACTTGGGTAATGGCACGAGGCATGTGTGCTGGCCCCTGCTCCACCCCTGTCGTTGACGCTCTGGGTTCTGCCACTTCTCTCTCATGGCTCGGGCCACAGGTACTGGAATTTGGCTGGCCCGACCTGCACACCCCAGCACTGGAGAAGATCTGCAGTGTCTGCAAGGCCATGGACACCTGGCTCAACGCAGACCCCCACAATGTCGTCGTTCTACACAACAAGGTCAGAGCCGGGGCTACAGGATGAGTGTGTGTGCGCATGCACATGCGCACACATGCACACACACCCACACATGTGTGACTATATCCTTGGATGAGTGCATGTACCTGCCCGTTTCATTGACTGTATGAACACGCAGGTTTATGTGTGTGTATTCTCCTCCTTGAGGAGAATAGATTCTGTCCCGGGCGCCCCCAAGAAGTGCGGGGTAGCAGCTTGACGGTTCCTCGGGCATGGTGGATGATCAGCTGTGTTTCTTCTCTTTGACGCTCAGCCCTCACCTGCTTCTGCCCTTCTCCTGTTCTCCCTTGGACCACCCCCTTCTCTCCAGCCCCCGCCCCCGCTTTTCTTCAAGGTTCTGGATGGGCTCCGGGGCAGGAGGGCCAGTGTTAAAAGTAAAGGCTTTTGTGTTTCGGGGCTTTTTCAGGGAAACCGAGGCAGGATAGGTGTTGTGATCGCAGCTTACATGCACTACAGCAACATTTCTGCCAGGTAAGGGGGCCCTGAATATCGCCAGCAGGAATCCCCTCCCCTCTCCACCTATCTAGAAGTTATGCACGCCTCTGCCTCTGGCCAGCAGGGGCCTCTTCCCACGTAGGTATTTTGCAGCAAGAATAGAACGCAACCAATGGATGAGTCCCATGCTGATTCGGGTTTGCAGAAGGGCAGAGGGATTGGTCCCTTCATTTAGCCATTTGACGGGGGTGGTGGGACAGCCCCTGTGCAGACTGTGCTAGGTGCTGGGGATAGAGCAGGGGGCAAGGCCAGGCCCCGGCCCTCATGAATGTTCAATAAGTAAACGAATATGTCAGTAAGAGCAGGTGACAAGTGCTGTGCAGAACGGAGACCAGAGCAAGATTGTGGGGAGGGGAGGCCTCTTGAGGAGGTGGAATTTGAGCAGAGACTGGAATCAAGTGAGGGGAAGTGGGAAGGACTGGGTCATATACAGCCTCTGGGCCAGGGAAGAGGGGGAGCGGGGAGGGGTGGTGCTGGGGGCCTGGGACCTTCCAGGCAGAGAAGAGAGGATGCAAGGAACTGGCGTGTTTGGAGCCAAGTAGGTGAGGGGACGAGAAGTAGTAGGAAGTGAAGCTGGGAGCGGGCGGAGCCTGGGGGGCCTTGTAGCCCTTGATCAGGATGTTGGAGTTTATTCTAAGAAGGATGGGACTTCATTGCTGAGTTAAGAATGGAGGAGCTGCGTGATCTGTCCTTTCATTTTAAAATCTCTTTGAGGATAGGTAGAATGTTCTATGGAGAGTTTGATAATAGGATGGTAGTTTTATGACTTTAAGAAACCCGACCTGGCCTAATCTTTGCTTAATGGTGAACATTTCCTATGCACCTACTGTGTGCCCACATGTGCCAAGCTCTTTACAGATGTTATCTCACTCGATTGCCATAACAACCGTCAAGTAAGGCCCGATTATTACCTGATTTGACAGGAAGGGAAAGTCAGGTTTAAGAAGGTTAAGTAACTTGCCCCAAAGTGCAGGGCTACTAAGTAAGTGGTGGACTTGAGATGGGCTCCCAGGCTGCCTGGCTCCAAGGCCCCCATGCTGAGTACATTCTGGGGCAGTCCTTTCCTGAAAGCATCTCAGGACAGGGTGGCTGGAGGGCTCTGCGGGGCAGGGGTCTGGGGACAAGGGGCTCTTGGACATGGAAGCTGGCTCCTCTGACCACCTGTCTCTCCCCACAGTGCTGACCAGGCCCTGGACCGATTTGCAATGAAGCGGTTCTACGAGGATAAGATTGTCCCCATAGGTCAACCGTCCCAGAGAAGGTGGGTGGCCAGGGTTCTCGGCCTGGTGCACACTTGTCTGTGTGCGCTCACTGTATGTGGGGACTAGTCTTGTGTGCTCATGGGGGTGGAACAGCATGCCCAGGTTGAGGGTGTGCCAAGCACACGTGTCCAGGTGCCAGCCTAGAGGGGCGTGAGCTCAGGGTCATGGTTGAGCCCGTGTGCAACTGTGTGTGCCCGCAGGGGGTTCCAGAGGCTGGTGCAAGACAGCAGCGGGGCCATCAGTGGGAGAGGTGCAAGAAGGCAGCTTGTATAAGAAAGGCAATGCCATTCAGGGTTGCTTCCATATTTAGGTGGGTCTACAGGAGCCTGACATCACTGCCACCTCCCCTAAGGAGGTCACAGACGCTCATGATAAGGGTCACCTTTAGCTAGGAGAGCTTTACAGTTTTACAGAGGGCTCTTAACCACGTGATCCACAACAGCCCAAACAGGAAGCAGGACAGGGATGGATTTCTTCATTCATCTGGCAAATTTTGGGTCCTCTAGTGCGTTCAAAGTGCTAGAGGTATCTAGTCGGACAGGACAAAGTCTTTTGCCTTTGGTGAGCTGACATTCTATTGAGAAAGATGGACATTACACAAGTGAATGAACCATCAAGGTCATTTTGGACAGTGAGAAGTGCTTTGATGTGGAAAAACCAAAACAGAACATGATGGGCTGGAGAGTAATGGGGGTGGGTGTGAGGGGCTGATTCCAATGGACTGACCTTTCTGAGAAGCTGATAATGTGAGGGGAGGTCTGGGAAGGGAGAAGGAAGCATCTGAGTGAAGGTCTGGGTCAAGGATCCAGGCAGAGGGAGCAGCAAGTACAAGGGCCACAATGTCCCATGGACTTTTTCAGCCCCTCAGAACACTGACTGGGCACTCAGGACCCCCAGCTGCAGGTCGTGGAGCTTTCCAGCCTCTCTATGCTGGGAGTCTCCAACCCACACCGCATCACCCCTACCTTGCTTGCCTGGCTAAAGGTGTGCTGGCACTGCTGGGGACTGTTTCTGCCATTGTAGTAGGAAGTACAAGAAGGAGTAAGTACTCAGGTAACCAGTGCCTTACAACTGACACAGGACAGCTGGTAGCCAGCCTCTGGGTCAGAGATCAGAAATGAGCTGTCTTTATTTGCAGAAAATTCTGACTAGGCTGCCAGACACAGCTGCTGTGGATCAGTGAGAGTCTTCCCAGGGAAGAAGTCTCAGGGAGGAGAAAACTATCATTCAAGACCCTGGCTTTTGCTATATGTGACTGGTGGCTTTGGTCCTGAGTCTCGCCCTTGACCTTGAAGGGTGAGAGATTCAAACAGGGGAGCATGATGTTACAATGGCACAATGCGGCTTGGAGAGAGTGGGCAGAGCAGTCACATCTCTGAAGCTGAAACTCTGGGGTATGGGGATCAGTGTTACCTCTCAGGAATAGAATTGTTCAGGGATTCCACTGTGTAGAGTGTGTGCTTACATAGCATGTGATCAGTGTGTGTGTGTGTTTATATTATCTGTGTCTGCCTTGCAGCTCATATCCGCAACTGCATCATCTGATGGGTGGGTAATTCCGTCTGCATCTAAATGTGGAAGTGCAACTGTTGGGAAAGTGGCATTCATTGCTACTTTCCTGCCTTCTTGTCAGTGTCACTTGCAGGGAATGGAGCAGCTGGAGGAAAGGAGGGCAGGGACAGAGGGAGGGAGGGGCTTTGACTGCAGCTCCCCCATTCATTATCACCCCACCCCCGGGCTCATTGTCCCCAGCACACAGACACATCCTGTTGGCATGATCAGAAGATCTGATAGGAGCCCGCCATTCCAGGTTTCCGGTTTGAGCTATGGGGCTGGGGGCTGGGCAGAGGCCTGAATAGGAGCTGGCCCTGCCCATCAGATTATCTTCCTGGGGTAGTCCGAGGTGGCCCCACCCTGGCCCAGGGACAGAGGCCCACAAGCCTGGAGGTGAGCCAAGGAGCCAAGAGTCAGGATGGGACCACTGTCATGGTCATGCGGATTCTGGCCTCACCTGCCTCAAAGAGCCCCCATTGGCTCCCTCGGAGACTCAGGATGCATTCTGATTGGTCCAGATGACTCAGCTTCACATCGTCTGGCCAGTCAGACAAGGAGGAAGTACTGACCAAAAGGACTGGCCTGTCCTTCTAGTAGATGCACTGGAGTCAGACTGCTTGCTTCCCTTCTCCCCTGACCTGCTCGCCTCCCAGCTTTGTGTGTTCTTGCTGTGTGTCTTTGGGAGGCTGATTACAATTTCTGGACCGAGTTTTCCCTCTCTTCTAGAGTAGTGGGGGATGGCTTACTCCTTCCGTCTTCCAACAAGATCTTTGTTAAGGGAATCAGGGGTTGTTAACCCTAGAGATAGGAATACTTAGTGGAAGCTAAGTATCCCCCAGTACCAAATGAATGATATAAAGAAACTTTGTACACTTCAGTGTAATATAAAAATGTGAAGGGTTATAATTATTAAGCTCTTACTGTTTGCTGGACTATCATGTGGCTAATGGGTCTGTGGGGTAGAACTGGGGCCTGTGGGTACAAATGTAAGCCTGGTTTGGGCTCAGTGTAAGGGTTGTCAGAGCTGTCTGGTGGTTGATCACTTTGCCTTGTACAGTAGTGAACAGCTACATGCTGCCAGGGATGTGTGGGAGTAAATTTGGTCCAGCAGGGGATTCCTGGGCTGGGAGTGAAGCAGGAGTGATGTGGTCATGTTGACCACCAGGGGGCGCTAGAGAACCCCAAGTGGGAGGCTTGCCTTGACTCTATTCTAGGTGTAATGGTACCTGTTCACCCTCCCTACCTGGGGCTCCAGGCAGCAGGGGAGGACTGTGCTGGGGACAGAGACCCCAGCTGCCAGGAGGCTGGGGTTGGTTGGAGGAGGGGAGCTTGGTGGGGTCACCTAGGGTGATGTTCTGGGGGGGAAGAGAACAGGACTGCTCTGCTCCAGCACAGGCTTCCGTGGCTGAAGCTGCCCCTCTCCCTGCTCCAGGTATGTGCATTATTTCAGTGGCCTGCTCTCTGGCTCCATCAAAATGAACAACAAGCCCTTGTTTCTGCACCATGTGATCATGCACGGCATCCCCAACTTCGAGTCTAAAGGAGGTAACTGTCCGAGCCTGCTGGCTTCCGCTCCCCTCCTGTCTTCCACCTCCCTCTCTTAGGAGGCAGCCCTGAGGGGTAAGAATGCAGGCTAGCTGCAGCCTTAGGCTTAGAGTCTCAACTCTACCACTTCCTATTTCTTTGAGCCCCAGTTGATTCATTTGCAAAATGGGTTTAATCCTGGTGGTGTCTGCAGGGCAGATGACACTGGACATGGCAGAGTTTTTGTAAACTCAAAATACCTTTTAAAAGTTAGGAAAAAAAAAAAAGAAAAGTTAGTATTTCTTCCTCTTTCTTTTTCCATTTGTCTTTCCTCTTTTCCTACTTCCCCTTCTTGCCTTTCCTCCTCTGGTTGTTCCTTCCTTCCTTCATCCCTCCTCTCCCCTTCCTCTTCCTGCTGTGTCTGCTGTCTTGGCTAACACCATCCCTCCCTTACAGGGTGTCGGCCATTTCTTCGGATCTACCAGGCCATGCAACCTGTTTACACGTCTGGCATCTAGTAGGTATTCGCAGGAACGAGTGGCCAGGGATGCCGGAGGCTGAGCCTGAGGACCAGCGGCACGGGTTGGGGGGCTGCCTAGAACCTTTTCTAGGAGGACTTTTAGGAGAGGGCTCAGAGATGGGGTCAGTGAGTTTCCCCAGTAAGCCCCGGCAGAGGGGCAGCTGGGAGAAAGCGCACTGCCCCACCTCTCAGCAGCCCTCTCCCTTCTGCCTACCTCTCTCCATAGCAACGTCCAAGGAGACAGCCAGACCAGCATCTGCATCACCATCGAGCCCGGGCTGCTCTTGAAGGGAGACATTTTGGTGAGTCGCCTCTCTGCTCAATCCCGTGACTGCCATTTTTTTTTTTTTTCCTGCTTCCCTCCTGCCTCTCTGGACAAGAGTGTCATTCTTGGTGAGCCGCCAGCCTTGGAGTTGCAGGTTCCCAGGGGCCCTGCCGGGTCTTCCAGGCTTTGATGACCTTTGTCCATCCGCTGTCTTGGAGTTGGACGTGCCCTCCGCTGGGCTCTTTTCTTGTTCTAGATCATCTTCAGGGAAATATCTCTCAGTGTGAACTGTTACCTCAGGGCTTCCTGATGGTGACAGGACTCCCTCAATCCAGGTCCCTCCTCCCTCCTGCAATTTAAATCCACGCCTATGTTCTCCATTCCCACCTGCATGCAGGAACTTCTTGGGATGATAGCCTTGTCCCCACAGGGCAAAACTGGCCTCCAACTCTCTGCTGTTCTAGAAGTTTCCCCAGAGAGCTCTGAGCGCCTGTCTGGTATTGGTGACCTCTTCCTCACTGGGTTTGGGGTGAGCCTTGAGGGCCCAGTTATGGAGCTAGTAAAGAGGCTCCCTAATTTCCTGCCTGATGGGCTCTGCTCTCTTTCCCACGCAGCTGAAGTGCTACCACAAGAGGTTCCGGAGCCCAGCCCGAGACGTTGTCTTCCGCGTGCAGTTCCACACCTGCGCCATCCATGACCTGGGGGTGGTCTTTGGGAAGGAGGACCTTGATGATGCCTTCAAAGGTGGGCGCGTCGAGTAGACAGGCAGACCTAGCAAGGAATAATTAGAACCACAAGGTGGAAGAACAATGATGGAGGGGCTGTGGCAGCAGTGAAGGGGGAACCATGTTCCACGGAAGGGAAGGTGTCAGGGAGGTGTCTCTCTGTGCTTCTTTCTGCTGTCCATTTGAGGTTTCATCTACATCGTGTTCAGGCAGGCCCGGAACGTATCCACATCCATCCATCCACCAGCATCACTCGTGTGTCTGTATGTTCCAGGCATGTTTCAGACCCTAGTGATACAAGGAGAAAGAAGTCATGCCCTACCCTCAGGGAGCTCCCAGTCTGGTAGGCGAAAGAGACACACAAGCATGATACTATGAAGTGATGCTCACAGTGATGGCGAGAGACACAGGCATGATGGGTGCTCCACAGAGCAGACACCTGCTACTGTAACTTCTCTTCCTACAAGCAGTGGATGGTGATCTGTGTCCAGATTTGGCCCAGGCAGAGATCAGCTCATGGGGCTGGGGCTCAGATGGGGGAGGGGCTTGATCTCCCACTGTAGTCCGGCTTGTGCAGGAGAAGGCTATTTCTGTGATGAGCTTTCCCTGTAATGGAGCCAGGAGGGCAAAAGCAGATGATGTTGTTATAATTGCAGAAGAGAATGTAAATGTTATCAGTCTTAACAAGGAAAATAAAGAGCTAGCTGACAAAATAAATGGGTTGTAGAGAGGTGGGGGGAGGGAGTGGCACAAATTTCCTCTTCCTACATGGAGTCAGGGCATGATTGAAAATGGACAGATCAAGAAATAGAGGCTTAACCATAGTACTGAAAGTTTCAGAGGTAATCAGAAGGATGAATTAATAATAAAAAAAATAAAACCAGATTTAAGAAGAGAGGTGGTGCAGCCATTATGGAAAACTATGGAGATTCCTTAAAAAACTAAAAACAGTCTTAACGTATGATCTAGAAATCCCCCTCCTGGGCATATATCCAGAGGAAACTCTTAATTTGAAAAGATACATGCACCCCAGTGTTTGTAGCAGCACTATTTACAATAGCCCACACCTAAAGGTGGGCAACCTAAAGGTCCATTGACAGATGATTGGATAAGGAAGTTGTGATATATTTATATAATGGGATACCACTCAGCCATAAAAAAGAATATAATAATGCCATTTGCAGCAACATGGGTAGACCTGGAGATCACAAAGTACTTACTTCACCTAAGCCAAGTAAGCCAGAAAGAGAAAGAAAAATACCATATGCTATCACTTGTATGTGGAATCTTAAAAATAGACACAAATGAATTTATTTGTAGAACTGAGACAGACTCATAGACACAGAAAAACTTATGGTTATCGGGGGAAAAGGGGGAGGGGAGGGATAAATTGGGAGTTTGGGATTTGCAGATACTAACTACCATAGATAAAATAGATAAACAACAAAGTCCTCCAATGTAGCACAGGAAACTATATTCAATACCTTGTAATAGCCTACAATGGAAATGAATATGAAAAAGAATATATGTCTATGTACGTATAACTGAATCACTATGCTGTACACCAGAAACTAACACAACACTATAAATCAACTATACTTGAATTAAAAAAAAAGAGATGGAAAAGAGAAAAAAAAAAAGAAGGGAGGTGGGAGTACTGTAAATGATCCAAATTATTCATCTTCATAGTGGTGAATCAATGAAGATTATTTAAAACTGATATACCTAGAAAGAGTGGCATAGAAACTATGACTATTATTTAGAGTCTTAGAGGTAACTTTTAGTAGAACAAGAACTGGAAATAGTTAGAAATGGTTAACTCAGGCAGGGAGGCCAGGGCCTAGGGTGGCAGCCTTAATTTCATTGTGTGTGTGTGTATATGTATATATAAAACTTATTATATTATCAACTATTTATGCACATATTGCTTTAATTTTTTCTAGAAGAAAACTTTTTGTAGAGTCCTTTTTGGGAATTGATTGCCCATTTTTGTTTTTCCTCTTCCTTTTTCAGATGATCGATTTCCAGAATATGGCAAAGTTGAATTTGTGTTTTCTTATGGACCAGAGAAAATTCAAGGTAAAAGCCAAGTTAGAATACATTGATTCACTCCCTTCCCTCGATCCTGCCCTGCCTTACTTCACCCCACTTCCACCACTTTCCCACTGATCTGTTCTACGATTATCAAGTTACCTGTGATTGAGAGGCAGGCCAGTAGTAAAGGATCTGGATATCACAGTGGACCCCCAGCTAAACATGAATCAGTGACTTAATCCCTGGATAATAAAAATAAAAAAGTAGACAGAGAGGCGCTGGGTTGGATAAACTATTCTGGTCTCATTAGGTCATTATCCTATTATATTCAGAGACTGAAGGCCTTGATGGATGGAGGGACTGGCCAAGGGGACACTCAAAGGTGCTGGATGGATGATAAGTATTTATGAAAACTGAGGTGATTCAACCTGAAGATGAGAAGGCCAATTTAATTATAGCCTTTAAGCCAGTACACTGGTTATATGTGGAGACCAGTTGTTTTCCATCTTATTTGAGAATAGAATGGGAAGAGCTGAAGTTGGGTTACAGACAGAGGGACTCTGGGTGGATTAAAAAAAGGACTGCTGGGTCAGGAAGGTAACTCATCCCAGAAGGCCTGACTTGCACCTTATGCTATCTTCATGCTGGATGTGTAGGAGAGATTCTACCTGGAGTGGAGAGCATCTTAATGGGGAGAGGGGTAGGGATGGCTGAGATGACCTGGGTCCTCTCAATGTCAAGGCTGTGATTCGCCTGCTGTCCCTGACCCCATGCAGCCCATCACAAGCCTCTCCCACCTTCCCTCCTGACTCCAGGGGCAGACTCCGGACTCTTGGCACTGCCCCAAGGGCCCCTGGGATACAGAAAAGAAAGAGGGTCCCCAGCCAGAGTCCTCGGCTTTCTTCTAGAGGGTCTTCATTCCTCAGCGCCCCTGTCCTGACTTACCCTTATGACCTGGTGTGAGCCTTTTCAAGAATGCAGGAAACCAGACTCCTGGGTTCTCCATCCAACTTAAGCCACTAGTCCCGCCCCACTGTGGTCAAGAAACTGAGAAGTCCCATAGGGAGCATCCTTGGGGAGCTGGTTGGCTTGCTCTGTTTTTCCAGCTGCTGATCTGTTTTTTCTTTCCCTTCACTGTCCTCTCTGCCTTTCCCACTGTTTTTAGGCATGGAACACCTGGAGAACGGGCCGAGCGTGTCTGTGGACTATAATACCTCTGATCCCCTCATCCGCTGGGATTCCTATGACAACTTCAATGGGCATCGAGATGACGGCATGGAGGGTAGGTGGGACCAGCGGCTTCCAGCCCCTCCCCAAACTGCACAGCCCCTGCTCACATTGCCTCAACTCTCTTGGTTTGCTACGACACCATGCTAGGCTCAGAGGGAGAGTGGTGCAGAGGAGAAGTCCAAGGAGGAGAGCTCACAGTTCAGTGGGAGAAGAGAAAACAAAACATGAATGTGTTAAGTAATGAAGGCAGAGCTAAAAAATGCAGCAAAACAGCCATACAAGGGTGTATCCTTGGTGCCAGATAAGTCCTGTTGGCAGCAAGTGCTCTGAGATTGGCAGGGGAGGGATTCTTGGGAGATGGAGTGATCTTGGAGGGCTCCTTGGAGGAGGTGGCCCTGAGTGGAGCTTGAGGTAACTCTCTGTGCTGCAAATATAGCATTTGTTAAATCTCTTTTAACCTTGTTGTTGGATTTCTTCAGGCTCGCTGCCTGAGTTCTCTGGGGTCAGAACACTAGGAATGTAGACACAGCATTTAGGGCCCACCAGCTTTCATCAACAGCCAACGAAAATGTTTGCGAGCTGGAACCAAACCGGGAGGCTCCAAAATTTGAAAAGAAAGCAGCAGAATTGAAATTAATACATGTTTAATTTAGCTACAAAACCTAACATTATGTCAGATGTTCATCTGCAACTCGGTTCAACTCTTGAGAATTAGGTATGAATTATATTGATTGATGTGGTTCATTTGAATATGTGTGATGGGACGCAGGGCCGGGCCTCTGAAAGTGAGCATGTCTGGAGCTCAGGAACCCTTGAGACACCCTGGCTGAGGTTTGGCCACAGGCTTGCGACCCTGATTTGGTGCCGGGACCACAGAATATGGGAGCTGGGAGGACCTCAGGACCATTGGCCCACCCCCCCCAATCCATCTTCAGCTGGGATAGCTGAGATCCCCGTCCCCCAGGAGGTAAATCTCTTGATTTACCCCCACGACCAGGATGTCTCATTTTAAGGGCACTGGTGTCCCAGCCTCTGTGCTTCTCTTCCCAGCTGGAGCTGGTCCTCAGGTGGTCTGCGCCGTCCCGGGGACCCTGGGCCATGTGGCAGAGCTGGGCTAGGTAGATGCGGCACCCTCACCCTGCCTCCTGCCTCCATCGCCAAGGTTGTGGATTTTTTTACTCCACCCTGAAAATCTTTTAGGCCTTTTCTTGCATAAGGATTCTCCTTCTGACCTTGGAGATACCAGAATGACTGATGGATTTCAGACTGGGATGAGGGTGGTGGTTGGGCTAGAATTGAGGATTTGTTGGGAGTATGTTCATGTGCAACATTGCCATGTTGAAAGTTTGTCCTCGTACCTACCTGATTCCCACCCTTCTCCGCTCCCCAGGGGCCCAGCCCATCCACCAGGGTCCTCCCTACTGCGCTGAGGCTGTCCCCTCAAATTGCTCCTCCCCTCGCCCCGACCACATCCCCTTGTGCCCAGTAACTGAGGAGGAGGAGGGTGAAGTGAATTAGTCCGGAGGTACCGGTGGCTGCCAGCCTAATTGTTCATTGTTCTGGGGATGTTTGCATTTTTAACAAGAACACTTGGCAATTTGAAGGAATTTTCAATGTCTCTTCATCTCTCCCTAGTGTGGATTCAATGCGATGATAAATGTAAAAACATTTAGTAAGCCATAAAGTGCCAGGCAAACAAAAGGTAAAATACTTAAGGGGAAAGGCGTGGCTGTGGGAAGAATGGGGCTTGGGATATTGTCAGCTGTGGGGGCAGGGAGAGGGCAGACCAGAGAAGCAGGGAAGGGCAGGAAGGAGAGGGCGAGGGAGGCCCTGGACTCCTCTCCTGACCCCTTGCCAGCCCTCCTCTCCTCTGATCTGCTCCTCCAGGCAGGGGGATGGAACCAGTGGGACCTTTTGGCCAGTTAAAGGTCAGCTTGTCCTGTAGGGACAGAGGGGCTCCTGTCTGGAGGCTGAGATGCTGGCCCCGTGCCCGAGGGTGGGAAGGGAGGGCAGGGGAGCAGCTCACTGCCATGCTGTCCTCCTCCCAGGCCTGGCTGGCCTGGGCCTGGAGCTGAGCAGCTGGGGTGGTCACTGGGGCAGACCCTGCCTGTCCCACTGTGTGCTCCCCGCTGTCTCTGGGCTGCACCCCCGACAGGGACAGGAGAGCGAGGCGGGAGCAGTGATTGTTATCCTCGTCCTGCTTCTCCTGGCTGAAGCACTTCTGGAAGGCTCTAGATTCTGGGGCCCAGAGCTAAATGCATTTTGTTCTGGCTAATTTTCTGGTCAAGAGAGCAGAGCAGGAGGCCTGTGTCTGTCTCCCTGGTTGTGGGCTGGTCACTGTGTCTCAGTTTCCCCATGTGCTAGCTAGGATATGGATGCCTAATGCCCAAGACTCTGGGAGCGCAGGAGGTGGCTCACACTGGAGCCTGGGAGGGGCTTGGCTGTCGGCCAGAGCTGTCCTAGGGCTGGGGGATGGCTTTGTGGGGGGCGATGTGATGTCTGAGGCAGCTCTGCCTGCTCTCCGGGGAGGCCCTGGACCAGGAGAGGCAGGCTGGCCCCAAGGCGCTGAGTGCAGGGGGCGAGCACGTGTGCTTTAGAGCCCAGCTACCTGGGCCACACCTCCTGTCTGCCCTCCGCAGCTGTGTGCCCTGGGTCTTCACCTTCCTGTGGTCTTTGTTTCCTCACGACAAACGTGGAATGGTGACAGCCTTCACCTCCTCGGATTACTGTAGCGATTTTCACAAAAGGCAGTTGGTAAATTGGCAGTGGTTAAGACTGTGACCTCTAGAGCCAAAATGTCCGGGTTCAAATCCTCTGACAAGACACCATTCTCTTGGGGCCTCAGTTTACCCTGCTGTGACACAGGGATTCCATTGATAGGTCAATTTGAGCACCTTTTGGGGAGCAGGAGCTGAAGGGGGGCTGCCTGTTGTGTTTCCTTGTGAGTCTCTACCATGTCGGTAGTGACTGTGACTGGCATCTCAGGGGTCTGCCGACAGGACCAAGGGAGGAGCCCCCTTGGCCTTGGTGTCCAGCTCTGGCTTTGCCATGCGCCAGTCATGATGCCAGGCACTTGATAGCTGCCATCTCATCTGATGCTCATGGCCACCTTGTGAGGTTGGCACTGTTATTAGCCCTGGGTGGGGGATCATCTAGGGCACAGGGGGCTTAAGTGACCTGGCCAAGTTTGTCTCACTGGTCAAGAGCGGGTCTTGGTGTGAAACCCCAGTGCTAAGTGCTATAGCATCCTTGACTGGCCGACATCGCCAGGGGATGTCCTGTGACAATATCTGGGTCCCTTTGAGCCTTTGAGTGTCTGTCAGCTCTGTCCCCCACTTCTCACCACTGGACAGTCCAGATCACCCTGGCTCTGCTTCTGAGGATGAGGAGGGGTTACATGCAGTGATGCACTGAGTATAGTACCTGTGGCAGGTACTTAGCAGGGCCTGAGTGCCAGGAGCAGCTGAGGCACATCCACTGATGTCCTCTGTCTCCCTTCCTCCCCCACAGGAGGGACTGCTCACTCTGGTGAGGGGCTGACCTCTCAAAATATGGAGAAGGTGGTGTGTCCAAGTTGAGGTGAGGCCATTTCTGGAAGTGGCCCGTCTCTCCTATTTCAGGCCCGCCAGGGGAGGGCCCAGGACGGGCCAGGCCAGTACCTCTGGAGCCCACTGGGTGACTCAGAGTGGCTGGGGGTGGCACTGAGCCGGGCTCTTGGTGACAGAGGTCATCTCTGGCCTGGGCCCCACCTTGGCCATCCCTGCAGCGAGAGGTGGTCAGCATTGGGCTGAGAGCGCCTACTCCTCTGGGAAGCCCTCCAGATGACGCTGACTTAACCTTCCTCCTCGTCCTGTCGGGAACTGCTTTGGACTTAACCCCTTCCTCACTTCCCGCATCCCCACAACACAGCTCCTGTGCAGGTTTCCAGTTGAGGGCATACAGCACAGTGATACCCAACGTGCCCTTCCTCTCCCTCAGGACATCTCCCAATAGTCTCAGTAGCAAAACGATGGAGGAAAAGCCGGGTGGGGACTTCTGGTCTCTGCAGGCCTGCCTCCCCAGATCACAGAGCACATCTCATGCCCTCCCGCCACAGAGGAAACTGAGGCTCGAAGAGGGAGGGGACCTGCCCAAGGAGGAGGAAGTCCTCATGTGTGGGACCTTCCTTCCATGATCTTGGTTCACTCTGTCCCAACCCCATGGGGTGATGACCACTCAGGTCCCCAGCATGTGGGGAGGTCAGCGATCTCGCCTGGGACCATGAGATAAGGGGTGGGGTTGGCTTGTGAATCCAAATGTTGACTCAAAATCCCTTCCCACCCCCAGGCTCAGCTTCTTCTCCCCACACCCTGAACTCAGGATGGTTGTCCAGCTCCTCACCTTAGAGGACAGGGTGCCCACAGGGTAGGTGTGGGTCCAGGAAATAGAGCCAGAAATTGAGGGGAAAGGGAGAGTGTGCCTCTCTGTGGGGGACCAAGGCTGCAGTGACCATGGTGCGTGGACACTTGGCTCCCCTGCACTTAAGCCAGAGGAGGGGGAAGTGATGAGAGGGGAAGAATCCAATGGAAGCTCAAATGAAGAACTTTCTGATCGGAGAAGCTTCCATGTCTTGGAGCAGGTGGCCGGGGAGCAGAGGAGTGCTGGCAATTTTGGGGACTCCTTACTTGGGGAGCAGCGTGCTCTGGTGAAGCTGGGGGCCGGGTGTCTTAGTCAGCCCGGGAGGCCGCAACAAAGTACCACAGACTGTTTGCCTTAAACAACAGACATTTATTTTCTGACAGTTCTGGAGGCCAGAAGCCTGAGATCCAGCTGTCGAAGGCTTGGTTTCTTCTGAGGCCTCTCTTCTTGGCTTGTAGATGGCCGCCTTCTCTCTTCTCTTAAGGACACATATCCGACTGGATTAGGGCCCACCCTTACAACCTCATTTTGACTTCATCACCTCTTTAAAAGGCCTACCTCCAAGTAGTCACACTCTGAGGCACTAGAGGTTAGGACTTCAACATATGAATTTTCAGGGGACACAATTCAGCACATAATGCCTGGGAAGGAGTCTTCTGGGTCGCCAGTAGTCGGATGCCCCGAGTGCAGAGTAAGAGAAGGTGCTGGGTGGGTGGAGGGGAAAGCAGTCTGGTCCCCACCAGCCTCCGGCTCTCTGTCTTTCTCTGGTTTGGTCCGGAGCCTGCCAGCTCAGCACTCTGGCTGACACCACATTTCACAGCCTCCAGAAACCCCATTAGCTCTTTGGCCTGAGTCCTGAAGCCCCGTGCCCAGATCCTGGCTCCTGGTGGGTGGGAGTGGGGCTGTGTTTTTGCCTGTGTTGCACAGAGCCATCTCCAAATTCCTCCAGAGTGTGCCAGGGCAAGCCTTCCCAGAAGCAAGTGCCAGGCTGAGGGAGTTTGGGCTGCCCTCCACCTCCTAGAAGCCTGCAGGTTGACCAGGCCTGAGTTGCCTCACTACCCACTCACTCACTGCCACCCTTCCCTGACCTCCTTGGACATTGACTTAAAGAGAGAGGACCCAGGAGTAGGGGCTGGTGCTGGGTGAAACGGCAGATTGCTCCGAGCCAAAAGGCAAATGAAGGGAGAAATGACAAGTCTGTTGGCCTGGTTGAAGATGGGGAGGGGGCTGGGAACCACCCACCCCTGCGTGATGCCCAGCACCCCTTCTGTTTCCGTGGGCAGCCCTGCCAGAGCCAGGGGCTGGAGCCACGGGGGCTTGGTTTTGTACCCGAGCTTCTCAGCCCTCGGTTCTGTGAGGAGAGGAATCCCCTCTTTCTGGGGAGAGCGGCCAGCTCTGTAGGACACCACCTCCTCGCCACATTCCTATGTCTGAGCGGGGGAAGAGCCTCCCAGGAGCCCCTGGTCTGGTGACTCTCATGAGCTGGACTTGACAAATGATTCCCTGATTTTTATTGAGAGAGACACATAAACAGGCAGAGAGTGAGAAGGAAAGAGAAACAAGTGAGGGACCTGGAGAGACAGACTGACCCGGACAGATATTGGCCTGGGAGACAGGAGATTTGGGTTTGGATGTCCCTGGTAACTCCTTTTTTTTTTTTTCAGATCTTATTTATTTCCTATAAAAATGGGCTCCAGTTGTGATTATTCCCATTTCTCTGAGCTCATTGTTTCTTTTTTTAAAAGTGTATTTCTCCATTCTATTGCAATAACAACCTTAAATCTTGGTGACTTATAACAATAAGGATTTTTATAACAGTTTTTTAAAGAGCAGTTTTAGTTCACAGCAAAACTGAGAGGAAAGTACAGAGATTTTCCTTATAACCTCTGCCCCGACACATACAAAGCCTCCTCTGTTATCAACATCACTGGCCAGAGTGGTGCAGTTTTTACCCTGGATGAAAATACACATCATTATCACTCAAAGGCCATAGTTTATCTTAGGGTTCACTCTTGATGTTCTGTGGATTTGAAATGTATAATGACATGTATTCATCATTATAATTCCATACAGAGTATTTTCACTGCCCTAAAAATCCTCATGCTCCACCTTTTCATGGCCTGCCACGACCCCTCTCCCTTGGCAAGCACTGATCTGTTTTCCTGTCTCCACAGTTTTGCTTTTTCCAGAATGTCATACAGTTGGTATCATACAGTATGTAGATTGGCTTTCTTCACTTATTAATATGAATTTAAGTTTTCTCCATCTCTTTTCATGGCTTGATAGCTCATTTCTTTTTAGCACTAAATAGCCATTGCCAGGATATACCACAGTATATTTATTCATTCACCTACTGAAAGACATCTTGAATACTCTCAAGTTTTGGCAGTTATGAATAAAGAGAGCTCACTATTTCTTTTAGTAACTTATGAGGTTCTAAGATGGACCTGCTGAGCTGTCTTGAACTTGGAGTGAAAAGTAGCAGCACTCAGTGGCTGTGTCAGTCAGGAGAGGCTTGGTTCTGCTGCATAACAAACAGCCCCCAATTATCAGTGGCTTAACCAACAAAAGCATATTGTTTGCCCATGCTGCATGTCCAGTGTGGATTGGCAGGGGTCTCTGTTCATCTTACTTCCTCCAGGCTGATGGTGGCTTCATATCAGAGATGCATCCACCACTGCTGCTGAAATATGTAGAGGACAGTCTGACTTGCACATACTTCTGTCTGGACATGACACACTTCTGCTCACATTCCATTGGCCAAAACATGTCACACACCCATGCCTAACTTCAAAGGGGACAGGGAATTTGTGCATGGAAGAAAGCAGAAATATTGTTGAACTGACTGAAGTCTCCTTTGGAGATTAAGATTGTGGGATCTAGGATTGGAAGAACTGGTTCTAAGCTCTGTTGTTTTTAACTGTGTGCCTTGATCAAGTCACTTTGCCTCTCTGACACCCAGATGCCTCATCTGTAAAATGGGTACAAGAACAGTACTTTCCTTCTAGGATTATCATTAAGACTCAATGTGATAACATATGAAATGTGAAAAAACAGCACCTGGTGTGTACTATGCTGGCAATAATTTGTGTCTATTTTTATTATTATCAAAGTGCTGGAGGAAAGAAGAAAGAGATGTGATTTTGAAGGCATACAAACCCTATCTTTTTATGAAAAAACCCACATCCCCTGGCCCCTCTACTCTCTGGGAACCATCTGTAGTTGGGTCTGTTCTGGGAGCCCCACGCTTGGAAGTCAGGAGACCTGCTGTGTAACCTTGGAAGAGTCACTTCCCCTCTCTGGTTCTGTTTTCCTCATCAGTGAATTGAGGAAGATGGATTCCCAAGGGGACTTCAGCTCTACAACCCTGATGCTGGTAATGATGGTGACAAAGACAATGACTAGATGATGGCTACCCTTGTGTACCCACCCCGTGCCAGACAGCATTACCTACCTGTTCTTTTGGTTACTCCTGCCCACGTACCATAGGTGGTTACTGTTTTGAAATCATTAGGATGAACCAGCAGAACTTGTAGGATGTGGTTTTAAAGCTTCCCCTGCCCCTGAATGACATTGGAGCGAGCCCTGTGCGTTTTCTCATCACACTGAGGTAACACAAGAGCCTCTGGGCAGCAATAAATACGCCCAGAGCCAGTGAACTTGGTGCTGCACCCCGTTAGTTCTTCCCCCCGTCTGCTCCTACCTGGAGCTAGCTGTGTGTGTGTATGGCGGGGCGGGGCGGGGGTGGTTTCAGTAGATGTTCTCTCTGTTTTTCTGACTTATGTGAAAGGAGGAAGGAAGGAAGGGAACAAAACGTTCTTCTGCCCGCACCACCATGAGGCTGCACAGAGGCCCTGGGTGGAGACACAGGCACGGATGGTCAGACTTCTGAGCTCTTTGCCAGTGGAAGATTCCGGAGGCGTCAAATGCTGGCTGTTTCTCTTCTACAGCCCTTTCGTGGGTGTTTTGGGGACACCCCCAACCCGCTCTCAAACTCCCCAAAGTCTCTCCTCACTGTCTCCTTCGGGTGGGTGGCTGCAGCTCTGTCAGAGGCTCACGACCCTGCCGCGGCCCAGCATCCCTGGCTCCCTCCAGCCTCCTGCTGCTGAGGCGAGTTTAGCCCTCCAGGTGGCAGCCCCAGGCTGGCTCTCTCTCTGCTTGCTCCGTGGGAGCCCTTAGGCTTTTTTTTTGGGCTGAGCACCGCCTGGGACTGAGGTCTGCTGCTCACCATGCGGACTTGCAGGCCTGAGCTAGCCACAGCTCTCCTGTTTTCCATGCTCCTACAGACTCATATTGAACTGAGGTGCAGGAAAAGCCCCAGGCAGGTGGCACTTGCATCAAAACATTCTTCTCTTAGATCCCTCTTAAAATCTCCCACTTCCTGGTCCTTTCACTCCCTTGACCTGGTAGTGTGTGTGTAGTTTTCAGCCACCCTGTCTTTAAAAAAATTTAACAGCTAATATTATATATTCCCAATATAATAAAATACAATGAAATATTATATTGATATAATCTAATACCATAATTTCACCTACTTAAAGAATACAGTTCAGTGGGTTTTAGTATATTTAGGGTTTACAACATCCCCATAATCTAATCTTAGAATATTATCACCCCCTCAAAGAAACCTCCCACCCATTAGCAGTCACTCCCCACATCCTTCCCCACCCTCAGCCCTAATCTACTTTCTATCTCTCTAGATTTGTCTGTTCTGCATATTTCATGAAAATGGGATTATACGGAATGTGGCCTTTTGTGGCCTTTCACTCAGCATAATGTTTTCAGGGTCCATCCATGTTGTAGTGTGTTGGTACTTGGTTTGTTTTGATTGCTGAACAGTATTCCATTACATGGCTTTACCACATTTTGTTTTTATATCTACTGCAGTGGATGAATATTTGCATCATTTCTACTCTTTGGCTAGTATGATGAATGCTGTGATGGGCATTCACGTATGTTTTTGTATGGACTTATGTTTTCATTTCTATTGGGTTGATACCTAGGAGTGGAATTGCTGGGTCCTGTAGTAACTGTTTAATCGTCTGAGGAGCTGCCAGGCTGTTTTCCAAAGTGGCTGCAACCATCTTACATTCTTACCACCCAATGTAGGAGGATTACAATTTCTCTACATTCTCACCAACACTTGTAATTTTCTATTTTGGAGGTTCTAGCCATCCTGGTGGGTATAAAGTGGTATTTTCTTGTGGTTTTGACTTTTATTTCCCTAGTAATGAATGATGCTGAACATCGTATCTTCTTTAGAGAAATGTCTGTTCACATCCATTGCACATTTTGAAAGTTGGTTGTTTTTCTTTCGGTCTTTTTATTAAGTTATGAGTTCTTCCTATATTCTGGGAGTAGGTCCTTTATCAGATATATGATTTGCAAATATTTTCTCCCTTTCTGTGGGTTGGCTTTTCACTCTCTCGTTGTCAGCCATCTCTCTGTGCAAGCCCTGCTTGGTGATCGCCTGCCTTACTCTTGGAATGTGGCGTTCATGTCCTGGGGTGTCTGTCACAACTAAGGCCTGAATACCTCTGTGTGAATACCAGGTTATGAGCACTCTCATTTTATAGGTGAGGAAACTGAGGCCATCACAGAGAGGATAGGGACCTCATTCGAGGTAATACCCTCAGTAAATGGGGAAGGCAGGGTTCTGACAGGGGCGAGTAGGGGTCTGGAGCCAGTCAGAGATACTTCTTATCATTCTGTGATCTTGATCTAAAAGATTATTCATCCATAGCCTGAAATGCTTTAGGCTGCTTCATCTGAGCTCGTTCCTACTCTGGAACTGGTGCTGGATTGGCCTGGAAAACAGAGAAGACTGCAGCAAGAGGGGCTTGAGTTAGACACCTGGTAGAACTTCCTGACTGTGAGAGGGTGGACTAACGGGCAGGGAGGTTGTCCTCTTGGCCTTCTTAGGCAGAAGTGTTGAGAAACAAGGGAGACAGGTCTCAGTGTGGGATGATCTACATAGAGATAGTGACAGAGGTAGGGATGGAATGACTTCTGGAGGAGGATCTTCTACTCCCCAAAGAGGGAGTCCTCTCTGGACCTGCTGGCACAAGTCAGAGTGCTGAGAATTTAAATGTGGGGTCGGCCTGACCTTCAGGGTAAAGAAGATGACACCGCTGACCCAGCATCTGCCGGCTACCTGCTCAGTGCTGCTCCTGGCCGAGTGGGGTGGGGCTTGTCCTGATGCCCTTGGACCCTTAGCTGGCCCTGCTCTGTGGGGCAGCTGGCAGGCTTGGAGAGTAGTGTCTGCTCATGGAACATTCAGTAAATCAATACCCTCCCGACTGAATGTGCCTTTGGTCCTCCGTAATCTCTGCCATCGGGTGGAGGTTGGAAGGCTGGAGCCACACTCAGAGCGGGCGCAGAGCTCTTGGCCAGTGGCCTGAGCGGCACGTCTGCCCTCTTGCTGAGCTCAAATATCCAGCTTCAGGCCAGGGAAGAGGAGAACGCGCAGTCTTTCCCCCTGAACCAACCCCTCTGCCTCCTGCCAGACCTGTAGACAAATGCAAGTTAGTCGGACCCGGCAAGACCCCAAGAAATGGACTCTAACCGTGTCCAAGAAAAGAAATGCAACCTCCTATTGATCAAAATTTTTTTTTTTGCTACCCAACTAAAGCTGCTTTTTACCCCTCATTTCCTTACTTTCTCCCTTTCATCTTCCTTTCCTCCCTTCCTTTCCCCCTCCCTCCTTTCCCAATAGTTACAGATCATCTACTAGATGGTGGGCCCTGCCCGAGCTCTGTGCTGTAAAAAATGGTGCCTTGGAGTTGCCTGCAGACAAGAGCAGGGTGTGTGTGTGGCAGGATCAGACAGGTACACCATCTGCGGTGACCCATGGCCAAATGGAGAAGGATGTTGGCCAAGAGCCATGCTTCTCAGGAGAGATGAAACTTCTGGGGATAGTGGTGATCAGAGGTGGATGGCTTTGCAGAGGGGCTGCCTTTATCCTGGGCCTGGGACAGTAGATGGCATTGAAAACAGAATTGTTTTTCACTAAAAGTGGCATAACAACATTGCTTAAAGTCTAGAAAGTTGAGGGAAAGAAAGCAATCAAATTGGCCTGGCCTTCCTCTCACCGCTGCCCCCATCCCATGGTGGGGTGGGTGGGGTGTTAGTGGAATTTGGGGGTTGGTGAAAGAGGGAATGTTGGAGAAGGTGGAGGTGAGAGTGAGGGGAGCACTGAGGAACTGGATTCATGGGGTCCAAGAGGAGAACAACCAGGAGATTAAGAGAAAAGACAGCACACAAAATCCTGCTGCAGGTAAGCCCCTGCAGCCCAGATCTGTTGCCCAGTGGATGTGGCTGAGTGATGGGCGCTAAATGAGAGCAGAGCTGGTGAGAGCTGTCTTTCTGGATTGTTCTGGAGTATTCCTTGATGGACCTGTTCAGGCCCTGGGTGTTCCTCCGTGCCTTTGGAGGCTGTGCCTGGCCCTCTTTCTCCTGGTCCAGGCCAGTTTGCCTGGGGCTGGCTCATGAGTGCTCACTGAGGCTACTTTGCTTTTTGGCAAAGTTTAACTTCTCCACTATGGTGTTGGCTTTCAGGCCCATCTCTCCATCAGCCTTGAAGAGGCCCTACCTCTCTGGAGCTGGTCTGCATCTTGCCCACTCCTCCTGCCTACTAGCTGGTGTGCTTCTCTTCAGGCAACAGAGCCCGTTCCTTTCAGTCCGCTCCCCGAGGCCCTGCTTTCTGCCCAATAGAAAGTTCTGAGGCCATTTATGGGAGAGTTTTCAGTGGATCTGGGATCTGGAGGATGGTCTGTCCTTCCTTCTTTCCTGGTTCCCCTCCATCTACTTCCCCAGCTGCTCGTGGATGACTCATCTCCTGTACGTCTCTTTCTTTCTTCTGTATGCTCCGTTTCCTGCCAAGAGACCTTCTAAAATCCTGGCGAAGTCACTGAGCTCACACACCTTCAGTAATAGGCAGCTTCCTCTGAAGTTAAGAAGGACAGTGTCTTAGAGAAGCTCGGGAAAGGATGAAACCCAGGGCACCCTAGGGAGGCAGTAGAGGTGCCATGGTGGTTGAGAGCATGGGCTCTGGACTCAGGCTGCCTGGGCTCAAGCCCCAGCGTTGCCTCTTAGCTTCTGTTGACCTTGGGCAAATCGTTTAGTCTTCCTGAGCCTCAGTGTTCTCCCCTGTAAAATGGGGACAAGGATATACCTTTTCTATAGGGCTGAACTCTTTTAGCTTTTGTTTATCTGTGAAGCTTTTGATTTCTCCATCAAATCTGAATGAGAGCCTTGCCAGATAGAGTATTCTTGCTTGTAAGTTTTTCCCTTTCATCGCTAAATATATCATGCCACCCTCTTCTAGCCTGTAGAGTTTCTGCTGAAAAATCAGCTGATAACCTTATGGGAGTTCCCTTGTATGTTATTTGTTGCCTTTCTCTTGCTAATTTTTAATATTTTCTCCTTATCCTTTATTTTTGTCAATTTGATTACTGTGTGCCTTGGTGTGTTCCTCTTTGGGTTGATCCTGTGTGGAGCTCTCTGTGCTTCCTGGACTTGGGTGACTGTTTCCTTTCCCAAGTTGGGGAAGTTTTTGGTTATTAGATAGGGCTGAGAATTAAATGAGGTAATGGATGGGTGCTCAGCTCTGTGTTGGTTACATAGAAAGACATCAGTTAACATTAGCTGTTACCGATACTGCCACCTGCCCTTGAGTGGTATTTTACACAGTGCTTCCCTGAGTGAGAGTCAGTTTACCTTTCAACCATCCCAGTTGTTGAACTGGACTTTGAACCCCAGCCTCTGGCTGCAAGTCCTGTGTTCTTCCTACAGAAACTTTTCCCCTGGCATCATCCAAGTGCCAGGCTCCATTCCTATTGTGAACTGCTCCCTCTGCTCAGGGGTTGGAGGATTTGCAGAGGTCCCACAGATAGTTGGGGGCAGAGCAGGCCTCACTCCCAGGGTCTTTCCAGAGTCCTAACCTCCACAGATCCTGCCTCCCTGGCATCGATCATCAGTGCTGGCCAGGCTGTGGGCCCAGGTGACCCCTGGAGCACCCGGAAAGCTGCTTCTTTCTCTTCCACTTGAGAAAACGTATTGGGATGCAGGAGAACGAGAGTGCACGATTACTGGTTAACCTTGAATCTGCTGTGCTGAAGAAGAAGAAAAAAAGAGAAAAACAAATCATTTGTGTTCTTTGGTACATGGCCTGTCCTCAGTAACATCCATTTGTTCATTTGCCTTTTATTCAACAAATATTTATCGAGTGCCTGTTATGTGCCACTATTCTGGATGCTGAGGATATAATAGTGAATAAAACAAAGATCCTTGCCCTTGTCATGATTGTATCCCAGTGGGAGAAGACAGACAATATAAAAAAAAATTTTTTTTTAAAGACATTATAAGTGCATTTGACTCTTGAATGACACAGATCTGAACAGCGCAGGTCCACTTACACAGGGATTTTTTCCAATAAATATATGTCTGTATTTTCATTTTATGGCTCTTTAACTGTGAGGAAAAGTTTGTGTTCAATTAGAGATCACAATGTGTGGACTGAAAAGAACAAGGGTTTGAATCCTGATTTTATCCAAACTGTTTCAGCTTCCTGCCCTTGGGTGAATAATTTATTAATTCTTTTGTTTTTGAGGCAGAGAAAGCAGTATGTGGATTTTTGACTATGCAGGGGATTGGTGCCCCTAACCCGCCCGCATTATTCAAGGAGCAGCTGTAAACGAGAGAGCATGTTAAAAGGTGATAAATACTCTAGAAGTAAAATAGAGCAGAGTGAGTGTTATTGGAAGTTGTTGTGGGACATCGAATGGTGAGCTGAAAGTTTTTAAAAAGCTGATCAGCCTAGGCCTCACTGAGAAAGGGACACATGAACAAAGAATTGAAGAAGGTGAGGGAGTCAGCCAAGCAAAAACTGAGGAAGAGCAGGGGGAACAGCAAGTGCAAAGGTCCTGAGGCTGGAGCCCACCTGAGATGTTTGGGAAGCAGCCAAGGGGCCAGTGTGATTGCAGTGATGGTTGTAATAGGAGATGAGGTCAGATGAGATGGGGACCAGATCATTAGGGTCTAGTGGCCACTGTAAAGATTTGGCTTGTACATGAGCTGTTTCACCTAACACTATAGTATGATGATCTTTTCATAATAGCATATAAAAAGCCTTCTCATTTTTTCAGCTGCATAATATTCCACTGCATATAGGTACTGTGTTTTATTTAACTAGTATTTTATTTAACTGTATTTAAGTAACATGAACATCTGTGTTGTTTTCAATCTTCTGCTGTTTTCAGAAATGCTGCAGTGAGTAGCCTTTTCACTTGTACATAATACAGTTTCATTTATGCAAATCTGTCTGTAGGACAAATTTCTAGAAGTGAAATTGCTGGATGGAAGAAAATATGCATATATAATTTTGATAATGCCAAATTGGCCTCTGTGAGAGTTGAATTAATTGGCACTCCCAGACAGCAGTTTGGTTAGGGACTAGGAGGAAAATCTACCTCTCCCTTCTGTATACACCCTCCATGAGTCTATTAGGTACCCATTATGTCCTTTACTCCTCATCATCCTCCTGTGAACTGAATATCCTTGTTCCTATTTCACAGATGAGGAAACAGGCACAGAGAGGTTAAGTAGCCTCCCAGTGTTTACACAGCCAGGTAGATGTAGAGCTGGGATTCTGGCGGCTGCTGTTTCTCACCATAGCTTCATGAGGGCAGGAGTCTGAGGCACCCTGCCTCCTGTCCCTCTGCTACCCCGCCTCACCCCAGTGGGCACGTGAACCTAGCACTGCTGTGCTGGCATCCCGGAGACCCTTGCAGGCCAGTGGCATGATGGGAAGAGGCCAGCCTGAGGGGCCTGGAGTCACCCTAGCTGAACTGGCTAACCCTGACTTCCCCTTCTGTCCCCTCCCATCATCGGCCCCATTGGTGAGACCTGGGAGGCTGTGATCTAGCTAATTCTGCTCTGGGGGGGGGCGGGGGGAGCTCCCTGCCGCCGTCTGCTGGGTCAGCTCACTCCAGAGACTGGGTTTCAGTGTTTCACTGATGAAAATAAATCCACCTCTTTATCTCCCTGCATGGCCCTTGGAACCTCTGCAGCCTGGTGTGTATTTCCAGACTTCCTGTAAGTCACCATTTCTGTCCTATCCCCCAGGGGCTCTGTGTCTGCTGCAGAAATAGCCTTGGACCAGTTTGGAGCCTGGAGCCACCCAGGCAAGACCAAGTAGGTGAGGAGAGTCAGGTCCGCATAATTCAAGAGCTCTGAGACCCTGACAGTGCCTGGTTGAGCATCTTCTCTGAGTTGGATCCCTGAGCATCTAGAGTTGGCTAGGAGTTCAGGGATGACCCGGCTGTACTCTCCCATTGCACAGAGGAGTAAACTGAGACCCATCCAAGCTCACTCCGTAGTCCTCTGGCCCTTTGACTCCCAGTTTGCTGTTGCTACCAGACAACACTTTCTCTAGATCTCTTTATTGTGCAGTGGCCAGTTAGGGGTTGGGAGGCAGAGCTGGAGAGAGTGGGTTTTAGCTTCAGCAGGTGGGGTGGAGGTCTGTCCTCAGGAGAGCCGTCTTGCCTCTGAGGGATGTGAGAAAGGGGAGCTGGTGGCAAGACTGGGTTTTCTTGAGGTTCAGGCGAATCCTCCACCCACGCATCTGTCAGATCGGGTGAGTGACAGCTTCTAGGGAGCGAGAAGGCATCTTGTAGGGAGCTCTGACAAAGCTGCAGCAGGTTCTGTGTGCAGAGGGGACTCGTGAGCCTTGCCACACTCCCCTTTCTCCTGCCTCTCCCTTTCTCTGCTGAAGCATTATTTGCACCTGAAAGACTCTCCTGTAGTGGTGGAGGTGCCCTGCTCCAGATGTCGGACCTGCTTGCCTTCCCTCCCACCCTCCAGGGCCAGGGCCTGGTCCACTCCAAGCTGGCTTACTCAGGCTGCAGGCGGGTTCTGGGAAGCAGTGCAGAACTGTCGGTGGGTGGGGGCCGGGAGCGGCTGACTGCCTTTCTCATCTGGGACCATGTCTTTACATCCTTACAGCCAGTCAATGCCCCTTGTGTTGTTTTGATTGCTCAAAAAACTGTTAGCAGCAAAGTGTTCTTTGATGTTTGTTCTTCGATATTTGTTCTCCTTCTCCAGGGGCAGTGAGATCAGATTTTGATATGAAAGCTCAAAGCTTCTCAGATCATTCCTTTTTCCTTCCTCCATCCCCTTCTGTCTGTATACTGCTTGAGAAACTTCGAGAACCAGGCAGGAACTCTTCATGCAACACAAGGATAGAAAGAGGGCTGGTGGTGGTGCCCTGGCTCCCATCTCCTTTCCAGGCTTGTACCCCATGGTGCTGTAGCTTCTGTGGGTAAGAAGGGTCACTTTCAGCTTGTCCTTTTGCAGCAGGGCCTTCCTGCTTCCGGCTCACATCTCCTCACTTGTGTGAGCTTGTCTACAAGTGCCTGGGAGACCCCCACAGAGGGGCCTACAAGAGCCTCCTTTTACCCATGCACACAGAGGGTCACATTTGGGAGAGGAAGCGGAGACCCACCCAGATCCTCCACCCATCCCCGTTCCATACCCACTCAAACACAGAACCACAGAGAGCCCTCTGCACACAACCACCACTCGTGCATAGGAGCCCACCCCACTGTACATCCCCACAGCAGTGAGGTGAGGGGAGCTGTCATGTAAAACACGGCCAGCCTGGTAATCAGTACTTCAGTGTGGTTTTTGATGGACTTGTTAAGTACCATGGACATGCGATAGACCCTAAGTGCAGAGATGGGCTCATTATGAACCAGCTCTGAGGCAGTTCCCTACAAGTTTACAGAAATGCTTTGAGCCCTGGCAACATCATTAGGATAAATGCTTAAAATTCCCGGGGACCTCTTTGGTGGGACAGCACCCACTTGGATGGTGGGGTTTGGGCCAGTTGTGATTTAATCATCTCTCTCCACTCCCTTCGTCCTACTGGATCCTCCAAGCTCTCATCCTCTGCCCTGTCCCTCTCCTTCCTCCTTCCTCTCGGGGAAGTAGAAAGAACTTGAACGTAAGAGTCAGATTGGCAGTGTGATCTTGAACAAGCCACAGCCTCTAAGCTCCAGCCTCTTTACCAGGAAGATGGATGCCCTACTTTGAAGGGCAGCGCGGAAGCAAGCGAGAGAACATCCATTAATGTGCAGGCACATAGTTAAAATGCGCCCACCCAGTTCTGTTGTGCTATCTCATCCTTCCTGCCTCCCCAAGCCCCAGGAACGTCCTTCCTCACTCTCCCGCCATCCCTCCCAAGTGAGGACTGCTACCGAGATGATGTCCGTGCCCGGAGGCAATCCGAGTCGGGAGAGGCGGGAGGGAGGTGAATGGATACGCCCAGACCCTTGTCCAACTCAGCCGTCTGCCTGGGAGTTGACGATTCCCTTCCTGCGTAATCCTCTGGCACTGAGCTTCCTGCCCTACTCTTGGGGAACCCGTTCCTGAGCCTGGCCCTGTCCGCTGCCGTCCTGAGGGGAGTGAAGACTCCGGAAGGCTGGGGCCATGCCAGGGCTGCCCAGAGCCTGCCCGCCCTGGGCTCTGGGTCGCCTGCCTTCTCTATGCTCTGGCCTGGAAGACAGGGAGGAGGTCCTGTGGGAGTTTGTGACTTGTTCCTATGCCACACCCTGAGCCGCACCCCACACAGACAGCCGCCTTTCCCTGGGGTCCTCCCTCTCCCCTGAGACCTTCACATCTCGATGCTTGGGACACCCAGGCCTCTCTCCTCCTCCTTGTGTTCTGCTTAGAATCAGAAGCTTTAGAGTTCAAAGCTCATCTTGCTTTTCTCTCTCATTTTACCACTTCGGAGATGGAAGCCTAGGAAAAGGAAATGACTTGGCCAAGGTCAAGTGTCGAGTTAGCAGCTTGGCTGGGATTGGGACCCAGGACTCCTTAATTGGGCCCGAGCTCTGTCTCTCACATCCCAAACTCCCTCTGCCCTCAGTCTGGCTCAGGGCTTCTAGGCTGGGGCACCGCTGACATTGGACGCGAGCCTAGTATGGGGGCAGTCCTGTGTGTTACAGGATGTCTGGCCGCATCTCCACCCACTGGATGCCAACAGCATTTCTTCTACACATGACAACCCCACATATTTCCAGACATTGTCGCATGTTCCCTGGGATGCCCCATGCCCTAGGGGAGGACCACTGGTCTAGCTGTCCCTTCAGCCCCTTGTCTCTGGGACTTCACTTCTCCCACTTGTAGGATGTGAAGTAGCCCTTCACTAGGGACACTCTTTTCTGCTTCCTGCTCCTGTTCTAGGACTGGGCTGCTTGGAAACCAAAACACTCAGCCATTTTGTTCCTTAAGAGAAAGAGCAAAAACCCAGGTCTGGAAAGATGCCATCCTTCCCTCCTTCCGGTCTTTGGTGTTGAAGCCATCTCTGGAGATGGGAGAGGCAGTGGCATTTTCGGGTATAATGTTGGCAATAACCGATGTTGGGACAGTCCCAGTGTTTGTTAATTGAACATCACATCCTCAGCTGTTTCGTGAGACTCTTCTCTTTGCTGGACACTTGATGCCACGATTTTTGAGCAGAGAAAGGACAGGTCCTGAAGCTTAAGCAATGAGCGTGCTTCATCTGGGCCCAGTGAGATAGGGTCACCGAGGTGCTGTTCGGGGGGGGGGTCGGGTAGGGAGGGAGGAGGAGAGGCAGATACTGTAGTGGTGGCGGTTGTATATGTGTGGCTGCCTCATTTAGAGCACCTGCGCATGCTGTGCTGAGTGCTTTACGCATATTATATTGGTATTGGTCTTTGCCATGCCCTCGGAGATACCCGTTTTACAGATAAAGAAACTGAAGTTCAAAAAAATTAAGTAATTGGCCCAAGTTTACTCTAAGCTAGTAAATAGTAGTGTCTGGATTTAAACCAGTGTCTGCTTGAACTCTGTGCCCATGTTCTTAGCCCCCGTGTTCCTGGCAGATGCTGAAGTGACATGCATCACAAGGGCTGGGTACAACTTCACGCTGCATTATTAAAGACATGGTTTCCAGAAACTGGGAGATGTTAGTCCTGTGGTGCTCCTCATAGGTCAGAGAGCCCACATGGGTTGTCCCTTGCTTCAGAATGATAAAAACCACTGGTAGCAAGTGCTCAGGTGGTGAAGAGAAGCGAAGGGAAGGTATGGTACGGCGAGCTCAGGGACTTCCGGTCCTGGCGTTGGAGGGGATTGCCTGTCAGAGAGACTCAGGAGGACAGTGTGCACCACGTTCAGGGTCTGAAGAGCTCTCGTGTGGCAGAGCTTCAGCTTGTCTGAGCCACCCCATTGGGCACAACAAGAATAGTCAGTAGAAAAAGAAGGGAGCTAAAATCTACCTCTAATGATGAAATGGGCCTTTTGGGGGACAGTAAGATCCCGATAGCCGGAAACAGGTAAGTACAGCCAGGACTTTTTAATTTTTTTGCCAAACCTGGCTGCCTAGTGTTCTCAACTGGAGTGTATTTTACCATTCAGATTCCTGGGCCCCACCCCTCACAGTTTGGCCTCTGGAGGTCTGGGGTGGAGCCAGGGGATCAGGGTTTTTTATAAAACTCCCCAGAGGCTTCTGGTGCAGCCAGTCCCTGGGTGGAAGCAGAAAACTGCAGGACCGGGATGCTGCTTACAGGGACTGCCGCGTGGTAGTGTTTCCAAAGTATGGCACATGGGCCAGACTGGCAATTATATATGCAATGATTTTAGGGGTATTTATTTTAATGCACATTAAAAAAAAAGTATAGAGCTTTCACACCAAATCTGTGATATCGTGGATATTGATGCTTGGAGCTACTTGATGTTAAGTTTATTTTTAGAATTTTACAAAATCTTTTAAAAATAATTAAATTGATGGGGTTCCTATGTGCAGATAAACATGAAGGTTGTATGCAAATAAAATCTAGGTTAACACTGTCGTAGGCGTACAGGCAAGTGGGTGGACTGGTTGACCTTAACCCTTTCAAGAACCTGTGGTTTGTTGGTTCGTTCTAGAAGGCTCCATGGGGGTAGGAGGGTAATTATAGTAGTTTGTCCAAATTATGGTCTTACAACAATCCTGCACTGGGAGAATCGGAAGCCCTCCTGCGCCCAGTTTGGAGCCTGAGGCATGAAAACTCTCTTCTCCCTTCCCCATTCTTACTGGTTTCTGTGAAGTCTTCGACACTGGTCTGGGGGCCTCCGCCATCTCATCAGTTACGATAGAGCAGGGTCTAGCGTACAGGGCAGCACACTTGTTCTTCCTCTCATTTTCCTCCTTTACTCTCAGAGAGAAGCAGCCGGTGATGCTGGCAGCGGGGAAGGGGCTGGGGGTGAGGTGTCTGCTCCCAAGAGGGAGAAGTAGGGGGCCTGCACCTGGCATGCCTCTCCCTCCCAAGCCTGCAGTGGCACCCCTGGCTGTGAGGGGTCTGGGCATCAGGGTGGGGTGGCTGCAGAAGCACTTTGGGGTTGCAGACTAACTGGGGCCTTGGCGGGGAGACCCAGGCCCTGAAGCCCCCGCTGGCCTGGATGCAAACCCCAGGCCGTCTCCTACCACCTGTGGGTGTTGGGTTGGGACATTCAGTTGAAGTACAAGTAGAGGATGGAATTTGGTGTCTCGCTGGCACTTTTTAGGGCACACGAGGGGAATGGTGGGGACTTTTGGGGCAGCTCGTGTGGCTTTTGGCTTAGCGAGCCCTTTCAGACCTGGGTGTTTGAGGAGGAGAGCGGCTGTCACCGACACTGAAAAGTTACTCTCTCTGCCATTCATGATTGCCACAGATGGGAACAAGCTGAATACCAACAGCCAGTCGACTGGAGGCTTCTCAGGGGGCCTGGTGGATCGGTATCCTGGGCCAGGCCCCTGCTGGCCTTCCCAGTGGGCCAGAATCTAAAGCTTTGCACTGAGAATCTCACTTTGGGGCTCCTGCCCCTCTTCCAGCAGCCTGCTTACCCAAATACCCCGTCCCTCTACTCAGGCTCTCTGGTTGCCTCTGAGAAACACAGGGACTTGGGTTTTTTCCCCCTTTTATAAGCCAGGGAAGTGTCTTGGCTCTTAGACTCTGTCCTGTGTGGGGGAAGGACGGGGAGACAGAGGAAAAAAAAAAGATTTCCACCTTATTGTTCAGCAGCTGGAAAATTGTTGTCATCTGTTCTGCCTTTCATTTGCTGAGAATGGGAAAAAAATGTGGAAAAGTTAGGGGAAATAAATCTCAGTACCCTCAGAGGAGCTCTCACCCTTCCCTCTTTCTCCCTCACATCCTAGCCACTTTGCTCCCATTTCTCCTCTGGTCCTGGGGCCATGATGCGTTTGGGGCCTGGGCTGGGCAGGGGCTGTTCTGAGGCTGTGCTGGGCTGCTCTGGGATGGGACTGGGCTGGGGCCCTTGCTGGGCTGGGATTGAGGTGGGGCTGCAACTGGGTTGGTGCTGGGGCTGGAGCTGGGCTGGGCTGGCCACTTCTCACTCCATGTGGAGGGCTTGGGAAGCCACTGTGATGTCATTCGAGAACTGCATAGCTACAGGATGATAAGTGAAGCTCTGGGGACCCAGCTGGCTGAAATTACAGACAGAGTTTTATCCCACTGGCTTCCTACAAGCCAGAGTGAAGCAGCGCTAGCAGAGCCGAGAGGGGGAGAGAGCGAGAGAGCGAGTGAGCGAGAGCCGGAGGGAGGGAGCGGTGTTTGTGTGTGTGTGTGTGTGTGTGTGTGTGTGTGGTGCACGGGCAGGCAGGAGGCACTTGCTCCTCCCACCCCTGACAGTCCGAGGGAGCCCGGGTAGGACACAGACAGCGCTGGGAGCTGCAGCCATGGAGAAATTATTTGAAACTTGAGGCACAAAGAGCAGAGAGCAAATCAGAGTGCTCCTTTTCCCTTCCCTTGCTCCCTCTCCGTCCAGAGGGTAAGTGTCTGCCGGGCAGCTGTCTCTCCCGTGTGTGTCCTTGTGGGGCTCTCTGCTGGACCTGGGGAGAGGGTGGTGGGCGGCTTCTGTGCCTGGGGCCTGGGATCTGGGGTGGGCCTGGACCTGGGAAGGGCGTAGGGCTGCGGGGGGCCATGGCCCACCGTGCTGCCTTTAGAGGCGGATGGGGCTGACCTTGCCACCTCCCTCCTGGACTCACTGCCCTGTGTGAGAGCTGCCGCCTCAGGTATGGGTTTGGGAGGTGTTGGAAAGGGGCAGTGTGTCTCAGTTACCTCACTTGTTTAGGGGTGAAGGTTTGCTGTGGAAGAGAATGGGGTGAGCTGAGGGCTTGGTGGAGACATAGAATAGCCCCTGAAACATTCCCATTTATTCAGGATAACACCCCCGTCAGTCATGTGGCCTGAAATTTGTGGCACCCCCAGTGCAGACCGTTCCCCTGCCGGCCTCCTGTGGGCTCCCATTTGTGGCTTCCTCCCAACTTTGGCAGGGTCCTTGGCGACTCGGCCGGCCCCCTTGCCAGGGATCTCTGAGTGTCCAGGCGAGCGCCCTGGTCTGGCAGAGAAGGCCTTCGGTTGTTGTGGGCCCAGGAGCTATTTTTACCTTCCCGAGTGTGCCCGTGATATCTGCTGCCCGGATAGGCCGACGCCTGGAGTGGGAGGGCCGGGCTCTGGTTATAGTGCCCGGCGTGGGAGCTGAAGGCCAGGCTGGAGGCAGGAGGCTGGCCCTGCAAGTTCACATTTGTCTCACCGGCGTGGGCTGGCCTGTGACTGGGTAGGTCAGTCACTCTCCAGGCACTGGTCCCCTGGGTCTGAGATAAAGGTCACAGGCAGGTTTTCTGTCCCTACTCCCTCTCTCTGGGTGAAGTCAAGTGAGATGATATCTGTGTAAAGTGCGTGGGTCCTTCCTGAGGAGGGCCTGGGGACACATCTGTCACCATCCCTTGCCCAAGCCCTCTGTATTATGTTGTGAGGTTCTTGGTGCAGCCACAGTTGGAGAGTCCCCCCGCCCCCCAGGCTACTCCAGCCATCTTCACCTTGAAGCCGTCAGGGGAAGAGCGCTGAACTTGGAGGCAGGGAGCCGAGTCTGTGCCCTCTGTGCTGGGTGACCTTGGAGCTTCCCAGGAGCCTGCAGAGCCTAACTGTCTTATAAAATGGGGGGTGGGCGGCAGATTAACTGATCCCTTAAGGCCCTGCAACTCCCCAAACCCCATTGCTTTTAAAATGCCCTCTTGGCTCAGACTTGTTCTGCTGCCTCTGGGGGCCGCAAGCTGCGGGGGGGGGGGGCAGGAGCCACTGGTGGAGGGGCTCTGTTTTCCATTTCTGTCTGAATGCTGACTTTATCCATCTTCGAGACCCATGGGCTGAAGTTCATTTGGACACTGGGCCCTGTGCCTCCCTCTTTCTTTCTTCCCTGAGCAGATTGACGGAGGTGGCCCAGGGAAGGTCCACAGAGGCAGGTTTTTGGGTGACATGGGTGAGGTCCCTTGTACAGGGGGCAGAGCCACCTGTGAGAAGATTGATGGCAGCCCTGGGAGGATTCTTGTTGCCTTGGTCCATGCTCTGAAAATGCAGTGGGTGCCCTATGAGCATTGTTGTACAGGGAGAAAGACAGGTGTCTCTTCGCCACGCCTGGACTCATCCGTCCCTGTCAGCCGGGCCCTGAGCCTGTCACTGTAGCATCAGTGGACACTTCCAGGGTGGACCTAAGTTCCTCGGGCTGCACCTGTCACTGGCCCACTTTGCCTCTCCGAACCCATGTGTCCTCTGTGTGGTTCCCTTTCAGAGACTCAGGGACTTCTCTTCAGAGCCTAATTCTGCTCCTCAGAGTCCCTGAGGAAGCCCATTCCCATCTGGAGAAGTTCCAGAACTCTCTGTGAGCTGTGTTGAACAAAGGGCTGCCTCAGGCCCTGGCGAGCTGTTTGTGGGGGAGAGGGAAGGGGGCGGTCAGCATGGGTGGAGGCCAGGACTGTCACAGGCTGGGCCACAGGAGGTCCCAGCTGCCATTGCCAGGGTGTCTCAGGAGAACTGCTGACCATGCTTGAGCCATGGGGCTGAGGTCCCCACCGCCCTCTGCGTCCTCATCCCCTCCTCACACCATACAGCTCCCCCAGGCAGGTTAGAACTCGATGTGTTGCTCTGGGCTGGGCCCCTTCTCAGGCTCCTCCAGCTGGAAGGGTCCCCTTTCTTTGTATTCCCCCATTTCTCTTGGATGGGAGCCTGGTGTTCTCCACAGAAGTCTGGGTGACAGTGAGGGCCTCTTAGAAGCAGCACCTTAACTGTTAGATGCATATATCTTAATTTAAGAATCATATGTGGACTCTAGGGTGTCCATCACCCCCCTGAAATTATGTGCAAAATTTGTACGTGTGCATTTTGGAGGGAATTCATCAGATCCCTGAAGGGGTCCTGGGCTGAGAAAGTGAGTGTCCACTGGACTGGGTTGGAGCGTGGCTGAGGAGTCTGTGGGGGACACTTGGGGTATGCTCTGGCTCAGCCAATTTACAGGGACCTCCCTGGGGCCCAGCCTGTGCTGCTAACTCTGTAGAGTACCCTTCGCTCATGATATCTTGGCTGCAAGGTGTCTCTTCCCTTTGGGAGAAGCTTGGGGTCCACCTGATTTTTCACTTCTCTGGGGAGCAGTGGAAGAAGAGCATCTCAGTGCTGACAGGGCTAGTTCATGTCATGCAAGAAGCATTGAAGAAACCTCTAGTGAGCGCCAGGCCCTGCACTCTGTAGAGCCATCCTGAATCGCTATGTGAAGTTATGCACTGAACTCTAAGAGGCTCTGTTCACATAGACCACATGCGAACGGTCCTATCTGGGAACCAGGCACTGAGGGAGAGAGAGAAAGACATAAAGGCCTTTCCTCAAGGAGCTTAGTGGGGAAGGTAAACATGGACATCAGTAATGAGCGTCCAGTGGGTGACCGGTGGTACAGTCACAGGAACCGGGCAGTGGGAGCATGCGAAAGGTCCATCTGAGTCTGGAGGACCGGAGGAAAGGGCTTAAGCCAAGGGAGGCTTCCCGGAGAAGTTCACACTGAGCCTGAAGGAGGAGGAGGAGTTTCGCCAGGGAGGTTGGGAGCTGCCAGAGCAGGGTGAGGAAGGGTTTTTTAGGAGAGGGAACAGCATATAAATAGAGTGGGGCTGTTTGGAGTATTGAGGACAGTGAAGGTGAGGTTTCAAAAGGCAGGCAAGGGGTCAGGTGATAAAAGGGCTGGCACATCTGTCAGGAGGGGAGAGGGGCTGGGCTTTGCTCTGTAGGCGATGAGAGCTGTTGACATGGAGAGAGAGGAGTGTGGCGTGTCTGGATGTGCCAGGCCCAGCTCACGACAGTCAGCTCCTGAATCCTATCACTCGGCAAACCGGCAAGGAAGCATTTGAATCTTGACTTGAGTGGCTTTGAGGCCAGGCTCTGCGTGGTTGAGTGGTTGACTCAAGTTGAGTTGGCCATTAAGACGGAGGCCATCCTTCTGAGTGATAGGTGCGTTTGGGGCATGGGTGGGGTTGAAGGAGATGCTTCTCCTCTGCCTCCTGTCCAGAACCACATCCCTCTGGCCTCCCTGGTACCCAGTCCCTTCCTCTGGCTTCCGTGTGTTGCTTCTCAGTAGCCCTAGCCCTAACCCCAGCCCATGGCCAAAGGGTTAGCACACTCAGAACTTGCTCTCCTGGCTGCCTCTTGGCCGAGCCTCAGGGCTTGTCAAAGCTCACCTACCTCCCCGACCAACACACATTTGACACCTCATTCCCATGTTTAAGGAGCTGAGATTCCCTCCCGGCCTGCTAGGGCCCCCAACTGCCTCCAAGCCGCCTGTGTCCAGGGTGGGCACAGTGCCTCTTCCTGTTGGCACTGCATTGATTTTCCTCCACGTTGGCTGTTGGTTGGTTATGACTGCTTCGGGTAATGTGTTCTAATGATTGTTATTCTGCTGGATGTGGACCCAAAGGACTTTTTATCCTGAAGGGCCCCCATCCTGAAAACCTTGATAAATCATTTTCTGTGCACAACAGGCTTGTGATTGGATAGGGAGGGGTCTCCCCTCCTCTAGTCGCTTTCTTGCGGTCGAGTAGTCTGACCCCCTTTATTCTTCCTGGTTGGCCTTTCTGGCCCGCCTTCTAAATAAATGGTATCTCCCCACTTGACATCAGTAAGAGAAGTGGAGGTCCTTAATCTCAGGGCTCAAAAGGCTGACCGTCTGGGTCAAGGTTTCTCAAGATGTTATCCAGAAGCCCCGAGAGCTAGCTAAAGTGCTGATCCTTGGCCCTACCCTTGACCTATGAGTGAAAACCTTTGGAGATAGGCCTTGGAATCTACATTTTTAACAACGCCAGGAGGAGATTCTTATGAACATCTAAATTAGAAGACAACTGCGCTAAACCCTTTAGCACCTTAGCATCCCATGTTTATTTCCTTGGTTCCTTTGAAGTATGTGAGACGGATGTGTGCTGGCCTGTGTGTGCTTCCAGCCCCAGGGGCACCTCCGCAGTTCACTGGCGGGAGCCTGGGGAGCAGAGAGTAGGGAGGAGGTCCGCATCCAAGTCAGCTGGGGATTTTCCTCAGAGCTTTCCAGAAGCATGACGCGTACATCTGGATTACGGCCGCTGTGGAATAAGGGCCCCTTGGTGCAGTCGAGCTGAGTGTTGAGGGTGGAGTCCAGGGCTTGGAGCAGCTGCTGGGAAGAGCGGGGAGACATAGTCAGACAAAGCAATCAGAGCCTTGAAGAGACTGTGGATTTCACTTCCCGAGAGAAACAGGCACAGTGTCCAGCCTGGCCCAGGCTAAGGGCCTGGGAGCTCGCCCCACTGGCTGCGGTACCTTGTGTTTCCCTTACAGTTTGTCCTTCTGCTCCACTGTCACCCATTCCAGCACCCACGGCCCCATCCAGGCAGGTCCCTTCCTCTGTCCCCTGCCCCTTCCCACTGGGTGTCCAACATCCTCTCACCTGCGATGGTTTAACCTGAACTGGCCTTGCCCATTGAGGCTGCTGGACTTTGTGATGGATCTAGTGGTCCTTTAGCTTAAGAGTCTTAAAGTCATCTTCCCTCACCCCTCCGAGTCCCCACTCCTCCTACCCACCTCTATTTCATTCCTCCTCTTTGCTCTGCCTGCCTCTCTTTTTTGTCCTTCCTGCCTTAATAGATTGAAACCAACATGGTGTTCCGGCTTCTTGTGGTCCTGGTAAATAGCTCTTAATGTGACCGTGGTCGATGGGGAGACGGGGGTGACGAGCATGTTGCACAGTGTGGGGGACACAGGCACGTACCCTCATCTCTGATGGGAGCGGCAGGTGTGTGTGCCCCACATGTCATGCGTGTGCTGGGGTTTCAGCAGAGCCCTCCCAGGGGCTAGACAGACCTGGGACAGGTGTGGATGTCCTCAGTTTCTCCTCTTGATATGAAAAGGAAGATGACCCAATGAAGGTGCAGAACAGCCTGCCAGCTCTGGGCGTCAGGAGCAGCTGGCCCCTCCTTTGAGGACAGAAATAGATATTTCCATTTGTACTTAGCAAATAGAATTTAATGAAACAGTTTACACTTTCGATTTTCTTATCAAGCCTTCGTTGCCTGGCAGTTGTAATTCCTGATGCTGTTGCTGCAAACAGTAGCCCACGTAGGGGTAAATGACGTGGCAGAATAAGTTTAATATTGACATTTTCAAAATTAGTGAAGAGTGGGTCGTGGCCAGAAGGGCTCAGGTGTCAGGTGGTATGAATTCTCCCTCCTTGCCTCAGGAGGTGCTTTCTTAGCTCTTTTGCCAAAAGCTCTTCTTTTGTGAACCCTAGGGGGTCTGCTTTCTCCTGGCAGAAAGGAACACTCAGGTTTGCACTCGTTTGCACCCAGGGTTTCTCACTGCCTTCTGGGTGTAAGTGAGACCACTGGAAACTCCACCCTTTGCTGCTCCCCCACTTCCTAGATCATGTGTGCATGTTCTTGGGAGGTTAGGAGGTTCAGGGTGTGGAGGAGATAATGGTTTGGGCTGCAGGGTGGGGCCAGGGCCCAGGAAGGGGCCTGCTTTCTCTGGGGCCAGCAGCTTTCCAGGCACAGTGAGAAGGAAAGACAGCTCTTCAGACTCCCATTAACTGGTGTCAAGGGCCCATCCTCGCAGGAGCCACCCCCTAAAATCTGAGTGGATGAGAGCCTCCTGAATGCAACACGTTTCTCCTCTGAAAACAGCCAGCTGGGGTCTCTTTTGTGTGTGTAGTACGGAACCCATTTCTTTGGAGGGACGCTGCGTGAGGGGCAGCCTCTCGTCTGACATTTCAGCCCCTTTAGGAATGATGCCAGGCGAGTTGGGAGAGGCAGCCATGTGTGCAACTGCATTTTAGTAGCCTTTAAGGGTCCGGGCACAAGGGGCAGGCTGTTGGAGAATCCGACCTTTCTCAGCTGAAAGCCCTTTCCAGTTCAGACCAGCGCCATCCCTGTGAGCCGTGGGCTGTGGCAATACCCTGGCCCAGTGTCACTTGGGGCCTGCTGCTGGCTGAGGTCCCAAAACCCCAGGGAAAACTGGGGGCAGAGAGATGATTCTGGAGAGTTAAGGGAATGGGCAGAGTATGCAGCCCCTGGGGGGTTTGTGTGGACAATGTGCCTTGTCGGGCGTCTCGATGCTAACTCTTGGGTGACGTCATCTGGTTGGCCTGTGGTTTGTGTGTGTGTATGTTGATCAGGATGTTCCTGTTTTGTGGTTGTCTGATCACTTGTTTTTGGCCGTGAGCTTCTGTATGAGTGTTTATTTTTAGCAGCTGCCACTTCTGGCCTGAGGGCTGATCCTTGGGCATGGTAGGAGCTTGTATTTTCTGAAATGTTTGTGGCTTTAAACTTAAGTATTTATTTTGGGGTATTGCTGCTTTTTTACTGTGTTTACTGTAGTGTGTGTGTGTGTGTGTGTGTGTGTGAGTGATATGAGAGATAGGGTAGAATAATACAAATTGTGTGATCTTTAAATTTCTGATTTAGTTCTGATCTTAAATTAGTTCTGATTTAAATTTAGTTTTACTTTAATTATGTTTTAAATTGGTTGTGTTTTTAAATCCCAGCGTTACCCAGTACTGTGTGTCTACAAATAAATGGTTTCACCTCTCAGAGTCTCAATTTCTCCATCTTTAAGATAGGCATAGCACCTCTGACTCACAGGATTAGAAATAATGTACGTGTGAGCGGAGCAAAGTGCTTGGCATAGACTAGGTATTGACTGCACGTTAGCCATTAATACTGGTCTTTGTATATTTGTGTCCACGCCCACTCTTTCTTACTGGGGTGCCTGTCTGGTGTGCCCCCCGAGTGCACGTGTCTGGGTGTTTGATCTGGGTGATTTCTGGGTGGAGCGTGTTTCCCTGGATGTCTTTGTGTCTGGTTTTCTGCGTGAGTGTGTGTGTGTGACTGTTGGTGTCTGGGCTGGAGTTTGTGCTGTCTTTGGGAGGGGGCCTGCTTTTCTCGCCAACTGGGGCCTGCCTTGGAGTGAGGGGAGGGGAGGTGCACGCGCGCGGTGGGGTGTGTGTCTGATGGCTGGAAGCTGGGCTGCTGACTGTACAGGGTGTGAAATCACCGAGTTCCTCTGGGCGGGGAAGTTCTTCGTTCCTGAGTCAGCCCTTTGGCCTCCAGCCACCCAGCGCTCACTCTTTCCTTCCAGAGAAAGTATTGCTCACGGGGTCCCCCAGAGCTGTCTGCAGACAAATGACCCGGGGGACATCTCTCCCTGATGCAAACTCTGCTTTTATGTTCTCCATCCCTAAGATGCTCCCTCCACCTCTGGTCCCTGAATCTCCTTTTCAGACCCCTACGGGCCCCAGAATTCAGAGGAAAGTGTGTCCCCTTTAACAAGGGGCCTCCTGGCTTTACTGAACCCCACGTTGGCCCAGCACCTCCAGGTCCTTGGGAAGCTAGTGACATACCAGAACCAGGCTTTGGGCTGGGGCACTGTGCCCCCAGGACCCCTGCCCAATCTTGGGCTCCACTGCCTGGCCCTGATGCCGGGTGTTGGGGAGGGCAAGAGCCTAGGGAAGGGATCCTCCTGTCCTTTTGCTTTTCTGGCCCTCCTCAGGTCTGTCTTGGAGTGCTAAGGATGCTTTGGGATCCAAGGAAGGGAAGCTTTCAGCTGCTTTCTTTGGGAGAATAGAAGATGTCCCATCTCCCACTGACATCTGCTATCTCTATCTCCCTTCCTGGCCCTCTCTTGTAGAGGTTGTGGGCCACACCCAGGGACCCCTGGATGGGAGCCTGTACGCCAAGGTGAAGAAGAAGGACTCCCTGCACGGCAGCACTGGGGCTGTCAACGCTGCGCGTCCTGCCCTTTCGGCCACCCCCAACCACGTGGAGCACACCCTCTCTGTGAGCAGCGACTCGGGCAACTCCACGGCCTCCACCAAGACAGACAAGACCGATGAGCCTGTCCCGGGCCCCTCTGCTGCCGCTGCTGCCCTGAGTCCCGAGGAGAAGCGCGAGCTGGACCGCCTGCTCAGTGGCTTTGGCTTGGAGCGAGAGAAGCAAGGCACCATGTACCACACCCAGCATCTCCTGTCCCGCCCAGTGGGGGGCCCTGCTGCGCCCTCCTCTGGCCGCCACGTCGTCCCCGCCCAGGTTCACGTCAACGGCGGGGCCTTGGCATCCGAGCGGGAGACAGACATCCTGGATGATGAGCTGCCTAACCAGGATGGGCACAGCGTGGGCAGCATGGGCACACTGTCCTCCCTGGATGGGGTCACCAACACCAGTGAGGGGGGCTACCCAGAGGCCCTGTCTCCACTGACCAATGGTCTGGACAAGCCCTACCCTGTGGAAACTATGGTCAATGGCGGGGGCTACCCCTATGAGTCTGCCAGCCGGGCGGTGTCTGCCCAGGCTGGCCACGTGGCCCCCATGCGGCCCTCCTACTCTGCACAGGAGGGTTTAGCTGGCTACCAGCGGGAGGGGCCCCAGCCAGCCTGGCCACAGTCAGTGACCACCCCCCACTATGGCCATGATCCTAGCAGCATGTTCCGCTCTCAGTCCTTTCCGGAAACCGAGCCCCAGCTGCCCCCAGCTCCAGCCCGTGGCGGGAGCAGCCGGGAGGCTGTTCAGAGGGGCCTGAATTCCTGGCAGCAGCAGCAGCAGCAGCAGCAGCCTCGCCCACCTCCTCGCCAGCAAGAAAGAGCCCACTTGGAGGGTCTTGGGCTCAGCAGACCTAGCCCCCAGCCACTGGCAGAGCCCCCCATGCCTGGCCTCCCTGAGTTCCCACGGGCAGCCTCCCAGCAGGAGATCGAGCAGTCCATCGAAGCCCTCAACATGCTGATGCTGGATCTGGAGCCAGCCACGGCGGCTGCCCCCCTGCACAAGTCCCAGAGTGTCCCCGGGGCCTGGCCAGGGGCTTCCCCGCTCTCCTCCCAGCCCCTCTCTGGCTCCTCCTGCCAGTCCCATCCACTGACCCAGTCCAGATCCGGCTATATCCCCAGTGGGCATTCCTTGGGAACCACTGAGCCGGCCCTCCGGTCCTCCCTGGAGTCCGTCCCTCCTGGCAGGCCTTACTCACCTTATGATTATCAGCCATGTCCAGCTGGGCCCACTCAGACTTACCATCCAAAGAGCCTAGCCTCCTCCTCGTCTGCCCTCCTTCCAACCACCCAGAGTGCGCCAGGGCCTCAGCAACCTCCGGCCTCTCTTCCTGGCTTCACCGCTCAACCTCAGCTCCCACCAAAGGAGATGACTTTAGACCCATCACGAACTCCGGAGGAGGAGCCATTGAACCTGGAGGGGCTGGTGGCCCACCGGGTAGCAGGTAAGAGCCTTGGAGACCATCAGTGCTGGCTGTCCCCTCCTGACTTCCTCTACACCTTCCCTCTTCGGTCTTGGTTGGTTTTGCTGGGGGAAAATGCAGGCACAGCCATCATGCCTCAGTGGGCGCTGCTTTGGCCCGAGGAAGAGGCTGTCAGGAGCCCACATGCCAGCCATCCCTTCCTGCATTCATTGTCTGTTAGGCTCTAAGACGGGTATTGAGAATCAAAGATCAGTGTCTTTCAAGAGCTTTCAGTCTAGTGAGGGAACAGGTACACAGACAGATAATCCTAACAGTGTAGTGTGTGCTACAACAGAGGTGGGGAGCAAAGACCCAGAGCCTGGGAAAGCAAGGCTTGCCCCCTAGAGCAATCTGCAGGTGGTGACTCTGGGGCTGGAGAACAGATTTCCTATCAGAGAATGAGCTTATCTTTGTGGAGAGAGGAGAGAGAGTGGGGCAACCAGTCGAGCTTACTGGGGAGATAAATGCAAGAAACAGTGGCGTGCCCAGGGCCATGCTGGGAGGGGCAGGAAGTCTCCCTTCCTTCCTGCTGGCCTGAGCTGATGACCATTCCGTGGGGGCAGCCAAACTGGGCGGGAAATCCTATGAGTTGGTTTTGTGGTTGACATGAAGTCCAGCCACGGGTGAACCAGAGCCTGGGGCAAGGGGGAACTTGTACCAAGCCCCTCCGCTGACAGGGTGGTGTGAGGCCGGGATGCAGAAGAGGAGCTGGGCAGCTGACTCTGCCATCTGTCCCTTTTCCTAAATTTAGGGGAAGCTGAGTCACCATGCCAGCTGCAGGGAGGAAGGGAGACACCCTCCCTGGAGATGGATGGTGGGTTTGGAGTAGTAGCTGGGGCCAGGCCTGTTGGCTAGTGGGCTGGGTCTAGGATCTGGTGTAGGGGCATGGACACCCAGCTCCTATGCTTCAGAGCAGAGCATAGTCCCCAGTTCAACTATTGGTAACTTGAGATTGGCCATAATGAAGTATTCACATTATGGAAGTTGGCAGTCAGGGCTTCACCTGCTCTGGAGAGTTGGTCTAGCAGCACATCATTGCTTTTACCTGAGTCAGACCACGAGATGAGCAGCTCTATAACCCCAGGGGTGAAATGCTCCATGGGGTGGTCCCTGTGGGGCTCTGTCGTCTACTTTTGTCCACATCTGGGCCCCTGTGATACAGAACCCCAGGCTTGTGGGCAGAAACCATTTTCTCCTGGTTTTGTTGAAGGGAGAGGAATGGGTCCTCTCGTTATTTTACAGGGTTGAGGTGGTAGCCTGAGGAATAGTGATACTCTGGTCTAATGACCCAAGGGGCTCTTCTCTGCGGGAGCAGGATGAATTTCCTCCCTGTCCCAGAACCCTTCTGTAAAGCCACACTTTAATGGCCCCAGAAGGATGTCCCTCTTGTAGCAGCTCTCCCCTCAGCCTTTTCTCTCCTATCAGCTTCTGAGATCTTGACTGTCAACCTCCATATCCTGTAACTGCCCAGATTTTGGCTGCCAAGAAGTCACAGGGAGGGAAGGATATTGTTGGCACAGTATGTCTGTCCCCCAACCCCACCAGCTGTCTCCTCCACCAGCTGTAAGTGACTTAGTCAGGGGAAGGGATAAGATGTGTATAGGAGACAGTTACATTTGGTCCATGCCCTGTCATGAACAGTATTTCTTATGTCAGCAGTTCTTCTTTGCACACCTTCCTCAGGAGCCCTTCAGGGTATCTGCAGTGCTTGTCTAGATAGAGATACACCAACAGGATCAATTTGTAGAACAATCTGGGGCCAAGGGATAGACTTTCAGCACTGCCTTTTCCTTCTCATTCTATGTTCTTCTACTAGAAGCTGGAACATAAGCTTCAACATGAGTAACCCAGGAAGCTCAGATCTGAGGGAGAACCTCTATATGGCCATGGATGTGATCTGGTTTCTCCTGGCCTTTCTCCCTCGACTCTGCCTTTTCTTCCTTGGCTGTCCTCCATACCTCGGTACTATGTCCCTGGTTCATTCCACTTTGATCCAGCTACTCTTTATGTCTTATTTCAGCTTAGATCTCAGAGACTGTAGGGATAGTTTTCTTAACTTGATAAAGGGTGGGTACCAGAAATCTATAGCACACATCACACTTTCTTGTGAAACATGAGAAGCTTTCCCATTACACCAGGGACAAAACAAAGTTGCCTGTTATCACCACTATTATTTAACATTGTATCAGATATCCTAGCCACTACAATAAGACAAGAAGAAGAAATAAGAGTCAGAGTTGTCGAGTCCATTCAAGTTATCTTATGATCCTGATTCTGTGACTGGAGCGATCTCAGGTGTCTCTAGAGGTAGAGCTTTCAATGCATATTGGAAATCAGATGTGGATCTTATCTCCAAGGAGTCTAGAGTTTAGTAAGGGGAAAAAGAACTGGAACTTTAAAATGAAGTTATTTGGAATAAGAGAGAGATGGAGAAAGTTCTGTGGGAATGAAGAAAAAGGAAAGATTATCAGCTAGAGAGATCGGGGAGGCTCTGTGTTGAGTGTGGGTTTTGAACACAGCTTTGGAAGCTGGGTAGGATTTTGAAAGTGAGTGAGGTCACTGGAGAGAGAGGATACATAATGAAGACAGGAAAGCACAGGACATGTCTGAAGAATAGAGTAGGTTGGGAACACATAAGCTGAGTGAGAGAGCATCAGGAAAGGTAGCCTGTGGCCTGCATCCGGCTGGTTTTAAATACCAGACTGAGGAGCTTGCATCTTGCCCAGTGGCAATGTAGGAAGTCATTACTATGTTTCAGTCAGAAGAGGATGCCACAATCAGGGCTGTAGTTTAAGAAGATATATCTCTGATGGGTCTGGGCAGGAAGGATGCAAACGGGGATAGACTCTGAGCTAGGAGATTTTAGCTTATTAGCTAGCCTAGGTGATGGGAACTGACCATGGAAATACAAAAGAAGAATTGGGTCAAGGATGCTGTGGGAATAGAACCAATGCATTTATGAATTGATTGACTGTAGTAGATGAAGAAGAGGGAGACATCAAAGATGATTCTGAAGCTTCATGGATAGAAGCAGAATGATGGTTCCATTAATGAGCCAGAAGTTAGGAGAAGGAGCAGGTTTGGTGTAAGGTGAAGACCTCAGTATCAGATGTGTTGAGTTTGAGATGACGGTGGAGCCTCCAGGTAGAGATGTATGGAAGGCAGTTGGACACCTAGAATTGGAGCTTGAAACAGCAGATAGAGCTACAGATTTCAGAGTTGTCCTCACAAAGGTGAAGGTTAAAGCTTTGGGCATGGATGCGATCTCTATGTCAGAAAGCATGGAGAGAAATGACAGAATGAAATGGCCATGAGGGAAAAGGAGGCCAGGGGAGGCCAGGGGACTGAGAATGAATGTTCCGGGCAGTGAAAGGAGACTGGGACAGTGGGTCATCACAGAAGTTAGAGTAGGAGAGGGTTTCCAGGAGGAGGAGGGGGAGGTTAGCAGTGTCACTGTGGAGAGATCAGGGGAAAATTCATCGTGCTTGCCAATTAGGTGGCCCCAGTGATGTTCAAGGGCATATTTTCAGTAGAGTGGTGGTGACAGAAACCAGACTGAGGGATTGAGGAGTGAGAGGTGAGAGAGTGAAGACAGCATATCAGTTACTCTTTTGAGTGGTTTTGTGATAAAAGGGAAGAGGATGGTAGCTGAAGAGAGTAGCAAGATATTGAGAACTTTTTGTGAATATAGGAGCCATGAGAATGCTTTTAAAGAAGGAGAGAGCCCAGGAGGATAATTTAGGCTCAACCAGGAGGTGAAGTACCTCTTCATGAAATAAGAATAAAGATGGTTACAGATATAGAGAAATGTTGGTGTCAAGCTTTGGGAGCTTAAATTGAGAACCCAGTTTTTACACTTTGCTATGGAAATAAGAGATGAGACAAGGCCCATTCCATCATTCATTCAACATGTACTCCTAATCCATGCTACATGCTAGTCTAGGCTCTGGAAAAATGGTGATAAACAAAAGAGATAAAAACCCTGTTTTTAAGAAGTAGAAACGGACAATAAACAAATAAGCAGATACACATATGATATGTCCAATGGGTGATTAAGTGTCATAGAGATAAAATAAAGCAGTGAAATGCCAGGGAGGGGTGAGGGATGGGTGAAGGGTGGTTGCACTTTACATAGGATGGTCAGGGAAAAGGCTTCACTGGTTGGGGAGAGAATGTGCCAGATGGAACAGCAAGTGCAAAGGTCCTGAGTCAGGAGTGTGCCTGGTGTGGGGGATGTAGGGGGCCTGAAGTCAAAGAGGGGATGACAGTGGGAACCAGCTGGCTGTGGGCCTTGTAGGTGATCATAAGAAATTTAGCTTTTACTAAATACATGATATGAGGAGCCTTAGGAAGGATTTGGGCAGAGGCATGATATCCCTCGACTTGTTTAAAAAGGATTAGTGTGGCCAGGGTGGAAGGAGACCAGATAGGAAGCTGGTGTTATCGGTCAGGATGGTGTCTAGAGATGGTTAGATGTGCTCTGGTTGTAGACATATTTGGGAGGTAGAGCCATCAATATTTACAGGGAGACTAGACATGGGATGTGAGAGAAGGCAAAGTCAAGGATCCTGGCCTGAGCAACTGGAGGATGGGATTCCTCTTTATTGAGATGGAGAAGAATGTGGGAAGAGCTGGCTTAGAGGAATTATCAGAAGTGTGATTTTGGCCACGTTAGATTTGAGATGCCCACAGAATGTCCAAGATGGTTGGATATGTAAGTCCGGAGTTGATGGAGGGAAAGTTGGAGCTTAGAAATGTGGGAGTTGTCAGCATATGGATGGATATGAAGCAAGGAGCTACATGACACTACCCAGTGGGTGAGCACAGATGGAGGAGGTCCCAGGATTAAGTTCTTGAACATTCAGCAGTTGGAGACATGAGGAGGAACCAGCAGAGAAACTGGTTTGGAGCAGCTTTTGAAGTAGAAGAAACTGAAAAGATGTGTTTCCCTGGAAGGCAGGAAGGGGTGATATTTGCCCCTGTGTGGCCCCTGTGGTGTGAGATGGGTTGGAATCAGCTGGGGTGAATAAAAGGACATCGCTGGTCCTTACAGTTCATCCAGGCTGGCTCATCTTAAGAACATTTCAGCGGTGCCCAGCGGTTTGGGGCAGTAGTAGGAAATCCTAAGTGGTTCCCATGGAAGGGGATTACTAAGGAGGGGTGTGATGGAAGACTGAAGGGCTGAGGGGTGCTCTGATGCTAGAGAAGATGACCCTCGGGCTCAGACTAGCAGGGTCACTGGTGAATCCTGGAAGAGACAGGTGACCATGAGAGTGGGGAGGTCCTGGGATGGGGCTGCACTGAATGTGAGGGCAGGTGGGGCAATAGGATTGAAATCTCCTGGTCCCAGGCCGGTACCTTCTTGCTCCATGCTGGGGTTAGAAAAGAGAGATGTGGGTGGTGTCCTTCCGGACAGTAGCAAGTCCACCTGCCCTTTGGAGAAGCAAGACCCTGGACCACCCTCTTTTCTTGTCTGCCACCCTGCCCACCTCCCTCCAGTGTGTGGCCAGATCCCAGACTCAGAACACCAATTAATCTTGATTTTCTCTTTGTTTTTGTTTTGTTTCGTCTTGTTTAATGCCTTGTCCCTTGCATTCTCCGTGTGTCCCGTGTCCATCTGTCCCCTGTGCCGTGGGTGTGGTGCCTTCCTTGCCTGGTGTCCTCCCCTCCACCCTGCCTCGCCTCCCTGCTTCCCTCTGCCGGCTCCCCTGGGGTGGGGATGGGCAGCGTACAACGCCAGGCTGCAGGGCATTGGGCGGAGTGTCAGCTCCGGGCACCATCCTCTCCACCGGCTCCGATCCACCTCTCTCTCTGGTTGGTTCCTCTCCTCCTCCCATCTTTGCTCTCAGTTTCTCCCTCTTGCTTTCCGCCTTCATGTGCTATTCCCGCTAGACTTTTACCCACTTTCTTCCACCCTCCTCATTTCCCACTTCTTCCTCACTTTTCTTTCTCTCCCTCTTCTGTTCTTTTCTTTCTATCTTTTTTATTCTCATGGCCCTCCTCCTCTCTCCTTGCCCACCACTCCTCCTCCCTCTCCCTCCTCCCTCTCTTTTCTGCATGAGCAAGTGCTCCCACTTCTGCATGGACACGGCATGATGCTTCCAGCCTTGGCCTTCCCTGCTGGGAACAGGATCTGGGGTGACTAGACCAACTTTCAGAGTCCTGGTGGACACTCAGGGCTTTGCAATGAGGGTGCTCAGTGAGAGTTCAGGACAGCCTGGCTCTTTAGCTGCCCCAACCAGACCACCTGGGCCGCCTGGCCAGAGCCTCAGTGGGTGCAGTACTTTGCATGGACCATCGGGCTCAAGACACAAGCTGGTGCCCTGGCACCAGCTGCTCCATCCACTCTTGAGTACACACTCCCTGGGGACAGGGCACCCCCTCTGACCTCATCCTGAGCCTCTGATCCTAGGAACCAGGGCCAAGAGTCAGAAGCCCTGGGTGTGGTCCCGGCTCTGCCTGCGACCACCTCTGTGACGCTTCTGGGTGAGTCTCTGAATTGCTTTGAGCTCAATCTCCCAGTGTGATAGAGGATCATAGCCCTGCTGGGTGCTATTTGCACGATGCCTTGATGCACCCCAATATCGTGAACCCTCCATCAAGGGTCACGTTCCTCTCTTTGTTGTAGTCCACTAGCGTCTCTCTCCCTGGCTCTCGGACATCCAGCCCGTAGGCTTTTAACCCTGGTGAGGGACTCCCCAAACCCTTTCCCTGCTCCGTGGAGCCCGGCGGCCCAGGTAGGGAGATCATGTGCTCGGGCTTACCCTGTGCGTGGCCGTGAGCAGTTCTGGGAGAAGGCTCACCGGGCGGTGGGAACTGTTGACTCCCAGAGGCAATACCTGGTGCTTCCACGACCCCTCTTTCTCCCAGCCCATGGATAAAGGGGAGATGGCTCTAGAAGAACGCGCCCTGTCCACCTCCTCTCCTGCCCTTCACCCTGCTCTCGGCCCAGGGGTGGGGAGGCGGTGTTCCGCTGGGCCTGGGGGCTTGGGGGCGGTTCTGGGGTGGCCCTGTCCGGAGGGGAGCTGGCATGGCTTGCCCTGGGGCTGCTAGTGTGACTGCCGTGTGGCTTTCTGGTGCCCTGGCCCAGCAGGTGGCCTCCCGGATCCCCTCACTCCCGGAGCCCCAGGCAAGCAGTTGGACACCCAGCCCTGCCACCTGGAGCCGAGGAATCCAGCCTTTGGAGATTGGAAGGCTGGAAGGAAGAGCTGGGTCTGGGGGGTAGAAGCGTCCAGTCCAGGGGGCATAGGGGAGGCATGTGATGAAGCCCGACCTGAGGGCATTTGTCTGCAGGGGCCGAGGAGCGGCTGGCAGCCATGCTCTATCAAGGTGGTGTATCAGTGTGTGCTGGGGCTGCAGCCCCTAGAGTTGCCCGTGTGTGTGTGTGTGTGCGTGTGTGTGAGCGTGCGCAAGCGCGCCCACGTATGTGATGAAGGGGGTTCACGGCCTCAGGTGCAGCCCACTTTAGGTGAGCTTTGGAGCCATCTGTCCCCCTACGCGCAGCACCATCCTGGGGGGCAGAGTGAGAACCCACAGGAGGTGGGGCTATTCCTGTGCCCTGCTTGTCTTGTCTGGTGGCCGGTGTGGAGGCCCTGGGCTGCAGTGACTGCCATCCTCCAGGCGGTGGGGAAGGCCTGATGCCCGCAGGGTGTGAGCGGCCCTTGGAGGACGACAAAGGGCCTCTGGATGTAGCGTATTATCATTGTAAGGGCCACTTTCTGGCCATCAGGGTATCCGTTCCTCTGGGATGGGAGCTCGAAGGCTGGACTCACCAGCTTTGCTGGGAAGACCTTCCAGGGCCCCTTGCCTGCCTCTCTTTCCTCCTTTCTTCATGAGCTCCCTCTGGGCCCCGGTTTCCTGGTGGGAAAAGGCTGATGGTGGAGCTTCTGAGGGTGACTGTGCCCCACTGCTGTACCTGTCGGGCTAAGGCTGTGTGCGCCCCCGCCTGTGTATGCATGTGCCTGTGTGCGTGCAGGAAGAGACAGAGGCCCTGAGAGCAGGGCCAGGGCCAGGAGGCTGAGAAGGTCCCAGGGTCGGGGGTGGTGGGGGAGGTGGGCAGTGTGGGGAGCAGGCCTATTTTCATTATCCATCCGTCTCTGGGATGTGAGGGAGGGGTGTTCTCCCTCTGACACTGGCTGTCAGCTTGTGTCCAGACATCCCAGCTTGGCTGAAGAACAATGGAGCTCTCTTCTCTCCCCTCTGCCGTGGCCCGCCTCCCCTCCCATAGAGAAAGACAAGGGAGAGAGAACATGGCTCTCTGAGCACTCCAGGGCATATCTGGGCCTGCCAAGGGGGACAACAGTGAGACACTGTGTTCAAAGAATGTGAGAGGCCCAGGCCGGCCACTGGGGCTGTGGGGGCACTCTGTGGGAGAGGGGCTGCCCCCGTGGGAGTGGAATGCAGGGTCTTCCCCCATCCGCAGTGGAGACTCTGCCCTGCAGCACCCTAGCTCTTTTTACATCAACCTGTTCACACCCCTGCCTCTGGACAGAGCATGCTCCCGCGTGCCGGTCTGGTAGCAGCGGCAAGGGGGCTTGAAGAGGTGTGATTGCTCTCAAGTGTCTGACCACCTTGGGCTGGGGTCTCGCATCTTCACAGCCCAGAAGCCCCTCCAACAGTCCAGCCTCCTCTCCGGGTGGCTGCAACCATCTGCAGTCCCTGAACATGGAGGACGTTTTGGACGTGTCAGGGAGAATGTTCTCTGTCCCTCTGGGAGATTCAGGCCCTCAAATTGAAACAGACCCATTTCTCAAGGGCAGACATCAGATCCCCAAATGGGGAAACTGGCCACCCTTTGTAATGGCAGAGGGATCCACCAGAAAGAGGCTGTGGGGCTGGGTGAGCTGGAACTGAGACGAGCCCTAATGCATTTCTTTTAACCTTGGGGCTGAACTTGGTTCCAAACCCCAAGAGCCTTTCCCGAATGGGCCTCCTTTGTCACATTATTATTAGAAAATCAATGGCTATGTCTGTTTCTCTCTAATGTTTTTGCCAGGAATGAAACCAGCAGCAGCTCTGCACCAAACTGCGCAGGGAGGCCTGAAAGGGAAGGGAACTTGGTGGAGGTGGGGGAAACGTAGCCCCCACGGGGGTCCCCACCCGAGTTGAGGGGAGGTACAGCTGCTTCTCTGATGGCTGGGAGCCTGGGATTGCTGTAGGGCCCCTGGGCACTGCTCAGCCACTTAGAGCTGCGCCCCATCTTTCATCTGGGCTGTTGCTCATAATGGCCCCATTTTTCTATTCTGAGAATAAGGGCCCTTCGAGGTGAGGGACTTATTTGCTTTAAGTAAAGCCGTTTGTGAGACTGGTTTACTGTCTTCAACCGGGGCTCTTTTTTCTCGCTTGGGATGGTAGGCAGGCTGCTTCTGAATAATGAAGAGCCCAAAGTGGAACCCCAGAACACCCCTCCCCCACCCCAGGGTACCTTCTGCATTTGCAGAGTCGTGCCGGTCCTGCTGCTGTCCAGAGGGGACTCCCAACTATGGGACAGTGTGCGTGTCTCGGAGTGACTATGTATGAGAGAGAGAGTGTGTCCGTCCCTAGACTTGGCAGCCGGCAGCCTGCTGTTCATGAGTAGGAAGGCTTCCCAGTGCGTGCTTGTCATGGCAGCCTTAGTGGCTGTGCCAGGCGGGAGCTGGAGAGCCCCCCAGGGCCACGCAGACCCCACTGTGGAGGGTAGATGATGATTCAGTTTGAATGAGGGTGATTTCTGCTTGGCTGCACTGACTCTTTCCTGGCGCCAGCTGTGTATGTGTGTGTGCACGCGTGTACTTGAGTGTGTGTGTGCACGGGTGCCATGGGGCAGTCTTTCCACAAGTGCTGGCCTGAGGCTGGTGTAGCCAGAGTCTCACAGTGCCTTTGGTAAGTCCCAGCACCTCCCCTTACCTCGCCTGCCCTCGTGGGTGGTGGTGAGGGCCGGGCTGAGAGTTTCCTCCTTCAGGGTAATGAGGATGAGGGGCACGCCCTCAGGCTGGGCCTTGGCCTCTGGGCCCTGGGGAGTAAGTTTTCTAGGATTCTGGAGCTAGCTCAATGAGGCAATGGGTTTCGTGCCGCAGCCCAGCTGTGGGAAGAGGGGTGGGAAGGGAGGAGGGTGAGATTAACAACGGTCCCAGGCCCGTGGACTGGAAGGGAAGTACACAAAAGCAGATGGAGCCCATGACTCTAGGCTCTTTGCCTGCTGTTCTGCTGGGAGGGGCAGGCTGGGGACCTGGACCATCTTTGGGGCAAGAAGTGGGTGGGTAGATAAGGGGTCAGCATAAAGGGAAATCAGTAGGAGGTTTTAGAGGTGCACTGGATGAAGTTTGGGGAACCCCAGAGAAGGCCAGTGATATTCCAGGGGCCGGCTAGGGCCGGGACGTCATGACGAGTCTTAGTCATTTCTTGGTTTCTTCTCGGGAGCATGGTTTGCAGGATGAGGCATCATCCACTCTTTCCAAAATCCTTCCCCACGGGCCTGGTGTTGCTTGTTGGTTGATGCAGTCGCCTTGGAGACTGTCTCTCCTCCCACCACCTTCCCTCACTTGCCTGGAAGCTCTGGCCCTCTGCCTCCGGGGCTTGGAAGAAGTTGACATCTGTTTCTTGTATCAGTCCTTTGTGCTCCAGGCCCCAGCCCTGTGCAGAGTAGAGATTCTTGGTGAAGGCTAGCTCAATCGAAGCAGGTCCCCAACCCTGCAGAGAAACCCGGGTGTGGGCAGAGGCAGGCTGCGGGGAGATGAGCCCCGCTCCAGCTTGGCCCCCTGGGCTGAGAGGCACTGCCCTCTCTGGGGGAATGATCGAGCCTTTCCCCCGTGTCATGCTCATCACCTTCTGCGCCCTGCCATTCCTCCCAGGGGTGCAGGCTCGGGAGAAGCAGCCTGGAGAGCCCCCAGCACCTCTCCGGAGGCGGGCGGCCAGCGACGGGCAGTATGAGAACCAGTCGCCAGAACCCACATCCCCCCGTAGCCCGGGGGTCCGCTCCCCTGTCCAGTGCGTCTCCCCGGAGCTGGCTCTCACCATCGCTCTCAATCCTGGAGGGCGGCCCAAAGAGGTGAGTCCTGGGGCCGTGTTCTGGGGCCCCAGAGGGTAGCAGAGCCCACCTGGACTGTTCAGGAATTTGATGGTCACCTGGGTGGCACTGACCTGTCAGTAAACTCAGTAATTTTTCCTCCCTAGGTCTCCTCCCTGGCCTGTGGAGCCCATTTCCTTCTCTAAATAGCTTTTATGCCCCTACTTCTTCCATGAACACTGAGGCTGAGGTTCCCTTCTGACCCCTAAAGAGGGCGCCTTAGTAGGGTGGTCAGCACCCTGGATATGACATAGGTGACCGCAGTCTCTAAACTCCAGGCCAGATCCTATAGACTGAGAGTTTTTGAGCCCTTTCTAGACATTGGGTTTTCCTGGGAGATCTAATTTCAGTGCCAAAGCGCATTTCTGAGACGTTTCAGTAGTTTGAGGAAGTAGGTCTTAAACTTTAATGAGGTTAACAGTCACTAGGGAGTTTGTTTAAAATGCAGATTCCCAAGTCCCTGTCCAGAAAGCCTCGCAGGGACCCAGGACTCTGCATTTTAAACATGCGCCCTGGAAGATCCTGATGTGAGTGGTCTGTGTTTGATAAAACCCAGGCTAACAAGTCATTCTGGATATAAATGACTTTTGGACATCTTTTCTCTCCTGCCTTCTGGCAGGACCCCAGTGCCCTGCCCCAACCCTCTTCTCTTTGGCCTTGTTGTGAAATATTTCCAAGGCAGGTGCTACTGGACTGTGGCAAACAGCCACTTTCTAGTCTCTTGACTGCAAAAAGTTGTTGGGACCGCAGATGGTGAAGGTCTCCCTTCGACCTCTGTGTTAACCTGGGGAGGGTGAGGGGCCAGCCTGGTCAATTGGGAGCCTTCCTTCTCGGGGTCATGGGCACCCATGGGTACCCCCTTTCCCTCCCTTGTTGTCCTGCAGCCCCATCTTCACAGCTACAAGGAGGCCTTCGAGGAGATGGAGGGAAGCTCCCCGACCAGCCCACCGCCCAGTGGGGGTAAGAACTCTGCACTCAGCCTACTTTCCCTGCGTCCCCTCTGGCCTGTGTAAGCTCTCCAGGTTTGGGGGTGCTGGCAAAGTTGGGCAGGGCCAGAACCTGCTGCTTCTCATCCCTGTGGCTCGTTTTACTTCAGCCTCCCTCCCCCACTGCTCTTCTGTCCCGTTGTCCATGCTCACACATCTAAGGATGCAGCAGCCACAGGCCTAGCATCCAGACTGACCTACGACCACAGGGCTCCTGGACTCCTGTATTGTGGAGTTTGCCTGGTTGATGAGAGCCTTATGTACAAAACATCCCCCGTCGTAAAGTGATTCTTTGTGACTTGCTGGTGTATCTCTGAGACACCCCCGGGCCTTCTTGCTTCTGATCCTTGTTTCTGTCTGGGTTCAGGCACCTCTTCCACTGTGGGCAACCTGTTTAATTTCCACCAAGGAAAGAAAGGCTCAGAACCCTCAGGCTGACCATGTCCCCATCTCATCCATCTCTTGGCCTCCAGATAGGAGCGTTTAGTCTGCATCTCCCCGATGCTCTCACTGGAGAGGCAAATCCCTGAAGGGCAGAGACATTTCCACCCACAGAGAAGACCTGGGTGAGCCTAGGAGAGGGGCAGTGTTCCTGTTTATGGTAGAAGAGATGAGGAGGAGCTGGGGGAGGCCGTGATGGAGCAGTACTCAGGGTCCCTGTGAGAGTCCCAGGTTGGCAGAGATGGAGAGACTGATGATGCTCTAGGGTCAGATTGGGTGGGCCTGGCCCAGGCTATCCATTTGCTCCTGTCAGAGGGGAGGAGGGTGAGGACAGGAGAGTCAGAGCTGGCCATGCCTTCTGGTGGTTGGCTGTCCTGCACAGGGTAGGAGTGTGGCACCGGTACCTGTCCTCTGGGCCAGCAGAACTCATGCTGGCTACCATCTTGGATAAGCAGGAGACTGAAGTTAGGAGTGGACACCACGGCTGTCCCTAGAGCAGCACTGTCCAATGGAAAAATAACATGAGCCATATTTGCAAGAGGAAATTTTCTAACAGCTCCATTAAAAACCATATAGGAAACTGGAGAAGTTAATTGTAATGACTTTTTAAATTTAGCCCCAAATATCTAAAATATTATTATTTTGATGGGTAAATCAAAATCAAAATATTAATTATATATCTTACAATCTTTTTTAAAAAATCAAAAAGAGGCTGATGAAATTAATTTTGATAATAGGTTTTATTTAACCCCAAAGATCTAAAATATCATTTCAATATGTGCTCAGTATAAAAAGATATTTTGCATCATTGTTTCATACTAAGCCTTTGAAATCCAGTGTGCGTTTTACACTTACAGCACATCTTGGCTCAGTCTGGCCGCACTACAGGTGCTCCATAGCCTCGTGTGGCTCGTGGCTCCCATACAGGACAGTGCGAGCCCAGGGCAATCTGTTCAAGACAGTTCTGTGGCCTTTTGTGACTCCATGGAATCTCTCTCCCTGGTCTTAACCCCTGCTCTGATTCCCTGTTGGTCCCAACAGCCAGGATCCTGGCCATCACCCTGTTTGGGATGAAGCCATCTGGGCCAGGCTAGAGTTGGGTTCTGCCACATGTTTCTGTTCCCATTCTTCCCTCCCTCCCCTTGGCCAGTCCCGGGTGCTCCCGTGGGAAGAATAAGTTAGAGGTTTCCTCTATGCACAGGGTTGGGAGAGGGACAGAGGCGGAGAAATGTGAGGAATTCTTTTCTTGGGAAGCCAAGCGTTGCCTGGCTTTAGGGCCACCCACTAGTCTGCCTCAGCAGAAGGGCCAGATGCCTGGGGACTGAAGACAGGAGTGATTAGGGAGCTGGAGGTGCTGAGGGGAGCCTTGAGAAACCTCCCACTGCCTCTTGTCCCCTCGTCCCCTGCACCTCCTCTCATTGTTTCACCTGTGCCTCTGTTGCACTTGTTAGGGAAACACATGCGGACTTCTGGGCTGGAGAGGCTTCGTGCTCATTCTTCCATAATTAATTATATTCAAATGCATTAATAAGTGTTTGATAAGTGTCTGTTACAAGACACCTCTGTGTGTGTGTGTGTGTGTGTGTGTGTGTGTATGTGTGAGAGAAGGAGGGACAGACAGAAGCACGCAGGCCTAGACCTACCCCAGGCCTGGACGTGTGTGTTGGTATGTGTTTGTCCTCTCTGCTGTATTTGTCCGTTGGATATCTCAGGATGGAGTGAAGGTGGAGTGACAGGTGGGCCACGCATCTGGACTCGTGTGATGGCTCTCTTTTCCCATGGACACCTATGTACACCTGCGCGTGCACAAACAAGTTATTTAAATTGCCTGCATTGAAAGATTATATTTTGGAGGGGCTAGTTGCCTTTAGGTCTCACTGTCTTTTGGGAAAGGGAAGCAGTGCCAGGGAAGGTCCCCAAGCTGCTGTGTTGGTCCTAGGCACCCGAGGGCCACAGCTAGTCTGTTGAGGCCATCAGTGTGGGGCAGGCAGCCTCGGGCTCTGGCAGTTCTGTGTGGCTGCTGTCCTCAGTGACTGTGGCCTCTGCAGGCTCCTGAGAGCTGTGATAGGAGACACAGAGCTCATTTCTTTACTTCTTGAAGAGGTGTATTAGGAGACGTGGCAGCTGCCACTGAGAAATCTCGTGACTGGGCAGAGCAACTGCCCAGCATCAGCTCAGAGTCTGGCCATGTCCTCGGCTAATGGGAAAAAGCCTGACTGCCCTTTCTGACCTGTGTGTCCTGTGACACTTCCAACCCAGACAGGCGGCGTGGGAGGGAGCTGGGGTTCGCGCAGGGAAGTGGTGCTCTTGGCCGAGGATTGTGGAGATGGGGCTTCTTCCTCTTCCAAAACATTGAGGTTTTGAGGGGTGGGTAAGAGAGCCTCTGCTGAGGAATTCTTTCCTCCTGGGGTTTGCAAGGGATCTGCTTGCTTGAGGGCCAAAGCCCTCTGACCAAGGGCTGGTCTGGGTCCTAGGGTTGGTTCTGCTGGTGGTCCCTTCCTCGCCTTCTGTCCTTTACAGGGTGCGCCATCTTAATACTACATTTTCTTTAAGTCCATCTACGTGCCTTATTTAGAAAGATTGTGTGTGTGTGTGTGTGTGTGTGTGTGTGTGTGTGTGTGTTAGGGGTGGGATGGGGAAAGTGAGAGGAGGCGGGTAGAGAGAGAATAACATAGAGCAAGTCAGAAAGCGCCCAGGAAGCCTGCATGTGTGTTCTAGCCACGCGATGTGAAGGGACCATAGCAAAGCAACTAAGGGCCTCGGGAGAGAAACTGTTTTCTCGAGGCTGATAAGCAGGGCCGTTCCCTGACTCCCTTTACCCTTTACACTGCTGAGCCATGGAGAAACAGAGACAGGAGAGGAGCCATAGCAGCACCCCAGGGCTGGAGCTGGCTCCGCCGCTCCGTCTCCTGCTGCCCCCCTTCCCCAGCATGCCCTCACTTAGGAGGGGTCCCCTCCCCACATCTCCACCCCAAGCTCACTCCCGGGGTCTCCCCTCTTCTTTCTGGCACAGTGCGCTCCCCCCCAGGTCTGGCCAAGACACCCCTGTCTGCTCTGGGCCTGAAACCCCACAACCCAGCGGATATCTTGCTGCACCCCACCGGCGGTGAGTGACTCTGGCAGGAAGGGAGGCGGTCTGGGAGGCCGAAGGGAGGAGAGGGGAGTTGGAGGACCCCTGGGGTCCTGGGCAGGGCCCAGAGGTGGTGGGTTCTCGGGACCCTTCTGGAAACAAGGTGGCAGGCTGGCTTTGTGCCCACACTGAGGGCAGGCCTGGGTGGGGCTCTGTGCAGCTGAGGGGGACTAATCCCTCTGTAGCCTTCCTGCCCAGGAAGGGTTCAGTGCCACTTCCAGCGTCCTCTGGCCTGGGGGGTTTGGAGGCCTACCTTGTTTCTGTGGAGTTGGTTAGCGCTCTGCCGGGCGCCTGGCTCCCCACCCTGCAGTGCTCAGACACTTGTGCACACACACACACACACACACACACACACACACGTGCATGCACACACCCCAGGTTCACACCTAGTCACACTTCCCAGCTTCTCTCCTTCCTGTGGGAAAAGGGAAAGTGGGGGCCCTGGGCCCTTACTGGCCATTTTGAACAGGCTGAGCCCAGAAACTTGCTCCCTAGACTCCGGTTTTTGGGCTGGGCTGTGGCCCTGGGGGCCAATTTTGTTTCTTTTCCTTAGTCACCAGAAGACTGATCCAGCCAGGTAGGCGGGCAGTGGCATGCAGGTGTGACCTACGTGGACACATGGCTGGGCACAGCCTCCCACTCAGGATGTGTCTGCATGGTCAGGGACACTGAGTCACCGGGTGGGGGGCTGCCTCTCACCAGGCCCGCACACTCCTGCTTGAGGCGTGGGGACAGTGACAGGGACGCCGGGCTGCTCCTGAGAGTGAGGCCCCCTCCCCTGGGAGCCCTGGATCCGGGGGCATTCAGGATGGACTGCACCCCCTTACCCTACAGCTCTTCTGGGGAGCTTGTCTCTGCCCTGGGCTCACCCTGCTTTCCCAACTGCCTTTTCTCAGCAAAGTCTCTCAAGAAATAATCCCTGTTAACCCCTCTCTCTCTTTCCTTTTTTGCTCTCCCTTTCCTCTTCATCACCTGCCTCTGTCCTGCCTCTCCTTCCTCCCCACTTCTCTTCCCATCTTCCCTCAGAGGAGGATGAGGGGAAGGGGGTGACAGAGCTTCCCAAAGGTAAGTGTGGCCTTGCTGTGTGGCTGCTCCCCACTCTCCAGGGCTGGGAATGGCATTTCACTTCGAGTTTGCGCTGCCTGGCTTGGGGGGCAGCTCTTTGCTCTGATCAGGTCTTGTGTGACACATCGCCCCCAGTCCCCACCACCCTGGTGATGAGCTGTCACCCTGGATGCTGACTGAGGTGCCCGCAGCTGCTGGGCGTGGGTCTGGGTGTGGCCAGTGTCCCGGTGCTAGTGCAGTGCCCCCTGGCTGACAAAATGCCCCTCCCCAGCAGCATTTTTGCCCCCTAACCTGGGGTGCAGCCAGCCCCTTCAGAGGGCGGGGGACCGTCATCCCATTTCCCAGGCATGTTCCGCACTTACAGCTCAGAGCAGGGTTTCTCAACGTCGGCCCCACTGACAGTTGGGGCCGACAGCTCTCAGTTATGGTTGCTGCCCTGGGCCTTGTAGGGTGTTTAACAGCGTCCCTGGCCTCTACCTGCTACATGCTGGTAGCACTCACCCAGTAATGATGATCAAAATGTCTCCAAAATGGCAAATGTCCCTAGGGGAATAACCACCCCCAGTTGAGAGCCACTGTCTTGGAGCCACGAGTTGCCCTCTTGACACCCTTGCGTGGTTTCCGGTCAGCACAGGTGGTAGGACATCCATCTTTCTGGGAACTTGGATGCCTTTGGGGATTTTGGAAAAGCCACAGACCCACCCCTACTCAAATGCACTGGGACACCCATGCACGTAATTGTGACAGTTTCAGGGAGTTAGCACGATATAGATGAATTCCACATCGCACACAGGGAAGCAGAGAGGTGATGTAATTTGGCTGAAGGCCTTTAACTTATTAGGGACAGAATTCAAATGATGACTCAGAGCAGCAGGTGAAATGAAGGCGTCCTGCCTGGAACCCCCTGGGCATGGTTCTGGGCATCCATGTCCCCATTTCCACCCCAGGGGCTTGGACTAGGTGGGCACCGAGGCGCCTTCCAGCTCTGACGTGTTAGGTGTTCTGACTTCTTACCGGGGCCTGGGTTCCTTGTGGCCTGGTTCCTTTAAAGACTCCATCTGGTTTCTTAAGCCCACTTCCTGCTTTCCTGTCCACTTACTACCTTGATTTACTATCCGCAAAGTGGGCGTGGGCTGTGCCCCGCTGTATCTGCCATCACCCAGTAAGATGGCTGGAGCTTCCCATAAAACTCGCCCAGTCCTAGCCAGCTAGAGTTCAGGCAGCAATGCCAGGCTGCCTGGGGTGCAGAACAAGGAAGCCCCCATCAACAGATCCTAGAATCGGGTGAGCCACGCGTGCTCCCGGCTGCTGGTTCCCGACAGGGCAGTGGAGCTGGGACGGGGGTCTGAACAAGCTGGGACCTGGAGCCAGTGTTCGTGTGCTGTGTTTCAGGTGCCCGCCCACGCGTCAGGCTTTCAGCTTTCCTCATGGTTGCTGATCTCCACGGGCTGGGGCACCTCACACACTCTCCAGCGGGAAGGTCTGAGGGTGACAGGTGCTGGTTTTGTGTTTCCCACTTTGGGGTGACTCTTTAGAGGAGCGAGTATCCACAGAATGGAACTGACACCCGCCCCTTGCGCCTTATGAATGAATCTCAGCCTACAGGGCATGAGCCCTCTGACCCTCCTCCCTCTGCCCTGGAGTCACGGAGTTTGCAGAGGAAGGTTCTTAGGGATCAACTCAGCTGCACCCCTCATTTTCACAGAAGTGGAGCTGAGGTGTGTGTTTTGGGGTGAGGGTGGGCCATCTGCCCAAGGTCATAGTTAAGCGGCCAAAACTGAACTTACTGGTCTCCTGTCTCTTTGTCAAGTGGCCATTTCAAAGCCCTCCTCCTGCCTCCAGGCGCCGTGCCCTGGGATTCCAGCGTGGGGGTTGGAATGGCTGTCGTGGCCTGGGAAGCCGGGCGGGTGGGGGCAGGGGGCAAGGCCTTGGGCCGCCAGTCCCACTTCTCCTGACTCACACATCACCTCCCGGGTCAGACTTAAAAGCACATTCTTTGCTGACCCTCAGAAGTGCTGCTTGATTTCCCTGCTGATACTTTGATGGGAAACTCAGAAAAAGAGGCCTGTGAGAAAAAATGATGAGAGGCAGACTTCCTCAGCTAAGGGGAGCAGAAGACTTCAGGGGACTCTGCTCTGTTCAAGGTGCTATGCTAGATGCTTTTCATTCATTCATTCTGCCATTCGTTGATTCGTTTTTTCAATAAATATTCTGTGTGCCTACCATGTGCCAGGCACTCTGGGAATATAATGATAGGCAGCACTATGGTTTCTAATCTCACGGAGCAAATGCGTGAACAGGCCAGAATTAAATTATCACTCAAAATTACACATTGTGATACGTGCTCCAAAGGGAAGGGATTCCGTTTGATGAGACCCTGGCTGAAGAAGTAAGATGTGAGGGTGAATGCATTAACTTGGTGACACTGGGGTGGGAGAAAAGCATTCCATATAGAGGTAAAGGGCACGTGCGAAGGCCCTGAGGTGGGAGGAACAGCATGTTCTTTCCAGGAACTGTGAAATCAGTGAAGTGAGAGCAAAGGGTAGCTGGAAGGTGGAGCAAGAGGGAGTGTGGGACAGAGTGAGGGTCATTGGGCAGGGGCAGGACCATGTGGGGTCATGGTCACATCATCTTGTTTAATAATCACAGAAAGGCTGAGAAGAAGGTGGTAGGAACCCCAGTTTGCTGATGAGGAGATGTTTAGGGATGTTAAACGACTTGTCCAGACCTAGAGAGTCAGTCAGGGGCACAGCTGAGAGCCTACCCTGGATCAGCACGTGGAGGCTGCCCCGTTCCATGTGGTTGCACAGAGCACCACCTCTAAATGTGAACAGTGTCTTTACTGGGCGTGGAGACTGGGAGCTCTTCTCTGTGATGGAAGGAGATGAGGAAAGCCTGCAGCAGTAGACATGAGGTCAACACTGGGGACATCTTCCCCATGGTGAAACGGAAAGAAATTCCTGAAACTTCTTCCCTGGAGGAAGAGGAACAGGGAACATTCAGATAAGGGTCTGTCTGTCTGGATGATTGATGGGATGGATTTGGCACAAAAGAAGACGGTGGACTAGAAATGACTCCTCTGGGGATCTTTCCTGTTCTGAGATCCTTGGTGATGGGTTTCCTGTGGCATCTGGGTATTTCAGGGCAGTGCTGTGCAATGCAGATTTATTGAGCACCTACTCTGTGCCAGGTCCCATGCTAGGCATGGAGGGTATAAAGATGAGTGATACAGCCTATTGAGGACAGAGATGCTGACAGATATTTCAGCATAAGATAGGAATGCTGAGTGGGGCTACGAACAGCATGTGATGGGAGCTCAGAGGACGGCCGTGTGGCTCAATCTCAAAGTTTGAAATTCTGCCTTTTGAGCTCCTGGATTGGGACTTGTGGGGTTTTACTTCCTGCCTCTCCCCCACCCACATGTCTTCATTTCACTTAAAGTGGGCAGGCCCTTTCTCTCCAGACAAGGAACCTTTTCTGGAAGGCAGAAAATGCACTTCAGGGTGAATTTCTGACCATGGGCCCCAGTCACTGATGGGGCCAAGTCGTTCTCTCTGCCTCAAGTCCAGCTGCTCTCACCCTCCAACAGCCACTTGGAATGGGTTTGGGCTCCTGGAATGTTCTCCATGGAGCACCCTCCCTGGCCACACCTCTCCCGCCCTTCCCAGTTCCCGCTGCCTCTGGGCGCAGCTGCTCCAGAATTGGCGTAGAGAAGGGAAAGAGGGTGCAAAAAGAAGGTTACAGGGAGGCGGGCGCAGACACAGCTCAGGCACAGGCTGGCGACGGGGGGCAGCTTATAAACTGGAACTAGCAAGAAAGAACTAGAAAGGACTTTCTCGTCTCTTGACACTTGATCCTGGCTGGGCAGGTGGGCATTCTCATTCCCATTTTACAGATGAGGGAACAGTCCCAGAAAGGTTTAGCGGCCTGTCCCATGTCACCCTTCCAGTAGGTGAAAGAAGGGGGAGCTTACAGGGTGTATGCTGTCCTGAGGTGGGGAGGGGAGAAGGAGGGCAGGAAGAGACAGGAAAAGGGGGCATTTTCAGTACAGAAATCTGAGTCTGAAAATTTGGGAAAACTGATTATTTGACCCCAAAGGCTGGTTTTGAACAGTTCTGGAGGTGGACTCAGAAAATCAATGATGTTCTGAAAGGTACCTCCTGCTCTGGGTTCATGAGGAGCAGAGACTAAGTGAATCTCTACCCCCTGATTTGGGCCTGGAGGGGCAGGAAGGGGTGACAGACTAGCCAAACAAAGAAGAGGATGGAGGTGGAGAAGAAGGTCAGGGCAGAGCCAGGTGACCTGGATCTGAAACATACAGGATGCTAGCCCCAGAGCAAAGCCCCCAGGCTGGTTGGCCACCTGTACTCACAGGGCTGTTCCCGTGATGATGGAAACGGCTGCTGGTGCTTCTCCCTGGGTGAACAGTCCTGTCCCTCAAGTTCAGATGCCAGTTCCTTTGAGAGCTCTGGAGCTTAGGATCTGATGGGAGTGAGGATAGGGCTGATAAGGCCGATGCCTTAAGAATGTGGCCATCGTACAGCCACCTCTGGTTTTCTGATATCTCCAGCTTTCTAACATCCTGGCCCATCAACGTTCTGTGCACACTACACTCGGACTCCTGGCCTTGAGCTCAGGTCACTGTGTTTGGGCCAGAAGGAGTTAGTGGGGATGCAGCCTTGACTAATGGCAAACAGAGTAGATAGGAGTCAGCCTCTGTCATCCCAGGCTTGGCTCTGTTCTGACTGTGGGACAGGTTGGGCGGCCCACCTTACCTCAGTTCTACTGCTGGTAGAAGCAGTCCATGTCCTTTTTGACAGGGTGAGGTGCTTACCCAATAATGTGAGCTGGCAATATCATGTGAGTTTCTTACCCAATGTATGGGTCAGGTCCTGGTAGGAAACAGATGGCTCATTCCAGTGGAGCAACCAAGGAGAGTTTAATGGACTATGTAGAAGGTCTGGGCAAGCCATCCAGGGACAGTGAAGCACCTGAGCAGGAAGAGGGAGCCTGAAGGAACCAGGAGAGAGGTGGAGGAAGGACCCTTGGGTGGAGGGATGCAGCTCTGGCACTTTGACCTTCTCTCCCATCTCCCTCGCTCCCGCTCATCCCCTGCCAGTCCCTCCTACTGGCTGGCTGAAGACCAAAGCCATCTGGAGCCCTGAGCTGGGAGGCCTGGGGGATGCAATCAGTAAAAGCTGGCTTCCAGGGACACGGAGCAGGCTGGGGAGTGGATCAGGAGGACATCAGCAGGTCAGAGAGGAGCACGGACTTCAAGGGTCATCCACGTGTTTTAGCTTGAACTTTGGGAGTCAGCAAGAATTCGAGGGAAGGACTGGAATGAATGTGTGCCTCTTAGGTCTTTGTTCCTGTGTACCTCTGTCTGGGTGGGGCAGAGGGTAAAGGTCACACATCTACCAGTTCCGGGACAGACACATATCAGGGACCTATTGTGTGCCAGGCGCTGCAAATACAGATCAGCAAGGAATCCCGGGGCGGCCGGGGAGCAAGTGGTATCTTGCTGTCTCTGGGTCAGGGAGAAGGGTGCTGAGTGCCACGGGCACCCCAGAGAAGCTGAGAGCCTTGAGGGGTCCAGGAGGAGTTTTCAGAAAGTGACCTCGGGAGGCCAGAGATGGGCAGGGAGGGTGGTTTCTGCCCTTGGGTCTCAGTTGCTATTTTCATGGGTGTGAGGCCCTTTCTGATGGTCCCTTCTGTTAATCTGGGTTATCCCAAGGCGTGGGGCGGCCCCCTAAGGCTAAAGACACACTGAAGCTCTTGGCTCCCCGCTTTTCACCTGGCTGTATGTGCGGGGCTGAGGAGTGGATCTGAGGAGCAGGCTCTGAGCCGGACCGCCTGGGTTCCTGGGCCACCCTGCCGCTTGCTACTGTGTGACCCAGGCAAGATACTTACATTCTCCAAATCCTACTTTCCTCATAGACTTTGCTATTTTTACCATTATTAATAGCCTGTGGAGTTGGCTCTTCTCTGGCTGACGGGCTGGAGTTCTGGGTAGCAGCCAACTGTGGGTGTCCCCATGAGGCTGTGTTCCCTCTCTGGGCCACCCAGAGCCAGCACTGAGAGTCAGGAGATGGTATCCATGACCACTGATTGGCTGTATGTTCTGAGGCGAATCGCTCCATCTCTCAAGGCTGAGGAGATAGGTTACATCAGGAGCCAGAAAACTACAGCCAAATCTGGCCCACCACCTATTTTTATAAAGAAAGTTTTATTGTAACACAGCCATGCTCATTCTTTTATGTATTGTCTGTGGCTGCTTGCGCGATACAGCAACAGAACTAACTGAGCAGCGGTGAGAGAGACTGTCTAGCTCTCTAAGCCTGAAATATTTGCTGCTGGGTCCTGTATAAAAAAGTGTGCTGCCCTGGGCCAGGGGTCTCCACAGTGTCGCCTGCTTCAGCCAGGCCTCGGGCTTGGATGGCACGGAATCATTGCCTTTGGAGTGGGTGTGACCTGGGGCTTCTGGGAGGTGGGAGGGCAGCCTGGGCTGGGTGAGGGGGGCTTTTGAGGAGGCCTTGCTGGCCTCTGCCCACGAGGACTCCATCATTGGGCGCTGTAGCGGGTCACTGGAATAGACTGTCCCATGCCCGTCCCTTTGCAGACATCTTGCCCTACCCTCATCCACTGTCAACTGCTGTTGGTTGGAGGGAACGTTGGGTGGAAACTAAAAGACACACTGGCAGCCTCTGGCTGGAGTTGTACGCAGACCCCCAATGCCGGCCTCCTCTGTAACGGGCCCTGTTCTGAAGAACCATCCTTTCTTGTGTCCCGAGGCCTCTGAGCCTGGGTGCAGGAGGTCAGGCCTGGAAATCACCTCAGAGGCCAGGCGCAGGAGGCTGTGCTGAGCAGTGAGAGCCTGTAACAGCCCGATAACACCCTGGTGATGAGGCTCCTTCCGAAGTAAGGTTTTCTTAGGGCTGAGGGGGGGAGGGGGCTGTTCTCTGACTTGGTGGCTGGCACAGTCCTGGCAGCGAGGACCCCAAGGGCCTGGCCCTCCAGCGCTGCACAGACTCTGTGGTTCTTCTGTTTCTTGGGCTGGTTTCAGCAGACGCCCTAACTGTGGACAGATGGTGGGTGTGTGCTCAGGTCATGTCCCTCCTGGGATGTCCACAGGGACAGTGCCAGGTTTGGAGGTGGCAGGAACATCATCCATCCCTGATCCTGTCCCTGGAGAAGCCAAGGGTGCCCTGCTTCTTCTTCCTGTTTGATAGTGAGTTAGTTTCAGAGGCCCGGGGTGAGGGTGAGGGGGCGTTGGGGGTAGGGGGTGGGGTTGCCCAGGAAATCTGGGTCCTGGCTGTGCCTCCAGCCATCTGCCTGTCCAGGCTTCAGCGTCCTCACCTGCAAACTGACCATTCTGGCACTTGCCCCCGCCCCTCCCCCACCTAGCCTTCCTCTCAGACTGTTCTGAACACCAAGTGGATAACGATGTCAGTCTCGGGAGGAATGCTAAGTGTGTCAGGCAAGGTGGGTGGGTGTGTCTTGGCACACAGGGACAGGGTGTGACTCACCCAACACAGGCCTGTTGCTAAGCCAGCAAGCCTGTTTCTGGATTCTGGGCGCCGGGTGGAGCCAGTGTGAACCCGGGCACTGTCCTGAGATGCAAGGGCAGGCTGGAGCTCTGGGCCCACAAAGAATCCAGACTCCAGCGGTGCCTGGGGAGCCTAGAAGGGCCTGGGGTCCAGGGTAGATGGGCTGTAGAAGAAAAGCAGCAGCTGGCGGGGGGACACCAGTGATGGATGGGCGTCCTGGCTCTAGGAGGGAGGATTCTGTCATGGCTGTGTTTTGAGGCCCATTTCTGGAAAGCTTCTCAGAATGAGGCCCTGGTTAAAGGTTCCCTGGGGGCTCTCAAAGCTTCTCCAAGATGCTGGGAAGAGGGTGGGCATGAACAAGCAGGAGCCCTGGAGAAGTACCCTTTGCCTGCATGGCTGTCCTTTTGGGGCTGTCCCCATAGGCTCTGCTCTGGTGAGGCAGGTTTCCTGGAGGCTGAGTGGGGTCCACTCTGCACCCCTGTGGATTCAGGCTCAGTCCCTGTCCCCTCACCCCTTCCAGAGCCCCGGAGCTATGTCGAATCGGTGGTGCGGACAGCAGTGGCTGCGCCCCGGACTCAGGACCCCGAGCCCAAGAGCTTTAGCGCCCCGGCTGCCCAGGCCTATGGCCACGAGACACCTCTGAGGAACGGGACTCTGGGAGGCTCCTTTGTCTCCCCGAGCCCCCTCTCCACGAGCAGCCCCATCCTCAGTGCTGACAGGTAAGTTGGGGGGGAGGACCCAGACCTGGGACAGCTCAGATGAGGCCTCTTGCATCTGCCTAGGGTGTGGACGGGCAGAAATCATACTCAGATTGCTGCCCCTGGGAAACCAACCCATCAGGGTGCATTGGGCGAGTGTCCCCTGAGTGCCAAATCACCGGGCAGACTACTAAGGTGAACCAGGTCCTTCCCCCAAGTTTAAAATCAAATGAGTCATGACTATGTTGTGAGTGCTTCCTGTATGCAGGCATCTTGCTAAATGCTTTCCATTTAATCCTCACAGCAATGCTCTCAGGTAATACTGTTATTATTTCCACTTCTCAGAAGAGGAAACTGAGGCACAGGGAGAGGAAATAGCTTGTTCAAGGTCCTGCAGCTAAACAGTAGCAGAAATGGGATCCAGACCGAAGGGGTCTGGTTCCAGAGCCCACGTCTCTGTCCTCCCCTGAGACCTGTGTTACAGCACCCACCTGTCACAAGGTGACAGTCAGATGTGCCTGAAGCAGATGTGTAAGCGAGGCGCTCAGAGCTCAGAGCAAAAGGCTGTTATTTCTGGCTCAGGGTGCAGAGAGGGTCTCTGGGGGCTGGAAGTATTTGTGCTGAGGCCAGAAGGTTGAGCAGGGGTTGAAAAGTGAAGGAGGGTGGAGAGGGCCTTCTAGAAAGACAGCACAGCAAGGACAGAGCTGGGACTGCTCCTGTCCATCCCCTCCCATGTCCCCTCCCCCTCTCAGCCTGGAACCCCGTGGGACCCCTGTCCAGCCTCTTCGTCACACTTCCCCAGGCAGGGGTGAGCCGAGTGTGCGTGTACCTGCACTGGCCCAGGGCAATGTGCACGCTCCCAGGTCAGGGGGGGAGGACGAGGTGGGTGAATCAGAAGCAGTTTTCTTCTAGAGTCTGAGAATTGTGAAACCTTGAGCCACGCATGCACCCCTAGTCCACCTTGCCCCTCCTCAGCCTCTTGACGGCTCCGTTTTTGAAAAGGTCTGGCTCTGGGCAGAAGCTACATTCATCTTTTAGAGGAAAGAAGATTTTCCTCACCTGTCTAGCCACCCACGCTGCTGTTCAGGCAGTCCTGACATTAGGAAGTCTTCACTGTTTCTCACTCAAATTCCTCCTGCAGTAGGACTCAGGAAGCTAGCGTTTCTCCTCCAAGATTAACTATTTGGAACTTCATTTCTGTGTCCCCAGCACCCCCAAACCCTCAGCCTGACGTCCTCCCATTCCTCAGAACCCAGGTTATTCTGTACTGAAGTGGTGTTCCACTCGGGCCCCTTCTGGAATGCGAGGTAGACTTTGTCCTGGCCTGGCCCCTGACCTTCTCCCTGCCCTTGGCTCTTGCCTGGCCCTCTCACCTCACATCACCCAGGGGACCCGAGCTTATCCGACCCAGCCCAGGGTGGGACCAGCCAGCTTCCAGACTCCGGCCTTCCAGTCTGCAGCTCCAGGCTTTGTCCCATAGTCCTATGTAAGGACCCCCGCCCCGCCCCCAGCCCCAATAGCTCCTGGTCAGAGCCTGCCTGCTACCTCCCTGTAGCTGCTGCTTATGCAAAGTCCCTGTCAACCTCTGTCTCTCCTTCCATGTCATCAAGGAATAGCAGTTTGGATCTGGAAGGAATCAGGGTCACTTAACCCGTCTCCCTCATTTTCCATGTGGGAAAACTTTAATATGCAGAATGCAGGTTTCCCAACTCAGAGGCCATTGTGTGGACGGCCACATGGTCTTGTACTTAACCTCACTGCAGAACCTTCGGTTGTGTCTATTCCCCCAGGTACAGTGCCCTCTGAACTGAATTTTATCAGTCTTAGAATTGAGAGCAGTGCCTAAGCTCATCTAATATAACCTCCCAATGGAGGAAATTTCCTTCACAGCATTCAGGTCAAGAGATTTGTTAGCCTCTGCTTAAATGCTCCTAACGATGAGAGTCTCATTACCATTTAGGCAGCCTGATCCATTAGTGGTCAGATCCAACGGCTGGAAAGCAACCCTTATAATGAACTGAAATCTCCTTCTATGAGACTTCCTTGTCTTTGCTTTTTGGAGCTACCCAGGAATGAAAGCCAAATTACAGCACTCTCAATGTTTAAAGATGCCCATAGCACACCTGGGAAAACTGAGTCAAGGTGGGGCTACTTCCAGTAGGAACAGGATCCAGGTGGCTTGACCCCCCTCTCCAGTGTTCAGTTTCTATGAAGCTGGAGGGGTCAATAGGACAGTCACCTTCAGTTTCATAGGAGAGGTCTTCTTTGACGTGGTTGAGCAGTCAGTGTGGTGCTTGGGAATACATGGGCTTTGGAATCACAGCTGAGTTGAAATCCTGTTATTTTTATGAGCTGTGTGGTTGTGAGCCAATTGCTTAACCTCTCTGAGCCTCAGTTTCATCTTCTGATGGTTCGTAGGATGATGTATAAAAGCCCCTACTTTCCAACTTCCCATATGAGGGAAGCTTTTATTGTCGTTATTAATGGTTGAAGGGAAGGCTGAGGTTCACTGAAAGCCTGTCCTTCATTAAATGCCATCTGCTGACATCTCGACCTGCCCCACCTCTCTCTAGCACTTCAGTGGGGAGTTTCCCATCCGGGGAGAGCAGTGACCAGGGCCCGCGGACACCCACCCAGCCTCTGCTGGATTCTGGCTTCCGCTCCGGCAGCCTGGGCCAGCCCAGCCCTTCGGCTCAGAGAAGCTACCAGAGCTCTTCTCCTCTCCCGACTGCGGGCAGCAGCTACAGCAGCCCCGACTACTCACTTCAGCAGTTCAGCTCCCCGGAAAGCCAGGCCCGGTCTCAGTTCAGTGTGGCCGGTGTCCACACAGTGCCCGGGAGCCCTCAGGCACGGCACAGGACAGTGGGCACCAACACTCCCCCTAGTCCTGGCTTTGGCCGCCGGGCTGTGAACCCCAGCATGGCTGCACCTAGCAGTCCCAGTATGAGCCACCGCCAAGTGATGGGTCCACCAGGAACTGGTTTCCATGGTAACATGGTCTCCAGCCCCCAGAGCAGTGCAGCGACCACTCCAGGAAGCCCGAGCCTGGGCCGGCACCCTGGGGCCCACCAGGTTTTAGGCTTCCACGGCAATGTGGCCACCACTCCAGGGAGCCCCAGCCTGGGCCGACACCCTGGGGCCCACCAAGGCAACCTAGCCTCCAGTCTCCATGGCAATGCAATGGCCAGCCCAGGAAGCCCCGGCCTGGGCCGTCACCTGGGAGGATCTGGATCTGTGGTTCCTGGCAGCCCCAGCTTGGACCGGCACGTGGCCTATGGTGGCTACTCCACGCCTGAGGATCGGAGACCCACGCTGTCCCGGCAGAGCAGCGCCTCGGGCTATCAGGCTCCTTCCACACCCTCCTTCCCTGTGTCTCCTGCCTACTACCCGGGCCTGAGCAGCCCCGCCGCCTCTCCCTCACCGGATTCAGCAGCCTTCCGACAGGGGAGCCCGACACCGGCCTTGCCAGAGAAGCGGAGGATGTCCATGGGAGACCGAGCAGGCAGCCTCCCCAACTACGCCACCATCAACGGGAAGGTGTCCTCCTCGCCTGTTGCCAGCGGCATGTCCAGTCCCAGTGGGGGCAGCAGCGTCTCCTTCTCCCACACTCTGCCTGACTTCTCCAAGTACTCCATGCCAGGTACGCCCTCCCTCCATGTCCATCTCTCCTGCTGGCAGATTAAGTCTACCAGTTAGGATATCTGTCCCAGTCTCTGTCCTGACATCACCTTGGCAGACAATCTTGGGTGGATCACTGACTTCTGGGCCTCAGTTTCCTCATCTGTATAATGGGAGTTGGAGCTGTCCTCAAAGCAGGTGTGCTGTGGTCATGATAGCTGAGGGGGCAGTGATGAGGATGTGGATGGTGTTGGCATTACTGTTATGATTATCATCACCGTCACCATAGTCACTACCGCTTGCTGTGCCACTTGGCAAAGTGGGTATTATTACTTCCATTTTACACATGCACAAACTGAGGCTTGGAGAGGCTCAGTCATTTGTCCAGGGTCTCACAGTTAATAAATGGTTTCCCATCCAGACCCTTATCGCTCTAAAGCCTCTGCTGTTAAAGCATGATCGGAAGTTGTCTTGTGTTTGTGTATCTCGAGGGTAACTGTGATTTAGCACAACCTTGAAAATGGGCCTTCCAAGCCTGGACCCCCGTACCTTTTGTCAGCCCACAGCACTCTGCTTCTACCTGTCAATCCCCACTTTGCACACATCACTAATAATAGATCTGGCAGCCAGATGCCATACGGGACAAGGCCGAGGTTTGGGCATTTTTATTGGAGTCTAGTTTCTACCAACCTGGCTTCCCTGAAGCTCATGCCGGTTTGCACACTGAATTCTTCACTATCACCAGAACTGGGCATATTTTGCTTTCATGTAGATGGCTCATTATCTAAACAAAAAGGTCAAGGCTTCAGCTGATCTGCAGCTTCTCAGCCAGACCTCAAACCTGACTGTGTGCAGAGCGGCCCTGGGGCCTGCAGCATTTGAGGAAGATTTAGAATATGGCAGGCAGCCTGGGATGGGCCCCAGCTGCCCAGATTCTTAGTGTGTCATTCCCAGGTCCTGCCCTGAGCCTGCCAAGCCAGGGGCACCTACAGTGATTCTGCACACCCCTGCTTCCTGTTGTCCACCAGAGACATCTGGTTCCCAGCCCCAGTTCTTGGAGGATGCAAAACTTCTAGTACTTGGGACATTTCCTGTTTCCCACCACCTTCCTTGCTTAAAATAGCCATAGGAGTCAACACAGGAAGGCACACAGGGCTGCAGCCGCCTCTGACAGCTCATTAGACAGACCTCAGCAGCTGTGGGGCCTGGGGCTTCAGAGCAGAGAGAGAGGCAGCTTGCACAGTTGTATGGCCCAGCTGCCTAGTGCAGAGGCCCTGCTCAGTGCACAGCTGCCAGGGAAAGGAGCTGACCTAGACCCCTTCTGTCCTCCAGAGACTGATCCCAGAAGCGGAGCAGAGTGTAAAGGACAAGTTGAAATTGACTAAACACTGGACACACAGCCCAACCCGTGTCTCTTGTCTGTGCCCTGAACAGCATAGACTCCCCTGCTCCAGACTCTCTCTGAAGAAAGGAAACATGTAGAATTGGGTTATTCCTTTTTTTCCCTCTTCCCCCATCCTCCCTTTTGTTTCCCTTGGTGCCAGAAGATGAAGAGGTTGTAGAGTGAGGACCACATGTCCTAGTACCCAGGAAGATACAGTGTAGCTGACACTGAACTGGCTGCTGTGTCTTCTTACCTGGGAAGGTTTTACAAAAGCCTTTCTGTGGACCATCTGTGTGACTTGGGCAAGTCGCTCCCCTTCTCTGAACCTCACACTCCTCACATGCAAAGTTAACTGGTTGGTTACGATGCTCCTCCAGAACCTACTGTTCTATGAAAGCATCCCTAGCCTGTGGAGGGTCTGGGGCCAGGGTGTTTGCTTGGGAAGTGGGTTATGTGACACACAGTAGATGGCCTCTTAATTCCAGGCCAACTCTTCCCCAGTTTGTCCCAGGCAGGGCAGGAGTGATCTTTTTGCTTCTCTGCATGAGGCTGAGCCCGTGCTTTCCATATGGGAAGTGAGGAGGGGATTGGGGAGAAGTGACAGAAATGTATCTTTTTGCTGTCATCCTCGAGGTTGTTATGATAGAGCTGGGAAGTTGAGCCTGTTGGGAAAGAGACTGGAAGGCCAGGGGGTGTCTTAGCCTGAGGGAGAGAAGCTTCGGGAAGGGTTAGCCTGAATCTTCTAGAGGAAGGGGAGGAGGGATAGAGTAGGGGCTGGCTTGGTGAAAATGCTGTTCAGGCTCTTTGACAGGAGGGCAGCTCCATGACCCACGATGGTTGGCAGGAGATGGGGAGAGGATGAGAAAGCTGCTTGAGGACCCTTCCAGCAATGTTCTGATGATATCTGAGCAGACTAACCTTCTGTGTTAGTTTCTTAAACAGCCATAACAAAGTCCCACAAACTCGGTGGCCTAAGGCAACAGGAATTTATTCTCTCACAGTAGCGGGGGCCAGAAGTCCGAAATCAAGGTGTTGGCAGGGTTGATTCCTTCTGGAGTCTCTGTGGGAGACTCTGCTCCAGGCCTTTCTATTAGTTTCTCGTGGCTGCTGGCAGTCTTGGGATCCCTTGGCTTGTAGACACATCTTCCCAATCTCTGCCTCCATCTCCTTCTTCATGTGATGCTCTCCCCATGTGTCTTCCCGTCCCCTTCCCTCTTCTGGTAAGGACACCGGTCATATTGGATTGGGGTCCATTCTAATCCAGCATGACCTCTTCTTAACTCAGTTACATCTGCAAAGACCCTATTTCAAGTAAGGTTCCATTCATAGGTACTGGGGTTAGAGCTCCAAAGTACCTTCCTGGAGGACACAATTCAACCCACAACCCTTTCTTTTCCTCTCCTTCTCCTTTAGACAACAGCCCTGAGACGCGGGCTAAAGTGAAGTTCGTCCAGGACACCTCCAAGTATTGGTACAAGCCTGAGATCTCCAGAGAGCAGGGTGAGTGCTGGGCGGCGCTGGACGCCCTAGGGTCCGTCCGGTCACAGCTGGCTGCTGCCCACCGTGTCTTTTCTGGGCAAGGAACAGACTGTTCCTCTTTGCAGTAGGTGGTGGTCCCAGAGAGGGGCTGGGACCAAGCTTAGACAGTAAGAAGCACCTCCCCACTGTGAAGTGGCACGGAACAGGAGCAATGGTTGTAGCTGTTCCTTTGAAGGCTCCTTAAAAACAGCAAAGTCTTGGTTTTCCAGGGCAAAATCAAAGGTTGGCAGAGATGATATGAAACTTTAACTCTTTACCTGCATGATGTGGAAGATTTTTGCACATTTTACAGAAGAAAACATAGTTGGGATTGTGGGGGTGGAGATGTGAGGCCTTGGCCCCTGAAGAAAGTCTGTGTGGCTGTCGTGCAGGCTGACTGCCGCCCAGGGTTGGATCCGGACTGCCGCCTGTTTTCGTAAATACGGTTTCATTGGAACAGAGCCGTATCTGTTCATGTGTGTCTGGGCTGCTTTCGGGCTGTGATGGTAGCGCTGAGTAGTTGCAGCCGACACTGCCTAGCCTGCAAAGCCTGAGATACCGTCTGGCCCTTGACAGAAAACTTTGCTGACTCTAGCACAGGAGGACCCTTCGGAGTGTTTGCACTTGAACTTTAATCTCTGCTCACCCGAGGGAATGAGATTTGTGGCCCGATGAGACTTAAGCAGAGCCAGTGCACCAATTTTTCGTTTCCTCTTCTCTCCTCCTGATGCAGCCATCGCCCTCCTTAAGGACCAGGAGCCAGGGGCTTTCATCATCCGTGACAGCCACTCCTTCCGAGGAGCCTATGGGCTGGCCATGAAGGTGTCTTCGCCCCCTCCTACCATCATGCAGCAGAATAAAAAAGGTGACACCAGCTCCTCCAGCAGGGCCTCAGCCTAGGTGGCCCCTACGTTCTTGTTAGAGCCTGAGCTGCTGGAAGGGCTAGGGGAGGGGGGCTGTCAGCTTCTAATTCTCTCTGAGGCCGGTTCCTGCCAATCAGACTCTTAAGAAGAGTGGGTCTTGGGCTTGCTGATGAGCGGGGTCAGAGAACAGGGAAGCAAGATTATTAGCACCCTGTGATTGAGTTTTCTCAAGGGCTGGGCTAGCAGTGGTGGTCTCTCCACTCCAGGGCTCTGGCCATGCTACTGCTGCGACCCTCTCTCCATTAGAGCCCTGCACGCTGGAGGAGTCAGAAGTGGTGTGGGGAGGTGGTGGGAGGGTGCCACGAGGAGTGACCAATCTGCATTTCTTTCTTTTCGTCCCAGGAGACATGACGCATGAGCTCGTGAGGCATTTCCTGATAGAGACGGGCCCCAGAGGAGTCAAGCTCAAGGGGTGTCCCAACGAGCCAAACTTCGGTGAGCTGTCCCCTCCTCTGCCTCCCAGTCTCAGGCCTGTCCCAGGTTCCCTGCCACAGCTTCTGCCCGGCGCCCTTGTCACAGACGCAGCAGAGAAGTGAATACTGACTCCCTTCCTCTGCGCTGTGGCTCCTTCACTCTGCCAAACCCATTCTGTATTTGTCCTCCCTGCGGAGACTTCTGTCATTCTCATTGGAGTCACAACTATAACATCTGCCTTTACCCACCACTTACTTACTATGTGAAAGTCACATCCAGGTACCTTGTATCACTCCTGGTCTCAACCATCCTGCATGGTAGGTGTTGTCCCATTTTACACATGAGGAAACTGAGGTTCCTAGGAGTTAGACACACCCAAGGACACATAGCTAATATGTTGCTGAGCAGGGATTTGATCCTACCATCTGCTGACACTTCTGCCGTACACTCCTGAGAGCAGCCCTGGCGGCTGGAGGGACTTAGGAGAGACATTGGGAGTAACTTCCTATAAAGGAAAGTTATGCGGTAACTTTCTGTCTGCAAAAGTGAGCCTTTAGAATCTTCCCCCTTGAATCTTGCTAACAAAGAGGGAGTGGATTTTCAGCTTTGTGGGTGGGTTGAGGGAGAAGAAATAGAGAAGCTGAAGATTATAGACAGCCATGGGGGGATGGGTGGGCTTCCTCTGTGCCCCTGGCTGGCTCTCAGTAATGCTGTGGCTGACGGGCTGTCTCCTTCCTGCAGGATCTCTGTCTGCCCTGGTCTACCAGCACTCCATCATCCCTTTGGCTCTGCCCTGCAAGCTGGTCATTCCAAACCGAGGTAGGAACCTGAGACTCCTTGCCCTCCAAGCCACACCCTTGTGCTGGCCTCCTTCTTGTCTCGGCCCAGCCAGCTGCTCCAGAACATGGGCCAAGGTTGGAAGAAATGGGTTATTTGGCCAAGCTGGGGAAACTCAAAACCACTCTCTTCTTTATTTTTTTCTAATAAAAAAGAAGGGAAAGTTCATTAAAAAGCTTAACTCTAGAAATATACTTAATTGACTTGCCAGATTGTTCTGGAAAATTCTCTGGAGGCTTTAAGAATTCGTACTTGCATCCTCAGGATTAAGCTTCACCTCAGGGGAGGCACTTGAAGCAGGAGACAGTCCTGGGGAGGCCCATGCCCAGAGGATGGGATGAGCGTCAGTGGGCAGGGCCGAGGGAAGGGGGAGGTGGGGCAAATGTAGGTCATGGGGCATCCAGGTGTTGGGGGGTTTCTGCTTGGAGAGGAGTGAGCACAATCGAGGGCTCTCTTAGAGGAAGAGGTGGCTGGGCTCCACGTGGTGTGGGAAGGAAACAGGAAGCCTAAGGGGTCCCTGGAGTTTCTAGTCTGCATGGTAGAAAATGTTCCCTGGACAAGGGGATACTGAGCTGATGGTAGGAGCAAGCCCTCTTTTGATTGTGGGAAGTATGCATGGAACCCAAGAGCCTTAGGACATAGAAGGCGAGAATTTGCGTGAGATACCGGGGCTGGACAAGGAGATTTTAGTTTCTCTTAAAGAGGTGTCCAGCTTTGGAGGATGGCAGATAGACACCCCAAACTCCTCCCAGCACGGGCTTCCATCACGCAGATTCAGGTCCACAGGGCCCACACGAGGGGAGGGGAATATGCCTGGCCCTGAACTTGAGGTCTAGGAACAGGGAAATGGGGTGCCGTCTCCCAGTGCTCTCTGTTCAAGAATAGGATATTCAGAAGTGTGTCTGGGACTTGCTTTCAGTCTGTCTTGGAGAGCCTGGGGTTATGTCCACACATAAAACCTCCAATATTATTTGGCAGTTTCTGTGTATCCAATTCAATTTGTTGAATTATTAATGATAATTGACCACTCTTATTAGTTTAAAAGTTCAAATACTATTTAAATAGCACTGTTAACTGCAGGATTTAGGCACTATTAAAATTACATTTCTAAGGAATTTACCAAAGTAATTCAACAATTATGAAACTGCTTGATCATTTACACTGTACAAATCACTTGTTCTCAAAGTTTGGTCCCCAGACCAGCAGCATCAGCTCCCCTGGGAACTTGTTAAAATTGCAAATATTCTCAAGCCCCACCTAATCCGAACCTCTGGGGTGGGGCCCAGCAATCTGTGTTTTAACAAGCCTGCACACCAAAGTCTAAGAAACGCTGGTATAAACAACACTCAATTCTTATTAATATAGAAATTATAGTTGTGCCGCATTGTGGTTTAATGAAATAGGGCATTTATTGATCTGTACAAAGACACGTCAGTACAAAACAACTTGCCGCTTGAATGCTTGCTGTATGCCAGCCACTGCGCTGACACTGTACCTGGAGCATCTCAAAAACCCAATGAAGCAGGTACTCTCACCATCACCTCCGTCTTGTAGATACTTGGTAAGTGCCTGGGTGGCCATATGAACCCCACCCTGTTGGACTCCAGAGCTCCCGACCAGTGTGCTGAATACTTAATGACTGGACGTTTAAACTGGACACACGTGCCATCTGCCAGGGCCTGTTAGGAAAGGCAGTATCCGTTGCACAAAGTATTTGCAGAACCAGCCAAACTTATGTTTCTTTCCAGCTCTGGAGTTTTAATTACCAGCTGAATTAAATGTTTGTCTCAGACCCCACAGATGAATCGAAGGATAGCTCGGGCCCTGCCAACTCAACCAGCGACCTGCTGAAGCAAGGGGCAGGTGAGTGGCCACCCCAGATGGGATCCCTGCCCAGGCCTTTCTTCCCCTCTGCCCTGTACCCTCCTGCAGGTGCGGGCTGGATGTCTTTCCCAGACCCAGATCTCCCTGGGCAGACCACATTTCTGTGTGCACATGCCTTGGCCCAAGACTGGCCTGAAATTCATCTGCTAGCTTCTCCCTTTAGGGAGTGGTGCCCACCCATTTCAATCTCCATGACTCCTTTTTGGGTGGGTATCTTCCAGCCTGCAATGTGCTCTTCGTCAACTCTGTGGACATGGAGTCCCTCACTGGGCCACAGGCCATCTCCAAAGCCACTTCTGAGACACTGGCTGCTGACCCCACGCCAGCAGCCACCATCGTTCACTTCAAAGTTTCTGCCCAGGGAATTACACTGACCGACAACCAGAGAAAGTAAGACTCTTCTGCTTGCTTCTGTGTTCCTGTGACCCATCTGCCCATCCACGTACGCACCCACTTACCAACTGATTCATTCATTGCATCCATCTATCCATCCACCCACCTATCCATTCATCCACTTGCTCACGCACTCACCAATTGATCCATCCATTCCTGCATCTATTCATCCCCCATTTATCCTCTCCCACTTATTTATTCCTTCACTCATTTATGTCACCCCCTATCTATCCATCCATCCATCCTTCCTTCCTTCCTTCCTTCTACAAATATGCCTGAATAGGTTAGATAGCTGTAAATGTACCTGATAAAAGCACCTGCTCTCTAGAGTGGAGTCCCTCGTCTCATGCTCTCTCCCCAGCCCCTTTTCTTCCTCCTCCAGTGTCTCCCCCATTTCTCATTCCTCAGTGCCAGTTTCTTCCTTCTTTTCCTAGCCTCTAGCATTTGGGACATGTTTCTATGACACGTCCCTCTGTCCCTATGTGTTGCTTTATGTCCCCAATGTGAGCAGCTCCGGCCATCATGCTCATAAGGGAGAGGCTGTGTCGACCTGTGACAGCCACAGATGGAGGGTGGGGAGAGCAGTCACTTCAGCGCTTAACTCTCTGTTTCTCTGATGTGTGTGCCACAGGCTCTTCTTCAGACGACACTACCCCCTCAGCACCGTCACCTTCTGTGACCTGGATCCGCAGGAGAGAAAGTAAGTCTCTTGTAGACACCTGCCCTCCCAGCCACCACCAGCACACTGGGGTCTGTGTGTGTGCACTCGTGTACGTGCGTGCATATGCATGTGCGCTTGTGTGTGCATACGTGTGTGCACGTGCGTGTGTGCATTCTTGGATCAATTTGAAGATCTACCTGTGTCTTTGGGACTGTGAGTCACTGTGCAGGGCATCTTTTTGAGTTTTTCTATCACAAATTTGAAGCGCCTCCCAGGGATTCACACGCCTGCTTCCACCCCATCTGCTGTGTCCCTGACCCCAAATCTGATTCTCCCTCCACGTTGGGGAAGGCTCCTTGGGTGGCAGGCCGCCGTGTTCTCTTCACTATGAATGCCCTGCTACGTGGGGCTCCCATCCCCGGAACAGGGGCTCTGCCTTCCCAGGGGGCCTGGGCCTGCCCAGGGCTGGGCTCTAAGGGAGAAGGCGGGGTGGTTCACACTGTGTTGTCTTTCTTTCTGCAGGTGGATGAAGACGGAGGGAGGTGCCCCTGCTAAGTAAGTGTGCTTGTCTCCCACCCCGCTGGCTGCTCTTTGTGCCCCTTGCTTGGTGGTGGGGTAGGGTGGTGGCGGAGGTGGTGCGGGAGCAGGTTTAGAATCCAGGACCAGGGGTAGGTAAAGGGCAGCAAGGGTCACTCAGTTTTGGAGAAAAACTTGACAAAGGCCCAGACTCCAGTCTTGTCCCCTGCCCTCTCCCAGGACCAGACCATCAGGGGTTTGAGGAAGTGAACAGAAATCGTTGCGTTTTACTGAAGGTGACGGCAGTGGGGCAGGGGTTGTTTAAATGCTCTTTCCTGCAGTCCTGGCTCCCTGGATTCCCTTTCTTGCTCTCTTGACGTGGATGGGCTAGATCTCCTCTTCAGACTGAGGGAGTCTGGAAGGTCTGAATTCCAGGGATGGCCCTGGGGCCCTCTGGTCCATTTTTCCATCCATTCAGCAATTCGTAAATGCCTCCAGGGAACTCAGCTCTGGGAGGAATCAGACCAACCGGGAGGCTGACTCTGCCCCCAGGAGGTCTGACGTTGGCACAGTGAATGAGATAAATGTATAAACAGCAGTGGTTTTCAAACGGTGTTCCAAGGAGCCCTAGGGTCCTCAGGTTGCCACTGAACTGTTACGCAGGGAGGAAAACCCGGCTATGATTTGCAATTATTTATAAGGATGAATCAGGATTTTCTCAGTTAAACCAAAACATAGTATAGGAATAACCTGGGTAATGAAGCTGATATAAGGCTGTCACTGCGATCTATAATTCCACCTTTTACTTTGGTTCATCCAAACAGCCCCATTTTTTCTCACTGATGGACCCTGTAATAGGTAAAGGTTATGCTGTTGAATTGACACATTTATAGCCATAAGGACTGCTATCAGCTTTATATCTCCAGACTTCATATAAGATTGGCTTTAGAAAAAGAAAACTTCTGCTGTGTAAAAAATAAATAAATAAACAAAGCCACTGCTGAATGAGATATGTCAGGAGGGTACAGCTCACATCTGTGGTGTCGCAGAGGAGAGAGCTTCCAGGCAGGGAGAGAGTTGGGAGAGTTTGGGAAAAGAACCTATATTTAAAAATAGGTCTTAAAAACAGGTCGAAATGGATGTGGGGGTAGGAGAGAGCTGATTTCTTGGGGACAGGGAGGTGGGACCACAGATTGAAAGCTCCCTGAGGGCAGGACTGTGTCTGCTGTGTGGGAGGGGCTGATAAATATTTAATGAAGAAATGAGAGGGTGGAGGCAGGGAGGAGGAGAGCGAGGAGGAGCCCCAGTGAGGCTACCATGGTCAAGGTGAATGGAACTGACCAATCTCAGCACAACGAATGCTCCCTCTGGGGGTGTCCAGAGGGGCCTGTGGGATGGGGGCCCTCACCTGGCCCCCGGTCACATAACGAGTTAGCAGCCCCACCGAAAGGAGGCCCCAGCATCCAGTCCTCTCAAAGCTTGCTTCTTTTGTGCCTCAGCTCTTCCTGGGCTCACGGGGTCATTAGGGTCTCCGAGTCCCCCGCCGGAAGGCCAGAGCTCCCTGCGGGAAGGAGCTGGGAGGGGGAGATGGGCCAGGGATGGAAACGGGCTGGCCCCAGGCCTGGAAATCCCTCTCCTCATTTGGGGGCAGGTTGGGTGTTGAGCCGGCTGATGACTCGCCCTGGCAGAAGTCCGGGAGAGCTCAGGGCTGGACTGCGGTGAGGCAAGCGAGATGCCTCAGGCCCCCGATTTAAGGGGGTGCTTGTTCGTGCTCCTCTCTGCCCTTGAGGACTGAGGTTCCTCACCTGCATCCGCTCCCCCAAGCAGAGGAAGGACTTGGGCTATTGTGAGTCGGCCCTGGGACCATGGAGCTGAAATAAACATCAGGGGAGGGCAGGTGGGCGGTGTTCAGCCTGAGAGGTTGGCCAGCTCTCCATCCTGACAGAACCTGGCACCAGCACCAGGGTGGGTGCTCTGTCATGTGGGCAGCTTGGTGCCACTCCCTCTCTCCGCCCTTATCTCCCTCCATGGCACAAAGGAGCCTGGAGAGGGGGCTCTGAGGAGTGGTCCACAGGCCCAGGCTTCCCTACTTGGGTAGACCCTTACCCCAGGCCTCTGGCTTCATTGTTCCCAGCCCCTGAAACATAGTTGGGGATAGCAAAGCCGAGGGGAGCCCACTGTGTGTGTGTGTGTGTGTGCACATGCATGTGTGTGTACATGAGTGCACGGGGTGACAAGCCAGACCCAACTTTGCTAATTTTAGCTGTTGAGGTCCAGTCCTGGGAGAGGGGTTTCCATTGGAATCTCCAGCTGTCGTGATTTCCCCATCTAGCTCTAATTAGCAACGTGCCGGCTGGGAGGGGACCTGAGCTCACATTCTGTTCTCCCCGCTCATATTTTTAACTCTGTTTTGCACAGAGAGAATGCTAGGTCACTCCAGTCCTGGTGTGGGGAGTGGGGGTTGGGGGAGCAGGTGTGGGGTCCCATCCCGCTCCCGTTCTTTTGAGCCCAGGAGAAATGTGTGCCTGTGTGGTGGGGGATGGTGGTCCCTTGTCCTTGGGTCTCCTTGACCTTCTATGGTGTCTGAAAAGGCAGGGGACATTTAATTCATTTGTTTGTGTTGTGTGTGAGAACAGTCGGGTAAGGGTGGGGCTGGGACAGGCGGAGAGAAGCTGGTCTAGGAATGTTCCATTTTATTTTTGGTCTCATCCCCACCTCTCACTGTGCAGTCTTGTCATTCACCTCCAGCACCTCCTCCCTCTGCCCCTCCCAAAGGGGAATTTCTGCTGACCCTGAACAAGTGACGCTGTCATCTCCAGGCGTGGAGGAGATAGGGTTCTTTCCTGTGCTCCACTGTCAATACCCAGAGCGCAGTAGGGTGGGGCAAGATGGGGGAGAGAGATCGGCTGGAAGACGAGCTTGCTCTCCTGGGCAGCTCTCTAAGGCTTGGGGTTCCTCGTGCTCCCTCCTCACACCTGTCACCCCTCTCCTGCCCCTGCAGGCTCTTCGGCTTTGTGGCCCGGAAACAGGGCAGCACCACGGACAACGCCTGCCACCTCTTTGCGGAGCTCGACCCCAACCAGCCGGCCTCTGCCATCGTCAACTTTGTCTCCAAGGTCATGCTGAGTGCAGGCCAGAAGAGATGAACTCCCTCCCCTTGCCCCAGGGCCAGGGCAGTGGGGATGGGGTGTGTGGGGAGGGGACCCATGAATCCTGACCATCCTTGAATCCAGAAGGAGGACTTTGGGCCAATTTTGGAGAAGGAGAGAAGAAAGTGTAACGTGGGGAGAGGGAAGTGAATTGAGTGGGGAGGGGGAGAGAGAAAGAAAGAAAGAAAAAGATAGAGGAGGAGAACTCGGATTCCCCCAGGTAGATGGATACTGTGAAACCCCCCAGAGCCTCCAAAACTAACCAGATCCACCTAACTCCCCCTCCACCCTCTGAGAGGACGGAACTGCTCAAGGGAGACAGAGCCAGCTTCCTTGGGGACCCACATTTTGGGGAGAAATGGAAAAGCTCTTTCTCCCTAACCCAACTGCTTTGCAAGAAGAAATCTTGTCAAGAGAATCTTTTCCTGGCCACCTTTAGGGTAGATCACCAAACCAAAAAAAGGCAGCATGGGACATCCAGTGGCAGAACTTTTGCTTTTGAAATTATCTCAGACCCAAGGCACTTAAGGTCTCTTTGCTCTGCCTCCGATGTACAGTTTGTGTATATATGGCCATGCCCACGTCCTCACACACTGATCTGTTTGCCTCTCACCTAGAATTATAAACAGGTGTGCTTGTCCATGTCCCCTGTGTTTGTACACACGTGTATCCTGTCCAAAGAAGGTAGAGTTGGGGAGACAGGGCAGCTGTGGGGGCACAAACCCTCTTCCCCAGGAGCACGCAGGATGATGGATAACGGACTCTTTCTCAGTCTCTGCACCTGCTCTAAAGACCTTGGGTGCTGCCAGCCCCACCTCTTCACAGAGACCCCGACAGGAGTGGGGCTGGCCATATTGCAACGTTAGCCTTGATCTGCCTCCACCAGGAGGCTGGAGCATTGGTTTGAGGAGATGCGGACATGTGTGTCTGTAGCCTTGGGGAAAGGATCCCTCAGGAAAGGTGGCTGTTGAGCTCCAGGCACCTTTCTCAAGGCATGCGGTCCAGCATCGGGGTGGGCAGCTTCCAGATCCGCCCCTCCTCAGCCCCTCCTTGGGTTTTGTGCCCCAGATCCGCCTTTCTCAGACTGGCTTACGTGCATGATGCCTTTTGGGGTGCTGGGGGTTGAGCCTTCCTGCTCTGCCCTGCCCTGTCTTGTCCTGAAGGGTCCCCGCTTTGGGGGCTCGTCCTGGGAAACTGCTTCCAGAAGCCCTGCTCTGCGAGGCCATAGAAGACACCCACAGTTCCCGTGCTCCCTCTGCACGGCTTTGGGGTCTGGCTTTTGCTGGGCTGCCCGGGGGAGCTGGGCAGAGCTTTGGGGGCTGCTGCCTGTGTACCACACGGCCTGTGTACGATACCAAAGCCTTGTTCTCCCCGCTTCTGCCTTGGGCTCCCCGCAGAGCCCAGCTGCCGCAGAGCAGAGAGCAGAAGGCTCACATTTAGGCCAAGGGGCCAAGAGTCCAACTGGGCTATTGGGAGCCCCCTGACCACCACCCAAGGTCTCTAAGCCGGATGGAACATCCACCAGGTCTCCGTCCTTAAGTAGCTCTTAAGCCTCTGGGCTCTCTAGAGAGAGGCGTTGTACTGATATATAAATATATATAATATATATGTGAGACATACTGACAGAATCTGTAAGCTAATAAAATATAAGAAAAGGTTAAAAAAAAGAATAGGTAAATTGACAAGAAGTATTTATTATTTTCCCGTACTGCGTTATGGCCTCCCTGGCATAAACCAACCCCCATCCCTCTCTGTACAGATAAGTGAAGCCTGAACTGTAGGGGCCTTTATCCTTGGAGCAATTGGGGGTCTCCTTGCCTTGGCCTTCGCTAGACTCTGTTTGGGGCTCAGTGGGCAGAGGGTGCAGGTGTTCCATCCCCTTTAGTTTTGGCCAACCGGGGCCCCGCCGTCAGCTCCCAGCGATGAGAGGGGAGCTGCCCTGGTCGGTGTGAGAGCCTGCAGGGGACATGGGTGTGCGTGCTGGGCGTGGGTGATGTGTGCGTCTTGTATTATTTTCCTTCCAAGAAGCTGTGTCTGTGCGGACATTCTGTTTGAGGGAGCTGGAAAGGAGAGCGTCTGAGGAAGGCTGGGAGCAGCACCCCACCCCGTGCTTCCCAGAGGTTGAAGCCTTGTTCTTGGTGGCTGAGATTCCTTCAAAGTGCTCTTCCTTCTGAGGCCTTGACTACCCTGATTTCCCCTCTCTCATTCCCTCCCCACCCCCAGCCCACCTCTCTTCCCAGACAGAAGAGAATATTTGCACCTAGTTCCTTTGTAAATATCTTAATCTCCCACTGGACAGTCTGGGGACTCTCTCCTCCTGGTCTGGATGGCCAGGTGGAGCTTCGGACCCTTTGTGCAAATCTGGGTTCAGCCTTTGACATGTGCTTTCCCACTGCCCACCAGCAGCCCACCTCTCAGGCATGGCCAGCCCACCCCACTCAGACCTGACCGTGTGTGACTCTGGGAAGGACCCAGGAGATGCTGGGAAGCTGATCAACTCATTCTCCAGCATCCTTCTGGAAGGAGTCAGTTTCCTAGAGCTCGGCCTGTTCAGAGGAGTGATGGGGAAGGGTACCCCAGTCTCCATCGTGGCTCTGCCTCTGGGTCAGACATTGCTTGGAAGACACCATAGCCCCCCCGTGTCTCACAGGTTAGGCCTGTGCACCCTGCACACGTGCACACACACGCACACACACACACACACACATACATCACAGCACTGCGGTATATTCTTGCCAAAGATTTCCTTTCAAAGAAAGCACTTTTAATAATTATTGTTATTATTGTATGAATGTCTATCCTCTTTTCTCCCCACCATTTGTGCTGTCGTTTATTGTTGAATCTGTTTGTCAGCCAGGAGAGTGCAGTCTGGTTGTGAAAATGGGCTGGGGAGTGGGGGACAGGAAAGGGTCTGGGAGGACTTGCAAGAAGGAGCCTGGGAGGCAAGGTCAGCTTGTGGTGCAGTGACACGGAGCCCAGGCAGCCTCAGGCCCAGCGCCGGGCCCAGCCTGCCTCTCACTGTGCAGCCAGGCCTGGAGGCAGCCAGAGCCTTGTAGCCGGCCTGTTTGGTGCCTGGAAGGCAGGGGTCAGGGGAGTGACACCCCTCCCATTCAGGGAGGGAGGCCCAGTGAGGTCTGCATGGCCCTTCCCAGATGGAGTCAGAGGGGAAGACAGGGCATGGGAACAGTGGAGAGGTGACCCCAGAGGGGAAATGGGGAGGAAGTGAGCATTTGATCCAGCTCCAGGGGTGAGTGGAACGCCCCTGCCCGGCCATTGCGGTCTTCTGTCCCCCTCATTCAGCCGGGTGTCCAGGGACAGATGCATCGCGGAAAGGCCCTGTGACCCAGGTCCTCATTGGAGCCTATCCCACAGCAACTGCAAAAGCTCCAGGGCTGCCAGGATTCCTTCTCCCCTCGCAGGATTTTTAGGGATCCTTGGGTGTGTCAGCGACTGGCAGGATAAGGGAGGGGGTACCTGATGGCCTTGTGGCCGTAAGAGGGAGCAGGTGGAACAGGTGTGATCCTCAGTAAAGGGGCTCCCAGGAGGGGGACGAGGAGGGCACTCTGCCTGACTCGGATGGGCCCAGCAGAGGCCGGGCAGGCTCCTCCCGCCGCCCGGGCACTGTGGATGGTCTGTCAGTGGAGCAGCATCCATGCCCTCCCTTCCCCTGATGTCCGTCCACCAGCCCTGGCTCCTGGCTCTTCTCCCCTTTGGTCTTTCCCAGCTTCAGGATATGGGGGGATTGAGGGGGCCAATGCCCTTCCCAAGGGCTGCTGCCTCCTGCCCCTACATCTCTCCACCCTCAGGTTACTTGGAGAGGCTGAGGACAGAGTCCCCGGGCCACCTTTCACCCAGGTCCAGGTCCCGCAATCCCGAGACTGGAGTCCCCTGGCCAGTGGTAACACAGGATGTGTGCGCGCGTGTGTGCAAGTGTGGGTGTGTGTGCGCGTATTTTTGCTTGTCTCTTTAGGGAACTTAGGAGTTGGGTTGGAGGTGGTGGGCGATGGGATGTCAAGTTCACTATCGCCCAGCGGTGAAAGGAATCAGGAGGTGAGGCCTGTAGGGCCCCCGATTTGGGGGATCTCAGTGTTGGTGAAGGTGGGGCTCCTCTGCCCTCAGATGTCTGAAATGTTGGAAGATCTCTGTTTCTTTCCCACACCTGGGCTCTTCCCAGCAACGAGGTGACTGTAGAGTAGCCCACTTTTGTTTTTAATCAGTGTTCAACAGGTTGAGACTCTCCTGTGTGTCCATGTGTGGTTCGTGTGTGAGAGAGCACATCTATGCGTGCATGCTGTTTCCCCATTTCTCTCCTCTCTAACATGTCATTCAGAAAAAATGTAAGAAATTCCTCACCCCCACTCTCTCCTGCCTCCCAGGCCCTCTGCAGGAAAAACAGAATAACCCAGCATCTTCCCGATCCCCTGGCTGTGTGTTTATATAGATGGAAATATACTTTCTATTTTGTATCATCGTGCCTATAACCTCTGTCACCTTGTATAAACCTTGATGTATGCTACTTATCCTGGACATGAATGTATTGTACACTGATGCTCCCATTCCTGTACAGCTGCTTTGTTTCTTTGCAATCCATTGTATGGCTTTATAAATGATAAAGTGAAAGAAAAATCTGGACTGTTATCTAGCTGTGTTGTTTGGGAAGGGGCTCTGTCAGTGGGCAAAGGAGACCTCACCCAGGCTCCGGTTATGTGGTGGGCTTCAGGGATGCCTCTGGTGGATGACTCACCCCAAGTCCTCCCCATTGGTTTCCCCATCATCCAGGTCTTGTGTCTGATTATGATGGGTTTTTCAGATTCTTTTAGCTAGAAGAGAAACTCAACTCAAAATGGTTTATGGGGGGAAAAAAAGGGACTTAGTGACACATGTGACCAAGAAGTCCAAGCAGAGCTGGCTCGAGGGGCCCAAGTGGTAGGGATTTGTCTCTGCTATTTGGTTCTGAGTTGGTTTAATTCTTAGGCAAGCTCTATCCTGAGGATGGTGCCACTGGATGCTCCAGAACATGCCACTAGAGGCTCCGGGCTGTCATCCTACCAGTAAGATGAGAGCTCTTTTTCTCCCACTGTTTTCAACAAAGACCTGGGGCAAATGCTCATTGGCTCTGAGAGACTGCTTGGGCTGTATGACTAATTCTGAAGCAACTGCCCTAGCTAGATCTGGGTCATGTGACTACCTCTGGAGCCTTCTGAATCATGGGGACTGAGAATGGGGCAGTGGCTGGTCCCTGAAGGGGTGAGGTTTATCAGAGGACGGGGAAGTCGAGGCTGCCAGGAAAAACCCATGGCGGCCAGCAGATGGCATGTGTGTAGCTCACTTGGACACCAGGCCCAACGGTCCTGGGAGAATTCTTTGCAGTTTCGGAAGTTTGAGGTGAGGTACAGCTAACACAGTGCAGCATCCCTCAGGAGATCTCAAATACTCATGACACAGCTGCAGCTCCCCAGTTGATCTGAGCTCAGATGAGCTGATTTGGGCGAACGTATGCCGTCTGAGACCCCCATTCAGCCAGCACAGCGAGTATCAAGGACAGCCTTCTCAATGTTTGGTATTGTGACTGAAAAGTGTTACTTGCCATATCAGTAAATAAAGGATGTTGCAGCCATCCAGCCACGAGAGCCACCTGATGGTGAGCCCTGAGAGCGCTCAGGATGGGGACAAATGGACTGCCCAATGCCAAGCCCTCAGCCACTGCAGCCACCCACATCAGTGCACCCAGAGTGGACTCAGGATAGAAGAGGACAGGACACTGGCCCCGGATAGATAAGGTGCACACCAAAGGAATGATTTCAGTGAGCCCTGACTCCTGCATCTTTCTATACATAGTAAGGCCTTAAATCCCTTAACCCGAGATATCCGAACTTGATATTTCTTTAATTAACAGTAAGTTTTTGATGTTCTGACTACCTGGTCTTTGTTGCAAAAACTCCTATACATCCTGGCTCTTCCCCTACTTTTTCAGAGCAGCCCCTTAGAGTAATCGGACAGGCTGTCTCCCGGGCTTGAAGTCCTCAGAAAGTCCACCAAATAAAACATAATTCTCAACTTTTCGGTTGTGCACTTTTTCCCAGTCAGTGGTTTCAGGACTCCTTTATATTCTTCAGAATTACTGAGGACCCCAAAGAGCTTTTTTTTCACATGGGTTATCTCCATATTTACCATATTATTCATTAAAACTGAGATCATTTAAAAATGTTTAATTCATTCCCACAGCAATATTAAACTCACTACATGTCAACATAGTATTTTTATGAAAAAAAATCGTATTTCTGAAACAAAAGAGATTGGGTGAGAAGGGTAACACTGTTTTGCATTTTTGAAAAGCCTCTTTCATGCCTGGCTTAACAGAAGACAGCTGGACTCTCCCGTCTGCTCCTGTGTTCACTTTGTTGTGATATCACACATATGTACCTCCAGAAAACTCCGTTGTACACTTGTGGGAAAACGACAGCAGAAAAGACAAATAACAGCTTAGCATTATTAAGAAAATAGTTTTGACTTCACACAACCCCTGGGAGGGTCTCGGGGATCCCTGGAATCCCAGACTTCAGTCTGAGAACTGCTGCTCTGGGAACAAATACACAGGAAGCACAGACCCTGCCTGGGATGGGGGAGTAGCATGCGTTGCATCCCTGCCGTGTGCCAGGCTTCTTCCCGCCCAGTCTTCCCAACGAACCCACGAAGCAGGTGTTGTTATTCCCAAGTGACAAACACGGAGACTGAGGCTGGGAGAGTCACATGGCTTCCGACTGGCGGAGCTGGTGCTTGTCACTGCTGGCACACCTGCCAAATGCCAGAGACGGTGCTGAGCACACGTGTGTATTTTCTCATGTGCGTGCACCCAGTGAGATAAAGGCTGCCCTTGTCCTCATTTTACAGAGAAAGAAACTGAAGTTCAAAGAGGTTCAGAGATTGCTTGAAATCACACAGCTGCTAAGAGGCAGAGCCAGGCTATGAACACAGGCGAGCTGACCTCCCAGTCCAGGTCCTTCCTGGCTCATACCTCTTCCTCTGCACCCAGAGTTTGCATCCAAAGGGAAAGACAGACTCCTGAGTGACGGGCAGGCAGGAGAGCAAACTGATGGCATTGGTCAGACAGGGAGTCAAGGGCCAGGCAGTTGTGCTGGCTTCCTGGGGGGTGGCCCAGGTCTCCTGGTGCATGAAAGGGTAGGGCATCCTCTGATGCCACCCAGCTGTGGAGTGATGTGGATACCTCAGGCTGGTGCCAGGGATGAGACCGGGCCTGTGTGCTGGGTTGATCTAGCCTGTCTTTGAAGGGACGGAAGAGTGAGGCATGTTGAGGCCAGTTGTGCTCCCAGTGCCCTTAGGAGGGGGAAATGGGTTGGAACAGCAGTGGGAGGGATTAAGGAGGTGAGCGCTCATGACCCACTTTATTATATGAAGGGCCAAAGGACCCTTCCATTTCTTGCAAAAAATGTGGTCCCTACACTGTCAGCATCAGCATCTCCCCAGACCTTATTAGAAAGGCAGCGCCTCTGGTCCCACCTCAGACTTGTAGATCAGAGTCTGCACATTAACAAGAACCCCAGGAAGCCTGCGTGGACACTGAAGTCTGAGCAGCCTGGCGAGTATCACACAGCTGGGGCTCCAGGCCGGGGCCTGAGATGCTGATCGGGGGCTTGCCTCAGCTCCCCCTTAGAGGTCAGGACTGCAGCACTCTTGTCTGGGTCTCCACTGGAGATGAGCAGCCCAGAGCCTCACCTTGGGGCCAGTCCTGCTGACAAGGTCCTGGCTTCTCTACAGCCTGGGGCTGGCTGGGGCCAGGTAGGGGTGGGGCCTGGTATGAGTGGGGCCAGTAGGGGTGGGGCCAGGTAGGGGTGGGGTCTGGCCCTGGTGAGCAGGAACTCTGGGTACAGCAGATGTGCAGGGTGTGAACGCAGTCCCACCCGGGAAGAGGCCGAAACATCAGCTAGGGGGAGGGCAGGGGGCTGGGGAGGGGGGTGTAGGAGGGTAGGGTTGGGGCTGGAGGAATGGAGTCTCATTCAGTCTCAGACTTGGCTAAAAAGTACCGAAGCCTGGGTCCCGCCTAGAGGTTCTGAGTGAATCAGTCTGAGGTCCAGCTGGGGCGCTGGGATTTTCCTTCTCTCCTCAGAGATTTCAGGGGCAGCCAGGGCACAAAGCACTTCAGAGGAACTTACACGGACTCCTCCACAGCCAGTGTGTGTGCCCCAGAGATGGCGGGGAGCAGAGCCATCTGCTTCCCAAGGCCAGCCTTTCCCCATGTCCCTCCGACTCTGGGTCCAAATGTTCCTCCCCCTGCACCCAGGCGGGGCTTTACCAACCATCTCAGGGCCCATCTCTCTCGGGGACATGCCTGCGAGGTCCTAGAGACAGGCCATGTGGGAAGGGAAGGGCCTGGAAAATCCAGGTCCAGGGGCTCTGGAATTTCTCCTCATGGATCTTAGATCAAATTTTGCCTTCCTCTTTTAAAGAACTGGATTTTCCTCATTAGTTGGTAGAAATGACTATTAGTCTCAGCAGTTTCTAAGCAGTTCAAAATAGGGGAAGAACATGGCTGCTTCTAAAAACACTGAAGGTAGGTGTAGGACACCCCCCAACTGCCACATACACAGAAGGCCTGGCCCCTTGGGTGGTGCTGAGTCTCCAGGAGGCATCTCCATTCCTTCCTGCCAACATTCTGGTGGAGTTCAGGCCCAGGGGTATCAGGCCAGCAATGGGGCAGAGCTGCTCCCACAGTGAGCAGACCCTTGGCTGCATCAATTAGCAGAGTGGTACCATCAGAGGAGGGGGAGAGCGACCCTTTGAGCTCTGCAGAGCAGACATGCTGGGGGGCTCTGGTGCCCACTGAGTGTGGATGTGAGCAAGCTGCAGTGGGTGGAAAAGGGCCAGTGGGCTGGAGCCTCCAGAAACCTGAAGGGACTGCCCGGGAGAGCTTAGCTTGGAGAAGAGGAGGCATGGGGAGGATGGGATGCTGGCTGTCTGGCATGCGATGGCTGCCCTTGGACGAGAGAGTCAGCACTCTGTGGGCACCGCACTGGCGTAGTAGGTGAGGGCCGCAGGGAGGTCAGAGGACAGAGGTGCTGCTGGTTATGGAAAGGGATGCTTTGGGAGGCGTGAGCTCCGGGCCCTGCGGGTGTTGGGGGAGGACTGCAGAAGGCCCCTCCCTGCCCCCTCTTCCGGCCTGACCTGGTAGTGCGGATGTGGCCCGGCCTGCAGCTGGGAGATGAGCCCCTCACTGCGCCTGGCCTAGGAGTGCACTGACCTCAAAGTCAGGCTTGGCAGAATTTGGTTCTGGCTTTGCTGGGACCCCAAGAAAGCTTTTTCCCTCTCTGGGCCCCAGGTTCCACATCTGTAAAATGGGCTAACACTTACCCTGGAGGGCTGGTGTGAGGACTGAGGCCACATGACACGGAACACGCGCCTCAGTCCACAGCTGCTGGGCTGCCAGCCCTTAAGGAGTATGCCCTTTCTTTTCCTTTTCTTGTGCCTCCTGCCTCCGCCACACCATTTCCTCAGGCCTCTGGGGAGACTTGGCAGCAGAAAGAACTTGTAGCTGAAAGCCTCCCGAATGATATTGATCTCGCTGGCTCCTGACTCCCGACCGCGGGGCTTGGGGATGGTGGTACAGCCGCCTCCACGGCTCCAGCTTTTATGGGGCTTAAAGATCATCTCTGGCCATCGAGATAGGATGTCCGGGCTCTGGCCCCTCCTCTCAGCCTCTGCTCCTTTCCCTGACTCCTGGGTTGGTCCTGGGAAATCTCACATTCCAGGGTCGGGTCCTGTGAAACCAGGGGCTTCCTGTAAGGTCACCAGCTCCCGCCCACTTCCAGCCCCATATCCCACATGAGCAGAACTTGACCTGGCAGTCCCATGGCCCTCCCTCAGGGGGCTTGGGCTATTTGAGAACAGGAGTAGGGGCACGTGGGGCAGGGGTCCTTGAGGAGGGCAGGAGTCCCCCAGGAGAGATGAAGAAAACCTCTAGCCATGGAGACCTCAGGGCTCCCTTGGGTAAGTCAGTCAACCAATCAATCAATTAATTCATTAGCAAATATTTATTAAGCTTCTACTACATGAGGTGTTGAGCAATCCTGGGGTGGTGTTCTCTCTAGCAGCATCCCAGTCTAATGCAGCGGGGAGGGGAGAGTGGGGAAACATAAAAAGAATCAGCCAATTTACCATCACAATGTGATGGATGCCCTGGAGGAAGGGTGCCTCATGCAGCAAGAGTTTGTAGTAAATGGATCTGGAAGGCCTGGGGAGAGCAGAGACTGTCCCTTAGGAAGTGACGCTTTCTGAAAGAGTCCAAAGAGTGACCAGGAGTGAATTTGGAGGAGAGGAAGAGTGTTTCAGGCCAAGGGGACAGCAGTGCCAAGGTCCCGGGGCAGGAGGGCATGCGGTTCTGAACCCATGTACCTCCTCTGGGTAGTACTTTCAACAGTGTCATTTGACACTCCTTTGAAAGATAGGTAGAAAGGTGGTTAAGTGCACAGGGTTCAAATTTTAGCTCTGTCTCTACTAGCTGTGCGACTTTGGGCATGTTGCTTGACCTTGCTATGCTTCTGGTTCCACATCTGTAAGTGTGGGATGGAAATAGTGATACCTAACCCGGGAGGTTGTTGTAAGAATTGGGGGTCTGTACCTGTAAAAACAGCTTGGGATGGCACCCAGCCAACAGTAAACGCTCATCCGCGTTAGCCAGGTTTTTTTACTTATTGACTTAACATTTTCCCCCTCCCTCACTGGACTGTAAAGTCCCTGAGAGCAAGGACCTAGGTCTGTATCTGAAGCCCCAGCACAATGTCTGGCATGTGGGAAGCCCTCTATCAATGTTTGCGGAAGGAATGAGGTAAGGGCAAGGTCAGGGTCGCCCTTGGAGCCTGGGGAGGGGGAGGTTGGGCTGGGGGAGTTAGGCAGGGCATGTTCGGTCATGTGAAGCATTTGGTGATTGATGTAAGAGCAGCGGAGCTTTTTGAAGGTTCTTAATCAAGGGAGTGGTGGGACCAGGCTGGCATTCTGCAAAGATGACTGGGTTGTCTGTTTCAACATCTGCTGAACCCTGACTAGCTAGATGCTGCAGCAAACATTATCTCATTTATTTGTTTGTAAAATGATCCTGGGAAATAGGTATACAGCTAAGAAAACTAAAGCTTAGAAAGATTAAGTAGTTTGCTGGAAAATTCTGCATAAATGGATTTACAATCTCCTTCATTTTATATCATTTAGAATACTGGTTCAGGTTTGATAACAGAGATTTCAAATGACTAAACACTTAAATGTGATAGAAGTTTATTTCTCTCTCAAGGAGAGGCTCTGGCTTGTATTATAGCTTTCCCCATGAAATTGTTCAGGAATCCTAGGTCCTTCTGTTTTGTTGTTCTGCCATTTTCAACATGTAGTCCATTACGGTTGCTCCAGCTCCTGCCATTGCATCTGCATTCTAGTCAGTGGAAAGCAGGAAAACCAGAAGGGAAGGGCATGCCCTGCTCTTCGAGGACACAGTACATTGTTTCCATGGTGCACATTGTTTCTGTTCAGATTGTCATGGCCAAAACTGTCTGCTGGGAAATGTCATGGATGCTGTGCAGCCATGAGCCCAGCCATACTTCTGGTAACTTATTACTAAAGGAAGAAGAGGTGAGTGGGTATTGGGAGCAATTCTTAGTTTCTGATTTCCATTTTGACACCAGTGAGAAGGAGATCCCCTCGGCAGCTCCAGTGGCAGGAGGCAGGGCCTATACTGTGCTTCTTCCTGGGGCTACACTCAGGGGAGGCTAAGCTGGTAGAAGTGGAAAAGCTCAATCAGTAATCCAGTGTAGGGGAGATGGGAAGAGAAGAGTTGAGAACAACTGTGTACACCTTGATAACACACTGAACTGAGAAATACCAGTTTGAGCAGAAGTGTTTGCAGTTGGACACGTTAAGAGCAGCAGCTGTGGGAATTCCATGTGCAAATGTTTATGCAGGAGAAGTGAAGGGTCAAGGCCGGAGGTAAAGGTTTGGGAGTTACAGCAGATACCACGTGGGGTGGCTGCACAGCCCAGTGGTCCCCCTCTTTCTCAGGAAGAACCTGATCTACAGGGGTGGCCCCCAGTGTCCATGTCTGTGTGTTGGGGCACCCTAACCACTTCCTCCCACAAGGTGGCAGGCTGCTCCAGAGCGAGTGTCTGACTCAGGCTGGGACAGTCCAAGTTCTCCCCAGGACTGGAGAGAGGAGGGAAGAAAGGACCTATGGGTGGAGGTGGGTGGCTGCCTGGGCTTCTCAATATCGTATCCATAGAGATGACAAGACCCAGAGGATGAGGACTGGGGCAGCAGGGCCGAGTGCCTGTGCTCTGTGTGGCAGAGGGAGAACAGCCTAGCTCCCAGGCTACCAGACCTGAGGATGGACGTCTCAGACTGAGCCCTGGGGACAGAGGACTTGTGGTCCCAGTGGGCCTGTTTCAATGGCTGGGCGTTCCCTAAGCTCCAAGGGTTGGACACAACTTAAAGTTTCTTGCCCCTTCAGTGGGGATGGTGATAGGAAGAGGGTGCCGTGAGGAAGACAGAGTTCTCAGGAGGGAGGAGAACAGGGATAGACTGACATCTTAGCAGGTGAGGGGAGTGAGAGCTTCTGGAAGGAGGAAACGGCTGGTCGACAGTCCAGCTCCCCGTTGGGATCAAGTCGAATGAGCCTCATAGAAGGTCTTTAACTTGATGACAAGGTGGCCCCTTTTTCCCTTGGGAAAAGAGCGAAGGCCAGGTGGTGGGGCTGAGGGCTGAGGAAGAGGCTTAGCACAGAGCCTGGCTCTAGAAGGCTCACACTGTCTGGAGAACTGGTGGCTGGAGAAGTGCCTAGGAAGGGGAGAGAGACAGCCTTGAAAAAACCTTGACTTCTGCCCACTGCAGTTAACTTCTTCTTCTGAGCTTTGCTCTCTGTTTTCCACTGATCATGTTGGCCTAGGTGTCTCCCCTGCATCCAGTGTCGGGGTGGGGAAGGCAGAGACCAGGAAAGAAGGTGATTTGTCTTGGAAATCTGAAGCTCCCCGGGTGTGGCCTTTCAGGAGCAGCTGCCGGATCGCTAAGTGGCTGTATCAGCAGGTGTCAGCCAGGGAGGCAGAAGCCTTTTCTGAACGACACGCCTTCAGATGACTAACACCTGCGAACTCTATCCCACGTGGAGATAAGAGAGGTGAAAACCAGGTGAGCTGCAGTGTGAGCCTTTGTGTGGGCGCAGGGTGGCATTACACCACCTCACCCACTTCCTCCTCTCGACTTCCTGCTCCCAGAGCTGCCCAGCTTCTCATAACCCCAGATCCTGGGCTGGTATTGAGGACACCGGCTGGGCCAGGTAAACAGGCAGGAGAGAGCAGACGCAGACACCAGAGGAGGGTACCAGGGCCCGTCTGGATCCTCGGGGCATGGCCCGGAGGAGGCTGGACTTCCCTGATTAGCTCCTTCATCTTTCCCTTCCTACGTGCACTTTCCCTCTTCTGTCCCTGTTTTCTGTCCCCTCGTTTCTGTCTCTCAGTCCCCACCCAACAAGCCACCAGGGGACAAGGCTTTGGCTGTAGCTACTGATGGTGGTTCCTCCTGGGGGCTGGAGACCAGGGGAACTTCCCTTCCCAGGGATCTTGGGAGACAGGAGGGTCTTAGGCTGAGGGGGGAGGCTGGAAAGTCCAGCCAGGGCTGGGATTCTGGGATCTGCAGCTTTCGCTTTCAACCTTGGATCCACACCATGGGGAAATGGCTTCCCAGGACAGTTGTGGGCCTAAGGCTCCCTCTAGTGGCCACCAGAAGCACTGCAGGGGCTCGGCATGCCTTCTGGAAGAGGTCGCAGTGGGCAGCTGGCTGGGTCAAATCTCAAGGGCCTAAGGGACACGGTGGATTAAGAGTTGGAAGCTGAGGGTAATTGGGCACTTAGAGGCAGGCTGTTTATTAAAAGCTCCAGGGCAGTGGCGGGGATGGAGAGCTAATGGCCTCTGTCCCCATCATCAGTCAGCCCTCCTGGCAGATTGGAGCTGGTCCCAAGCTCGTCAGTGAGTTCCCTGGGGGCAGGGCCGTAGGCTACACAGGTGGCCAGTGGTGGCAGGAGCTAGTGAGGCCCTGGTCCGAGGGTGTGGCTGGGGGGACCGGCAGCCAGGAGATTGGGGTACACAAGGAGCGGGCAGAGAGATTTCCCCTCTCAAAGCCTCGGTATCCTCTCCGTTAACCTAGGCCTCCGACACTGGTGATGTCTCTGGATGCCTGCCCACAGCCCTGCACGACCTAACCCTGTGTTCTCACTCCCTGGGTGTGTCCATCCCCCTGCGGCTGGGCCCACTGTTCAAGCTCTCTGTCAAGCTCTCCAGGCCAGTAAGGCAGCATTCTGTTCCCTTTGCCCTTTAAAACCATCCAACACTCTGGAAATTCTATTCTGCTCACCTCCTCCTGTGCGAGCACATTTCTGGAGGGTCTAGCCCCTATGGAGACAGAAAACAGCTGCTTCCTGTCCTCGGGGATCTGGGTCTGAGGAGCCGGAAGGAGGAGTCAGTATCCCCCGGACTTGGCTAGTTCACGTCCCTGCTCTTCACCGTCAGTGACCCCCATGAAGAGAGTGAGACCAAGCAGGCACACTTCTCCCCGCACCCTCAGGCCTCTGATCTCACCAAAGTGCCCCAGGGCTTTATGAAAGAGAAGCTAAATCTAACTGAAAAGAAAAATAAATAAGTGAATAAGCCTCTTTCCCCCTCAAAGGAGGGATGGTGGGTGCCTTTGCCCAGGCAGGACCAAAGCTCTGATAAACCAACTGGGAAACAGATGAGAAAACTTCCTCCTTTCACCCACACGGGAGACGTGGAGGCAGAACACGTGGCTGGGTAGGAGCCTGTAAGTCCTTTCGATCTGGGCCTGAGCTTCAGCTCACGATCCCCAGGCCAGTTGTTTGACCTCTCTGTGCCTCAGTTTCCTTGCCTATAAAATGGGCTAGAAATGATTGCCTGACAAAGCTATGTGAATATATGTGAGTATGTGCGTAGAGTATCTAGCCCCGTGCCCGTGTGGAATGCTGGGCGTGAGGTGACAGTTATTCCCCACAGGACCTGGCCTCCGATATGCTGGGTCCTTTGGGAGGGGCACAGCCTCTCATCTACAAAAACCCAGCAAGGTGGTCTCTACCACCTCATTTCACAGAGAAGCAAACCAAGGCTCAGAGAAGGTGACATTCAATTAAAAAGAGCTGGCATAGGTTTTGAACCCACGTCTATCTGCTTCTAAAGACTGGGCATATCTAGAAAGGTGTCGATGGGGTGGAGACAGGAGCCCACAGAGGGCAGGGGCCCGCGAAGGGAGAAGGCGGGAGCCCTTGTGAGATCAGAGAACAGCCAGGCAGGAGGGAAGGAGGGAGTCAGGGAGGAGACCCAGGGCTCATGTGATCTGGTCACCATCTCATCTCACTGAGCCCTTTGCAAGCAAGACAGCTGAGCTCAAAGAGGGGAAGGGACTTTTCAGAGACCACTTGATCTCTTGGAGCCTGCTGGTTCAAAGATCCAGTAACAGAGATCCGACAGTCACCAAGAGGCTGGCAAGGCCAGACAGTGTCTAGGATGCATTTGGGAAGAATCCAGGCCTCGCTGTGGACAGCACAGGGAGGCAGACCCGCAGAGGGCAGTGGGGACCTCCTCAAAGAGCAGGTGGGTGGTTGGAAGCCAGAGGGTCAATATGGGATCTTCCTGCCCAGTCCAAGCCAGGAGAGCCCCGGAACAGCACTGAGGGGAGGGGTCACCTCCCCTGACACTGGAGGGGCTGGGGATGTGCCTGGACTCAATAGGAGAGAGCCAACCCCATGGGGATGCAGGGAAAGAGAAGCCACAGAGAGGGAGCTCACACCCGAGGGCGGTACATTTCGTCTCTGGGTCAGCCCAACATTCAGCTGTGGCCAGTGAGGCCAGCCGCTGGGTCCAGAATCCTCTCTCTCATTGAGAAGAGGGAAGTGGGCATTTGGCCTCCCTGCTGCCTCTGCCCTGGTCCTAGGGGAGAGGTGGGGTTTAAGCATGGAGGCTCCAGAGGCATTTGAAAGGGGATTTCGCCCCCTTGGTGGCCTACGCGAGCCGAGGCTGAATGGCCAGAGGAAGTGCCCGGTGCAGGCGGTCGTCGTCCCAGTTGATGAAATTCTTCTGAGCTCCTCCTAGTGCCCCTTTGTGAGCGATGCCCAGGGACAGGGTGCATGGGGGATAGAGTGGTGGCTTTCAAGATTCAAAGAAGTGAGTGTAGTTTTCTCTGGAGAGCCTTTAGACTATAAGGGTCCCGGGAACACTACATTAGTGGCGATGGCGGGGACAGAGGAGCAGAAGGACCTGTCCTGACCTCTAGTACCAGCCGGGCCCTGTGCTAGCCCCCGAGGCTGCAGAGAGGAACAGGACCTCCCCATGCCCTCCATGATCTGTGCAGGACTCAGATGAGTGACCTGGTGACAAGGATGCAGCCATCTCCAGGGTGGAGCCACCAGTGGTAGGGGCATAGCCTTTTCTCCAGTGGAGAAGTTTCTGGGTAATACCCTGGCTGCTCTCCTTACCCCTCAGTCTTCTTCATGTCAGAACGAGTGACTCATCAGCTTGGGAGTTTGGGAGGTGAAATCGAACAAGTGGTCCAGCACCTTCTGCTTGCTCTCTCCCCCTCCAAGCCAGCACGTTCTTGGCCGTTTGCACCCAGGTCTCCTCCCCCGCGTGCAGGGGGCCTGCGGCTGCTCAGCGCTACTCGTCTCTGGGATGGGACGGTCTAGTTTTGGGTGATATATGGGCAAGTTCCTGTGGCCATGGATCTAAAGTCACATTCTCCAGTCAGCTCTCTCACTAACGTTTTGATTTTCATCTTCTGGACTTTGGGCCAGTCTCTCGATAGCTTCTGAATTCAGGTGTGGGGAGAGGATGCTATTTGCGGATTCTCTAAAGCCTAGAGCAGCTGTTCTCACCCAGGGGCGGTTTTGCCTGCCCCGGTGAACTGTGCCACAACCCGGGGGGCGGGGTGGTGCTTCTGGCATCTAGTAGAGACCGGGATGCTAAAAAAATTCCCAAAATACACAAGAATTATCCAACCCAAATTGTCAATAGTGCTAAGGTTGATAAACCCTGACCCTGATGAAGTGTGGGGTGTTAACGAGACAGTAAAATAGAAGTGCCTAATTCAGCCTCGTGGAGAAGATTCTGTGGTGTGGGAGTTAAGAAACCTTCAGTATCTAATTTGGGTTTTGAGGTATAAAGTGAAGATTTCCACACAGGTGAAGAGTTTAGAGTGAGGCAGGCGGAAGACTATCCAGGCAGTGGGAAGAGTGAGTAAAGGTGTGAGGGGGAGAGCCATGGTGCCCGTGTGTGAGCATGGCCGGGGCAGGGGCTGTGAACAGGGAGCTTGGGCTGTGGAGGAGGGCGGGGCCAAACATGAAGGGCCTTGCAAACTTTGCTACCAAGTGTGCTTTTATAAAGCATAGAAAAGCACAAAATACATTCAGAAAAGAGCACAGAATGCAAGTGCATATAAATGTAGAGCTCAATAAATTATTAATTGTATGGCATTGCTTCAAGCTTGAAGGTACTATGAATAAAGCTCTATATACATCTTTGTACATGTCTCTTGTTGTTCATGCTTATGAGTTCCTTTCTGGGTGTAAACCTAGGGATGGAAAGGCAGGGTCATGGAGTATTCATATATTCAACTTTAGTTGATACTGTCAAATGATTTTCCGAACCTCTTGTAGGAATCTACAGTCCTACCAACAGTGTAAGATAATTCCCATTGCTCTCCATCTCCATCAGCACCTAACATCATCAGTTTCTTAAATTCTAGCATTTCTGGGGTATGTGTAATGACAGGCATTTCCATGTATTTCTTTAAAAATAAGGTTTGTCGATATATAATTTGTATACAGTAAAATTCACTGTTTTAGGTCTACGAGTCTATGGACTTTCACTAACCTATACGTTTTTGTAATAAAAAAATGTATTTCCTCACCCCCAAATTTCCCTTTGTAGTTAATCCTCTCCTGTCACCCCTAGTCTCTTGTAGCCGCTGATCTGTTTCCTGTCTTCATAGTTGTGCCTTTTCTGGAATGCTATGTAAATAGAATCATAAATTATGTGGCCTTTTGAGCCTGGCCACTTTCATTTAGCAGTATGTCTTTGGGATTCATCTGACATGTTGCATAGATGAGCAAATGGCTAGTTTCAAAAGTGAGATGGAAACTATGGGAAACGTCAGTGGAAATACTAGGAACAGAAACTACAGTAACAGAAATGAAGAATGCCTTTGATGGATTCATCTCTCATCTCTTTCTTTCCTTCTACGCCCTCATTTTCAGCATAGATAGTTGGTTATATACAGGAGGCACAAACCGGAAAAATGTGATTGGTTCCTCGGTTGCTTGTGTTTCTTAGAACACCATGGCCTTTTTTCTGAGTTAAAAATAAGTTCCAGTTCAAATGCAAAGCGTGGGCCCTTGTGGCTGTCGGTGTCCTGCTTACCCGGTCATAGACATAACCCACGCTTTTCGTCTTGCTGGATTCCATGTATAGGGCACCCACTGGATTCTGCACTCACGGGGCACTGCCAATGGTTTTGTGTGTGTGAACAGCAAGGAACAGGGGACAACCTTCCTGCTGAGTCTTCTCTGCTCATGGGCGTGCTCCACAGGCCCATTGGACTGGACTTACAAAACACAAGTTTGAAGATATGCTCATCAAGAATGGCATGATGGGTCCCTTTTGAGTGCAGGGCCCTCTGCCATCGTTCAGATCATATGCTCAGGAAGCTGGCCCTGGAGCCCTTCACCCAGATGGAACTTTAACTTTCTGTTTTTTTTTTTCAATTGAAGTACAGTTGATTTATAATACTGAGTTAGTTTCAGATCTACAGCATAGTGATTCAGTTATTTTTTCTTCAGATTATATGTAATTATTTGTGGGTTATTACAGATATTGAATATAATTCCCTGTGCTATACAGTAAATTCTTTTTTTGTTTTACAGTAAATTTTTGTTGCTTATCTAGTTCATGTTGAGTAGTCTGTGTCTGTTAAAACCATACTCCTAATTTGTCCCTCCCTCCCTCTCTCTCCCCTTTGGTAAACATAAGTTTGTTTTCTACATCTTTTAACTTTGTGTTTTCTGGTTTGTTTGTGATTCCCTCTCTCATGCTGTATTTCAGTTTCTCCATGATCCATTTCAGAGATTATCCAGTCTTTTTCTGCTATGAGAGAGATTCTATGACTGCTAACTCATATAATCCCACTTCGTACCACATCTTTACTTTTTGTTCCTCTTTGGTCTATTTTGCAACTTTCTATAAGATACACCTTTATTGCTTGGTACATAAGTTATAAAAATGTATCTTGATTCTGCCATTTTGTAAACTGAGGGTATTCGAGCCCATGTCCTTTGCCTATTCTCTCCCTATTTGCATTTAACTTTTTTTTTAATGTGTGCTTTTACTTACTATATTTGTGAGGCTGATACTAGATGCAAACACGAATAAAACAAATATGTCTCAAGGACAATAAAAGTTTATTTACTGCTCATGTAATGGCACTGGGAGATGAATAGGTTGGCAGTTCATTTGTTGATTTAGTCTGATGGAAGCCTTATGAGTTCAACGATAAATCAATGTGGTTTCCATGGTGACAATCGGCATTGCAGCCAGCTGGAAAGAATAAAGAGCATGGACAAGAGTGCGTGGGGGATGTTTATGGGTCAGACATGGAAGTGGCACGTAGTACTTCACTCACATTCCATTGGCCAGAGCTCAGGCATATGGACACATTTTACTGCAAGGGAGTTTGGAAAATGCATTCTACTTAGGGGCCTAGGGAGAAGAGGAAAGAGAACAATTAATTTTGATTAATAACTAGTGGTCTTTGTCACTTGTATACCATCAAGTTTGTGGTTTTCCTGTTCTTTTCAGTGATTTACGTCTTTGTTGAATCTGAAAGTTGAAAAGCAACATCCCGTGTTTACATGAACACCACTGTGTGGTCAGGATTCTGGTGCAGGACAAAATCCACTCTGGATGTTTGAGTGGGAGGAATTTATTAAATGGATTTCAACATTATTGGAAGGGCAGAACAGAACAGATGCTAGGATAAGATTTCAGGAACTGCTTCAGTTAGTCCCTGAGAGATCTGTGACTCCTCCCCAGTCAGATACCCGCCATCTCCAGAACTACACTGGCCACTTCTGTGAACAGGATGCTGCCTGGATGAAGGGGTCATCACCGCTGGCTCTAGAACCACACACACAGAGCTGTTTAGAACTGACCAGCAGAATGGCTGCTCTAAGTCCTGCCTCAACACTCTGGAAACTTGTGGCTGGACACCTAGACTACTGTTAAAAAAGCACCAGTACCTCCATGGCTGTGTGTGCCAGCAGGAAAAAGCACAAGTGGAAAAACCCCACCTCTGCTTTCAAAAACCTTGAGTATTTGACTAATAGAACATAAATCACATCTAGGACTCTAGCTGCAAGGGAGCCTGGGGAATGTGGCTCTCAACTGTCCAGCCTCTGCCACACAGAAAAGCACATGGGGAGCAGGGGGTGGGAATGGAGGCTGAGCACCAACCCACCCCATCCATCCAACTGCATCCCTCTGACTAATCATCATCAGTTTTACCTATACTTAAATTTACAAACAACCTCTATAGCAACAATGTTCTCCCTCTGAATATAATACAGTAATCTCTTATAAACCAAAACACATTCACTATCTCCCTCAAAGCTGATGAGATACCCAAAGTTGCATCAGTTATTTCAGTCATCACTTGGTGATGAGCCTTCTCTCTCTTGTTTAGTTACCATTCCATCTTGACACTTTGTAGCCCATGGACTGAATGATGAAATTAACCACCAAGACACAGGCTATAAAAATGATAGGGAAAAGAAAAGGGGGAAAAACAGGAAACTATTATTATTATTTTTAAACAACAAAGAAAGTAAGAGACTATAGGTGGCTGTTACAGCCCTCCTTTCTGTAACTGGTCATGAGGTTGTAGTGTCATTTGGGTATTTTCCTGGTGGAATGACCCAGAACCATCCCCAAGGGTTCTAAGTCTTTGATGGTCTTATTCCTACTGGGTTGTTAGAATGTTCCGTTTATTTGCCACTGAACATGGCCATATTTGGAGATGCTCCAGAAGATCCCTTGGATTCTCGACCTATTTTCCCTTCTACCATACAAGATATAGCGACCTTATCCCCCCCCATCTTTACCTTATTCTTACGCCTTTTCCTGTTGATTTAATGGCATAGAAAGATCCAAATGGCTAGGAAACAGGTTCCTATCTCTATGTTTTAAAAATATTATTTATTTATTTATTTTAATGAAGGTACTGGGGATTGAACCCAGAACCTCATGTGTGCTAAGTATGTGCTCTACCACTGAGCTGTACTTCCCCTCACCCAATTCCTATGTTTAGTGGATCCATTTTTGTCTCCTAAGGGAAGATTTTCTCCCTTGGGTACTTAGGTCCCTGTCAGCTTAGCCCAAGGAATGGGAAGAGATGTCTGTAAGGGACCATTAGGGTTAATAGTGAAAGGCACCTCTCCTATTTCTACCCCTTAGTTCCTGCATATGCATATTTCTGGCTGTAAGTGCAATAGCACTCCATCTTAGTCCCCAGTTCTGAGCATATACTGAATTCTGCAAGAGATATCCCACTCCCTTAAGGTGTTGACTCCAAGTTAAAGTTGTAATGAAAGCTTTAGCACATTAGTTCGCTGTTCTACTACTCCAGCCTCTTTGGGTGATGAGATCCATGATAAGCCAACTGTATTCTGTGGAAATAAGCCTATTTGCTCTAAGATGATTTTCCAGGACAGAGACAATCTTGAGAGGGAGAGTGTAAGGGCAAATCAAGTATTCAGAAAATCCATAGACTCTGCTGCTGGCGGGGGAACAAGCAGAGATGACAAATTCCAGAAAGCGTCTGTTTCAGGAAGGACAAGTCTCCTCCCCTTCCATGATGGAAGGCGTCTAGTAGAGTGGTGAACTCTTGCACTAGGTGCTCAGTATTTTGGTCTCTGCTATTGCATACTCAGCAATGGCCAAAGCCAGATTAATCTCAGGGAAGGGAAATCTGAGCACTTACATGAAGTCCACCCCTGCCACCATGGCCACTTTGTTCACGAACCCATTGAGTAAGCACTGGGTTGTCTGCGTAAAGAGGCTGGCTGATATCCTGAACAAGTCATCTTTGTCCACCCAATCATCAGAAGCCTCACCTGCAGAGAATGAGTTTGGTAAGTTTTGTAGCCGTAATGACTCACTGAAGATGTCCATATCCTGATCTTTAGAATCTGTAAATGTGTTACCCTACGTGACAGAAGGGACGGTGAAGATGTGATTAAGTTAAAGATCAGAGAGAGATTATCCTGGATACTCTGGGTGGGCCCAAAAAGAAGGAGCAGGAGGATTAGAGTCAGAGAAGAAGATGTGAGTATGAAGCAGAGGTCAGAGTGATGTGATTACATGAGCCAAGGAGTACAGGTGGCCACTAGAAGCTGGAAAAGGTGATAGCTGGCTATCTCTTAGAGCCTCCAGAAGGAACATGGACCCAACAGTACCTTGATTTTAGCTCAGCATGACTCATTTCAGGTTTCAGAATTGGAAGATAATAAATTTGTGTTATTTTAAGCCATGAAGTTTGTGGTCATTTGTTATAGCAGCAATGGGAAGTGAATTTATTAATCCTTGTCGTATCACTGACTTAATCACAGATGTCTTCCGTGGCTCTCTGCTAAAGATATTTTACCATGTAAAGGAAGTATTCATACATTTCTATTTTATTTAATTAAAAATTCTAATGTCACAAAAGGATCCAGAATTTGGTCCAATGTCCTTCTGGGATCCATGAAATAATCACATATGTTAAATAATCTCTTAATATGATGAATCATATTATGGCTTTTCTAACAATGAGTTATCTTGGTATTCCTAGAATAGTCTCATTAGATCATGTTTCTAATTTTTTTATGCTGAAATTAAAAAAAATCAACATAATGGTATAAGTAACACCCAATAAATTGAATCCCCTTAAAGTGTATATACTATTTTGTCAGTTGTAGATAGCTGTGAAACTATGACTGTAATTAAGATAAAGTGCTTTTCCATGAACGCCCAAAGAGTCCTCATGGCTCTCTATAGTATGTCCCTCCCTTTGCTCCTAGCCCTTGGCAACCCTATATATTAGTTTGAATTTTCTATAATTTTATGTAAATAGAGTAATACCATATACGTTCTCTTAGTTTTATCTTCTTTCACTCTGCATATTGATTTTGATATTTAACTTTTTTGGTGTTTGTCAGTAGTTTGTTCCTTTTTACTGCTGAATAGTATTCCTTTGTATGGATATACCACTTTTGTTTATCCATTCACTTATATGATGGATATTTAGATTGTTTTCAGTTTTTTGGTCATTGACAATAAAGCTGCTATGAACATTTCTGTACAAGTCTTTTTGTTTATACACTAAAAAGTGAGTTTTATTCCTAACCCAGATACATATCTCACTTTTCATAGATAATTATATCAACATTTCCTACATATCTTTTCAGAAATTCCTAAGGACCATCAATGTATTCTTCTATGTTTTTTTTTTATTTGAAGCATAGTTGACTAACTATGTTGTGTTAGTTTATTGTGTACAGCAAAGTCATTCAATTATATATATATTCTTTTTCATAATAGGTTATTATGAGGTATTGAATATAGTTTCCTGTGCTATACAGTAGGACCTTGTTGTTTATTTACTTTATGTATAGTAGATTGTATCTGCTAACCCCAAACTCCTAATTTATCCCTACCTCCTCTTTCCGCTTTGGTAACCATAGTTTGTTTTCTATGTCTGTGAGTCTCTTTCTGTTTTGTAAATAAGTTCATTTGTATCATTTTTTAGATTCCACATATAAATGATACCATATGATATTTGTCTTTCTCTGACTTACTTAGTATGATGATCTCTAGGTCCATCCATGTTACTGCAAATGGCATGATTTCATTCTTTTTTATGGCTGAGTAGTATTCCATTGTGTATATATATACATATATATATACACACAACTTCTGTATCCAGCCACTTGTTGATGGGCATTTAGGTTGTTTCCATGTCTTTGCTATTTTATATAGTGCTGCTATGAACATTGGGGTACATGTATCTTTTCAAATTAGAGTTTTCTCCAGATACATACCCAGGAGTGGGATTGCTGGATCATATGGTAACTCTATTTTTAGTTTTTAAAGGCATCTCCTTACGTTCTCCATAGTGGCTGCACTAAATTACATTCCAACCTACAGTGTAGGAGGGTTCTGTTTTCCACATCCTCTTCATCATTTATTGTTTGTGGACTTTTTAATAATGGCCATTCTGACTAGTGTGATTGATTTGCATTTCTCTGATAATTAATGATGTTGAGCATCTTTTCATGGGCCTTTTGGCCATATGTATGTCTTCTTAGGAGAAATATCTGTTTAGGTCTTGTTTGCATTTTTTGATTTTTTTTTTTTGTTATTGAGTTGTGTGAGCTGTTTGTATATTTTGGAAATTAAACCTTTGTCAGTCTAATCATTTGAAAATATCTTCTCCCAGTCTATAGGCTGTCTTTTTGTTTTGTTTACAGTTTCCTTTACTGTGCAAAAGCTTAGAAGTTTTATTAGGTTCCATTTGTTTATTTTTGCTTTTCTTTCTATTGCCTTGGGAGACTGACCTAGGAAAATATTGCTACAATATGTCAGAGAATGTTTTGCCTATGTTCTCTTCCAGGAGTTTTATGGTGTCTTGTGTTATGTTCAAGTCTTTAAGCCATTTTGAGTTTATTTTTGTGTATGGTGTGAGGGTGTGATCTAACTGTATTGATTTACATGCAGCTGTCCATCTTTCCCAACACCACTTGCTGAAGAGACTGTCTTATTGCCATTGTATATTCTTGCCTTCTTTGTTGAAGATTAATTGACCATAAGTCTGTGGTTTTATTTCTGGGCTCTCTATTCTGTTCCATTGAGCCATGTCTTTTTTTGTGCCAATACCACTCTGTTTTGCTTACTGTAGTTTCATGGTATTATCTGAAGTCTGGGAGGGTTTTGACTCCAGCTTTGTTTTTTTCTCCTCAGTATTTCTTTGGTAATTATGGGTCTTTTGTGATTCCATATAAATTTTAGGATTATTTGTTCTAGTTCTGTGAAAATGTCATGGATAATATGACAGGGATTGTATTAAATCTATAGATTGCTTTGGGTAGTATGGTCATTTAAACAATATTAGTTCTTCCATCCAAGAGCATGCTATATCTTTCCACTTCTTTAAACAATCTTCAGTTTCCTTTATTGATGTTTTATAGTTCTCAGTGTATAAGTTTTTCACCTCCTTTGTCAAGTTTATTCCTAAGTATTTTTTTTGGATGCAATTTTAAAATAATTTTTTTTACTTTCTTTTTCTGATATTTCATTGTTAGTGTACAGAAATGCAACAGATTTCTGTATGTTAATCTTGTATCCTGCTACCTTGCTGAATTTGTTTATCAGTTCCAGTAGTTTTTGTCTGGAGTCTTCAGAGTTTTCTTACATATATCATGCCATCTGCATATAGTGGCAGTTTTTACCTCTTCCCTTCTGATTTGGATACCTTTTATTTCTTTTTCTTGTCTGATTGCTAGGGCTAGGACTTCCAATACTATGTTGAATAGAAGTGATGAGAGTTAACATCCTTTCTTGCTCCAGATTTTTGTAGGAAGGCTTTCAACTTTTCACTGTTGAGTATTATGTTGGCTGTGGGTTTGTCATAAATAGCTTTTATTATGTCAAGCTATGTTCCCTCTATACCCGCTTTGGTAAGAATTTTTATCATGAATGGATGTTGAATCTTATCAAATGCTTTTTCTGCATCTATTGAGATAATAATGTATTTTTTTCCTTTCTTTTGTTGATGTGGTGTATCTCATTGATTGACTTACATGTGTTGAACCATGCCTGTCACCCTGGGATGAATCCAACTTGATTGTAGTATATGATCTTTTTTAATGTGTTGTTGGATTTGGTTTGCTAGTATTTTGTTGAGAATTTTTGCAATAATATTCATGAAGAATATTGACTTGTACTTTTCTTTGTTGGTAGTGTCTTTGTCTGGTTTTGGTATCGGGCTGATGGTGGCTTCATAGAATGAGTTTGGAAGTATTCCCTCCTCTTCAAACTTTTGGAAGATTTTGAGAAGGACCAGTATAAATTCTTCTTTGTAAGTTTGATAGAATTCCCCAGTGAAGCCATCCAGTCCTTGACTTTTGTTTGCAGGGAGTTTTTTTTTGTTTGTTTGTTTTAAATTACAGGTTCTATTTTACTTGTAGTGATTGGTCTGTTCAAATTATTTATTTCTTCTTGATTCAGTTTTGGTGGGCTGTTTGTTTCTAGAAGTATGTCCATTTCTGGTAGGTTGTCCAATTTGTTAACATAAAGTTGTTCATATTATTCTCTTACGGTTTTTTGTATTTCTGCAGTATTGGTTGTTATTTCTCCTCTTTTGTTTCTTATTTTGTTTATTTGGATCCTCACTCTTTTCTTCATGGTGGGCCTGGTCAGAGGTTTGTTGATTTTGTTCACCCTTTCAAAAAACCAGCTCTTGGCTTTATTGATTTTTTTCTATTGGTTTTAAATCTCTATTTTATTTATTTCCTCTCTGACCTTTTGTTTCCTTCCTTCTGCTGACTTTAGGTTTTGTTTGTTCTTCTTTTTCTGTACAAGTCTTATTGTGGACATATGATGTTATTTCTCTCGGGTAAATACCGAGTGGGCTGGCTGGGTCATATGGGCAGTATCTTTGTGACTTTCTAAGAAACTGCCAAACAGGTTTTGGAAGTGGTTGTATTATTTTACATTTCTTTCAGTAATATATGGGGATTCCATTTGCTTCACATCCTCACCAACATTTGGTACTGTTAGTCGTTTTAATTTTAACCATCGCAATGAATATGTTAAGAACCTTGTCATGTGCCTTTTGGTTTTTTTCTATGTCTTACTATTTTAAATTTCAAATTTAATTTAGTTGTGTTAGAGAAATATTCTGTATGATTTCAATTCTTTTAAATTTATTGAGGCTTATTTTATGGTCAATCTTCGTGGACATACAATGTGCACTTGTAGTGAACGTGTTTTCTGTTGTTGGGTATAGTGCCTCTATCAGTTAGGTTAATGTTGTTTAAACTATCATTCAGGTCTTTGAATGATATTTTTACATTTACAGATCTTCACCGATGTTTCTGTCTAGTTATTCTATCAGTTGCTGAGAGAGTCTCCCATGATATTTGTGCAATCATTTCCTTCTTCTTTTTCTGTCAACTTTTGCTCTGTGTATTTTGAGGTCTGTTTATAGTTGTATAGTCATATATGGTTATCAGTTTTCCTGGTGCATTCTGTCCTTATAAAACATCCCTCTTTATTTTTGGTAATATCCGATCTTGAAGTCTATTTTATCAATGACTATTCATAGAACTACTCCAGCCCGGCCCCAATGTGGTTCTATATGGTATATGTTTTTTCCATTAATTTAATTTTAATGTATCTCTGTCTTCATATTTAAAGTGTGTTCAGTTATGCTTAAAAAATATCCAATCTCCTAACCTCTGCCTTTCCATTTGATTGTTTAAGCCGTGTCTTAGTCCAGTTGGGCTGCTATAACAAACACCATGGACTGAGTGGTTGATAAACAACAGAAACTTGTTTCTCACAGTTCTGGAGGTTGGGAAATTCAAGATCAAGGTGCCAGCATGGTCATGTTCCAGTGAGGGTCCTCTCCCTGGTTCATAGGCAGCACCTTCTCGATGTCTCCTCACATGGCCAAAGGGGTGAGGGAGCTCTGTGGAGTCTCTTATAGGAGCTTCAGTATCATTCATGAGTGCTCCGCCCTCATGACCTAATCACCTCCCATTATCCTTGGTACAGTCATCCTTCGATATCCACAGGAGATTGGTTCAGGACCCCTGCGGATACCAAAATCTGTAGATGCGTAAGTCTCTATAAAGGTGTAGTATTGCATATAACATCCTGCATATTTAAATCATCTCTATATTGCTTATAATAGCTACTATAATATAAATGAGATGTAAAATGTTGCTTGCATGCATCAAATTCAAGTTTTGCCTTTTGAAACTTTCTGGAATTTTTTCCCCAAATATTTCCGATTTCCAGTTGGTTGAACTCGCAGATGTGGAACCACAGGTATGGAGGGCTGACTGTGTAGTCCCATTTATTGTACTCTGTGTGACTCTCTTTGCTCCTGTCCCCAGCCCCACCCTTTTTTTCCAGACATCTTCTTTACCTTGCATGGGATATCCTTATGCTAAAAAAATTATTCATTATTTATCTGAAATTCCATTTTAACTAGGGATCCTGTTTTTCTTTGCTAAATCTGGTAGCCCTCCTGAAGGACCATCCCAACTTTAGTGCTCCTGTAGGGTCAGCTGAGCCTTCCAGTGACTGTGCTAAAGCCTCACCCTTCTTGAGTCCCCTCCCCAGCACAGGTGTTGATCCCTAAGAAGCTCCCTGATAAACCTTGTGTTTGCTTTTCTCTGCAGAGTCGGCCTCCCAGACAACTTGACCTACAACATCAAGTCTCTGCTGTCTTCTTTCCATGGTCCTAAGACCCCTGAGCCACGCCGACGGATGCCCAGTCCCCAGAGCAGCCTCCATCCGGGCCCCCAGGCCTGGAATTTATGTTAGGAGGACCTAATCACAGCTCAGGTCTTGAGATGGCTCTGATGCCCACCAGGGGGCAGCCATTACCCGCATGTGAGCTTATTGGTGGCCCAGGGAGTGTGGGGGGTGGGCTCCAGGAGAGGTTGCTGTGGTGTGTACCAGTGTGTGCATGCTTGAGGGCACGTGCTGGCTGTGTAGACCACAGCCTGAGCGTGTGTGACCTGCGTGTGTGCACCTGGACCAGTTGCTCCGGTCTCTGGACCTGTTTTCTCATCTGTCCAAGAAAGGGGTCCTTCATTCTGAGAATCTGTGTTCCTTTATTGCTCAGCGTCATTGGGTCATCTCTTTAGACATCTCTGTGATCATTTAAAAGAATTAAGAATTCCAGGCTGTTGATTTGAGGGGGGTGTCTGGGTGGGGAGGAGAGAAAGAGGAATGGAGAAGTTTTGTTTTCTTCTCCGCAAAAGCAATGCTTTAATTGATTAAACAAAATCTGTGTTTTCATTCTCACAAAAATTTTATTTCAAAATAATACGAGTTGTTAAGTCCTATGCAAAGGCACTAGTGCCCTTTAGAGCTCTACTCATTTTCAGGACTCTTGTCTGACCACTAATTCTCAGAACTGTTGGAACTTTGCAACCAAGTGCTCCTCACCTAGAGGAGAAAAATGTAGCGATAAAGACCTCGGGCAGCAGAGTCAGCCTTCCTGATCCTTGCTGGTCAGTTAATGACTGCACATGAGTCCCACTTGTAAAATGGGAGCAGTAATAGTGACGTAAGTCATGGCACTGTTACTGTATGGGCAGGACCCCCAGTTGGACTGTGATGTGTCTGGGACTGTGTCTCTGGCACTAATTGGCTCAGAAGCAGCAGAACCTCTGGGCTCCTGAGGACTGTGTGGCCTTGGATCCAGTGTCTCAGTAGTAACCAGTGGGGACAAGGGGCCAGTGACCACACGTACTCCCCTTCCCATAAACGCTGGTGAGAGAGAGAGGTTGGGTGGGCGTCTCATTAATGACAGAGACTGAATTTCCTGCCTCCAGGTGGGACGCAGGCTCAGAGACAGATTTAACCTGATTCAAAGACATTTTTAAAAGTGATATTTGTTGCACACCTGAAATTGTGGTGACAATTTTTAGTTGCTATTTCTGAATTTCCTGTCGCTCCCACATGGAGCCTTGCCCACAGCACACGCTCACGGAGCCCTCCTCATGTGCCAGTCTGCCTGTCAAAGTCTCCCCACTGCCCGAGGCCCAAAGCAAGGGCTTTCCTGGGAGAGTCCAGACCCGGGGCTCTAGATGGCAGGCACCTAAGATCAGCATCCCCAACCGTCAACATTGGACAGGTCGGTCCTCTTGGGGAAGGTTGGCCGGAATGCATGACAACAGTAGTGGCCACTGTTTATTGAGTGCTTACAATCTGCTGGGCATGCTTCTAAGCTCTTTGCTTGTATCAACTCATGAGTCCTCACAATAGCCTATGAGCCTGTCTCCATTTTACAGATGAGAAGACTGAGGCTTGGAGAGGTGAAATCTATTATCAAAGTGAAGACGCTAGCAGGTGGCAGAGCCAGGATACTAATTCCGGTGGTCGACCCCAGAGCCCTCGCTTTAAGCATCTAGAGCAGGTAAGAAGTTGACCGATTGGCTGAGCAAATAACAAAGCCCAGAAATAATACGTTAGTCAAATCAGAGAAAGGCGAGGCTGGTGAGTTCACTTCCTGCTTTCGAAACTTCTTTTCAGTGACCTTTTCCCTCCCTGTGCCCCTCGGAGCCCACCCAGCCTGTGGGGAGAGTGGGATTGCTGGTCCGTCTCTGCCAGACCTGCCGGGGGCTGCTGGTTCTAACTCTGGGCTGGGAGGTGGGCGCCCCGGTGTCTTTTCTCCCTGGATGGACAGAGTCGTTCTTTTCCTTTTTCTTTCCCAAATGCCATTTTGTTCAAGCAGAAAATCTTTGAGGAGTGAAGTCACATTTTCCATGCCCCCAAAAGCTCCAGCATGCCGATGAGTATTATTGTAACCAGAGGAGTCTGGGGACAAAGGAAGCTTATAATTTTGTAAACAGAGGCTTGGGAGAGGCCTGCCTGGGATGGCTTTTCAAGGGGAGGGAGAAGGGGAGAGGCAGAATTTGGAAAAACTCGAAGCCGGAGGAACTTCAGGACTGGTCAGCATTGAGGCCTAGCGTTCAGGTGGAGACCCTCCGGGGGGACCGGTCGGTGGAGAGGGTGTTTCAGAATCCCCCTGCCTCCTTCTCCATTCATTGCTCCCCAGCACCCCCTGGTCATTTCTGCTAAACTCCAAGTTGGCTTGCTGAAGAGGCAAAATTCCTGCACTTGGAGTTAAGAGGTTAGCTAGCTAAGGGCCTTGTCTCTTTGGCCCCAGTTTCCTCGTTTGCAGATGGGTTGTTAAAGATTTGCCCCAGAGAGTCTTCCCTCAGCCTGGTGAGGGGGCCACACTTTTCCCTCACCCTCTCGAAGCTTCAAACATCCCTCCCTGTGTTTAGGCCAGATCACAAAGGCTGGGGTGTCTGCAAACAGAGCCGTCATTTTCTGGGGACTTCCCCTGGCCTTGAATCGGAAGGATGGTAAGAGCTCATGTGGGGTGTTATGTGCTGAGTGGCTTCCACGTACCTTATTTAATGTGCACGGCAGACTTTGAATGTAGGTACTATGAGTGTTATTTTTGTTTTAGGAGATTAAGAACATAAAGGTGCAGAGGAGGGAAGAGGGGAGCCCAGGGCGGTGCAGCCATCTGCCTGCAGGGCCCACCTGCCTGCAGGGCCCACCCCCGGACCCACTGTGCGGCTCTGGCCTCTCCTCTCAGCCCAGAACCTCCAGCGCATTGGCTTTGGGCCTGGGATGCTTGTCATGGGACACTGCTTAATGTCCTGGAACACAGCCTGAGAAACTGTGGACAGGAGGGCCTCTGAGATGAATTAGATCCTAGCCTCATTATGAGACAGGCCCATTAATTTAGAGAGAGGTAGAGAGAGAGTGGGAGACAGAGAGACTAAGAGAGAGAAATAGAGACTGAGGGAGAGAAAGATGGATAGATAAAGATATTGCAAGAGAGACTGAGAAAGAGAGGCAGAGAGAGATTCACATACATACAGCACTGAGAGAGAAAGACACACACAGAGACACCGAGAGACAGAGACACTGAGAGGGAGAGTGGGCATCCGCATTACTAGGGAGACCCAGCTGGGATAAGTTTCATCACTAAAGCAGTGCTTTGATGGGAAAGAGGAACGTTCCCTGAGGGAGAGCTCGCCAACCTGGCTATGGGAGGCCAGAAACCCTTGGAAGGTATGTTTTGATCCACAAGCTGGGATGGCAGTGTCCTTGCAGCAGGAGCGAGAAATCCGTGTGGAGGACACAGAGCTAACTCTTCTTCTCCCCCTTGATTCGTAGGAGCATCTCGGCCTGGGTGAGGAGGAGGCTCACCCAGTCTCCGCCCCCTGCCTATGGGATGGCTTCTGGACTTAGAGGTTCAGGAGAGGGAGAACCAGGCCAGGACAGGAGGAGGGGAGGCAACCCATGCTGGACCATGAATGTGCTCATTTCCCTCCCGCGGCGGGTTTCCCCGCTCACCCACATGACCCTCACCCCTGGCTCCAGCCCGGATGCCTGCTGTAGAGACCTCCAGGCAGGAGCAGATGGACGATATCCCCTGAAGCTGGACCCTTTCTCTCCATCTTTGAATTTGCAGCTCACCCCAGTCCAGAGCATTTGTCTTCAGAGGGGCTTTCTTTGGGTCTTTGTATCTGTGCCACCTTAGTGACAGCCATGTGGCAAGCAAGAGGAAGCAGCAGTCACCCACTTGAACCTAATTTGAGAGGTGCTGAAATGGGCCACCTGTCCCTAAACTTCCCTCCCACACAGCCTGTCACAGAGCTTGACCTCCGCCTAGGATAAGATCAGAGAATATTCGAGTTTGGGAGTTGCAAGAGCCCAGCCTCCAACCTGAAGTTCTGATCCCTGCAGTTTGGGGAAAGAGAGCTGAGCCCAGAGGGCAGTGCATCGGCCACATTCATCCCACTTTGAAATTTGGGCCCCGGTGAGCCTAAATGTGGTGAGGGGGTCCCACTCTGGAGCCAGACTTCCCAGATCTAAATCCTAGCCCTGCCACTTAATATCTGAAAAACCTGTGACTCAGTCTCCTCCTCTGTAAAATGGGGTTAACGATGGTGCTTTTCTCAAAGGGTTTGAGATAAAGCATTTAGAACAGAACCTGGGCATGGAAGCCGATATAGAAACATCCCCCAAAGCTAAACTGCTTTTCTATTCCTCCCCTTCTCACTGTAGCATCCCTGATGCATTTAGTATTCTAAGGGGAACCTGGAAGCTCCAAGAGGGTTGGTATAGTGCAGCATTTCCCAGGATAATTTGTCCAAAGAAACCTCTTTCTGTGGAGCATCTAATGGGATTGGAGCTCTTCAGATCATATTCTGGGAAACACTGAGACTCCAAACCCCTCATTTTTATAGTCCAAAGAGAAGTGAGGGCCCCCTCCCTCAGACACTGGGGACTCGCTGAGGGTCCTGATTGGGAAGTGTCTGCTCCAGCTAGGGGAGCAGGCCAAACAGTCCCCTAGGATTGTGCCAGGAGCATCAGGCCCTGCTCCCAGGGGCCTCAGCAGCCACTGTCCATCTGGGGGCTCTTGAGAGGCCTTCAAGGCATGTTGATGTGCTCCCCTTGTGCCCTGACCCTGGAGGAATTTAGCCGGTCGACTCTTACTCCCAGGACCTGGGGATGCTAGGGAGGGGAGACGGCACACATGAGAGATGGAAGGGTCCTTGGCATCATTAGGTCCAGAGACTCACATTAGCCATGTAGCTTTTTCTTTAAATGAAAGCTAAAAGAGGACCCCACTAGATGAAAAAAGGAGATGAAAGGAAAGTGTTCTGTTTGAAATTGCATGGGGAAGCTGGAAGAATGCTGATCTTGTGCATCTTTCCTGTTAGGAACAAGGGAGGGCATTCAGAGCCGTGTCCCCAGATCCCTTCCACTTGCCTGTGCAATCTGTGACGACGTCTGTTCTGCGAGGTACCCCTGGGGCCTGTCGTCTAGGGCTTGGGGGCCGCTGAGGCTGCAGAGAGAAGCTAGTTGGGCAAAAGCAAAGGGCTAGTTGGCCTCTCTCTCCTCCTGGGCTGGTCTTCACTCCTTCCTCGCCTCTCCATGATGGAACCTCCTTGGCTGAGGGGAGAACTGGTCCATCCCTGGTTCCTGATCTGGAGTCTGGCAGACGGAATCTTGGTCTGGATGGTGACCTCTTTGGCACTGATCTCTAGGAAAGGTGATGCCTGCTCGCTGGCCTCTCTACAAGCCTCCTCTGCCTCCTTGGGAAGCATGTCCAGTGCCCTGGCCTCCATCATTTCATTTGGGACTTCTGATAATGCTCTGCACTGCCTTGGCAGCTTCAACACAGAGTCTTGCTGTGTTCCCAAGACATCGCCCCTTTCTCCTCTCATTACAGCTAATCTCCTAAAGCCGTATTCTCTCCTGAGTCTCTGTTTCTGGGTCATCTTACGACTGGTTTGCACCAGAACTAACCCATGTCCTTTTGTCCAAAACTCTTCTAACTAAGGAAGGAGACACCTGGTGAGGGAAGATGCAAGCGTCCTACGGGGATCGGGTTTGCCCCCAGCATCGGAGGCCCACTTGGAGTTCTTTAGCGCTTTCCTTCTCTGTCAAGACAGAGATCTACCTTGTTCTACCTTGTTCACTTGTGGGGTGCTCTTTTGACTGACTGGGAGAGGCACCCTTCTCTGCCCAGTCTGTCCTCTCCACCCATGTGGGGTCTCACCCTGCAGAGGGTGGCTGGATGCTAGTGATGGTCCAGAACTAGATCTGGAGGCCCCTGATGTAGTGCATAGGTCCAGGAAAGTCCAGACTTCAGTGAGGCTGGCTCCTGTCATCCACTCACTGGGCGCTGGCAGCTGGCTGTTGCTTGGTCGGTGAGGGTGGTGACTTTCTTTTGGAGTGTGTGTGAGGGGGGAGGGATGGGGGACACGTGCAATTCTCATTGGCCATGCCAGGACCAGATGATCCTGAGGGGTCAGGCCATGCAGGAACAGTTCCCTGCAGGGGAAGGAAGAGCTGATGGAATGTGGCATTGTGGTGTGTGGCTTTGCAGGTCCCCGGCCCTTGTCAGAACCTCAGTACCATGAGGGGTCCTTTAGTTGCCCTGGGAGTCTAGTGTCCCAAAGGCCAGACCTTGGCCCAGGCTGGGTGTGCACCAAGTCCGTATGGGAACCAGGGGCAGAGTGCATGTGCGGGTCATCTTTGGAGGGCCAGGCCTCCACCCGGTGGAGCCTGCAGGCTGTGGGACATACACAGTCCTGTGTACCGTCCCATATGTCCTTTCCAGAGCATATGCCAGCAGCTTGCGGAGGCTGTGGGCTCTCACTGGAAAGCCAGGGGCTGGGTCCAGGAAAGTTGATTTTCGTCTCCTGAGATGCTTGCACAGGCCCCAGGCCAAGCTCTGCTGAGGGCTGGCAGCGGACTGGGAAATGCTCTGCTTCCCTGTCATTGTGGACTCCAGCAGCAGCCTCTGGGGAGGAGAAAATCCTCGTGGAGGGCAGGGCAGGCTTGCTATGCTGATGAGACAAAACAAAAGGGAGGCGGGTTACTGGAGAGGAGACAGATGTTCCTCTGGGCTAAAAGTGCTGACTAGTGAGTCTGACCCAGGAAGAGAAGGAGGAGGCAGGAAATCTCAGTGGGCCTCTGATGCTGGGGGGCAGGGAAAAACAATAGAGATATTGGAAAAGCCCCAGGGGGCATAGTTGTCTCTCCCTGGAAAGGAAGCCCTGTAGAGCAACAGCTAGAGCAGGAGTGGAGTTTGAAAGGAGACAATAATGGGCTCCATGCTTTGGGATTCAAGATGGCAGCACTGGAAAGTTTGACTCCACCTGGTAGGGGGAGTGGCCTCAGGATCAGGCAGAGGGAATTCCCTGTTTGGACTTTGGCTCCTTCTCTGCTGGGCTTTCACTGGGATGCAAACCCCTGAGGGCAGAGGTTCCTGCCTATTTTGCCCATTATTTCAGTGCCAGTGTGTAAAATAGAGGCAAACACACATAAGATTCTCACAAAACAAATGTTTGTTGAATGAATAAGTGATTCGAGCACAGGAATCTAAGGAAAGGAATATTATATCTTAGGGAAAGAGCTAGAAGTCTCTTCCAAATCTCCTTTGGGGGTCCTTGAAATGCTTGCAAGGGTATTTTGGGAATATTCTGTGTCATCCCACTGTAAGGAACAAACAGAAGGAGGCTTAAAGCTGGAGGAGAAAGCAGAGAGAAAACTGAAGATTGACTGCTGAGGGGAAATCCAGGCTAGAGGACAAGTGATAGGCAGTCATGGTCCAGGTGAGGGAATAGACTAGGGTAGGGAGTCAGGTGTCACACTGATGGTCAGCACACCTCCTGGGGCTCCAGAGCAGGTGACCTTCGGAAGTTCAGGTGGTCTAGTGATGTTTGCCAGCTGACAGCGGGGCTGTGGAGCAAGAACAGGAGTGAGAGTGAGACAAGGATCCAGGCCACTGGGGCTGCTTTCAAAGCAGGATGCTAAGACAGGGCTCGGGATGGACCCGAGGCAGGAGGAAGGCCAATGAGCAGCCCTGAGCCCATGACTGAGGGCTGATGGCTGCAAGGAAGCCATGTCCCCAGGAGAGAGGCCGAAACTCCTTCTCCTTCTTTGCTTCCTATTAGAATTCATTCTAGAACTCGGGACAGGGCGAGCATCAGATTGGGAGCGTGTGACTCCAGTAGTGGGAACAGGAGAGCCTCAGACCTTAGGAAGCAGACAGGATCCTAACATGGGGTCCACCAGCAACAGGTGGGGGGTGGGTAAGGAGACCCCAAATAAGTAGGAAAGCTGTGTGGACAAGAAAGGCCAACAGGGGCGCTGCAGAAGTCGCGGGCAAAACGGAGGGTCTTTGTGGGTGTGACAAGCGGGCTGTCTTCTCTCTGTGGGTTAGTCTTGGATTCTTGTGCTCAGCTTGGAATGAGGGCCCAGTCTTTCCAGGGAGGAGCAGTCCTCTCTGTGTGACCAAGAGTGTCCCCAGCATCAGAGAATGGCTGGGGAAAGACATGAGAGAAGTGACCTGGGGACAGTCGCAGATGCTGTGTACTGAGCGTTTGCAGGAGGAGTAAGTGAATATGGGGAAGAAGCAGGCAAGAGTTTATTTTCAGACGTAAAAAGTGACTTTCCCAAGGCCATAAGCAAGTTGGTGGCAGAAACCTAGGTGACAGTCTCTTTCTGTCACCCTGTTATGCTGGCTCACCAAGAACATGGGTGGAAAAGTTGGGAAGAGAGAGTCCCCATCTTGGGGCTACAGTCAAGCAAAGAAGGCCGCTACGTGGAGAGTGAATGTGTTTCCCGATCTCTGTTTCAGGGAGGGCAGTCGGGGAGGTCAGGGGTTTGGGTTTCCAGGAGCTCTAGCCTCAGGGAAGCAAAGCACACAGACGAGCCTTTCTCAGGCATCCGAGTAAGCCATGGATGAAAGCCATCCATCACTTTCTCGGAAGTGTGGAGAACCCCCACCAGACTGCAAGTGAGGCAGGAAGCCCTGGTCCTGGCGCTCCCAGGAGGGGTCCAGAATGTGTTTACTTGTATACAGGCTGTGGGGGTGAGGGGTGGTCCAGTGAAAGGGCGACTTGGTGAGTCAGCATCTTCGGGGGGGTGGGGTGAGGAAGGATGAGGCGAGCAGTGGAGGGCGGACCGTTTCCCGTCGGCCAACCCCTGGGTCTTGGAACCCTTGCTGCATGAACCTGAGAGAACATTCCAGTTTTTCATTTCACAAACACTGAAAACCAACCCTGTGCCAGGTACTGGCTTAGGAGCTGTGTAAACAGTGGTGAGTAAAGGCAGGTGTGGTCTCTGCTCCTGTGGAGCTTAGTGTCAAGCGGGAGAGAGGGGGATGGATCCGGGAATCACAGACTGGGACGTGTGTTCTAAGGAAATTCAGAGGTCGGCGGGGGGTGGTGGTTTCCTTGGAATACGGTACTTGAGTTGAGACTTGAAAAATGCTAGACTGTATAGTGAGGGCTGATGGTATGAGGGGGGATGTGTTTTCCTGCTGAAAAGGCAGCATGGGCAAAGGTCCTGTGGTGGGCAGGAGAATGGTATGTTCAAGGAATAGCTAAAAAGCAGAGAAGGAGGACATTGCCTGAGAGAAGGCTGGGGCCGCAAGCAAGGGCCCAGGCTGTGCAGGACCGTATAGGCCAGAGTCAGGCTTTGTCTTCATTCTGAGAACAATGGGAAACTTGAAGATTTTTATGCAGGGGTGGTGAAGGGTGGTTGTTGAACATGATCAGCAGTGCGTTTTGCAAAGCTCCTTTTGGCTGCTCCGTGGAGACCAGATTTGAGAACAGAGTGTATTTAAGAAGACTATAGGAGACTATGGAAATCCTCCAGGCGAGAGGTGATGCTAGCTTAGACCAGTGCAGAAGGAGAGAGATATAAATTTGAGAAATATAATAGCAAATGTTTATTTAGCCTTTACTATATGCCAGGTACTTTTCTGGGGGCTTTAAATGGAATGTTCAATCCTTACAATATGGCAGGTACTGTTATCTGCACTTAAAGATGGGGAAACAGGCATATGGAGGTTTAGTCATAGGTGGAGCCAGGGTTTGGACCGCGAGCCCACACTCTTAACCATCACGCTCTGCCACGTAGTGGCTAGGCTGTTAGGAGGTGTGCATGGGAGGACTTGGTGTTCCATTAGATGTGGGGGGGGTGGCGTTAGCATGGGAGAGGCTCCTGGCTTGCTGAATTGGTATTATTTACTCTAATAGGCACCGGATGAATGGGACTGAGTTTGGGAGAGGAGCTCACACGTCTGGTCTTAGACAGTGTAGTGGTTTTAAAATAGGCCTATGAGTTCTCTGATATTCTCTCTTTAAGTGATGGAGCTTGAATCTTCTCCCCTTAGTTGTGGGCTGGATTTAGTCACTTGCTTCCGATAAATAGAATATGGTGATAAGGCCAGCGTGTGACTTTCAAGAGTAGGTCATAACAAGCATTGTGGCTTCCGTCTTGTTACTCTCCTTTGGGCCACTCACTTAGGGGGACGTCACTGTCATGTCTGGAGAGGTCTATACGGCGAGGAACCGGGGCCTCCAGCCCATGGCTGTGAGCGTGGACCATTCTGGAAGTGGATCCCCCAGCCCTAGTCAAGCCTTCAAGGTGACTGCAGCCCCTGACGACGTCTTGACTGCCTCTTTACGAGACACCTTCAGCCAGAACCATCCAGCTTTGCTCTTCCTAGACTCCTGGCTTTTAGAAACTGTGTGAGAGAATGGCTGTTGTTCTTAAGCCATTAAGTTTTGAGGTAATGTGTTAGGCAGAAATAAACAGCTTGTCCAGGCAGACAAGGGTGGGTGTTTGGTAAGCATCTATAGTGATATGAAATTAAAATGTGGGTGTTGACAGCATTTGGATGGTGGTTGACACTTAGGAAGGTGTAAGAAGAGAAAGGGGCCCAGGTCGGGCTTTGAGGAGTCCTGTCCCTCAGTGCCCTTGTGCAGAACCATGAAGTGGTTTTCCACTTGTATTCCGCGTTGTCTTCGGTCTATGGAGTGGCCTTGGGGGATGAGGGAGGTTTGGTGAGCAGCTGGCCCTGCCAGTCCTCTGGTCTGATTCATGTTGGAATGGCCCTGGATTTCTGTTTTGAGGTTGGGGTTTAAAGTAAGACTCACTTGGGAAAAACAAGGATCTGACTCTAAAATACCACAAACTGCTAACCTGTGCAATCTCTGTTTCTAAAGATGGGGAAACTGAGGTTCAAGCTGGCGAAGTGACTTGCCCAAGGGCAGGTAGCCTTGGACATAAGTCTCTGGCCCCTGTGTAATGTTCCTGCCACTGAATCTTCCTGCCTCCAGCTCCTTCCAGGGGGCCCTGGGGAAGAGAGGTGGGAGATGTGCAGAGGACAAGATGGGTTCCTGTCCTCAGCATTCTTTCTCCCCCTCATCAGGGGGACAATGACACCCCCTCATGGGCCCACATGGTGTCTCCTCTCAGAAAGTGGCAGGAGTCCTGGGAGTCATTGTTGGCTCTGCTTGGCATGCGGCTGGTCTGAGCCTCAGTTTCTGCATATGTAAAGTGGGAATGCGGATTCATCCCTCCTAGCCAGGCTACTGTGAGGGTCACGTGAGGTAGGAGAGACCAGAGGACTTGTCGCCAGTGAAGTGCTGTGTAGATGGCACAAGTAGATCACTGCTGGCGAGGGCAACGCAAACTCTCAGGCTACCCCTGGGCAAAATGGGGCCTTTGGGGCCCTGGAGACCTGGAAACCCTCATGTGGTATGAATCCTTTGCCAGGAAAAATCCAGGCCAGAGTCTCAGAATGCTGAGCTGCCAAACTTCCAATAACCCAGGACTCCTGCCAGTCAGGGTGCTCCCCCTGGGTCGGATTTATAGTCAGATTGACTCTTAGCTGTTCCAAGTCCTCTTGGCTCTCAAGAACCCATTCTTCAGGACCCCACCCCAAGACCCCAATTCCATAACCCCCCCCCCCCAATTATCACCCTGTCTAATTTCAAATTCTATGGAGGGGATGTTAGAAATCAGAGTGCACCCATTGTTTTATAGGGGAGACTGAGTGAGGCCCAGGAAAAGGAAGTGGTGTGTCCACGGTGACACTGTCCTCTCCCACCCACTTCCTCTTTCTGGGTTTCTTTGGAATGATGCTTGTGATCTGCAGCCCCCCTTGTAACTGTCCTTTTTTGGTCCCCGGGCCTTCCCCAGCCTGTTCTTCCCTAACCATCCAGTCTATGGCAAAGCGGCCCCCGCTTTCACTGTAATCCTGTCTGCACCACTGTTGGTTGGCTAATTCGCTCAATGCACCTGGCCCTTGAACCCAGTGTGAAGCTATGGCACGTGGTCCCACCATCTCCCTCTCTAGCCCGCAAACCCTCTTCCATGTGTGAGATGCGACTCACCAGTCCTTGGAAGGCAGGCAAGGGGTTCTTGGAGAGGAACCAGCAGGCCCCTGGGTCTGGGCACCTCACCCCAAGCCTGGCTTTCCTGTACTCCCATCCCCCCCATCCCTCCAGGCCCCTTCAGCCTCCAGGCTGTTTCTGAGGTTTGGAACCAGCGGAGAGTTTCCCCCGACCCTATATTTTCTTCTCCCACTTTTCTTTGCTTGAAACCATTTGTAAGCAAAAAACCATTTGGGGTGTTGTGTTTATTCTTTCCTAGTTCCACGGGAAATTACTCAGAATGTATAAGTATGTGTTTTGCTTAGAAAATAGATTCCTTTACATTTTGGCTTTGTGGTTCCCAAGGCAAGTGGGGCCTGCAGAAACCTAGGCTGCCAAGAGGGCTCCCTGTGCAGGAGTCCTCTTGGCCTCAGAATTACACCCTTCCTCCTCTGGGGACCAGCCACCCCCCCAGCTCCCTGTTGTGTCCCTCAGCTTCTCAAGTCCCACGAGACTTCAGCCCGAGTAGGCCAGACGTGTCGCCACCAGATTCTCCCTCCTCTCCCGTGGTTTCAATTCCTACTTCTCTCTGTTTGGGGAAGATGTTGAGGCAGAATCAGGGCCTGAGAGCATTTCCCCTGCCTTCCCCAGAGCACGGGGAGGTCTCTGTGAGGGTCTCCACGTGGACTTGAAGCAGGATTTCTAAGCTCTGATCCTGACTCTGCCTCTTGCGGGCTGCTGTGATGTGAGTAGGTCTCGTGCCCTCTCCCTGCCTTGTTTGCTTTTCCTCTAAGTGGGCATGTTAGCTGTATTTGCCCGGAAGGCTGCAGAGAGAATTGGGGAGTTAACATGTGTGGCGTGGTTAGAATGTTATCTGGCGTGGAATAAGCGTCACAGCGTGTTTCCTTGTGTTCCTGTGCATGTATATGACAAGTGCTTCTAGCCCTTCCAGTTGTCAGCCCAGCCTGACCCTCTTAGCGGGCAGTGGGGGTTTGAGACAGGATGAGGGAATCGTGGCTGCTTCTCACCCCGTCCCTGCAAGTTCAGGGCTCCTTTCCTCAGCTTTCTTCCTTTCCTCAGCTTTCTTCCTTTCCTCCTCCTTTCCTCCTGACCCAGAGCTCTTTCTCATCTGTCCCAAAAACTGCCTTTCTGTTTGCACACTCATGTTCATAGCAGCACTCTTCATAATCGCCAAGAGTGGAGGCAACCCATATGTCATCAGCAAATGAACAGACCCATAAAATGTGGTATATTATTTATCCTATTTATACATATTATATGGTACCTCATTTATTTACTATTCCACACAAATGGAATATTATTCAGCCTTAAAAACGACATTCTGACAATGCTGCTATGTAGATGAACCTTGAAGACGTGACTGATGCTAAATGAAATAAGCCATACACTCAAGGACAAATTAATGTGTGATTCCACTTATATGAGGTACTGAAAGTTGTCACCTTCCGAGACAGAAATGAGAGTGGTGGTTACCAGGGGCTCCCTGGGAGGCAGGGAGGAATGAGGGGTTTATTGTTTAACAGGCAGAGTTTCAGCTGGGGATGATGAGACAGTTTTGGAGAAGAATGATGGTGATGGTTGCACAACAATGTGAAGTACTTAATACACGTACAAATGGTTAAAAGGGGGAAATTTATGTTATGTATATTTTAGCACAATAAAAAAGGCAGAAATAAAAAAAGTCAATAATAATTTTAAAAATTTCCCTTTCAATACCCTTTGACAGGGACATTCAAAATAAGGGGCTCATCCCTGTGGGGCCCTGAAGGTGAGATAGTCTTCCTGGAGGGCATTTAGGGCAAGAGGTAGACTCGTAGACAATAACCATCGTGCAACACAGTAAAGACACATTCTAGTCCTGAGGACTAAGTTTTGGGGAGCCCAGGGGAAGGTAGAAAGTCTGCCTGGAGCAGGATGGTGACATTTGAGCTGGGCTTTGAAAGATGAATAGGAGTTTTCAGCTCAGGCTGATGGGAAAGATGAGTAAAGCCCTGGGGAGTGTGAAGTTAAAGGGTTGAGTTCGTTCATGTGGCTGGGCAGTAGGAAGCTGGGGGAGGTGGAGGAGGTGATACTGGAAAGGGAGTTTGGGGTCAGATTGTGAGACCTCTGGGGGCCACGCCAGGGGAGCTGACATCTCTGAAGGTCTGTGGACCAGACTGATGGCTGATGTGCAGACTCCTCTTCTCTCCTCAGATCCAAGAGCACTGCTGCTCTGGGGCCAAAAAAATGCAAGGTTAGTTTTTGTTTGTGTTACTATTATTTTTTTTTTAATAGGCCAATTCCAGGTACCGGGATCAGCTTGTGGGTGATGCTTGGAGGACGTTCAGGACTGTCATTTCTCACCTCGAAGGTGGTCATGGGCTGTCTGCTCCCTACTGGGCCACTGCCTCTGACAGTCCTGCTCCACAGAGCTTGTTCTTCTCTGGCACCTTAGAGACCCACCTCTGCTTTCTCAGAATGCAGCAGGGCCTGCCTCCTCTAGGAGGCCCTCCTGGGCTAAGCCAATGGCATTGAATCCATCTAACTCCTGTCAAGTTAAGCTCTCATCCTCTTAGGGAGAAGAGGGTGGTCATGAGAGGCCTAACTTCTGGGCAGAGGGGCTGGATAGGCTTGAATCCAAACTCTGCTACTCAGAAGCTACGAGAAGGGGGGTAAGTGAAGGAACTTCTGTGCCTCAGTTTCCTCATGTGTAAAGTGCAGATCATACTTCATCGGCCAGTTGTACTGATGGCAACCACCCCTGCCCACTGTGTTATGATGCTTTGTGCTTACGCAGCTGTTTCCAGGCCACAGAATGGGTCGTGTCCGGAATGGCCCTGGTGAAGGAAAACTCCCCCAGCTGGGTGTTTCCAAGCTTCCCCAGGAGGAGGCTGAGATGGGGACGTTTGAGGCAAATCAGTGTGGCTGGAAGAGCAGCTCCTGACCTCAGTTTGACTTCTGGAACTGGGCCTGGCAGTGAACTCGTAACTGTCCAGCCTTATTGCTTTTAACCCTCTTCCCTGGCCAGCCTCTCTGGGGGAGTTCACTGGGGTCCACAGCCATTCTAGGAAGCAGCCTCAAGTCACAGAGATGCCCTGTCTCCTCCACCTTCCTTGCCTGGGGGCCTGGCTGCAGGTGACGTATGTGTATGGCCCTCCGGGTCCCTGAGGCACTCCACTTGCTCCCAGTGAGGGTCTGGGCATTGTCTGGGATTAACAAGGCACTGCTGTGTGCCAGGTAGAGGCCAGGCACTCGGGATACAGAGGCAGGTGGTGCCTTGCCTCCAAGGGGCTTTTGTTCTAATAGCCAATGGTCAGTTTTGAGTGCCAGCCTCCGAGCTCAAAGCTTCCTGTGCATTAGTTTCATTAATTCTGCCAGCAGCTGTCGTGAGTGCCGCTGGGCTCTCACCCTTCTTGGGAGAGACATTTTTGTGATGGGGAAATGCCTATGTCTATTTGGGGACATGAGAGGGAGATTTGGAGGCCCCAGTAATGAGAGATTCCCCTCCAGTCTCCATCCTCCCACTTAGACGGGGGTTTCCTGCCCCTGAAAGAATTTGGTCACTTGAGTGACTCCTCTTGGTGCCAGCGAGAAACCCTGCAGGCCTGGTTAGCCTCCCCAGAGGAAGCCCAGCTCAGAGCCCTCAGCGACATCTCCGAAGGAAAAGGTCCAGGGTGATAGCGAGCTGGCCAGGTCCAGAGGACAAAGGCAGTGCCTGGTATACACGCCCGGCAGCCAGCAGCTGGATGCCCTACTTGGGGGCAAATCACAGTCTGGGCCCGGTCGGGCCCTGGGCCACATGGGCCGGGCAAGTGGAAGCTGTGATGTCCCTCTTGTCACCTCCAATTCCGCCTTCTGTTTTCACTTGCTTTGCTTCCTGCTAAATTCCCTTCCCAGGCTAAAAGTTTCCATCTCTGGGCTTGGCCCCAGAGTGAAATTCTTTGGAAACTTTCAGCTGAGTTCCTTTTGCTATTGTTGAGTGGGAGAAGGTGGGTGGGGGAGACATTCTGGGCCCTGCTGGTTTTGGATACATCAAATGAAAGCACTGTGAGACCCAGAACTTTCCTCTTGGCTGCTCAGGGTCTCAGCTGGGATGATGGGGGAAAATGGGGTAGTGAAAACAGTTTATAGTGGGGGGAGGGTCAAGACCTCTCGGCTTCCAGCCCTAGCTAGGACGAGTCCTGCCTTGCCGCGCTGCTGGTTAAGGTGCTTGATCTCTCTGAACCTGTTTGTTAATTTCTAAAGCTGGCTCTTTCGAATAAATCATTTCTAAGGTTCCTGGTGCACAGCCCTGATGCTGGCTGATTGATGCTTTAGTCTCTTGGTACAATTTTTGTTTGCAACGAGTCCTGCTTCCTTCCATGTGTGGGCCGCTATCAGAAGGTTCTAGCTTCTGCAGATGCCCGTGCAGCCCTGGCAGCCTCCAGATCACAGTCGACCATGTGGCTAGGCCACAGAGGTCTCGGGCTTGGCCTGATGGAAACCAGGCAGCTGGCCCGGAAGGAATGAGTCTTGTTCTGCTCACCCCTCCTCTCTCATTTGTTTGGTTTGACTTGTGTTCTGCGTCAGGAATGAGCTGGTTGGGAGAAGGGTATGAAACTTAGAGCCTGGATCCACACGTGTTGTTTGGTTTGGGAAATTAAAAACAAAATATTTGGTTGACTTTTGTCCAACAAAGTAATTTTTTGGAAAGACAGGTTGTTGGGCTGCATTTAGCTGGTTTCTGTTTTTCACTCTAACACAAAAAGGTTAAAAATATCAGCCATTATATGAAAAAGAAGTTTTGTAAAATGATCTCTATGAATTAAGTTCTTGCCAAGAGGGTCTTTTGTAGGTGGGAGCTCAAAGCTCTAAGTCAGATGAGAGGAGGGTGATGGCAAAGAGGGAGGGGGCAGAGGCCATTGTGGGATTTTCAGATCATCAGAAAGTTCTGTGGCTTTGACCTCGTTTCTGAAACCTATCTGCAACCTGTCTAAAATGTTCAGGGAGAGAGGAAGGGGCTGCAAAGTCCCTCTTCCCTAGATCCCTTAAAAGCAAGAAGGTTCCCTGGTGTCCTTGGGGTTTCTTGGTGGCCCTGCCTGGAGGCTGAGGGGTGGATGAAACGGCCTCGGGAGAGCATGTTGATGCCAACAGGGAGGCTGACCAGCCCCTCTGGTGACTCCGCGAGATGACAGCCCCCACTTGCTGGAGTGGATGTCTTCCCACCTGTCTCTCCCTCCAGCGGGGGCTCCACTATTTCCTTCCCTTCTCTTTTCTCTCCAGTCCTAGGTTGGGACTCCATTCAGATTATCCCAGAGACCCTCACGCAGTGCTTTTTATGCCTTTTGGATGCTGAGTTGGTAGACACTGGGAGGCTCTGCCGTGACTGCTCTCACACCTCTTCCCTCTGAGCTTACCTGGCCCCTGAGATGCTTGTCTACCTTTTAGCAAACTGGAGTTTAAATGGCAGATTGGAAGCTCTAAGGGGAGATATGTTGGGATGGAAGGTGCCTCTCTTTTACCCTGTGTGTCCCTGCCTGTCCCTTGGGCCTGAAATGGTCAGAGTTCATCCTTACTGTGAGCTGAGCAGCTATTATGTGTGGGGCTCAGTCCTGCCCCCTCAGGGTATTATGCACATCTGACAGCTTGGGAAACTGAGGTTCTTGCCCAAAGCCACACCTTTGGTGAGATGCCAAGTGGGGATTGGAATCTAGATTTCTCTGACCCCAAGCCTATGATCTCAACCCATGTGGTCAGCCATCTCTTGGGCGTCAGTGGTCAGAACAGTCACCAGTAGTCCCTAGTGGCTTGTGATGATGCCAAGTGCTTTACCTGGGACCCCACATTCAATCTGCCTCTGCTCCGTGCCCAGCTTTGGTTGATCGACGTGGAGAACTTTGGTCCTCAGATCCCAGCCATGTCATCCTGTGGTGCTGCAGCCCCGCTCAGGGCCCCTTACTGTCAGAGCCCCAGTATGATTTCTGTGGACCTGAGGCACTTCACCCTCGAAGGCCCCTTCCTCCAGAGAAAAACGATAAAAATTATATTGTATGACTACATCAGTATAAAGATAAATATACTTGAGACTGGATTCGTGCTTACATATTCATTTTCATGATATTCATTTTCTTCTTGTGATTTTAAAAAAGAAGCTAAAATAAATACACTTTCGAGGGGCCCCCAGAATAGTTTGGGCCCCAGGCACGGAGCCTCATGGAGACGTTGGCCCTGAGTGCTGTGCTGTAAGTGACGGGCGGCCCAGACAGCCTTGTGCTCCTAGAATTCCCCGGGGCCCTGCTGCTCCTGCACGCCCAGTGCAGTCCCCCATCTGCAGGCTTTGTACCCAGAAGCGGTGGGCTCCAGGGCCCTGATGGGGAGAGACGCCTTCCCAGCCAAGCCAAGCCCTAATATCAGTGGAATACAGGATAGGCCCACCAAGTGCATGGCTAATATTCAAAAGTTGCAAACAGAGCTGCAAACTTGTATGCTCTTTCCCTCTTCCTTGACAAAAATCCCTTTATAACGATCTAGAATATCAGCTTCTAATTTAGAACTTCAGACTCAGGAGTACTTGGGAAGTTCAGAGCAGGGAGTACTGGTCCTGCCCGCCCCACCCAGCCTTGGGGAATCCCAGAAGGGCCTTTAAAGAATGGCCCAGGGAGGGGTCCCCTCCTGCCTGGCCCTGAGGGTGGTGCTGTCCTCAGCTTCCACCGGCTTGCTCGCTGTCTGGCTATCTATTCATATTCGACGGCTCAGTTTGTAAGAGTTTGTTCCTGTTTAAAAACAGAGTGAGCTGATCCTGGGGCCCATGGCTGTGATGGCCCCGCGATTGACTCCCATGTGCTGGAAATCAACAGAACCCTTCATTCAAGCCATTTATGAGTAAACTGAACTCTTAAAAATCAAGTTGAAAAAGTGGTAGATCCCTCAAAACAATAAGGTAGCTTTCTCCCTGATATTGATGGCAACTGGAAAATGTTGATAATTTTATAATTGAAGCTTTAGTGGGACATTTCTTGTGACACGCCCAGTGCAGTCAAAGTCTACAAGGGTAGAATGACTCGCAAGTTTCACACCAACTCTTCTTACTCCCTACATTGAGAAGAGAACACCATGAGCTCTGGTGAAAGTTGTTGCTTTTTAATCCATAACTGAATGTTTTTGTGAATCAGGGAAATCTCTTGGTTTGTCTTTCTAACACTCTCATCACCCGTCTGAAATTTCAGCTTCTCGGCACCTTCCCCCTATATGGATGCAAAATGAAGAGAATTCCAAACTTTGCGCCTGGCTCTTTTCCTCCAGAGGAATGACTTTCCAGTCTCCTTAGCCAATTACATCAACCGTAATTATTGAGTATGACCATGTGCCGGGCACCTGGTTGGCACTTGGAGTGCAAGGGGAAATCAGACAGGTGTGGTCTTGACCCTCTTGATATTTACAAAATCTTTTTTTTTTTGAAGAGTAAGAGAGTGCTCAATCTCAGTGCAAAGCATTCTATTGCTTTAAATTTAAATACAATGAGGCTTCTTTTAATAGCCAAGTATCCCCTTAGTAATAAGTGGAGTGATAATTTCTTAGTCTTCTGTCTGATAGGAGGAGATGCGTCTCCAGGACCAATGCCTTTAAACAACTAAGAGACCGAGAGTGTCTAAAAATCCATCACAATGGGCTTGGCCACCAGCTCACTAAACTACCTGGATGGAGAGCTGTGGATGGAGAATGGCCAGAGCAATGGCCCAAACATGGGAGCGTGCTGGCTGGGCTCTAGGAACAGCCAAAACGGCAGGTGCACTGAAACCAGGGTGGAAGAAGGGGTGATGGTAGGTAGGCAGCCCGAGGCCTAGTGGGCGGGCCCTGTACGGGCCTGATGAGTATAGCGTTTGTTTGAAATGGATGGAAAATTTTGGGGGGTTGAAGAACGGCATAAAACAAACACGCTCTGATTTGGGTTTTAAAAGGACCATCGGGCCGCTGTGGTAGGAGAGAGTGAAGTGATGCAAAGACAAAGAAGCAGAGGGACCAGTTAGGAGGTTAGTATGGGAAACACAAGGGAGATGATGCTGGCTCGGTCAGAGTGGAAGAGGGGAGACATGCCTACATTTAGTGTGTCTGTGTGTGGCACAGACCGTATTTTAGACACTGAAATGGTATCTGGCACAGGGCAGGTGCTCAGATAGGGAAGGAATGAGAGGGGAGCGCCGTTGTGGGAGGTCAGGAGCCGGGAGAGAAGCGCAGGGTGCGCACAGCTCCAGAAAGCTCGCCTCCGAGCCTCTCTCTGCATCTCCCACACCTCTTTTGTTTACCCTGATGAGTGTGGAATAGAAATACCTTGTATGGGTCCAACCTAGCATCTCCTATTCCTAAACCTGTTGTTTTGTCCCTCCAGGACCCCTTCCTTGTTGGGACAGTGCTTCCTTCTCCTGGGACCTGTGCCCTGAATCCCTGCTTCCTGCATCCCCTGAAGTTTGCTTCAGGGCCTTTCGTCTCTCCTAGGCCCTCACCGCTTGCCTGTGGGGATCCTCACCCATTGCAGCCACACTACAAGTACTGCCAGTGGTCCCCTCCCCTGGGATGAGTCTGGGCTCCAGCATGGCCTCCCTCGTCCTGCCATGGTGGACCTGATCCACAGAGGCCCTCATCTCCCCAGCTCTGGTTCCTGATGAAGTGTCACACAGCAGAGCATGGCATCTGGCTTCGCCAGGGGCTCCCCCAAGAGGCCAAGTGATGCAGCACCCCGGTGATGTGGGGGAGGTGATGCCCTGTGTGGACAACATCGACCTACAAGGGACAGGAGGTGAGAGGGCTCCAGCAGACACATTTCTCTCCTGCCCTCCACCTGATCACTGTTCTCAGGTACAGTGATTATGCCTCGCGTGTGTCAAGCCATCCTGTGTGAATGAGAAGCTGGTGTGGCCTTTCATGAAGCTGTGGACAATCTGGTAGCACACTCCTTGAACTTGCTTCTTTTACTTCTCTTTTCCTGACCTTTCATTTCCTTGAGATGACACCTCCCAATCAGCCTGATCTCGTAAGGGGTGCCTCAGGCTTCATTTCTTAGGTGCCCTCCAGTTGTGTGGTTCTAGTGGATTCTGCCAACCAGCTTTTTGTCCCTGGCTGCAGAGGTGGACACCTGCCCCCGGCTAGGCCAATAGAAGCCCTTCCCTGGTGTCTTTTTAATTCAGACTGAAGGATCAACAGCTGTTGTGGCCATGAACCTGAAGATGTGAGTCTGGGAGCTGCTGGGGGCCATTCCCATGGAACGTGGAGGAAATGCATCTAGGGGAAGGGAGCCATCTTGCAGGGAGGAGCAGAGGGGCCACAAGAGGATTCTGGATCCCATCGCTCCTGAGACGCAGACGCATTCCTGCCCTGCCCGCGGTTTCCTTCTGTGAAGCAGGACATTCCTCCTCTTTCCTGGCTGGTTTGCATTGGATATCTGTCATCTGCTGTATTAGTCAGGGGCCAGACAGAAAACAGAAACCACTCTGCTTACTGTACAGAGAGAGAGTTGAGCACAGGGAATCAGTTACACAGAGATGGGAGGGCTGAGAAACCAAATGGGAATTAGCGACACCAGGAAGCTTTTAACACTCCTGGAGCTGGAGGGGGAGGAAGGCGGCATTACTGGCAGCCAGGATGGGGGCCACCTGGCAGAAGCTGAAACCATGGGCAGCCCATGCGGTGGGAGCTGGAGATGTGGGGTGGAGGCTGCTTGAGATCTACCCAAAGCAGAAAGGGAGGTGCAGAAATAGTGTGGTCCCCCACTTCCTCTTACCCCTCAGCCTGCCTTGCCTCCCATGTCAAAGCTGTCCCCAAGTCAGAGGGCAAGAGAGCCTAGGAACGTGGTTTCCTGCAACCTAGAGCAAGGAGACAGAGAGTGCCTAGTGAACAGGTAAAGGACAGACGTGCTGGTGGTTGGAGAGCAAGTTTATTCCACTGTGTGTGCTTTTGACTGTGAACCCCAGGTAGCTGAGAGTCCCCAACTGCAGGTAGAGAACTGGACCATACCCCAAAATTTCCCTGCAGAGCACTGGTGTGATAGCGATTCCGGTGGCCATCGCCGAGGAGTTCTTCTTTCTTGGAAGAATGAATTGAGTCCTCCCACACATGTTTCAATGCCTTTATGCCCACATGGGGGACCCACAGGAAGCTGAGGTCATTATTTAGGGACTCGGTTGAGCTCCCAAGAGAACTAGGTACACCTTCAGAATTTCTACCGCCAATAATTTCCTTCCAGCACAGCTATGCTAGGAGTCTGCTGAATTCCAGTTCAGAGGCTGATCAGAGCTGTCTCGGCAATGCTGGGTGCATCTGGAAGTTCTCTCTACTGTCCAGTCTGAATCCTTTCCCCTGTTTTGTCAGATGACTCATGGGAGACCTCGGAGATGATTACCCCCTGTGATCTAGAAGATAATTCAGGATATGGAAAAAAAGGAAAAAAAAGATTTTTGAATTTGAACTGAGTATGGACTTAGTGAACTCTGATGATGTGGCAAAGGAGGGGCAGGGACGGGGGTCATGTGAGGGATTTTCAGGCTCCAGAGTGACCGGAATGACTAACTGGATATTGTCCAGGTGGTGGGGTTTGAGGTCCCGTTGTGCTCAGCAAAGAGGTTCCTGGGAACCTAACGGGGACAATTTGGGGTTTTGCAGATCATCTGAACCGAGGTGGTTGCACATATGTTGGAGGGCATGCAGCTCCCTATACGTCTGTATTTTAAAGTAAATAAAAGGCTCTCCAAGCAAACCACACAGTATTGGATGCACTCAGCTTCCAGTTCGGAAGCCTCTGCTTTCTGGCTTCACAGGAGCCTGTGGTGACCACTTGGGCTGGGAGTCCGGGTTGCTGGGTCAGCTTCTGGCTCCCGCCGATGATTCACTGTAGCTCCGGTGGATGGGCAGCCTGCTGCTGTGAAACAGGCGGAGGGGCTGGGGTCATCGGGCGCTGTGAGAACAGATGTAATTTTAACTTGGTGTTGTGGGTTGAATTGTGTCCCCACCCCCAATTCACATGTTGAAGTCCTAACCCCCCAGGACCTCAGAATATGAGTTATTATTTGGAATTAGGGCCTTTATAGAGGCAATGAGGTTAAAGTGAGGCTGTTAGAGGGAGCTCTGATTCAGTATGACTGGGGTCCTGATAAAAAGGGGCAGTTTGGGCAAGAGACACACGTAGAGGGAAGCTGATTTGAAGATGGGCACCTGCAAGCCAAGGGGAGAGGCCTGGACAGATCCTTCCCTCGAAGCCCTCCGAGGGAACTGACCCTGCTGACACCTGGACCTAGACTTTTAGCCTCCAGACCAAGGAAGGTGATTCACTGTCTCCTGTCTCTTCTCACCCAGGAGGTGTCAGTGAGTCCTTGTTCCCTTCTGTCTTCCCCTTCTTGTCTCCTCACACCCATTCCTCTATCATCCTAACAAGCTCAGTTCAAAGATCTGTATTATTTTCATCTAGAAAATGTATCATCACTTGTATGCCTTCAACTCTGCAAGCCTCCATCCCCTTTGAGTGTAAAAGGGAAATGGCTCTTCGTTGGTGTCAGGAGTCATTTAGCCACTGGGATACAAGTGCAGTCGGCGGGATGGAGGTGAGCCATTGGGAGGGGCCGTCCGTCAGGGAGGGGGGGTGAGGCAGTGGGGACAGTTGGGAAGAAGGGATGTCACCACTTCTTCCCCAGAAATCTGGGTAAGAAATGAGCTACAGTCTCTAAGGCTTGACAAGAAGGCAGTTCTACTTGAAGACAGAGCTGATGAAATGACTCCCAGGGGCCTTGAAGGCTAGTCCCCATATCTGCTTACATCAGATTACCTGGAGAGCTTTAAAATTTTTCCTCCCCATTTTATGCTAATGAAATTGCAAAATGCCATAGTGAGCATCTTTGTACTTACAGATATTACTAACAGTCCAGGTAGAATTAAATGCACCCAGGCATTCCTCTCATTTACAGCAAGGCAACTCAGCCCTCACTCAGGCTCCTAAACCAGAATCACCAGAGGTGGGGCCCAGGACTTTGTTTTGCCAGTTCTCCAGATGGTTCTGTGCAGCCAGAGGGACGGGGCACACCTATGGACAGAGCCAATGCTGGGGTTGTGTCTGATAGCCCCCAAGCTCTCCATCCCCCAGCTCCACATTTCCACATGCTGGCACTGGCCTGTGGGGATGAGGTGGGGCTGGAGGCACAATCGGGACTGAAGGAGCCCAGGAGTCAGGGGCTGCTGGTGGCCAAAAATTTTGTAGGGAAGAGAGAGGCCAGAGGGGCAGAGAGGTCAGCAGCAATAACACCCTATGGGAAGAAAATGGAGGTCGACTTTGTATCAGGATCTGGGGAAAAGAGAGTCAGCCCCCTCCCACATCGAATTTGAAGACTAGCTTCTCTTCTTGTTAGATGTGGGAACTAATGTCTAATCTCCTTCACAGTCATATGATCATGGGCAAGTCGCCTTGAACCCCAATTTCCACCTGTCCAAAGTGGAGCTAATACTATCTTTCTTGTTCTAATTGATAGCATGGTTACGAAGATCAAATTAACTGAAGTTCATGCGAGAACTTTGAAACCATAAAGGGTTCAATCCCATCTGTCCTTCAATGTCAAGATCAGATACCATCTCCTCGGTCCAGCCACCCTGGACGCCACCCTCCTCCTCCAGGCCAGAAGTAATCATGTTATGTTTTTTCCTTCTCCCAAGGACCACATCACAGTCTCCTTTAAAATGTAATTATTTGCTTTCACATGTTTCACTCACCGGACTCTGAGCCCCGTAAGCACAGGATAAATATTTCCTTCAGGATTTCCTCTCCAACGCCTGGGACATGATGGGCAATTGGCGAGTGTATTTTGCATTAAGGAATGAAGACTTAATTTAGGCAGGGTGTGGCATCAATCTGTTCCCAGAGGCCTGTGCTGCAGAGCCGTGCTTCAGGCGGGTCCGGGCCTGGGTGGAGACCGCCAAGGATCTCAGTCTTTGAGTTGCAGCTGAACCTGCAGGAGGCCCTGCTCCTAGTTTGGCCTCAGTGGTCTCATGGCTGCTCAGGCTCCAGCCAGTTCCCTCCAGCATCTCCTGCAGCCTGGTCCGCTGTGACTCTGGGACAGTGGGCCTGACTTGTGTGTCCATTTCAGAAGACAAACATGTAATTTCAGGTCATGCCCGGTGCCATTTGGAAGGAAGCTCAGGCTTCCCTAAGTGGAAACAGCATGCTCTGAAAGTAATTATGTGCCGGGGGGCATGTTCTGGAGTAAGACTCAGCATTTACAAGCAAAGGTTACCTTTCCTGCTTGGTGACAGGACAGCCCAGGGAGGCCACCATCAATCCTAGGTAGCCCCTATAGTATCCCAGGAGAGCGTGCACGATCCCTGGCACTGGGATATCTGTCAGGATTTTGGCCCTTGGTTTCCAATGGACTCTCTGGGATCACTCTTTTCCATGTTAAGACCTCAGACACAGAATATGATAGGCTCCTCAGCTGGAACAGTGGTAACTTGGATGATCATATCCCCTGTGATTTCAGTATCATAAGGAAGTTGACCAGTTGTGTGCTGGTGAAAGTTTAGCACTAGCTTTTTGGGGGGAAAAAGCCCGGATCTACAGCATCTGCTCATTTCTGTGATGTAAATACTGCCACTCTGGCAGATTTCAATGTTACGTCATTGAATGTAGACTTGGGAAGAGATGCTGCATGGACTGTTGAGAACTGGTATGAGCTGTGAGAGCCAGCCCTGCACATCGCTGCTTCTGACTCTGGCACCTGCAGAGTTCTGCCACTGTCATCCAGTGGCATGTTACCCAACGTTCATCTGCTGTGCACGTGTGCAGTATACCCAGGGATGCCTACATAATTTGTGGATCCCAGTGCAAAATGTGGGCCCCTTGTTCAAACAGCAGGAAAAAAACATGCCAGGGGAGCTACTAAAACATAAAGCTCTCAAGGTGTTTTTTAATTTTAATTTTTTAATTTTTAAAAATTTATTTTTTATTGACATGTAGCCAGTTTACAATGTTGTATTAATTTCTGGTGTACAACATAGTGATTCATTTATATATATAGATTCCTTTTCATGTTCTTTTTCATTATAGGTTATTACAAGGTACTGAATATAGTTCCCTGTGCTATATAATAGGACCTTGTTGTTAATCTATTTTATATAGTAGTTAGTATCTGCAAATCCTGATCCCTCCACCCTTGCTCCAAACCCCATAACCAAAGGCCAAACCATAAGTTTGTTTTCTGTCTGTGAGTCTGTTTTGTGAATAAGTTCATTTGTGTCATTTTTTTAGATTCTACATATAAGTGATATCATATAGTATTTTTCTTTCTCTTTCTGGCTAACTTCATTTTTATGACAAATCTCCAGGTCCATCCATGGTGCTGCAAATGGCATTATTTTATTCTTTTTTATAGCTGAGTAGTATTTCATTGAGTATATATCAAGTTGTTTTTAATTTGCTATATAGTTCTAACTAAATGCCAATTTAAAAATTAAAAGATTAGCATGAATTTTATATTAATATTGTATAATGCCAGTTTGGGGTGAAGGTGTGAGTGTTTAACTAGTGGAGCCAACACAGTTACACAATTGTGTTTCTTAGCTCATATGTGGGTAGTGGAAACTCTCACAAAATGAAGCCTACTGTTTTTCTTGCTTCTCTACCAGCTCTCTCTACCTTCTTACTGATGAAGGAGGAAAGGCAGAAAGGAAAGAGGTCTATGAATTCCTCTGTCTTCCCTGCTTCTGGGTTGTTCATGTTTCCTAGAAGCCATTTCCTTCTTTCTGTATTCAAAGCAAGTTCTGGTTTGAATGGAAAAGGCAGCTTGTCAAGGCTGTCAGCTCCCATGTTACTTAGCTGTCAGCATAATTCGATTACTTGTATTTGCTTTGAGTCTTGCTGAGCTGCCATGCAGGGTAAGTCCACTGGAGTTCTGTGCTCATAGGAATTGCAAATGCTATATGCAAATGGGGAGGCAAAGAATAGTAGACACGCATTATACCCATATCTGATCCACTCACGAGCACACCCCTGTGTCCCACTGGGCTTCAACTGCAAAACCCAAACATAAAACTACTAAGAATTTCAAATTAAGAATTTTTCCAAAGAGGAAATGCAGATGGCCAACAGGCACATAAAAAGATGCTCAACATGGCTAATCATCAGGAAAATGCAAATCAAAAGCACATCACCTCACATCTGTCAGAATGGCTATCATCAAAAAGAACACAAATAATAAATGTTGGTGAGGATGTGGAGAAAAGGGAGCCCTTCTACGTTGTTGGTGGGAATGTAAATTGGTGCAGCCACTGTGGAAAACAGTATGGAGGTTTCTTAAGAAACTAAAAATAGAACTACCATATGACCCAGCAGTCCCACTCCTGGGTAGATGTCCAAAAGAAACAAACACTAATTCAAAAAGATAGGTGCATCTCAATGTTCATAGCAGCATTATTTACAATTGTCAAGATATGGAAGCAACTGAAGTGTCTTATCAATAGATGAATGGATAAAGAAGATGTGGTATATATACACAATGGAATACTACTTAGTCATAAAAAAGAACAAAACTTTGCCATTGGTAGCAACATGGAGGGACTTAGAAGGCATTATGCTAAGTGAAGTAAATCAGACAAAGACAAATACTGTATGACATCACTTACTGTATGGAGTCTAAAAGATACAAGAAACTAGTAAATATAACAAAAAAGAAGCAGACTCACAGTGACAGAGAAAAAGCGAGTGGTAACCAGTGGGGAGAGGGGTGATGTGGGATTAGGGAGTAAGAGGCACAAACGATTAAGTATAAAATAAGCCACAAGGATATATTGTAAAACACAGGAAATATAACCAATAGTTTATAATTACTATAAATGGAGTATAACCTTTAAAAATCGTGAATCACTATATTGTTAACCTATATAATATCATACAGCAACTATACTTCAAAAAAAATTTCAAGAAGGTGACAGCAGAGCATCAAACCCTCTGTGGAGCCCATGTGAGCTGAGCTCAGAGACCCCCATGTGCTTGCACAGGTCACACACCCAGGGCGTAGGGGATTCACTGTGTAAGTCCGGGGTCCCAGATTTATGGGTGAGGTTCTGATGCTGCCTGGGGTGGGCATGAGAGGGACCCTCAGAAGTCCTTATCTTACAACCTCCTCGTGTTTCTGCAGCAGAGAGTCAACCTGTCTTAATCTGAGAAGCACTGCTGCAAAGAAAGCAAACCTGTAAGGTAGGGGGAGGTCATGGCCTTAACCGGGAGCTAGGGCTCAAGAAATAGCTGCTAAATGAATGAAGGTGTGAATGAATTAAAGAGAGGATTTGAGAAGCCTGGAGTCATTCAGGAGAGGTTTAGAGAGACATGAAGTCTGTTTCCCATTCAGTCCTGTGTCCTCCATCTCTTCCCACCTTCTAAATGAATTCCCAGCACTTATCCCAGGGCTCGAGTAGAGGAGTGCTGCTCATGCTTGTGGGATGGCTGAGGGATGAGGGAGGGACGAGGGAGGGCCTCGCGGTGAGCTGAGGGCAGCGGGGGAGAAGATCTCAGAGCTCCCTCCTAGTCACACTGGCTGCACAGTCACCTGCAGGTGCTGAGTGAGACCCCTTCTGTGTGCAAATCCAGCCAGGCTCTGTTGGGAGCTCCCAGGGGTGCGGGAGGGTGGAGCAGGGTTGGAGGAGGCAGGCCCCCGCTTTAGCTCTGGCTCCCCTTCAAGGTCTTCAGAGAAATGCTCTTAGCCGCCTCTGTCACCTGTTTCCACGTCTCATCCGGGAAAGTCAGGAGCTAAATCCCCATGGATTTGGCTGTCTGGGGCACAGAAATGCCACCTGGGTCAAATGCCTGCTCCCTGCTCTCCAGCTGGAAGGCTCTACTCCCTTCTTGGAACTCCTGGAGACTTTTATTGGTGCCACTGCCTCTAAGACACTTGTCGCAGCCAACCTTGTGACTTGGGCGACATTTGTTCTCCTGGTGAGTAGAGCCACAGTGATTTATCTCTGTGCACCTTTCTACACTCTCATCCCAAGGGCCTATTTAGCACCAAGCTGCCTGGGTCTGGCTTGCAGCGCACATAAGTGGAATGAAAGCTGGAAGGTCTGTGTCCTGTGCTTCTAACGCAGGGTGGGTGGGCTGCTGGGGTGTGGGGCTCTCCCCATGGACGGCAGGGGGACATTCATCGGGGTCTCACAGTGCAGCACCAGCGCACATCCACAGGTGCCATGACGTGGAGGCCAGGAGTGATCCCGGGCAGGTCAGCTATTTTCTGAGCTGTGCTGGAAGAGGCTTGTTGAAAGGCACATCCTGTCCCCGGTGGCTCTCCAGATGGGAAGAGACCCAGTGTCGACAAAGCGTGGAGGAGAGACCATAGGAATGGGGCCCATGATGAAACCGGAGCTGCTGGGAAGGGGGGGGGGGCGCCATGCAACCAGCTGAGACCAATTTCATCATCTGTCAAATGAGAATAATACTTTGACAACAGAAGAAGGACAGGACCCAGAGGATCTGGTGGCCTCCCATGTCCACTTTTAGCATCCACATGCTCTGTTCCGGCTCCCTTTGCCTTACGTCTCCTGGGTCCTCATTCTACCTCCCTCCTCCATAGGGGCTCATCCAGCAAAGCTCCAAGAGGCCAGGCTCTACCCCTCCTTTACTTCTGTCTCCAGTCAGAGCTACAACAATACAAGTAACCTTTAGTGGGCACTGACTGTGTACCCTGCATTTTATTAAGCTCTTTCAAGCATTAACCCATTGAATCCTCATGGAAACCCAGTGAGGTAAACCTTTCCATCCTCCCCACTCTTTAAATGAAGACGGGAGGCTCAGAGAGGTGAAGTAACTTGCCTGAGGTTGCACAGCTGGGAATCTGAAGAGCTGGGTCTGAAAGCAGTTCTGTCCGACATCACCGTTGGTGATCTTGTCCCCCACACTCCATCAACATCCTGAATTACTTCCCCATCTTGAGTTCTGGAGCTGCAGATCCGTGTTGGTGTCTGGCTGGCTGACTTTAAAACCATTTGGAGATAAGGGTTCTGGCATGTAAGGTGCTGGCCTTTGGCATTTTAGCCGACTTCTTGGGCTTGCGGCCTTACTGCAGGGGAGAGAGCATGTATTGACGGAAGGCCAGGCTGGGGACAAGGTGTCCAGGGCTCAAGCTGTGAGATCAGCCCTCCTCCTTCCTCTTTCTTCCTTGGAGAAGTCCTGCTCCACGTCACCTCCATCTCTGAGACCCCAGCCCCAGGCAACAGGTCTTGTGGCTGCGTTTTTCCCTGACCTTGGGTTCCCAGCACAGTTGCTCTGAGATCTATTTAAATCACCTGTTGGCTCTGGGGACAGAGCCGAGTTGGACAAAAGGCATCCACTTTGGCTTCCAGACCCATGGAATCTCCTGGCCCCTTTGGCCATCAGATTGGTATCCTTTTTCAGCTGATGACTGAGTAAAGACCGGAGGTTAGTCTTTCTGGCTGATAGGGCTTGGGATGTTTGGGGTGACCTCACAGAACAGCCCCTCTGACCCCAGAGGGCTGGGGAGGGTCATGGCCTCTGTGAGGCACTGGCCGGAGACGGGGCTTTCTCCCTCGCTTTGCCGGCCGGCCACATGGCCGGTGATGTGGACCGTTGGCCTGCAGCTCTGTCTGTCTAGGGCTGGCTGTGTCCTGGTGAGCAGATCTCTTCACCTTTGTGCTTGGGTTTCTCATCTGTGAGGAGGGGATAATGTGTCCTCTTTACTTACTCTCGCAGGGGCACCGTGAAATCCTTGTGAGATGAGAAACATGCAGATGAATGGGAAATGCTTTAAATATGAAGGAACAAAAATAAGGTCGCCATTGGCTACAGGGTCGTGAATTAGACCCTCAAGTGGTCATTTGAGGGTTTCTACCTGGAGGAAAAGGCAGTTTAACAGAAATAAATTGAACATTCACTATTAGGTTATTAGTAAAAGCCAGTGAGATGATGATGCAGAGCCATTATGAACAAATGGCTCACTCGTGTGGCATTTGGCTTATAGCAGATTTATTGTAAAGGATAAGCACTTATTTTTCAGCCTAAGTAAGGTATTATGTCTTGATAAAAGGCTAACTTTTATGCAGGTTATACAAAATGAATAGTTGATGCAGCTCTGGTCCCTGGGGGAAATTCATATACAATCTCATTTCCTCATGGATATTAATTAAATGAGCTTGGAGTAAATGTACTGTCAGCTGGTTCCCTGTGAAGGCCTGTGGAGAGGGATGAAGGAAGCCTGGGACCACTGTGGGGCTGGCGTATGGGCAGTGATATCACTCCTCCCTCCCCACGAGGATGTCTGGGTGAGAAACCCTTCATTCTTTTTAACCATTGCTTTTCTTTTTGTTTTGTTTTCTTTTTTTGTGTATATATACATATATATATATTTTACTGAAGTGTAGTCAGTTTTCAATGTTGTGTCAATTTCTGGTGTACAGCATAATGCTTCAATCATACATGAACATACATTTATTTGTTTTCATATTCTTTTTCACATAAGTTACTAAAGATATTGAATATAGCTCCCTGTGTTATACAATATGAACTTGTTGTTTATCTATTTTATATATATTAATTATTATCTGCCAATCTCGAACTCCCAATTTATCCCCTTCCCACCCTCTTCCCCACTGGTAATCATAAGTTTTTTTTCTATGTTTGTGAGTCTGTTTCTCTTTTATAAATAAATTCATTTGTCTTTTTTTTAAAAAAAGATTCCACATATAAGTGTTATCATACGATATTTTTCTTTCTCTTTCTGGCTTATTTCTGCTTTTCTTTTTGTTTTTAACTCAACAAATACTTACTGAGTGCCCACCATCTGTCAGACACTGTTTTTAAAAATAGCTTTATTGAAGTATAATTGCATACAATCAACTGCATGTATTTATGGTGTACAAGTTGGCAAGTTTTGACACATGTATATACCTGTGAAACCACCACCATAATCAAGTTGTAAACATGACCATAATCCCTGAAGGTTTCTTTGTGGCCCTTGGCAAGCCTTTTCTCTGGCTCCTCTCCCCACTGCAATCACTGATCTGCTTCATGTCTCTATAGGTTAGTTCGAATTCCCTAGAATTTTATATGAATGGAATAATACATTACATATACTCTTGTCTGGCTGCTTTCACTCAGCCTACTTATTTTGGGATTCATCTCTGATGTACTGCATCTCAATAGTTTGTTCCTTGTAAGTGCTAGTAGCGTGCCGCTGTATGGATATACCGCAGTTTGCTTATCCATTCACCTGTTGAAGGATTGTCTCAACTTTTTGGCTATTACAAATAAAGCTGCTGTGAAAATCCATGGACAATCCACGTGAACATATGCTTTTATTTTTCTTGGGTAAATACCCAAGAGTGGAATAGCTGGATCCCTGGGTATATATATTGAATTTTTTGAAGAAACTGCCAAGATGCTTTTGAAAGCGCTTGTCCTGTTTTACAATCCCACTGGTAGTTTAGGGGAGTTCCAGTTCCTCCACATCCTTGTCAACACCTGACATGGTCGATCTTTTCGATTTTAGCCATCCTAACATTTGTTCGGTATGTTAAAAGATGTGCTGAGATATATCATCATTTTTAACAGTTTATTTGAGCAAAAACTGATTTGAATTTGGGCAGCATCAAATCAGAAGTGGTTCAGAGTGCTCCATTGATAGGAGTTCAGGGAGAGACTTTTATAGAGAAAAATTTGAAGCAGAGTGAGGAAATGATTGATTGGCTATGCTTTAAACGCTAATTGGCTGTTGGTGTGATTGGCTGTCCTTTAGCATTTGGAATTCGTGACCCTGAGGCATTTACAGGCTTAGATTTTGATTTGCTTGCATAGGCTGCTAGGGTGTTAGAGCCGCCATAGTCTGGTGGACTCCTTTCTTCCATGCCAGACTCGACTTCCCATACGACAATAACAAGTGATTGTCATTGTGGTTTTAGTTTGCATTTCCCTAATGACTAATGATGTTGAACTTCTTTTCATGTGCTTATTTGTCATCCATGTGTCTTCTTTGGGGGAAGTGTCTGTTCAATCCTTTTGCCTGTTTTATTTATTGGTTTGTTTATTTTCTTATGATTGAGTTTTGAGAGTTCTTGGTATAAATCTGTACTGATGTTCTTCAGCTGGTAAATAATTAACAAATATTTTCTCCCAATGTGTGGCTGATCTTTTTAATCCTGATTTTGAAGAGCAGATATTTTTAATTCTGATGAAGCCCAGTTTATCAATTTGTTCTTTTATCATTTATAGTTTTGGTATTGCATGTAAGAAATCATGAAGTTTTTCTTCTATATTTTCTCTATATATGGTTTTATAGTTTCGTATTTTACACGTAGGTCTATAATTTATTTTGAGCTAATCTTTTTGCACGGTGTGAGGTACTGTTTCTGGTGCTTCTTATTCTTATGGGAAATTCATTTTCCATTCAGTTTTATTTTCCTTCTGCCGAATGGACTTTCTTTAACATTTCTCCTTGTATGAGTCCACTGGTTATGGATTCTTCCAGCTTTTTATGCCTGAAAACATACTTATTTCAAGATTTTCATTAAAAAAAAGATTTTCACTGGGTATAGAATCCCAGTTTTTCCTTTCAATACTTTGAGGATGTTCTACTGCCTTCTCACTTGCCTGTTTTGGATGAGACATCTACTCACATTGTGGTCTTTGTTTCTTTGTTTATAATGTGTCTGCTTTTTTCTTGGACTGCTTTTAAGATCATCTCTTTGTTACCAGTTTTGAGCAATTTAATTATGTGGTGTGATTTTTCTTCACATTTCTTTTGCTTCCTATTTATTGGGCATTCTGTATATGTGGGTGTAGTTTTCATTAAATTTGGAAAACCTTTAGCTAGTATTTCCTCAAATATTTTTTCTGTCTCCTCTGCCCTGAGTTCTATGACTCCAATTGTACATATATTAGGCTGCTTGAAGGTGTCTCATAACTCATGACGCTCTGTCCATTTTTCCAAAACTATCTTTTCTAGAGGATGAGCAGCATTTGGACAGCATGAGAAAAAAATGATTCTTGTTTTAATCATCTGAGACTTTGTGGGTAGTAACTACAATCTCATATCAAAGAACCACCTTTTAGCCCTCATTATCTTTTCTACTTGGTTATATAGATTGTATCAGTCAGAGTCTGGTCAAGAAAATGGAAAGCACTGTAGATATTTCAAGCAGGAGGGGATGTAATACAGAGAATCAGAGCCCTTACACAAAACCATTATAAGTGGGAGGAGAATAAAGGTCAGGGTAGGTTTTCATAGCATCCAGAAAATCAGGGAGTTCAAGGATTAGAACAAACTTGAACCAATGATCTCAGCTTCCTATAGCACCAGTGTTAGTGACTGTCAAAAGAATACTTAGAAACTTCTGGAAAAGCCTCATGTCTGCACTTTGCCAAAGCTTACATGCTTGCCTACAGCTGCTGTGTCAATGATAGCTTCTCCTTTTGTTCTGTTCTAAATATCAAGGAGGGCTCCTATTCCTGGAACCTAAACTAGACACCTGATGATGAAGCAGTTTGGAAAATGTAGCCTCCAGGCTTCTGGACCCCGTAAGAGTGGGGGGAATAGATGAGAGCTGGACTCTTGGCTACTAACCCAACAGAAAATCCTACACAAAGATTTAAGTTTATAGTCAAATGTAAATGGTTTTCATCGATCATGTGGAGTCAGTCCTGCTTTTGTAAAGTTGTTGTTGTCATTGTCATCCTCCTAAAAACTTCAAGTTCAAGAATCCCTCTAGATATCCTCACAGAAAGACATGTGGACAGGATAGACCCTATTGCCTATCTGTTCCATCACTGAAGGGACAAAGCCTGGTGTGCAGCTTGCCTGCGGCCTGCTTAGAGAATGATGTTTTAATAGAGCTTCATTTCCACCAAACCCCCAACAACGATCTTTTCTCTCTCTGGGTGTCTTTTTGGATAGTTCTTATTGCTGTGTCTTCAAGTTCACTAACCTTCTGCAGGGCCTGATTTCCCATAGACACTAACTGGTGTATTTTTTTATCTCTGACATTTTTGTTTTCATCTTTAGAAGTTTGATTTCAGTCTTTTAAAATATCTTACATGTTTCTGCTGAAGTTTTTAAACACATGGACTAAAGCTAGAATAACTGCTTCAATTTCCTTGTCTGCTAATTCTAACATCTGTGCCAGTTCCAGACAGGTTTCGGTAAGTTGATTGATCTCATTATGAGTAGTCTTTTCCTGCTTTTTTGAATGTGTGGATGTAGAAGTCACCTCAATCATTTCTTCACTGGAGTCTTTGAACCAATAGATTAGATGTTGGTATCTAGTGGTCACAATATTGAATCAAGTTCGTGGAAGTGTTTTGTTTGTGCATGATGTTTTAAAAATGATCTCATGTGTTTCTTACTTACACTTAAAAAATCAAGAGATTTCATGTAAAACTATGCATTCCCTAAAAAAATAATCAGGATATCTTACAGCATGGCTGCCATTCGTGCTAGGGACAAACAGCTGGAGAGCGGCCACCCTCTTTAGGTGGACGGGAGTTTTCAGTAGCCTTCATATTTACATCACCTAACTGGTGGCATTTTAGTTTGAGTAGCTCTTGTCCAAGATCGATTTTTCAGAAGCAGCCCCTGGGATAAGCATTAATGCACAAGTGATTTATTAACAAAAGGTTCCCAGTAGAAACTTGAAGGGGAGTGGGGCATGCAGGACAGAGAGGAAGGAGTCGAGCAAGCAGGAAATTTCAGGCAAAGATGTGTGGAGGAGAATTTAGCTTGATTCCCTCCGAGGAATGAAGGAGTGAGATGTATGCCTCAGAGTTTGTCCCAGCTGAAGGTCAGGGACCCAGACTTTCTTTCATACTTCTTCTCCAGTAAATCAGATAATGCCTCTCACACCTAGCAAGGTGGGCAAAGGAGGGCAAAATGGGAAAGGCATTAGGGTTAAGCATCTGCCTTGTCAGCTCCATGCTCTTCCATCTGTGCCAAAGAGGCTGTGCAGGAGCCACCTGGGAGCCTCTAGAGATCCTGGCTGGGATAAGAACCAAAGAGGATACTGTGTTTATGGGATCAAAATCGTGAGCCTGAAACTCCTTCATCCTGACGATGCCACAGCTCCTTCATCTCCAAGACTTTATTGGTGGGAAGATGAATTAGATCACTAATGGAGGCCCATTTTATAGACAAGGAAACTTGGGTGTAATAAGGGGAAGGGACTTATCCAAGGACTGCTAGCTCCTCCTGTTGGAAAGCTTAGCTGATGTCACGGCACACATTGCCTCACTCTGAGGAGACATCACACACATTTAGTATCACTGCAGTCCTAGGAATCTCTAGGGAAGGGAACCTAGTTGACTCGCATTCATTCACTCACTCTTTCATCATTCACTCATTCACTTGCTCGTAAACATTTATTGAGCTAAGCAACGTGTTCTGAAGAACAGTTTGAATGAGTGTATTTTGAGCCATTTATAAAACAGTGCCTCCTCACGACTCTTCCCTGACTCACTGCTCCCAGTTCTTAGGATGAAATCAGGCAGTCCACTACTGTTGACTCCCAATTCCTTCAAATGTCACAGCTGGAGGATTCAGACCCTTGTCCTTTTAATCTGTGCCTAGGGAGACAGTTCTGTGCCTTCAGCTACAGACCTGGGAGCCCTGAGCTCAGGCATGTGAGCTGAAGTCAGGAAGGCAGGAGACCAGGAGCTTCTAGTCTTTGGCAGTCACAAGTGCCTACAACGGGGTGAGCAGAGGGAAATAAGGGAACAAGAAAGCCCTTTTGCTTGGCCACGCCAACCTCCCCACATAGAGATGTGGGAGATGTGGGAGTAAGTGTAAGTGGCACATCTCCCCTTTGGGATCTGGAGCTCTGCAGGAGCCGGCTGGATGGGGACCACAGGGAGAGACTGGGGGTGCTGGGGTAGGCAAGAGAAAGAGAAGATGCAGCTGGTGGGGGTGGGTACTGATGCTCTGGTCATCGTCCAGCTTGAAGTCTGCTCCTGGGAGCTAAGAACTGGAGGAGAGACAGAGAGAGAGGAGAGGACAGGAGGAGAGAGAAGGGAGGAAAAAGGGAGTGAGGGAAAGGGAGAGAGAAAGGCAGTAGAGGAAGAGGAAGAGACACAGAGAGAAAGAGAAAGAGAAAGTGTGTGGATGGGATGGGGGAGGATGCTGCCAAGGGGGTACCCTGGTTTGGAAATTCTAGGTGGGTCGCGACTCTGGAGTGTGGTGAAATCTCTTCAGGGTCTCAAGAAGCTAACAGTAGGCCCGTGCCAGGCCATAATAACAGCCTCTCGGTGGTGGCTCTAACCCGCTCCCGCTCTCAACTCCTAGGAACACTAAATTCACTCAGGCCCAAAATGCAGTCTGGCTACAGCTCGCGCAGCCTAATAGCTACCGTTGTATTTGTGCTGCCCGCAAGCATCATGGCAATTAAGAAAGTCATCCGTTGCGATTGATCAGGGGCTGCAGTTTAAGGGTTGGAGCCTGGAGCCCTCCAATGGGACGCAAGTGAGTGGGGGAGGAGTGTTGTTTCCTAGGAGAGAGGCCCCTGCCTTCAGCTGGCAGACCCCAAGTGTGGACAAAGGCTGCTGTGGGCTTGTGGGAAGGGAGGAGGAGATGGGCCGACGAGGGTCCTTGCTTGTGTAGAGGACACGTGCACATCTCACAGGCTGGTGTGCACATACGTACACGCATGCAGCCCCACCTGGAACACATACCTCAGATGTGCTGGGGTGAAATATATGATGAGCACACGTGCACACATGCACACACGCACACATGCACAAATGCACACACAACAGCTCCATGCCCATGCCTCCAAGTGCACACACTCATGGGCTCAGAATGGCATTTGTACCAAGTTTGCGTGTTCTGGATGCATTTATTTAGGTAAACCCACAGGCACTCTCACAGACACATACACGTGGATAAAAGGATGGATACATTCAGGCTCATACACACAGGAGCATGCACACACATGTATCCTTATCTTTTAATCCAAAATCCAAAAGCAAGACAGCTCCGAAGACCATTAAATTATGCATACTCTAGACGCCAACCTTCTTTCATGGCCATGAATCAGAATGGACTTAGAGACTGAGGCTGACACATTTGTCTGGTGGAAGAGAGAAAAGAGTTGGAAGAGAGAGTTGTCCTTTCTTTGTTCTGTCTTGAGCCATGGCCAGCATCACTTAGGTGGTTGAAAAACAGTTGTTGGTGGATGGCATCTTTCCAGGAGCCCTGCCGCCAGCCACTTGACCCTGTGGCCACCGATGCCACACCGATGAGTTTTAGGCTTTCTGGGAAGGAAATTTCAAAATCTCCTTGATGCCGCGAAAGCAGAGGGACACTCCTCACTCCCCGAAATAGTCTCTCCTGCAATCTGCCCAGAGTAGGGGACTGAATTGAATGAGTTAGAGGGCTGTGTACGGTGACTTGGCGAACTCAATTGTCTTATTTTTGAAATTGAGCTGAGAAATGTTTTCATCCTTTTCTGAGGTTTGGGGTTTCTCTCTCTCTCTGCCTCCCTCACCCCTATTTCCTGCACTGTTATTAGGGGAAGAAAATTGGTGACCAGGTCCATTTTGAGGACGTATCCCGGAATAAGTGTGCCGTAACACACAGGGAGTGCAAATGAAAAACAGGAAATCAAGTTGCAAGGGCTTGTTTGAAACCGGCACACTCTGCAGCAAAGTTTTCTGCCAGAAGATCCACAGATAGCACCCATGGCCCACAACACCGCTTCCCTCTGTGTCTGGTTGAGAATGGGGCTGCTGCCACTGGCCTGATCCGTCTCCTGTGGTGGGGATGGTGACCTTCCCCATCAGACCCCAAGACCAAGTTCAGTGCATTTGCTGTTTGCTCCACGTGGCACATTCTGGAAGCCAGCAGCCTCTGACCACTGTCCCACTGCTGTGGTCCATGGAGCCAGGGCTCTGTTGGAAACCTGACAAGAACATTTGTTTTGGAGGCTTTTGGCTATTTAGATTTGGGTCAGAAGTGGCTTCAAGAAGCCTGATTGATTTAAGTTTTTTCATTGTAACTTGAACACTATCCTCACCTCAATATTTCAGTTTCTCTTAATTGACAATAAAATGTGCTAGAAGGTCCAGAACATTTGAGTGCTGGGGTTCTCAGGGTTCCCAGTAAGAGGATAGGATGTTATTGAAGGATGCTGACACCAACCACAAAAGAGCCTCTTCTGCAGCTCCTGGGACTGGCACGGGTGGGACAGAAGTGGCAAAGGATGCCTTGGAGTGTGGGTCCTCTAAGGCAGAGGCTCCCCAAGAGCCATTCTGGTGCTTAGAGGCAATGACAGTGAGCTACTGCAATATTTAAAGGGCTTTCCCCTTGGACAAGGGATCAAGGTTATTCTGTATATGCTATGGTCTCTAAAGAATGATACATATTGGAGAGGAAAAAAGAAACAGCGTGTACATATTTTTCAAAGAAAAGCACACGTGCGGAGAGTGGAAAATAAAAGAAACCAACAACCCAACCCGAAGGGAGATGTGAACTTGAGCGCCGGAGCTGGAGCCAGGACAGGAAGTGGGCTTGGCCGGCACGAGGGGCATATGCCGCACGGAAAACCACCCTGGGCCCGGGCTCCCTGTCCTCCTAATTCCCTCAGCCTCCAGCCCCTCCTGACCCTGGGAACAATGCAGCTCTGTGCTGAAGGGTTTCCAGCCCGAGCAGCCGAGACTGTGCCTTTTGTGATGGCCTGGGAGAGGAAGAACGGACGTCTGCTTGTGTGAATCACTCACGTCACATGGCCGGGCCGGCTGCAGCGGCTCCCTGGGGCCACGCAAGGGCACACGGGGAGCGTGGCCTGAGCCCACGCCTGGAGAGCCAGCTGCAGGGTGCCCTGTTCTGAACTCAGCAGGCAGGGAGAGGACGGAGAATGGGGTGGGGGTGGGAGGAGCTCTGGCACAGCAAGGGCCATTGAGGACATTGGTGCCCCGGTGCAGGCTCTGGGCCCCAGGGCATCTTCCTCCAAATCCCAGATCAGTTGCAGGGTCTGTGTCTGATGTTCTTACGTCACAGAATGTCTAGTTCATCCCTGAAGCCTGCAGGACCCCGGCTCCTTCCTTGGTTCAGGCAGGTCAAGACCCCCTCTGCTGAGGGGACTTTCCCCAAGGACTGGCGCATGTCCAGAGTATGGAGAAATCATCCTTCTGGAGCAGAGAGGATACAGTGAGTCTGGCAGGAGCCTGGGGCTGCTCTGTTTCCCAGAACTATCTGGATTCTGGCTTCAAAGTCAGAAACGCCCTGGCCTGCCTGCTGGCTCCTCAGAGGGCAGACTGGAGATGGTGAGCATCGGGCCAGGCGGAAGATTTAGGCCTGGCAGAACAGATCGCTAAGGGTGAGGGCAGTACTCGGTCCCTGCTTCAACTTGGAGGGGGCTTGCACTGCGAGGAGACAGGGGAATGAATCCGAAGACCCTGGGCAGTCTGAATTAAATTTGCCTGCCCCAGCCCAGCCTGGGTGTCTTCTCCCCAGTGCCCTGAAGAGGGCAGTGTGGTATCGCAGGCAGGATTCTGCTGCCTCAGCCACTTTTCTTTCCACTCCACTGCCTTCCTAATCTTTTCAAATCAGAGCTGCTCAGACACATACAACCTGAGCCCAGCTTGAATGACGTGGATTTAGCCTGCTCTGGGCTCCCTTCACCGAGAGAAGCCCCCCCGGCCTTGGATTTGCTCGGAGAAAATGCCTAACTCTCCCCAAAGCCTAAGGGCGTCTGTGTCGATGGGCAGAATCTGGTTGTACATATGGCCTTAATGGTTTTCCAGACACACTCTCAACTGCTCTCACAACAGTTCTGAGAGGTCGGTAGCGGGCTCCATTTTATAAAAGAGGACTGAGATCCAAAGAGGTGAAGTGCCAGGCTGAGTGGTTCGGCTGTTAAGAGGCGGGGACGCTGTCTACACTGTCTTCTACCCCTCAGTCCAGGGCCCATTTCAGCCCTCTCTGGGGCCTTTGAAATTCACCCAGCACCACCCGTATCCCCTAGCTACCTTCTTCCTCTGTGTGATTGTATTCTGTCCCAAGAGAGAGGTGTGAAGAGACCTCTACTCTTGCAGATTCTTGTGCTACGCTCTGCCCAACTGTATAACCCTGGGCAAGTCACTTCCCCTCTCTGCAATATGCTTTCTCCATCAGGAAAATGAGGGTTTTGGATCAGATTGTCTCTAAGGTGGCTTGGAATCTTGACTGTTTTTGGTTCCATGCTTGGGCTGTGTTGCCAATGACAAGTTAGCTGATCGAATTGAAGAATAAAACTTTGAAAGATATGTTGGGATGGAGATGCTATGTGAATTCGAACTATGTATCTGACCAAATTCTTACATTTCAACTGGTTATTTCCATGAGGTGGATGCAACCTCCTAGGTGAGTCAGATAAAACCACTTGGGATGTCCCTCATGCTGACAAGTGACACAGACAATGATGTCAGTGAACACAGATGATGGTCAGTGACCATGCCCCGTGGAGCTCACACTCAGAAGCTCCATGGGTTGCCGGGGGAGGTAGCACATTCCTCTGGGAGTCTTGCTATTTCTGCACAGTCTCTCCAGCAGCCATTTCCAGCCCAGACAGTTTGGAGGGAACACAGGCTACCTCTGTGGCTGCCTCAGAAGATCTGCTCTTTTCCAAGAAGTGAACATTGGATAAGGAGGCAAACTCTCCAAGGCACACCCAGGGTTAAACCTACAAGAAATACCTGAAAGAGTGGAGGGTCAGAGCTTGCAAGTCAGGATTCCTTTGTAACATCTCCAACCACCATTACTTGAGGACTAAGTCAGCTAGGGGAATACCGTTAACATTCCCATTTTACAGATGAAGCAACTGAGGCCCAGAGAGGTCAAATAATGAGTCCAAGGTCATCTGGCTCAGCAGAGGTAGAGTTAGGACTGCAAAGCATACACCCTTAATCACTGCTCTGGGCTGTGGCTGTCTCCCTGGACCAGAAATTAGGAGATATCATCTCAAAAGTATGAATGTGCTTGTGAGGTATCTGGGGAAGAACACCTGCTATCCACACTGTTCCCAGAAATCTGGGTTGTTACTTGTCTGTATCTCTCTCTCTCATCTATCCACCTATCATCTCTCTCTCTCTCTGTTTATCTATCTATCTTTTTTCCTTTCCTTCCCTCCTCTGGAATCCCCCAAGCAGGAAGTATAAAAAGGCCTGAAGTTGGTCACAATTTTGCCATCAGTGTTCTTCTGATAGTCCTGCAGTGTGGGAAGGGTTGGTAGCCCTGAGATGTGGGAGCTGAGACCTGGAGAAGGTCAGTGACTTGTTCAAGGCCCCACAGCTGGTTGGTGACTGGCCTGGGATAAGAACCAAGATCTCCTGATTCCTGGTCATAGTGTCCTGTTGACCACGATAAGACCCCCTGGGAAGAGAGTGCTGGCTTGGCCAGTGGGACTGGCAGGTGCTGGTTTCCCAGCTATAGGGATCTCAGCCTCTGGGTACTTTGAGCTCCTGGGAGTTCTGTGCAAATCTGCACCCAGAGGTTCAACTCTGCCCTCTGCCAGGAACAGCACAGGAGTTCGGTCCTAATGCAGGTTCTGATGGGAGGTTTTGCAGGATTTAGCCTGCACTTCAGGTCTGGTGTGTGGAGGAATGGGCTTTCCTGAAAGCTGAGTCAAGGCTGAGAGTCAGGCGGGGGTGCTTAGCTTTGTGCTTCCAACCAGAGCTGCCCACCACACTGTCACTGCAACTGGGCTGTCCGGCGGCAGCTGAGGACAGCAAGAGCCCATGGAAGGGGGACTTGGGTGAGGGCTGAATGGCATTTACACGGGGTTTCATGCCACAGAGGCGTGGCATGGCTTAGATTCCTGAGAAATGGTTCCACTCAGTCTGGATGGCTTAAGGAAAAGCCTTTCCTGGAGGCAGGGGTCTAGACATAATGATTTTTAGAGATTATTTTCTACTTAAAATTTTCCTTCTTCTGACTAGTTTTGCTTTTATGCTTAAAAATTGCCATGTTTAAATGCCTATAATATAAAACTTCGACAAGACTACCTTCTTAAGTCACCCCTGCTACTCCCTTCCTCAGGCGTCCATCTTCCTCTTGTTTCTATTTTTTTTCACCCCTTTGAACACCTGTGTGACCTTGGGATGTCCCTTGTATTACAGGTAGTAGTTACCAGAGCATGGGTTGTACCTTCCTTAGAGCTGAGTTCCAGTTTCAGCAGGTTGGCTCCAGCCAGCTGTGTGAACCTGATCACTCAACATTTCTGAACCTCGATTTATTTCCCTGTAAGATGGGGATAATGGTATCTAACTCGCCTAGTTGTGGTGAAGATCTACGGAGGGTCTTTTAAGTTCTTAGAACATAGCAAGTCTCCGTATCTGCTGGAATGGCACAGTTGGGTGAGTGAGGAAGAGAGTTCTACAGAATTTGAGAAGACTTGATTTTAGTCCCAAAGGAACTGAGTTCTTCCAATGTGACGTGTGAATCTGTGGATTAACAGATGTGGCTTTGGGACGCTTATGGCCAGTGCCTGTTCTGGAATGTGAGTTTGAGTGCTTGGGGATGATGGCATTTGACGTGGGCGTGTGGGATAAAGGAGGTATCTGAGAAGGTTCCCCAGAATCAGGGATTCAATACCATTTGAGCGTCTTAGGTAGCAGGAAGCTGGAGGACTAGTCCACTATGTGGGATGGTCTGAGAAAGCACTGGAAGGCTAGAGCATGGAATCATGTAGCATTTGTCTTTGTAGGGGTGGAGGTGGTCTTTTATGGCCCTTTAAAAGAAATTCAAGATGGTGGGGGAGGCTAGGAGATGGAATGCTTTGAATCTCCATCTGTAGAAGATTTAATTTAGGCTGAAAGAGGCTTTGGCTAATGGCAGAGGATTCAGTAAAATTTGGGGAGGGTGGGATGAAAGGGGAGGTAGATGGGATGATGGAATTCTACCAGCTTTTGCTTATGAGAGCACACCCACCTCAAAGAACATCTTAAAATGGCTTATTTGTTTAATTTTTTCATTGCTTTGATGTTTCAGACAGCATACCAGACTCAACTTAGCCTCAGCAAACACTTTGCTCCAGATGATCTGTGTCTCCATGTCACACCCCCTCTGAGCCCTGCTGCCCATGCAGATGGGCAATCTGAAGTACTGGAGAAGCCACTTTTGAAGTGAGCACCATGGGGATCATCAGAGAGCCCCATGGGTGCAGCAAGGTCAGGGGTAGTCTGCTGGCAACACTCAGGCACCAGCTTTCTTACCCTTAGCAACATCTGGTGGCTATGACCTTCTCATAGCCTCCTGGAGGGTAGCTGCTATGGAGAGGAGGAGACCAGATGATTGGTGTCTTGCATTTGTATCCTGTGTCCCAGCATGATCTTCAGGATTTCTGTGCGACTCATCCTAAGCCATGTGAGCCTGGGATGGGCTTTTCTAGGGATAAGCAGATTGGGTGTTATTCATTTAGATTTAAGTTGTCTGAAAGTCCTGTAGGCTTTGCAGTCTATTCCCCTGTGAAGGGAGATACCCTACTCTTGTGCCCAGAACTTGAAAGGGACTTTGGGTATGGTCACCTCCCTAATGTTTTCTTTCTTATCTGGTACAACAACAAGAATTTTGGCCATCTTTGGGCTCTTGGTTGAGACTTGAACTGTGCTACTGGCACTACCACTTTGGATGACACTGAAAGGGTTCTTGGCCCCAGGTTCTAACTGGAAAAGGCACAGGAAATTGTCCAAAGCAAAGTCACCTTCCAACAGCTTATTTTCTCCCCTGGATTTTTGGCCTTTCCATGTTACTTCCAATTCTTGCTCATTTATCTGAGCAGACTCCACGTTGTCTTTTTCCTACTCTCTTTTTTCTACTAACTAACAATGATTAAGGTTGATCTTATCTCACAAGTGCAAAAGAAAAGGAATTCTCATACCACTCTTACCAAAGCCAAGTTCACCAAGTAAACTTGGGTATAGTTAAGATATAAGGAAAAGAATGACAATACTCATAATATTAGGCACTCATGACTTGGTAGATATGTAGTTTTGTCCAAAATACTAGAAGGAAATTTGGCATATGTATCTAAAATTAATTAAATATTATATGGTGATTTCACATCGAGGAATGTATTCTCAAGAAATGACCAGGCAAATTCATATAGTTGTATATGCAAGGAGGGGAGTTTATTATGGTATTGTTTATAATACCAAAATTTGGAAACACAGTAAATATTCAATAATAAGGATTTTTTGACTAGATTATGGAATATCCATATGACAGTATACTATGAAGCCAATTAAAATGGTGGTCTGGATTGCATGCTATTGATAAAATTGAGAAGAAAAAGGATTAGAAAATACGTATGATTTCACTTTTATAAAAACAAAGTACTAATAAAGGCATAGAAAAAATCTGGAACTTATGCACATCTTATGGGGGAGGAAATTAAGGGGGATTTAAAGACTTTTCTGTTAAATTGAATTTTAATATTTTCTTTTCTTTTTTTCTTGAAGTATAGTTGATTTATAATGTTTTATTTTCTGGTATACAGTAAAGTGGGTTAATTCTCTCTCTCTATATATATACAAAAAATGAAAAATAATATGAAATATATATATTCTTTTTCACTTTTTTTTCTATTATGGTTTATTACAGGATATTGAATACATTTCCCTGTGCTATATAGTAGGACCTTATTGTTTATCTATTTTATATAGCTAATTACAAACTTCTAATTTATCCCTTCCTCACCCTGATATTTTTCTACAATGAACAAATATTATTTCTTTAATAAAGAAATTGCATTTTTTTAAATGGAATCAAGACGGTTAACATATACTTAAAAAGTGTTCAGGTGACATTTCCATCAGAATTTCAAGGTCTCTAACTTTCTAGAAATGTTAAACACAAACAATTACTTCTTCAGAAGCCTTATTGACCAGTCTTGTGCTGAATTACTAATTTTCCAATGATATTATTTTCTACCATTTTTTGTTTATGGCATTTCTACTTCATTGGGGCTGAAGGAAAGCTAAAGAGGGAATCTTAGTCCTGTTTTCATTTTTGCACAACTGTCCTTTCCAGCTGCAGCTTTGGAGAGGACACAAACATTGAAACCCCATCAGGGAGGCAGCTGTACACATCCCAATCAGTCTGGCTGGGAGGAACCACTCTTGGAAACTGACCCAAGGGTAGGAGCTCATTTCCTGTCCTCCCAGCCCTGCCACCCTGTCTCCACTTTCTCTGGCTCCCTCGGAGCCCTGTTCCTGGAGGGCTTTTGGAACTGAGTTTGGGGCACCTGTAGCTTAGTTCTCATTCCTAAAAAGGAGCTTAATTTGTTCATGAAAATGAGTCAATGTGCAGAGCCTAGAGCTGCAAGACACTTTTTTGCTCTGAGATCTGAAATCTGGGCAGTCAAGGAAATCTTGAAGGGTGAAGGCTAAAGGCCTAAAAGATGAGACACTTGGTTTCTGGCTTGACCCATCTTGTTAGAAACAGGAAGATACATTGATGTGGGGGTTCTGGGCTGGTGTGAGAGCGCAGCCTGCTCCTCAGCAATCCCGGCCTCACAGCAGTGTGTAAATTCATTATCAGAGTACTTGTTAATTTCTGGGCTTAATTTAGGGCTTGGCAGGAGAAGAGGAGCAGGATGGGAAGGAAGATGATAGGTTGGGGTGAGAAATTTGAAGGATTAGGGGAAGTGAACAGGGTAGCATAAGATAAAACTAGGGTTGAGTGGCATGGACCCAACTAAGTGGCGGACCTCTAAACTGCCAAAGAAGATTGGATGGACCCCAGTGGAAGACCTGACCTTCAGTCTCCATCTGCTGAAGAAAACAGAATAAGACACGAGGAAGGAGTCCCCATCTCTAAAAATCATGAAATTCTGCAATCAATGTCCAATGGAATTTTCTCTCCTGGAGAATTTATTTTATTTTTCAGAAGGAAAGATTTGGTCCTGGCAGGGTTGGTTTGATTGTAGCCTTGCAGAAGGTAGAGGGATTAATGAGAAGACACATGGGGAAGGGACACCAGTTGCCATCTTGGCTACTTGTCATCCCAACCCTCTCCTCTGCTAGGAGAATTTACCCCTGTGTGAGTCTTATGTGGGAAGCAGGGCTCTGGTCCTTCCACAGGAAGCTCAGAGAGTCAGAACCTTATTCTCCTGTGACCCTGGAGGCTAGGCAATATTGAATGCTCCTGCTGGAGCACTTTAAGTCTCTAGAGGTTTGACAGAAAGAAGCAGGGACAGTGTAGAACTCATTCTGGTGGTGGTGACCCCTAGAATCCAGGGTCTAGTGGTAATAACATAGTGCATCAGTAGTGGTGTCCCAGGGTAAGTGACACTGGTAATGGCACCCCAAGCAGATGGTTTCTGGGGGTGGAACTTGGCTGCTCTCCCTTAAGAGTAGGATTATCCATTCTTCCTGTTGATTCTTTGAACCATCCAATGTTATTCCATTAAATTCCTTTTCTGAGGACAAAATGAGCAAAATGACCTTTGGCTCATTTCTATTATTTGTAAACAAGAGCCTCGACTGATATATTCTTAAAGATCTTAATCTTCTCAAGAACAGAAACTTGCATTCCAAGATGAGAATATGTCATAACCTTTTCCTTCCTTCCTTTCAGGTGTCCTCCTGGGAAGGCTTGTCATTGGAGGCTCTGATTCTGTCCTATGTCCCAATTATAACGTGGGCTTTGGAAAGTCTAGGTGTTATGAGCCATGAGTTTTAGGATTCACGAGGGTTTCTTGGTAGTTGAGAGTGTCTTTCCAATGGAAATGGGCTAATCTTAACTTTCCATCACTACTAAGCAAACAGGGATTTAGAGATAGTGGCTATGTGTCATTCAGAATCCCAGATTGCACCCAGACTATAGCACAAAATATGATTCAGTCAAAGAGATATATCAACTCCACCTCCTTGAATGATACCATTTTGTGTTTATGCAGGTTTTTTTTCCTTTCTTTCTTTCTTTCTTTCTTTCTTTCTTTCTTTCTTTCTTTCTTTCTTTCTTTCTTTCTTTCTTTCTTTCTTTTTAACATTTATAATCACTTTACAATGTTGTGTCAAATTCCAGTGTAGAGCACAATTTTTCAGTTATACTTGAACATATATATATTCATTGTCACATTTTTTTCACTGTGAGCTACATAAGATCTTGTATATATTTCCCTGTGCTATACAGTATAATCTTGTTTATCTATTCTACATTTTGAAATCTCAGTCTATCCCTTCCCACCCCCTGCCCCCTTGGCAACCACAAGTTTGTATTCTATGTCTATGAGTCTGTTTCTGTTTAGTATTTATTTATTTATTTATTTATTTATTTATTTTAATGTTTTTTTAGCTTTTTAAACCTCTGCTTAGTCTGCTCTCTCATCAGATCTGGGAGGGAGGTATATACAGAATAGTAGTTACTGTTAATCTCTCTGACTTCTGTTGTCTCATTGATATAGTGGGTCCAAGTGTGAGAGGCCAGGTCTTATACTTGCGCTCTAGTCCTTTATCTTGTAGAACTTGAACATGGTCAATACAAAGGCATAAATGTAGTGTATCTGCCAAGCTAGAAGTCTAAGGAAAATTACCCTGGAAAAAAATTAAAGGGATGCAATATTTTGGAAGGTAGTGCCCTCAGCTCTCCTGGCTCTAGGGAAAGAGAGCATCCATGACCAATTCCACAAGGTGGCTATAACTCCTGTTTTGTTTTTCCTCCTTCCTCTCCTCCTTCCATTTGGCCTGTTCACAAACCTGTTCTGTTCTTCCTGTGCCCTTTGATGTGGTCCTCCCATTGTAGTCCCAACACCTAGAGCAATTTTTGGCAGTTTTTTATGAGACAAAATATTTGGGCTTCATTTTTCTTCCCCTTGACCCTGAGGGAGGAGCAGATGAACTTGGCTTTGGGAAAGAGAGACATGGAAGGCAACATGGAGAACAGAAACAAAATCATGCCTTTGGATCACACAGGCCTCGAGTTGCTTGCCTAGATTTGTTCCTCACTCACAGTGTGATTTTAGAAAGTGACTTAGGATATAGCTGGAGCTTTTGTGGTTGCAAATGGCAGAATCCCAACTCAAAGAGCCTTCACCACCAAGTGTCTTGGATCACATTCCTGGGAAAGATGAGGTGGAGGGTGCATCAGGCATGTCTGATTTGAGAGGGTCAAAACTCCCACTAGCCTGCTCCTTTCAGCTTTGCTTTGTTGTTTTTAGTAGTTTGATCTCAAAGGCATCGTTAGTGATCTGAAAGCATGTCCACTTACGTGACTCTCATAGCTGAGTCTTCTTTCAAGTGTCCCCCTGCATTCTGCTATGGTATGTCACTTCTCTTCCATCATGAGACTATCAGGGCATTGCAAAGGACTTGGGCCCTTTGATCCTGACCCTAGAACATAAGACAGAGGGAGATGGCACTCCCTGAGATCCATCTAAACTCTTGCTACCATCTTACCTCTTTTTCTTCCCTATTTTGCACTCAAAGCATGCTGTTCCACCTGGGCCAGCTCCTGGTGACCTGACAGGAGAGCTGAGCTGGATTTCTAATGTGGTGATTGGAAACAGAGATGCAGTGATTTAGGGAAGAGGGAGGTGGCTGATTCAGGAAAAGCAGCCCATTCTGCCGGGCCAGCCTGCTGGCTGGGAAGGTATCTGAGGCTGGGATCTGGACAGAAGTCTGTCTCCCATCCAGATTCCTGCAGCAGGAACAAAGTGACCTGGGCCCTGTCTCTCTAAGCCCCCTACGCAAGCGGTTTCCGTGAAGTTTTGTAATGTGAGAGCTTCTCTGGAGGCCGAGGCCTTTGTGCTTAGCTGCAAGTTGTTGAGACGCCGTTTTCAATCATTTTAGCAAGTGAATTGGCTTCCAGATTGACAGCCTTGGAAACCAGATTCCTGTGTTTGTCCCACAAACAGGTATTGCCTGTGAGCTGCAAGCAGAGGCAGAACACGGTGTCCAAGGCCAACTCCTGATTCTCTACGGTTTGGGGTGGGTGTGGGAGGGTGAGGGAACATTTGGCGAGGCCAGAAAAAATGATGCCTATAACCCAGAATTAATAATGATTCTGAAAATCCAGCCACCTGCCTTAACTTCCCCCTAAATAAAATCTTTCTAAAGTTAAGTAGCTGGAAACTGGCATTCAATCAATTTCAGTTCTAACTCGTCCATCATTCTGAGGCTACCTCCCAGGACAGAGCTGATGACAGGCGAAGAACCTGTTTATGTCCCTATTCCGACCATAAGTAACAGAGACAGGCGAGCCCAGACTCATGAGCTCAGACTTTACCCTCCTCCCCCTTCCAGTTGTATATCTGAGAATCTGGTGAAATTGGTGCTGGAATTTCAAATAAATTATCTTCTTTAATCCTTACAGCAAGAAGAAAGACAACAGTAGCAAAAGTAGCTGTGGTTTATTGAATGCCTACTATGCACCAGACGCTTTACATATGTAATCTCTAATCCCCAAACAGTCTTGTGAGGGAGATATCATTATGCTCATTTTATAGATGAAAGGTCTGAGCACAGAGTCTAGGGGAAGCTGTCACTTGCTCAAGTTCACATGACTCAGAAGTGTTGAGACTGAAATCCAGGCAGGCATGTTTCCACTCCAAGTCTTCTCCATGGTGCTCTGGGCAGAGTCGTGCTCTCCATCCTCCCCCAGATCCAGGACAGATGAGGACCAGGCAGGAGAGACGTGTGCCGTTCACCCAGCTCTTGCCTCCTTCACTGTACTGCTCTTGGTTGGAACCTATCATGCTGGTCTCCTGTGTGGCTGGGAGAGGGAATGGATTAATTTGTCTCCCAGACCAGGAAAGGTGAAGGTGTTTGGGAAGAGGGATGGCATGGCAGGAACCAGGGTGGAGATGAGAGGGGAGACATTTGCTATGTTGGTCCTGAGAACTGTTGACAGACGTTCTCAGGGTGAGGAGTGTGGTCAGCTTGTCCCTCCTGTGTTCCCAAAGATGATGGAGGCCTGGTCTAGGGGACTATCTTTAAAAACAAAATTTACAGGCATTGTAAGTTTCTAATTTCCCTGGCGAAGACTAGTCAACAAGGGCCCAGGCAGATCTGGGTTGTAAGAGCATTTTAGAATTGCTCAGCTGTCCTTCTAACCAAGATCAGTGGTTCGGGTGTTCCCCAGAGAACTAGGGGGAAATCTCCACCCAAAGGCCTGAGATAGTTGAGAGGAGTCAGACCCCTGGGAAGAAATGTGAAGCCATTAAGCAGAAAAACATCCTGGGCCAGAAGCTCAGAGACAGCGATGTGAGTCATCTGCAGATCTAGAACCTGGGACCAGCCCCATACGAGGAGACAAATCCTTCAGTGCTTGCTGGTGGGTCACAGTGGCAGACTCTCCCCTACCCAGCCCTGCCTGCTCCTTTTCCCACTCTCTCCCCTGCATTCTGCTTCATGTCTAGTGCTACTTCCCAATGCACCAACCTGAGATGACCACCGTCCCCTTAAGTAGTGTTGACAGGGAGAATAGATCAGGGACAGTCAAAACAAAAATAATGTTCCCCAGAGGGTAGATTCCATACCAGGCACCACGCAAAGTGCTTTACCTACCTTAACAAGAATGTCCATTTTACCAAGATCCAGAGAGGTTAAGTGACTTGCTCAAGGTCACACAGCTAGGAACAGAGTCAGAATGCAGATCCAGCCCTGACAGACTCCAGGACCTACAGCAGAGAGGATAGAGTAGAAGCAGTCTTTCTGGTCATAAATACCAATATCTCTGCTCAGTCATCCCCATGCCCAGTGTGATCCACAGGATTTCGAGTACTGGGTGCTGTTAGCTCCAGATGGGAACGCTAAAGCATAGAGAAGTTGTGTGAAATATCTACAGTCTCAAACAGGTCAACAGAATGAAACAAGATGTGGGTGGTCCATTAATTTATTACCTCTTTGCAAAAACTGCCAAGAGATCCAATTGATTGCATGAAAAATATCGACTCAGGGAAACACATTAGTCAAACTGATAAGGACGTGTTTGTCTAGTGAGCCAAGTGTGAGAAATGAGGGTGGGTGGTGTCTCCGAATGCTGGCCAGGGTGATGCTCATATTCTTAGTATTACAGATTCCAGAGCTGAGAGAGATCTGGGAGGTCAGATCGTCTAATCTCCCACTGCATCCCTGGCCGGCGGTCACCCAGCTCCAGTCCGGGGACACACAGTGACAGGGAGCTCACATTTCCAGGGCCTGTGAATTCTGCTTCTGGACATTCTGACTTCTAGGATGTTGGGTCAACAGAAGTACAACTTCAATAGTCTCAGCCTGAGGTCCTATGAGTGCAAATGAGGTCCCCATAAGAGCCAGAGACTTTACATTGTTACGTTGGGATCCTTTTGGAATGCCAATGTTTGAAATAGTTCAATTCTGATTCTAATCGAAATAGTTCAATTCTAATTTCAATGTTTGAAACAGTTCAAGTCTAATTTTGGCTAAAATCCTCTTTTATATAGTGAAGATGTTTTTTGCCTTCTAGCAGCTTCTGTCTATTGTCCCCATTCGTTTGTCTGCCACTGTGCTGAGCAAATCTAATGCCTGGTCTATGTGACAGGCCTTCAGCTACTTGAGGACAATGATCGCGTCTTTTTGGAATCTTCTGTCCAGTCTGGCTTAGCAAGAATGCCATGTCTGTTGGGGAGACTTCACCTGGAGTCCTGCATTGAGAAGTGGACCCCAACGAGAGAAGGACATAGGAAAAAAAAAAAAAAGAAGAGAAGGGAGAGGGGAGGTGACTCAACAAGGGAGCGGCAGAGACTCCCACACCATGTTTCAGTCCCAGAAGAGGACAACCCTGGATCCACCTTTCTTCACTGTGCATCGCCATGTCACTATTGAGCAAAGTAACTCCTTCCCATCAGGGAGTCTGGAGTGAAGTGATGCTGCCTCAGAAAGTTCTCCATGGAGTTATTGGTATGTTTTTAAATAAATAGTTTCTATTTTTTGGCTCCAAAGTGGATTTAGCATCTCCTAGGAGCATCAACTTAGTCTGGATTCAGTGTGGAGGCTTAGAGGGAGGAAAAGTCTTGGAAGAAACACCCCAGACTCATGGGGGAAAAGACCCAAAAACAAAAATCAGAGAAGTGTAATCTACCCAAAGCACAGGGGAGTTGGCACTGTGTGCAATTCTGGTGCTCAATCAAGGTTAAAACATAACCCAAACATTGGCGAGTCCAAGGGCCAACTCCCTACATTTCTGGAATGGTCTCACTGAGAATTAGAAATACATTTTATTGACCAGAATTCCTTTTAGTCTTTGCCACCCAGGCTGCCTCATCTGTCCTTACTGGACAAGACCCACTCCATTCTGAGCGCAGCAATGTTGTCTGAGCACAGATGGAGACCCCTTTCCTTCCCCTCTAGACCTCTTTGCAGGGGAAGACCCCTTGTTGATTTGGAAGAAATATTTTAAGTCACTATGGGTGGAGGGTGACACCCAAGGGTATGCTCAAGTAACAAAAGATGTCTTCAGAACTCCTGGGTGTGTGATGTGGAGGGGAATTTGTGTTGTTCCTAAGAGGGGAGAGAAGAGAGAGGAGAGAAAAGAGTAGAAAGAGGTGAGGGGCAGGCAGTACATGGGAGAGACCTAGGGGACAATCTTGACTCCTGAAATGCTTAATGTAAGCTATAAAAATCACCAAATGGCTGGTGGGAATGGGCTTAGGGGTGAGTAAACTAGAGTAAGGCTGAATGTTGTGCATAATCTCAAGGAGCAGAAGCAAGAGACTGTGGCAAGGATGCAGGAACTAATGGTCTAAGTCTGAGTTACATTTGTTTCTTTGTTTATTTCACCTGCGGGACTTGAACTCCTTCCTCTAGGGGCTGCACCTTTGCATTTCTAGTACCCAGGACACTGCCTGAAACATAGAAGGCCCTCAGTCTATGTTGTTTAAAGGAAAGAAGGATGGAAAGATAGGAAGTAAAATCTTCTAATTTCACAAGTAATAAAGGGTGAAAGATAATTGAGAATGTCTCAGAAATTTCAAAGTCTCAGTACTGATTTCTTGTAAAGTCTTCTGATTCATTCAAAGGAAAATGGAATCCATTAAACTTTTCTTAAAACGTTGTCTCCCTTATCTTGACACTGCCTCTTCTTTAAGTCTAGCCTAGATGCACCTGGTCCTTGAAGCTTCTTCTATGTCCCTAACTGGACATCATGGTACATGATCTAGAATCACAAGAAAATTAGAATTGAGAAGGGATGTTAGAAGTCACTTGCAGATAGTCTGATTCCTGGACTTTTCTTATGTCACTTAATGCTTTCTATCTTACTTTGTTTGTTTTATACAATGTCTTTTACTTTAAAATGAAGTCTCTCTGGGCCTGTCAACATAGATGGGTGTTCCACACATGAATAAACCTAACTTGAAAGCATGAAACATGATTGGCATAATGTTAGTGCTGGAAAGTGCTTTGCAAATGTTTTACAAGTAGATATTACTATTTCAAACCACAATGGCTTCCTGGTGAATGAAAGACCCTTTTGTTCAGTTCAGCCCCTCAAGTTAGGATATGCAAAGTAAAGTTAGAGTCTAGCTTTGGAGTAGGAGTTGGAAGAAGCCCAACTGGCATTCCAGTAGGAGGGGTGAAGGGCAGTCTGGGAGGGAGCAGAAGAGGTGAGATGGAGGAGGTGATGCAAAAATGGACTAGAGAGATGATGAGAGTTGGGGGTGAGGGGTGACACAGCCAGGGAGAGCATGTGGTGGCAACGTCTGAGAGTCAAAGTGGGGCATGTCCATATTCTCGTGATGCAACCCTGCCCCCACCTCCATTTCCTACAAACCTTAAGCTGGACTTTTGAGCAAAGTGGACACTTTCCCCAGGAATTCACAGAACTCTTGAGGAGGGTGGTGATCTTCAACAAGGCATAGAATAGAGATTTGAAGAATCCTATCTAGAACTTAAGAGCAGGGAGACCTCAGCAGATATCTAGGTTATACAAGATGATTTAATGTCATGGAAATCTGTGTATATACAAACAAATGTTTCTTCCCTTACATCATCACCTTGAAACCCACATATTTTCATACTGGAGACAGAGATCAAAATTGTACGTAAATAGTCAAATCTCAGCTGTAAAGTATAAAGTATCAATTGAGTACCTTTCATATAGTTTTTGTCTTTCTGTGATATAAATTTGGATGATGTCATTGTTACACAAGAGAAGATCATCTCCAATGTGATATTGGGACAGTTGGGAAAAAAGATGGTGTTAGTGATACATGATCCCAACAGTATCCCACTGTAAAGTCTGATGAAAAGTTTTCACATGTCATTACACATCTGAAGAAGAATTGGCACGTGGCATATCCATAAACCAATCCTGAGCCAGGAGTATACTGATATCTGGGGCTGTGACACCTCAAAGGCCATAGAAGAGGGTTACTGCTATGATAAGCTGTGAAGAAAACCCTACCCAGATGGCTTTGTTTCTGGAAAGATCTTGCTGGAAGATGAAATTGCTCTGGGTCTTCTCCATGATCAGATATGCCACTTGCTAGTTCATAATGCCAATGGGAGCAGCTGTGTAGCTGTACATCCTAGGTGTTTCTTCTGACACCTTGCCCATTCTTGCTTGTAGAAATCTTCCTAGTCATTCATGCTGTCATTCCCCCATTGTGCCAGAGGTTAATGAAAGTGCTGGGCTTAAATCTCCCCCAAACGTACATGGTGACATAAACAACAAAAGATCCCCCAGGGCTTGCATGAGGCCAATCTGCCAACAGGACTACATGGCAGGTGACTTGTTCATCAGTCTGTCCATCTTCTTATGGTAAGGCTTCCGATTCATCATGTCACTTTAAGCTTTTCCATAAGATAGAGAAATGAGGGAATTATGTCTGCTCCCAAGTTGATGAACAGGATGGTAATGATGCCAGTGAGCAGGGAGAGCCCAACAACAATGTAAATCAAAAAAAGAAGGCAAAAGCATGGCAATGATCTGGGTCAAAGTGCAAGCAATAATCTTCTTTAGGTTGTCAAAGACTAAGCGACTTTCCTCCACCCTGTTACTAGAGATGCAAAGATGTCACTGTCATTCAGAAAGGCTGTGTGGCCTGCATCTGTGGCTGCATTAGGATCTGATATCCTCATGTCAGTCTCAATATCTGCCTTCTTTAGTGCTGGAGGAGCCTTAACTCCATCCTCTGTTGTAGCAACAACCGCATCCTGTTTCTGATGGCCCACCTGAACGATCGGTCCTTCTGGGGAGATGTTGGAGTAAAGGTGGTTTCTGAGTGGTTGGTTAAGAGCTCATCCAGGTGCTCCTGATATGTGACCTTCAGCTCCATACAGGTCACCACCGCGGCTTTAGCCTATTTGTGAACTTGCCCCATCTCATTGTTGAGGCATTTTTAAATGTCTTCTACCATCTGTCTCACTGTTGGCTGAAATGACACCTACCTTCCCCGGCAATAATGTTGGCTGTGAAGGGATGGTCACCTTTGACCATGACAACCTTGACCCTACCACTGTGGCACTTGGTAAATATATCAAGAAGGGGATCAATCCTTGACAAGAGCCCACAAAGCAGAGTTGGAGGTAGGGGAGGTCATGGTATCTGTCAAATGAGTAGGCTTATGGGAACTTGACTGCTGGCAGGTAGAGACGACTGAAACCCAGAATGTGGCTTCCCCAGGCCCTCAGCTTCATGTATATGGCGTGGAAGGCCTTAGCTGTGCCCTTGACCAGAGGCTGCTCAGGAACATTGATAATGATGGTGTTATACTTCTTGACGATTTTCCTGGGGTCCCCTTCATCATCATGAGGAAGCATTTGTCAGTGGGGTCAGCCATCTTATGTATGGGGAGTTGAAATTTGTTGGTAGAATCAAAAGGGATTTCAGGCACTTTGCAGTCTCAGTTCCTAATTTCTATCACATCACCCAGAATGACCTCTGAGAATTTCCAAGAGCAGTTTCTGAGGCATCTTCTACCATAATTTTCTCCATGATGGAAACACTTTCCTGTCCTGGTTTGAACTAAATTTGGTTATACAGTGTTACTATCTTGAACAAGGAGGCTCAGATTCCAGAGCTTCAGGCAAAGGGTTGGTTTTTCTGTTTTTCATGTGTCAGCCATATAGATCTGATTTCATACCACACACAGGTTCTATTGTAAGTCCCAGGGTCAGTCCCATCAGGGCAAATGATAGGGGTAGAACTGAGGTCTCCACTGCTTCCACGACTGGGCAGTTCTTGACCATTTATTTTTCTGTCATTAGTGGAGTGACAATGACATTGACCAAGAAGCCCTCAGGTTCATGGGCCATAGAGGCAGCAATGAGGAAGGTGGAGGAGTCCAGGACATACTTCATGGACACGGTGATAATAAAGAAAAGGATGCTGGTGAAACAGTCACTTCTGCCACAATGCAAAGTGCTCAGTCTCAGTGGCAATGGGTGTCTTCCCATTTCCCACTCCCAAAGCCAGTGAGGCCATCTGTCCAATGATGGCACCGTTGCCTGTGTTGGTGACTGTGCCAGTTGCCGTGCCTTTTAAATAGGTTGTGGAAGAGAAGCCAGTGTTCTTTGTTTCAATGGGATTGCCATGAGTCAAGTCATGAGAGCAGAAGTGGGGCTCAGACTTCCCAGTGAGAGAGAAGTTATCTACTCTACCTCCATGAGAAGCCAGCCACCTGATAGCTGTAGAAATTTGGTCTCCACCCTTAATCTCCACTGTACCCCTGACCATCAGCTGCTCTTCAGAGACTGTGTTCTCCCTTGCATCCCAGATCTCAAGAACTTGGGGAGGAATAATTTACCGAATCAGAACATGATGTTGGTGCTTTTCACCTATTGGAAATAATCAAAGATTACCCTAACTGGAGAAAGAATAGAATGCAAATACACACTGTCTAGAGATACCGACATCATTGGAATACTGAATTCCAAATGCAACTCACCACAGAACAACTTCTGTCCACAGAAGGACAAAGTAATTCCAATATCAACTACTGAGAAATTTGATAATCTCTGATATTTCTTTGCGAAGCCTGAGGGTGCTGAGTCTGCCTTGAGCCAGCATCTCTGCTGCTGTTATGCTGGAGAGAATCACATCATTCAGACCATAGTTCTCCTTCAATTCCTTATTGCTCAATTTCTGATTGTCCAGGTGAATTCTTTCTTGGGTTCCTCTTTCTAATTATTTTTAATGAGTTCCAAGCAGTTGTACATAGAATCCTGGTCTGACCACCCACTTGGGTGTTTTCTTTATGTCTTCAGTTCCACTGTGCTTCACAGAGTAAATTTTTGGCCTTGCCTTGTCCACGATGCTGATGACATGAGTGCTTGTGGAATGAAGTTGGTCACAGAAGTGCACAGTTCCAAGGTGAGAGCCATAATAAGGGCCTGGAACTCAGGGGTCCAGCTGCAGGAGTTTGAGGTGGGGAAGCTGAAGGGTCAGTTTCAGCCTGGACCTTCAGTTGGCATCTGGAAGATCAGTAGGTTCAGTGCCTGCTCTTGGTTTCTATCTTACTTCTGTTTATTTTTAATCTGCTCTACCAGGCTGAAAACCACCTGAGGGTAGAGCCTGTGTTTTTTTCATTATTGTATTCTCATAACACGGGAATTCAAAATAGATATTTATTGAACAAGATCACAATTTGGGGTCTGTGGGTTTGTGGCCACCACTTGACAAAGTAATGTAGTCAACTGACTGGAAGAGAGAAAGTCTGGACGAATGGGTTTCATCAAGTGAGGAACTTGAACCAGGTCAGCAACAGGAGTCCTGGAAATCCTTGCAGGAAATAGGGTACATTAATCAATCTAAGCTTCAGTCTCTGCCTCTGTAAAGCCAGGGTGAAAATAGGGGAAATGTGGTATTTAACTCTTGGGGTTGTGAGAATTAAATGAGACAACACATATAGAGCACTTAGAACTATTCCTGATACTTAGTAAGCACTCAGATTTAGTTGTTAATATTAATATTACAGTAAGTGATTGTAATAAAAAAGTCACGTCTCAGAGAGACTGTAGAAGCAGAAACTCTATTTCATTCTGTTTGTCAGCCACTAACTGCCCACGTCATAGGAGGAACTGTGGAGAAGAACAAACAGCAGCTCAACTTACTATAACTTACTAATCCCAAGATGATCAGCCACCAGCATCATCATCATTGTTCCTGCAGATGGGATGCTCATTAAAGCGCATAATGATATTATTGACTTTGGAAGGTTTATATAGTGGTCTTTCAGCCATCTTCTTTTTTTTCTTTTTCTTTCTTTCTTTTATTTTAATGGAAGTACTGGGGATGGAAGCAAGCTAAGCATGTGCTCTACCACTGAGCTATTACCCTCCCCACTCAGCCATCTTCTTAAAATAAATAAATATATGCATCACTCTTTACGGAGCTCTTTGAAAGAAGGGGACATATCTCATTTGTTTCACCATCTTACATATCTAGCACAGCGCAAGACACACAGGAAGTGCTAAATATATTTCTGAATAAATGAGTGAATCCTATTCGAGGAAGGCATTGATTTGGAACATTGGTTCAAGATAATCCAGAATCACTGGCGATTTAGTAGCAATGGAATTGAAAACCCCAAAGCTTCCTTAGAGACCTTTCCATATGTGGGAGTTCTCATTATATGATGGTGTGTCTGTCACCAACAGCTTTTACCCACTGAAACCAATTCCAGATTTGGATCTAGCAGGTGACTCTATAGGAAAGAGAGAGTTAAACACCAGACTTGCCCTAATTAAAGGTCATTCAGTCTAGGCTTTGGAAGGATACAGTATGATATAACTCTCATTAACTTCATCAACAATGCCATGATCAATTTGAAGAGTTGAGCTGATGTGGCTTATCAGGGGATCTTAGCTGCTATGACACCATGGCCTGGCTTGAGGCCCTCAGCCAAAGCTAAGCATTGGGTGGGTAACTTGGCTCTCTCAACAGCCTGCCTGGCCCACTCTGGTGGTATGTGTCAGGGCAGCAAGAATGCATTGCCTAAGCTAGGAATGTGGACTGTCTCTGAGGGCTGGAGGAGAAAAGGAATGGAGGGAGGGAGCTCTGATTATGGTGGTGGAACAAGAGAACAGGTTGTCCAGAAGGACATGTAAGCAGTCCTTGAATCCAGCATCCTTGCTGTCATCCACAGTTACTCACAGTTAATGACTACGATTATTGTTCTGGGGCAGGGAAAGGGTGGAGCCAAACCAGGATCAAATGACAGGGCACATTCCATATCTAGTGTGCATAGGTGTAAACTTGACCTTGGGATAAAGTAGGTGTGGCTGGGATTGCCATGACTCTACGGGAGGCCCCTACTCTTAATCTTAGAAAGAGGTCTGTCTACTCATTCCAAGGATACTTTCAGAGCCTATTTTCTCAAAGGGGCACATCCTGATTTAATGGCTGGAAGGACACTACAAGTCCTGTCTTCTCCCCATCCTAACCCTTCCCCATGCAGGCAAAAAAGGACCCCTGATAATCCCATTCCCGTTCCTTTGCTGATTGCTAATTAATTTTAGCATATGGAACATTTTTAATAAGAACAGTTTCATCTCACTGCTTTGGAGTTTGGGCTTGAAAGGCAGAGCCTTAGGACTTTGAAATGTTTTGTAGAGAAGACATTGCTGTATGGGGCTCCTCTTTTACCAAGCCCCTTTCCCATTGGAGGGAACTAAACCCTCTCTAAAGTGACTCATCCCACGGGTGACAAGGTGGCTGTGATCTAAGTCTCTGGTGCAGCCAGCTTGATTGTATGAATAATATGTTACTTTCTCTCTTTGCTCAGCCATCCTAATAATCTTCTGACATTCCTAGAATATACCAGGCTTTTTCCTGCCTAGACACTTCACTGCCCTGGTCTTTGCATGACTGGCTCTTTTCTATTCTTCAGACCCCAGCACAAAGCTTCTCACAGAGGTCTTTTCTGACCACTCATTGTCTAAAGTAGGTGTTCCAGCTCTAGCTCCCCCAGTAAGCTCTAGGACAGCCCTCTAGTACTTTCTTTTCTGGCCCTCTTCACAATTCTAATTGTGTTCATGCATTATTCACTTGTTTGTTGTCTTTAGAGTGTGAGGTCTGGGAGGGTGGGCCTGTCTTGTTCACTGCTGTATTTTCAGGGCACAGGACCAACCTAGTATACTTAGCATATTTAAGTCTCTATCACACATACTTTAGTACTTCTGTAATTTCTGAGGATGTGAGCTGAACACGGTCTTTGAAAGCTTAAGGTCTAGTTGGGAAGACAGAAAATTTCTCAATAGCACTTGCGATAATTGCTTTGAGAGAGAAAGGACAGGGAGTTGCTGGAGGAACATCCAAACAGGTCTGTAGAAGTTAGAGGAGGTTTTCTCCTGGAAAATATAAGTACTGAGACCTAAAGAAAGTAGAAATTAACCAAAGAAAGAGGGAGAGAATTCTGGGCAGAGAAGATAGCATGTGCAAAGTCCTCAAGGTGGAAAGATGATGGCATTTCTGAGGACCTGGAAGCTTGGTAGGTACAAGAGGGTGAGCAGCAAGAGATGAGAATGGAGACACAGCAGCAGCTAGAGCACAGCATGGTGAAGCCATAGTAGATTTGGATTTTATTCTGTAGGAAATGGAGAGCTACCAAAGAGCTATAAGCAGAGAGAGGCATGATTCAATGTTTACTTTTGGAGGATCACTCTGCTTTGTGGGGGGTAAGCAGCTGGAGGGGCAAGACTAAAGAAAGGGTAAACATATAAGGGGTATACTGGTCCAGGAGAGCAAAGATGGCAGCCTGGACTAGGAAGGTGGCCATGGGGATGGAAACCAGGAGAACAGTTCCTTAGTATTTAGGAGTTAGGTCTAAAGATAGGTGATTGACTACAAGGTAAAGGAATGGAGCGTCAGAGTGCTTAGTGAGGCTTGGGTGGAGACAGAGATGAAACCATTTGCCTTGGGCACCTGTGTGGATGGCAGTGGTGTTCATGGAGACGGGAAAGCCAGGGGGAGGAGAGGTACCAAGCATCTCACCACCTCTGGACCATCCTTCTTTTCTCTTTCCCTTGGGAAATTCCAACTGCCCTAGAGACTGAGAATAAATGCCATCTCTTCCTTGAAGTTCCCCACTGAACCCTCCTCTGAACTATAGCACCAAGAACTGGCCCACATCCTTTGTCACTTGTGTACATTACTCTGAATTATTTCATCCAAGTTAGTCTTGTCTTTCCAACTAGGTTACAAGCCCCTTGGTGACAGAACCATTTGTCCCAGTGACTAGCATGGCATGGGGCTGAGTACATGGAGAATGCTCAGTCCTTAGGAACTTTTAGTCAGCCTTCTCCAGAGAAACAGAACCAATAAAATGTGTCCACATGTAGAAAGAGACTTATTATAAGGAATTGGCTCAGGCACTTACTGAAGCTGGGAAGTTCAAAATCTGCAGTGTGAGCTGGCAGGCTGGAGACCCCAGAAAAACTGATGGTGCAGGTGAATTCTGAAGGCAGTCTGCTGAAGAACTTCCTCTAACTTGGGCAGGCTGCTCTTTCTGTTCTATTCAGGCCTTTAACTGATTAGATGTGGCCCACCTACAGTATGGAGGACAATCTGCTTACTCAAAGTCTGATTTAAGTGTTTTTTTTTTGAGTTTAAATGTTAATCTCATCTAAAATCATCTTTCAGTTGTTATAAGAAGTTAATAAGTCAAATATTTCTAAGGCATTTAGAGTGGTGTCAGGCACATAAGAAATATTGTGTAAAGCTGAATTCAATAAATAAAACTTGTTAAAAAAACACAACTATGCCTTTCAAGTAGACACACAGAATTCTATATTCAGGGACTATATGAGTGATTTTACGCAAATCATAATCATGCTTTTAGGGTAAATGTGTGGTCAGGTTGGCAAGGCTGTAACTTTTTGGATTTCATAGGCTCATATATTGAAGTTGGAAAAGCATGCCTGGGCCCAGAGAGGTGAAGTGATTTTCCCAAGGTCACCCAGCAAGGTAGTGCCAGAGCCAGGAGTGGAACCCATATTTCTAGACATCCATGTTTGAGTTTTTTCTTGAGTGAGGACAACTTGAGTGTGTGAGTGTGTGTGTGTGTGTGTGTGTGTGTGTGTGTGTGTGTGTGCCCCTGCTAAGAGGCCAAGAAACCTCATTGGAACTGTGACTTCTAATTTTTAATTTGGAGATTATAAAACACAAAGAAAGGAGATATTTTTCCCCAGATGTGTAATCTTTGTCAATGGCTTCTAAAAACAACAGTTTGGACTGGAATGCAAGAAAGGCATCACACAATGTAGGCCTTCATCAAAAATAGCCAGTTCCATGTCACTGAACTGAGGCAGACTCAGGCCTGGGAGCCCTGGACAGTATGGATTTGCATGGTCACCTGAAGTTCTGAGGGTGAAGTGGAAAAGACAGGCAAGATTTCGGATCCAAACTAGAAGGGTAGGGGTGCTCCAGGCTGGAGGTGCACACCAGTCCCTAGGCCTCATGCAGGCCTAGAATCTAGAGTTCCCACTTGGAATGAGTTTGGGATTTCTAGTTAAGCATAAAGAAATTAGGTAGACCATGGAATTTAGACCAGAATACTTGGACAAATTCTGGATCATGGACTAGCTTGTTAAACTCTGCTCCAGGGTAACTGGGGTGTGATGATTGAGCCCAGAGTCTGAGTGCCTTGGGTTTAATCTCTCTGTTTCTCTCTTGTGTGCTGGAAGATGAGGGTGGCCTGCACTGCTCCTCTGAAGGCATCAGAGGTCCACACACAACTGTAAATAGCACTGGGAGTCAGGTTCCTCAGGGGACCCTCGCTGCTCTCCTAGAAACTCTTTGGGCAACAAGAATTCAAAGAAGTTAGCTTCTTTCACAAAGACTTTGATGCAGCAAAATTCAACATGATATATATGGACAGCCCTTGGAGGATGCTATAATAGGGTTTGATCTGCATAGGTTCAGTATTTGTCAAGGCAGTAGAATCAGATACCAGTTATGTCCCCAGGATGCCAACTACTCAGATGGAGGAGAACGGTCCATTTGTCAGTGTGGCCCACTGACATTCCAGAGAGCAGAAATTCCCCAACTTTCAGAATTTGTGACATGGGAGTGACTGGACTCATTGTGCTTTTCTTCCCTCTAAAACTGCTGGATGGCCAGATTTTGTTTTCCCAGCTAAAAGGATTTGTCTTTAGCCTAGTACAAAAGAACTTAGAACCCCAGATGTCACAAGGGAGAGCTGGAAAGTCAGTGCAGTTTGCAGCCACCTTTTCAGAGATGACCCCAGATCCAGAGACCATGCCTTGAGCGCAACGTTTCAGAGGATACCTAATGGATAAATAACTTTGGGACCAAGGCCCTGGCTGGCGGGGAGTATGGAAACCTGGAGGGGTCATAAATCTTCAAGAGCATGGTGAATGTTTGGAACTTTAACCAAACATGATGACTTCTACATGCGCCAGAGCACCCACGGAAAACGGAAATGGGATCACCAATGGGGGAGAGTGCAAAGGCCTCTGAAGGGAGAGAGGCAGGCCAGTCCTTCAGACAAACTAGAGGGAAAACATGGAAACCTTAATGGGTGGGTGGAGGATGGGTTGGTCTTCTTTTCCACTGTTCTTTTTCCATCCACAGAATTCCTCAATAATTAGATGACAGGTGTTCTGTAGATGTTATAGATTTGGAATTTTTGGAAAAATGTGATGGGACTCCTTGTATATTTCAATTTGAGATGTATGCAGATAATGTGGGGTGGCTGGAGATCTGGCCAGAGGCCAGGAAGAGCAGTATTAGCAGCTGCGATGTAGGCCACCAATATTGGTGCGTGTTGCAGAGGGGGCTGGCTGGATATTTGCAGCTTGAACTATGGAAGGGCAGAGCTTCACCCCTCCCTAACCTCCTCTCCAAGCCACGGGTGGATTCCGGAACAGGAGGTGTTGGTGGACAGCAGCAAATATTCCAGGACAGAAATTTCCAGCTTGAAAGATCCTTCCTTGGTGGGAAGAGACAGGAATTTAACAAAGTCCAGCCCAGAACCAGACAAACAAATACATCTGTGAGACAGGAATCCCAAATACAAATATCCAAGCATTAGGGAGAAAGCTGGAAAAAATTAGCACTAAGAGAGACCTGGGGCAGGAGGGAGAACTGTAAATTTGTTTCGTACTTGCCCTTGGCTTACCACTGGCTGACCCAGGGCTGAGGGAGGAGGAATGGCGGGTGGGAGAAGGAGAAAGAGAAGCCAGTACTATTTAGGGCTGCAGACAAACGCAGCTGCAGGTCACAGGGAAGGGCAGTAAGTGGTCTTCTTGTAGACACTGATGAGACTATAGCTATTAAGAACTTAGAGGCAAGAGTCTGTGTCCCTGGAGTGACAGATTCGGGAAGAGATTCAAGGAGGAAAAGGTCTGAATGCTCAGCGTGAGGTCACTTTAGCATTATGAATGAGCCCTTTCTCCTTTGCTGAGGGATAGCACTTTAGGATTTGCTGGTGGTCTGTGCAGCATAAAAAGGGAAAACGGCAGGAAAAAAGCCAGGCAGCAAAAGAGAGGCTAATGGAATCAGAGGATAAGAAAGTGAGAATCAGAAGGATTCTTAGAGCTCGTCGTGTGTACACTTTTGCAATGTCCATAAGAAGGGTGAATCGGAGGGGTAGAGGAGGAGCAATTTTAGCCTCCTGGGTTCCTTTGGGTTTTTATAACATAGAATGAAATAAGGGAAGAGACTTGTATTCAGTTCAAGGTTGTCTTCACTACTTGTAGCTCTAACTTCAGCAATCTCTCTTCTGGGGATGGAGAGAAGGTGAAAAGCTAGAGCCTGGCTAAACATTGAATAGGAGCAAACATCAGAAGGGGGAATTTTGGAAGCGGCTGGGGTGGGTCACTGGAGCACACCTGAGTGACCTTTCCAGATTTCATTTTTTCCCTAGTGTCCACAGGAAGCTCAAAGGTGGAAGGCCAGTTGGAGGAAAGGTAGGATGGGAGAAGGGGTTGACATTGCTGGGTGAGCTGATCTCTACCATGAATATCTTTTAGGGTCCTAACGTAGGAAATGCCTTCTTTGCGATCTCTTCTAGTCCCTGGATTTCCCTCACTTAGTTCTCATAGACACTGCGGGGTTATCGCCTTTGGAGAGATCTGGAGGCTGGCAGATGTTGCTCCATCTAGAAGCCCCTACTAACAACCCCAGCTGTGTTAGCCAGACTGTTAGGTCCCGACTCTATTCCCTGCACCAGGGCTGAGCTGTCTGCTGAAGATTGCCAGGGGATGTGGTTTAAAGCCCTAGACCTCCTCCCAGATATCCTGATTCAGAAATCTGGGGGTAAGCCTGCAGTCAATATTAAAACAAAACAAAACAAAACAAAATTCTCCTAATGGAATCTGATGTATGATTGGGGTTAGAAACCTCTGTGTCTGAAGACATTGCTCTGACTTGGGTCCTTATCTTCCAGAAGGTTTTGAAGTAAAACAGATAGCGTGGTCTTAACATCTGCAGTACTCTCAGACCATTATAAATAACGGCAGTAAATGTTGAACAAATATGTGAGATTTATATATACAGTGTGCAGAACTCAAAGATAAATAGATTTGTGTTACTGGAATGTCACAATCAATCTAGACAATGACAAAATATGTTGACACTTAATTGAAACATGCCTTCTCTTTCAGTGTCTACAAAGTGACCTTCCTCCTGACCACTCTCTTCCTGGTTTGCTAAATTTTCAAAGCAGCTTCTAGCAGTTTCTATGTATGGCACAGAGGCATAAGCCCTGTGCAGTGTGTGAGGGCTTCTTGTGGACTTCAGAATTCCGTGAAGAATGGGATGTTTCAGGTAGTTTGTGTGTGTGCGTGCCTGCACTTGTGACCTTTGATGGGTTTCTGAGATGTTTAACTGAAATGCCTGTACACCCAACATTTGCACAAGAAAGGCAAGTCAAATAGATGGGGTTGCCATTAGCATGCAGCGAAACTTTCAGGACCTAAGGATGGAATTAAATTGACAGCATGGCAATGACAGTGAGGAAGCCACAAGAAATGGGGAAGGGGGACTCATCAGTGGTGTCCTTCACCTGGAGAGGGGATGGATTGATCTATTCAGAGAAGCAAAGATTGAGGAGACTTGAGAAGCTCGATTGCCTCTTCGGATTCCTACAGAGAAGATTGATTTTGTCAGCTCCTCAAACAGGTTAGCAAGTCAACAGAGCTGGAGACAGTCTTTGCTGCACACCAGTTATTTGCTTGATCAACAGAGCAAACCCCTGGGGAGTGTTGAAAGAGAGGGGTGCGGCCCATGCCTTTGGCTGACAGCATCTTCAGGAAGGCTAAGGAAACAAAGGTACAAACTCTAAAAATCTTTTAGGTTTCGTTTACTCAGGCAAAAAGGAGTCCAGACTATAGCAATTAACTGAGTTTGATGAATAGATATAGCTGACCTGGCAAAATCAGACCAACAATCCTTCGACAGTAGACTATGTGGTCTTTATTTTCCTTCCCTAACCCATCCCTCCCCTAAAACACACCCCCCTGCCCCCACCACGGGTGCCTGCAAAAGCTCAATTTTACTGTCTCATCTGATTTATTTGTCTTCCAGCTCAGGGAACTGTATACATTGAATTTCATTGTTCCCCAGTTATTTCATGCAGGAAAATCTTGTCTTTCCGGAGAACCAGTGCTGTAGATTTTGCTGCTACTTCTTTCCTTTCCTTTTTTGCCTCCCTCTCCCCCTCTTTCTCTCTCTCCCTTTCTGCTTCCTTCCAAGGACTGCCTGGCTAGTGTTGGGTCTATGCTGAGCTTTCATTTCATGGTTTTATTCTCTCACTAAATCACCTTTACTAAGCACTTACTATGTACCAGTCACTGGGCTAAGCTCTAGTGATACAGAAATAAAAGCCATGCTCTCATTCCTCAGATTGCTCACAGTCCAGCAGAGAAGATCTCAGATGCTAGGGCATCAAATAATATATACAGAATTTGTTGAACATAATTGAATCTCTAATGCTGAAATTTACAATGTATTTAAAAAAATTTTTATTGGGGGTAATTAGGTTTGTTTCTTTATTTATTTAAATGGAGGTACTGGGGATTGGACCCAGGACCTCATGCATGCTAAGCTGCTAAGCACACACTTTACTACTGAACTATGGCTTCCTCCCTGAAATTTACAACTTCAGAAATGGGTAGATTGGAAAGATGTTTGAACATAGATTTTTAAAACCACCAAAAGGACTAAAATGATGAAGAAAATCCAACAGGGCCAAGGAGGTTTGCATGTCCTATCAGTCACCCAGCTCTCAGAAGACCTGGTTTTCAAAGACGCTAGAGAGGTCTCCTACACTCCAGGGGTAGCTCAGTTGTGGGAAAGGCAGAGTGACGGCAAGTGAAGCCAGCCAGAGCACTTAGCTCTAGCCATAGATGACTCTGACTCTGGCGAAAATTCCCTGTAACTCTCCTGGACTTGGTGTACCTTCCAAAGTCAGAAGAACATTCTCAGATTGTCTAGCTTCTCTGACCTTTGAGAAAAAATTTCTCCTTTGTGGTTTAGAAAAGAGGTAGAGTGAAGGAAAAAAAGGAAAAAGGAAAAATAAAAGAAAGTATCAGTTTAATAACCCCTCAATTGTAAAAATGGGCAAAATCTTCAGGGGAAATGAACATGATTCAGAGGAGGAGGGACTGGGCATTTGGAAAATGTGGCTTTCCCTGCCAAGTGCCTGCTTACTGCAGGGAAGCTCATATGAGCCCCAGTGTGCATGAAAGTGGATCTCTTTGGAGCAAATTGTTTAATTTGATCTGGGAATGGAATGTATCTTGTACACCTCCTTTTTCAAGGAACTGACATATTTCCAGCTTGTAATTCAGTTTACTTAAGATGAGGACAAAACAGATCATGGCATTTCCAGAAAGTCTAGGATGGCAAAAAATTCCCCACTCATGCTCTGCAATTACACACACACACACACACACACACACACAAACACACAAACACACAAACACACATACTCTGTCTCCATTGGGTGGGGCATTGTACCAAACTCCAACAGCTTTGATTCCCATATACCATTTAGTTGCCATCACATGAAGAAAACTGGTTGTGGGGTAAAATTTAGTGGTTGAATTCTTCTCTAAAAAAGATGGCAAACATTATAAATACACAATGCTCCCACATGGTGTATGGTGGGTCCTGTCCTTCCTGGATAAGAATGCTTATTTTGTGGAACTGATTTATGTAGACCTTCTCTTAGTGGAAGAAGAAGACCCTCTGGGTTCATTACCAAAAATAGTGGATTTGAGGTTTTGAGACCTCAGGAACACATTGGACACGGCTGTGACTATAAAAAGGGACTTGGGGGGTTTATCTCTCAACATCTGGAAAAAGAAGTAATTTTAAAAGTTTGAACCTATAGACATTTTGCAAGTTATAAGCTATATAGTCTGAGGAATTCTGTATGTCTTTCTAGGCTATGAAATGTTTTTATGTTAAGGATTTTGGTGTGTTATTTTCTGTTTACCAGGAAGCCCCCCTCCCTTCCCTCAAAAGAGTGAAGTGGGCTTATAGCCAGAAGAATTAAATTAGAAACAAACAAAATACTTTAACTCTGTTCTTAAGAAAGGGACAAAAGCCCTAGATGACTCTGCTAGAAAACTATTTTTGGTTTGGTTGCCTTTGTGTCTGTTTCATGCAGGTTAAATTTGACTATTAAAAATTGTTTTGTTTATTTTTTGGGGGGGAGGTAATTAAGTTTGCATATTTAGTTTTGGTGGGAGTCCTGGGGATTGAACCCAGGACCTTGTGTATGCTACACATGCACTCTGCCAGTTGAGTTACACCCTTCCCCCTAAATGTGACTATTTCTTAATGTCTTCTGAAGTTGTGTTGCATTGATGTGCCCCCCAAATTGGCCATCAATCGGAACTTGAAAATCTGTTCCACAAGCAATGGCATGGCTACATTGTGCCAGGCGCTGAAAATAGGGATAGTTGAGACCTCAGGTTTCCTTAATTTGAGTCAAATTGGTGACCTGCCAATAGAGGGCCCTGAGGCTCTATGGAACGGCTATGCCCTGTGTCCCACTCAACATACGGCAGTGGGCTTGATCCAGGGAAATACAGGAAGATTTCAAGGCTGAAAGGGAGTCCAAAGAGGATGTCTTCTGAAATGCTGGGTTAAATGGATCGTCCGCAACATCACGGTCATGGTCACTGTTGTTATGTTTCATTTGATCTTTAACTCCAGCCCTCCAAAATGGTGGCATGCTTTCTGTGGGAAGGGAGATTAAGGGGGCCTCACCATTTTTCAGGGATTTTGACTGAGCAAGCCAGTCTTGCCACTTTTCATAAAGCTGACAGGAGTTAGGGAGTCTCCTTGGCTGCCTAGTCTGTAATAAAAACTCTCCAAGATATATGTCGCCCCAACATGAGGCCAGTAAACCAAGGCACAGAAAACCCTTGAAAGAACAAAATCAACTTACTCCCTAGCCTCTACCTGGGGGTCTCCTTGGACTTTGCTGCTGTGATGGGGTGTGGTGTCAACCACATGTGTGTTGGGTGGGGGGTGTGTGTGTAAGAGAAAGAGAGAGAATATCAGTGACATATTCTGTCTGTCAAAGATAACTCTTGCTCTTAATATGAAACCCAGAAGAATGGGATTGGGAGTTATCTCCCAAATACTCTAGCTTCCCTTACCTGTGGACTTGCCATTCCAGTCTCTGCTTAAGCATTTTCAGTCTGTAATATGAAATACACTTTATGTTACTGGCTTTCTGGGAAGCAGGTTAGTGCTTTCCTTGGCTTTTCCCAACCTTCTCTCTTTCCAGAGCAGAAGTGCCCCTGGTGGGTAAGTCTCCATTTCCCTAACTCAGATGAGGAGGTGATGCTGGGAAGTAGGGGTGGGGCTGGAGGTGGGGGAAGTGTTAGCAGACTCCAGCAGTGCTTCCAAGGTCCTTGGCTTCTCAGGCACAGAGAGGGGTGACTGCTGGGCAGGCGACCTCTCCTCCTTCCTCCCCAGCTTCCACTGTGAGTTCAGCCAGCCATCCTGAGAGGCACACCTGGATATGAGGAAAAGTGGATGAAGCTTTGTGGACAAGGCATTTTTTAGTGACCTCGGTGGGCTCCCTGATCTCTCAGTAAGACTTGGGGATCCTGAAATATACCATCTCGTACTCAAGGGAACTTCTGGGTCATGACTAAAGGATCTAATGACACGTGACCAGTGATGATGTGCAAACTGAGGCCAAGGGAATGGAACTGACTTACCCAAGGTCACTCTGGTTGTTAGGGGCTGGACAGACCTCCCGCCTCCCAGATCAAAGCTTCTCTTCCTACACTATGAGGCTGTGTGCTTGTGGAATGTCCTCTCTGGAGACCTTGGGCTGGAGCCATTCTGGCTCCTGGTCTCAGGCTTGACCTAGAGACTGTCACACCACTTTGCTTTTCTCAGCCAGACCCTTTACTCACTCTCTTTCAGGGCTCCAGCCATCTGCTCACCCACCTGAAACTCAGAAAAGAAAAAAGAAAATCTGTGTGACCCATGGAAAATTTCATTGCGGACAAAGCCAGCCCCAACCCCTCCCTGCTTTGTTCCACTAGCAATCTTGAAGTCAGTTTTCTTTGGCCTGTCATCTGTAGGATTTTCCCACCGTTGGAAGTGCCCTGACTCTCAGCAGTCCTGCTGGGTCACCATGCCTCAGTCAGGATTTGAAGTTTGCTACTGTTCCTTAAAATCATTTTTCTAGGGGTTTGCCCTATCAGCTTGCCTTATCTTGCACTCAATTTGTTTTTGACTCTGATTTTTTTTTTCTCATATTAGTGTTTGAGCTGGCTAACAGACCTGTTGGTTTACTCCATCACCAACTTGATGTAAATTGGTTTTGGGTTTTGAGTAGGGTTTGGCCCCAGGTAAAATTGTGAAATTGTTGAAATGTGTCTCTGGTACCTAACCACCTTCCTTTCCACCCCCTCCTATCACAAGCACTTTCCTTCTCCAGATTTGCCCGGTGCTAGCTGTTTCTCTTGGAATATAACCACTTTATCTGGTTAAACCAATTACATTTGTATAGTAACAGCCTTTCTCAGACAATTTAGGCATCTTCCCATCACCATCTCTCTGTGCCAGAAGTTGGTGGTCTATAAACTTGACCATCATAGAATAAAAAGAGATTTTTGTTCCAAATGCAGATTCCCAGGCTTCACTGGGAGATGAAAGAAGGGAATCCTGAGTTGGGGATTTTTAAACAATATTTGCAGGCAGTTCTGATAATTAACTGCTGACCTCCAATGGGAAGTTTCCTCCCAACCCTGAGATTCTGTGATGCTAGGATTTTTATTCTCATCACAGCCCTGGGAAGAACAATAATGATACAACAGCTAACATATCAAGTACTCACTAGATACTAAGTTCAGAGCTAAGCATTTTATATGATTTACCTTGGGAGTGAAGACATTCTTAATCCCTCTTCAACAACAGAGAAATTTAAGGTACCTATTGATCAAAGTCATCTGGTAGCGAACTGACTAGTGCCTTAAAATTTATATAATTATTACAGGAGTAAAAAATTCTCCAAATTCTCCACTCTGGGTTGCAGGGTTCTTTGTGGAACATGGGGTCAATAAAAGTGGTCTCCAGTCTCAGCTGCAGTCCAGCTGTGAAGTCCTTAAGGACAGGGGACGTGTCTTCTTTTCCGCCCTCTCTCCTCCCCCAGCACACTCACACATCCTGCCTGGCAAGGAGAAGGCCCTCAGCAGATGTTTGTTGAATTGAAATTATCTGTAACCTAGGTCTTTTGACTTCTATCCCAGGGCATTTCTGCTATCTGGGACTTAATGAACTTCAGGATCTCAAGGTATAAATTGAAAACAGGGCTTAATTTGTTACATCATGGACAGATATTTGGGATTTTAAAGATTGAAATCATGCAAATTACAGAGATAATTATCTCTAATGATGGAGCTTCAGGCATCTGGACAGGTAGACCATCTCTGGAAAGGTGTAGACCCACATATATGTGGTCACTTGTTTTTTAACAAAGGCACCAATGCTGTTCAATGGGGGAAGGAAGGTCTTTTCAGTGAGTGGTCCTAGAACAACTGGACATTAATACAGAGGATAAAAAAAGAGAAACTGTAGCTCCTACCTCATAACATACATACAAGTTAATGTGAAATGAGTTATAGATTTAAATGCTAAAACAATAGTAAACAACATAAAAGACTATCTTTGCAATTGTGAGGTAGGCAAAGATTTCTTAGGCCACAAAGTTACAAACTACAAAAATTTTTTTTAATAATTTCAATCTCATCAAAACTAAAAAACGAATAAATTTCTGTTCATCACGAGATACCATTAAGAAAGTGCAAAGGCAAGTCATGGTATAGGAGAACATGTTTGCCAAAAGACTAGTATCCAGAATATACAAAGAACTCTTACAACTCATTTATAACAAGACAAACAACCCAATTAAAAAAATATGCATGAGATTGGACAGGATTCCCACAAACAAAGATATTCAAGTGACCAATAAGTTGCTCAATATTATTAGACATCAGGGAAATGCAAAATAAATTAATAGAGGTGTTGCAGTATACACATTAGAATGGCTAGAATTAAAATGACTGACAATACAAAGTGTTGGTAAGAGTGTGGAACATCTGGAAATTTCAGAAGCTGTGGATGATGGTACAAAAAGCTCTAACCAATTTGGAAAACTGTCATTTCTAATTAATATCCACATGTACCTACTCTATGACCCAGCAGTTCCACTCCTAATCATTTATCTGGGAGAAATAGAAATATATGTTTAAAAAAGACTTGCCCAGGAATATTCAATAGCAGGTTTGTTAGTAAAAGCCCTAAATTGGAAACAACACAGTATCTCTCAGCAGGAGATCAGGCAAACAAGTTATAGTATATTAGTAACATGAAATACTATTTAGCAATGAAAAAGTCACTGATAGAAGCTACAGAGGTGATTCTCTGAAACAGTATACTGAGTGAAATAAGATAGTCACAAAAACTTTATTTTGGATGATTCTATTTACATAATGTTTGAGACAGCCAAAATGAATCTATGATGATAAACATTAGAAACGTGATTATCTCAGAGAGGGAGGAAAGGTGTTATTGACTGGGCAGGGGCACGTACACACTGTCCCTGTTATACGTAGTCATGTAAAAACCTACCCCCCAAACCAGTGGCTTAAAACAACAATCGGCTCATTCTATCCCACAATGTTGTGTGTCAGGAATTCAGGCAGGGTTTGATTAAGTGATTCTTCTTTTCTGTGTGGGTAGGTTGGCCTTGAGGGTCCAAGACAGCCTCTTTGTGTATCTGACACATTGGTGGGGCTTGTTGGAAGGCTGGACTCAGCTGAACTGTTGATTCGAGTGCCTGCAGGAGGCCTCTCCTCCATGGTGACTCCACGTGGTCAGACTTCTTACCTGGGCTCAGGGCACTGAGAATGAGTGTGCAGAGAATAAGGCAGAAGCTGCTTGGCCTTTAATGGTATAGCCTTGGCTGTCACACAGTGTCACGCCTGCTGTGTTCTAAGGCAAGGCAGTCACAAGCCTGCCTAGATTCATAGAGAGCATGTGGATCCCACCTCTCAATGGTAGAAGTGTCAAAGAATTTGCAACCATGTTTTAAACCTGCCCAGGAACTTCCTGGGGCTGATGGGAATATTCTGTACTTTGATCTGGGTGATGTGGTGGTTACAGGAGTAGGTACAAAATTACCGAGCTGTGTACTCAGCATCTACCCAGTTTATGTAAATTACACTGCTGTTTATAATATCTGCAGAGTGCTTTACGTACATCACTCTTGTTATTTTCACGAGAATTATTATCCAATTTTACAGATATACCATTAAACTTAGTAGCTTGGCCAAAGTCAGACAGAATCAGGGTTCAAATCCAAGTCTGTCTGATCCTGAAGTGTCTTATCTTTCCACGAATATCATGTGACAGGGACAAAATGGTTTATTCATTCTTCTTCACTTCATATCTACTGAGAACCCACTGTACGTTGAGTACTGGGCTAAGAACTGGGGATAGAAAGGAGAATGACACCCGCTTTTGCCTTCAAGGGCTCATGGCCTGAAGGAGGGGACAGATCTATATAAAAATATCAATCTACAATGTGACTAATATCATATGCTGAATACATTTTCTAAACTCCCAAATCGGGATCCCATGAAATATTTGGTACCCATGGATACAGAAAGATAGGGTATTTGAAATCAGAACTTGTTCTAGAAAACATGGTCACAGTAGAGCAGCACATTTACCAAGTGCTAATGGAGCCCAGAAGAGGGAGGTGTGGAAGGGGACAGGAACGTTGCTCAGGGCCTCCTAAGTGGCCAGCACTGCGGGAAACCTTTATATTCAGTATTTCTCCAAACCCTGACCACATCCCCACATTAGTGTTATTTCCCTCACTTTGCATGCAAGGAACTGAGGGTAGGAGAGATTAAGGAAATAACTCAGGACAGGTAGCCAAAGGGTAGCAGAGTCTGTCTCTGAGCCTAGAGACTGGCTGTTTATTTTGGGAGGGGGCATGAGATTTGATTTCTTTACTCCTTCTTTCGATTTCTGTTGATTGTTGGGGCTGCGTGTTCACTGTGTTCTTGCTTCTCTGTAGGGTCCCCACACTTGGTCCATCTGCCGCTGCTGTCTTGGGGCTGGTTTGTACTGGTTTTGCAAGAGCAATTGTTACATTTCTTCCTGACTCCCATCTTCCGTGATAGTCATGTTGACAGCTTGAAACTGGCAATTGTGGGAATGTTCACACATGGAAACCAGCAAAAGCTGCAAATCAGGGTTTTATTTTTGGGGAGGGCGGAAGATGAGAATACCACTTTTCCAGAATACCAGAATACCACTGTTCTGCCCTGACTGTACGCTCAGTTGTATCTGTAATCTTTTGACTTTACATTTCAGAAATGCTCTTTATCCTGTTAAATTCTTGTATGTAAAATTTAATTTGCTTGGATGATATTCTCTAAAAAACCCTTTTTTTTTTTTGGTTTTGGGGTTTGAATTTGATTTTACCCTTTACTTGCTTACTCTTTCTGCTTTTTGCCATTTTAATCACATTTGGGATGGACTTGGTCCAGCCTCGAGCTGTCACACCTTCCCCTTCTGTGACCACGCAGAACCATCTGCTCTGGGACCTCCGTCTCTGTCACTGCCATCCTGGGACCCATCTTTCGTGCCTTTTCCTTGTTTCGCATTCCAGGCTGCCGGAGTTAGCCAGCTTTGACTAACAGGTGTCGATGTGCTGCTCTCTTGAAAACAGTCTTTTCTCCTTTGTCAGCTCCCCGAGGTGTCTCGCCATTGTCACCAGCCACCCTGAGATACAAGGGCCTCAGCCGGAGATTACGGAGTGTCAGCTCTCTGGAAAGGGTCTGGGGCCCCTCAGTCAGCAGTGGGCTCGGAGGGCCTGTGGCACCGTGCTGGCCCGAGTTTACAGAGAGGCTGCTGACGGGCTGTTGGGGCCAGGACATACCCTGGCTTATTCCTTCAGGGAGTGGGTGGGGGACTGATTTTCTAGTTTTTCTGGTCACTTGATTGGATTTACTTCATCTGCTTCTGCTGAGCCTCTCCCTGTACCCAAATGAAGATAACTGTGAGACAGCCACTGAGGCCGTTGAGGTGCCACATTTATTGAGCACTTACTGAAGGCCGGCTGCTCTGCCAACTGCTTCAACAGCATCGTCTCATTCAATTCTGACAACGACTCGGAGGCAGAAGCTAAGCTCCTGAGAGATTAAATAATTTTCCCCAGTAAACAGCAATGAAAAGTGTGCATCACAATTTGAACTCAGAGTTGCCTGATTCCAGTCAACATAATCCCCTGGCCTCTCTGTGTGCTCTCTTCACTCTCTGGAGGATATAACACTTTAAGCATCATTTGATAACATCTATCCATGTGCTAGATGTGGGGCTGGGAGCCCGGGGCTGAATGAGATGCAGTCCTTGCCTTTGAGAAGCTCTTGGTCTAGTGGAGGAGGCACAGACTTGAACACAGATAATTCGAATCAGGGCATCATTTGGTGTGGAACCAAGAAGGGCATGAATCTCTGTGTTTGGGGATGGAATGAAACCAGGGATGCTTCCTGAAAGGGGATGGGGTTGGGGGGCATTTAAGCAAGATCTGGAGAGGACAGCACCTACCTCCTTACACTGCATGCAGGCTGTCTTCATGGAGACAGAGGAAGCCGATCAGCCACCCTTAACCTCCGAGTTCTCTTCCTGGGTCTCTTCTCAGGGGGCAAGGCCATGACTATCTCTCCCTGGAGACTGTGAGTTATACCTGCTTCTAGACTGGGTTCCTGGTACCCAAGATTCTGAAATTCCCTGCCCCAGTGACCCTGAGCCTTTCTGTTCTCCCAGGGGTGGACTACCTGGCCATTGGGCACATCCCTAGGCTCCAGGGGTGGCCAGGGAGAGGCTATTTGTAGGGTCAGGGGCTGTGGCCTGAGCTTGAAAGAGCAGCCTGGAGTGTCCACATGTGTCTGTGTAGGTGTTGTATGGGAAGGAGCTGGGGAGGGGAGTGGAGGGAGGGGAGCCACTGGCCAGAGTCCAGGGCCTGGGGCCCAGATACTGATGGACACTTCTAAGTTCGAACCTGGCCTTTGATAACATTATGAAGTTGTTTTTTTTTTTTTTCATTTTGAAAGAATTTTACATGAGTTACAAAAATAGTACAGTGAGGTCTTGTATATCTTTGACTCAGTGTCCCCTAATATTTACATCTTAGGCAGCCCCAGTACCATTATCCAAATGAATCGACATTGGACAATACTATTAAATAAATGACAGACTGAAAACTAGTAACTAATGCCTGAACCAGAAAGGCCCTCATCTCTGAGTGGGTAGCAGCCTTCCAAAGTTAGAACAGAGGCCCTGGAATTTGGGATTCCCAGGTGCCCAAGGAGTGCCCCTTGTCCACACACCCACCATCCTAGGAGGCCACAGGCCTCCAGGGGTGGAGGCTGGGGAGGCGTGGAGATTCACCGGGAGGCCGAGCCTTACCCCAGTGACAGCCTGATACCCCTTCAGCTGTCTGATTCCACCATTTATGATCTGATGAGGGAGCAACCGGAGTCCTATAGGGTTTTTTTTTTAAGATTATTTAAAAAATATTTTATTTATTTATTTATCATTGTTTTATTTAATGATTTTTATTTTTGCAGGGGGTAGGTAATTAGATTTATTTATTTTTGGAGAGGTACTGGGGATTGAATCCAGGACCTTGTGCATGCTAAGCATGCGCTCTGCCACCTCAGCTATATCCTCCCCCAAGTCCTCTAGGTTTGAGAGACATTTCTGGAGAAGCTCCCAGGGTTGAAGAGCCAGGGCTCTATGAATATCAGATCATGCGAGATTTTAGAATATTAGATTATGTTAGACAGCATGGGTACTTGGAGAAGCCAAGTGCCCCATGCCGGTGTGCACACACACAAGTTCTCATCTTTATCTTCTTAATCCCCCTCCCTTCACCCTGCTCTCTACCTGCAGAAGAGGGAGAGCATTAGGCTGGAGTAGGGGGAGCTGGGTTCTCTGATCTGGGCTCGGTGACTCTGGGCAAATAACTTCATCCCTGTGCATCCTGCCCGACACCAGAGAGGAAGCTGACCTCCAAGATCTTGAAGACCTTGTTCTCCTTTCTCTGTGTGTGATTCTTCCTCTGCTCGCCTTCCTGCAGTCCCCATCCTTCTCACCTTCCTCCATCCTTTCTGCTCTCATTTTTCTGCTTTTCTTGTACTTTTCCCCCTTCCCCCTCCTCCCACCCCCACGCCCCGTCCCTCCATTAGGTATGATCCATGTTAGCCGAAGGCCTCAATAGCCCACTGATTGCTTGCGGCAATTTTTTCAAATGAGAGAGGGAAAAAAGAGAAAGAATTAAATCAGAGTATTGGCAGCTGGCAGTCTGTTTCAGTCGCAGAAAAATGTCCCCGACTTCCTTGAATATTGAAACACTGATGAAGAACAGATTTCCTCTGGCCGTGTGAATTCCCCTCCGTCCGAGTTTGGCAGAGGGACTGACTGCTTGATATTATTATAGCCGGCTCGATGCTTTCTCTGTTTAGCAAAGTTGGGATGCATTTCACCCAACCCCTGTATTGATGTAACACTATTTTTATTTGTAATGAGGGCTTATTAAAAGATATATACATTTCCACAGATTTCTGACTCTGGGTAGGCCCGGATCTGAGGCCGTCCAGGCAGGAAGGCCTAGGTTTTTCCACCCTTTCTCCATGGGGAGAGCGCTAGAATTTAGGCATTCTCCCTTGTCCCCACCCCTTGTTAGATCTCACTGATTTTAACAAACATTTTCTTTTCTTCAGTTTCCTCAGTGACATAGAATCAGATGCGTGTGTTGGACGGAGTCTTCCAAAGGTCACCTGTCTGTGAGCCGTACACACTGACAACGGGCCCCGGTTGGGCAGGTCTGAGTGAGTGGTGAGGGAGGATCAGACACCTGGGGAACACATATGGATATAGATATGCAGTTTCTTCTTCGTGATTCAGTTCCACGCAGGGGGAAGCAGGAGTGAGTGGGTGGTGAGAGGGAAGGGCACAGAGGCCAGCCCGCGGGGCTGGGGAAGGAGCTGTGAAGAAGGCAGGGGCAGTCTGGTAGCGACGAGCCCAGGGATGCTGGGCAGACCAGAAGCAGTGGCTACTGACAGGGAGCTTCTCTGTTTTGGAAAAATCTTTAGTGCCTTCTGTCAGGGTGGATCCATCCTTTAGTAGCAGGTGACGGCCCCAACTCAGCACACCCAGTCTCTTTGGGTCAGAGCCACAGCAACTACGGTCATAGAACCCAGAGTGGCTAGGATCTTAGAAAGGATGATTTGGGCCTCGGGTCTTTGGAGCTTCTGAGAGTTCTGAGAATGCTCTTACATGAAAGAAATGGCATCGTTGTTCATTTCTTTCTGGGGTGAGGGGGCAAGGTACAGTTTTCATCATTCCTGAAAGAGATCCTGATCTGAATGTTCTCAAACCCCTGGTCTAGTTCAGTCCCCATGTTGACTGTCTGGGGGAATTGAAGACCAGCAAGGTGATGAGGCTTAACAAGGCCTCAAGGGGAGTTATTGTAATTTCTTCCATCGACAGATGATGAAACAGGCCTGGGGAATTCTGGTGACTCAAGCAGCCAGCAGCAGAGTTAGGCTTACAGCTGGTGTCCTGCTCGCAGTCCAGGCATCTTCTGTACATCCCCTTCTTTCCTGCTATGCCGCTGTCATCTCCTTAGCTCTGCTCCTCCACCTCAGACAGCAGCAATGGCGGTCTGCCCCAGGCTTCACTCCCAGCCTCCGAGAATTGACAGAGATAGCTAAAATGGTGTTTGAATGGAGCTGGTTTCCACGAGAGTGGTGTTCGCTGTGATCTTGCTTCCAGTCAACATTCTAATGCACAGTGTAGTGGTTCCCAACATCTTTGGTTTAGAGGAAGCTGATGCACTGAAACGTGAAGGCTTGAGCTTAATAGTGTGTGGTGCAGCTCCCCCAACCTCCACTTACTATCTCTAGAACGCATGCTCAATTTGCTCCATGGCGAATTCACTTTCAAAATCAGGTAAAGGAGGCTACACAAGGGTCAAGAGGACTTGGCAATCTAAACTGTGTCCCTTCACTTCAGCTACTCAGAATGGTTTTCTGTTCTTTGAATGTACCACACTCTTCCACGCCTTTGGTGCAAGCTGTTCCTTTAGCCTGACATACCCTTCCGCTGGAAATGCCTTATTGTTTTGAGACTTGCCTCCAAAGTCACCCCCATTGTGAAGCTCTCTCTGACTCTCCTTTGTGGAGTTGGGTCTCCCTCTTTCCTGTTTGTGGGTCTGTTAGAGAGCTTATCACGGGGTCTGGTGAGTGTTGGTGTAGAGGCTGATATCCTAGCTGGACTGTGAGCTCTGGGAGGATGGGGACTATTTAGAGCACTGAAGGGCAGTGCTTCTCACTGGCGAACACTTGGTCCCTCACCCCCTGAGGGGCAGGAGAGGAGAGCTAGTGGCCTCTAGTAGGCAGACTTCAGAGATGCCACTGAATATCCTATGATGCCCAGGACAGTTCCCTACAAAAAGAAACAGACTCACAGACATAGAAAACAAACTTACAGTTACCAGGTGGGGAAAGGGGTGGGAAGGGATAAATTGGGAGTTCAAGATTTGCAGATACTAACTACTATATATAAAATAGATAAACAACAAGTTTGTACTGTATAGCCCAGGGAAATATATTCAATATCTTGTAGCAACCTATAATGAAAAAGAACATGAAAACAAATATATGTGTGTATATGTATGACTGAACTATTATGCTGTACACCAGAAATTGACACAACATTATAAACTGACTATACTTTCATAAAAAAAGCACTACTGGGCCCCAAAATATCAATGGTACCACTGTTGAGGAACCTGCCATGGAGGATCAATAACCTGTGGTGGAATTCCTCCAACAGCCGGCACAAGTGTGTGAAGGGTTAATGCAGTCAGGGAAGAGCATTAACCATTTCCCCCTTGTAGTGAGCAGATCAGGGGTGCAGCCTTTGACAACAAACATTTTAAAGAAAGTTTCAACTACATGGTTTGTGTTCTAAGAACTTCTTCTGACTCTGTCAGCCCTCAGAGAAGATGATGTTGAAGTTTCCTTCCAAATGTGGCATCCTGGAATTCAGAGACCATCAACTTTGTCATGAAAGGCAGAGATTAAGGCTAGTGGCTCTTTGGATGAGAGAGCTCATTTTGGAAGACTACATCTTTACAAAGCTCTTCTTGTGCTCTCAAAGGCACTAAAGTTCTTTAAATGAGGATTTTAAAAATCTCACTTGAGAATGGATTGCAAGACAAGAGACAGACCACAAGAAGGAATTTAGGCATATTCTATCAAATCAACCATATTCTTGAGTATTTATCTTGGAAAAGACACATGGATGAACCATCCTTAAACAGTCAGTATATAAACTAAGAGATTTTCTGTTGCTCCTCCAAAATGTACTAGTTAGGAAGGGTAAGGCAGAGAGAATGCTCTCAGGAGGGTCTGTACAGGAGGAGCAGGAGCTGGGGTCCTGGGGAGGGAGGGATGTACAAGTGGGAGGCAAGGAAGGGAAGGAGGGCAAAAGAAGGTTGTTCAGTGGCCCGGGAAATACAAGGGGCAGGAGAATGGTGTGTGGGTGCCATAGGGAGGCTGGCCTGATGGCAGTGCAGGACGGGCTTAATGACATGGTCTGGGATGGGCTGAGTCATTTGGGGAGGGGAGTCCACAGCCATAGGAAAATGTTCCTCTATCTCTAGGAGAAGTGGTTCCCAAACCCAGTCACTTATCACAATCCCTGGACCCCTTTAAAAATATTCAGATTCCATCCCTAGAGGTTCTGATTCTATGGGTTTGGGGTGAGGCCCAGGAATCTCCAGTTCACAGAAGTTCCCCAGGTGATTCGAATACTCATCCGTTTGGACATCAGTGCTCCAGATTAGAAAAAACTGAGGAGGTGCTGATGGCCGAGGAGTTGCAACGGTCCCGGCAACTCAAAGAAATAGAATAGATTCGGGACCATGCTAAGTGTTGGAAAAGGTGTAAGACACAGGGGTCTCTGTCCTTAAGGGGCTTGTAAAGAGGTTCAGAAAAGACAGTGGGTGCAAATTAAAATTGAACTGACTGTGTAAGTAATACATGAGGGCCTCCTGAGTGGTAAATAACTGATCACAGAGGTTGGGGCAGTCAGAGCCTGTCAGGGCAGGGGTGAGGTAGATGTGAGCCCTTCTGCAGGGATGGGTGTGATTTCAGGGGGGAGGGTGACTCAACTAAAAGAGGAGGAGGTGATGGGTTGAAAGTGTGGTGTATCCAGTTTGGACAAAGGCTTTGGTTTTGGAGTCAGGGAGGATGGGCACAGCTAGCAGTCTTTTGGGAAACGTAGTAGACTGTTGCCAGGTGTTGCTGGGGAACTTCTCATCCTCTCCTTGTCTCAGGGCTCTGCTGTTATCTTTCTCAAGGAGGGGACTTCTCTAGACCAGGGTGTGTGGCTGCAACTCCCCAGAGACCTGATGGGTACATCTGTCATTGAGGGCAGTCCTTGGACAGGAGAGTTAAGGAGACCTGGAGGACACTGCTGATGTCCAGATTACAGCCATTCTCCACCTACGGGAGTGATCGTATGTGTCCAGTCTCTACAGCCCTGCCTACAAGTCTTTCTCCCCCCCAAACCCCCCAAAACACACAAAAAACAACAAAAAAACCCCAGAACCAACCAAACAAACAAAAAACCAACCAAGGAAACAAATCAAAAACTGATTAGATGATTAGGGTCTGTAAGGATGACCTTATTAAAAAAAAAGAGCTTGCATTTATTCTATAACAGATGTACAGCAAAAGGGCTTTGGTTATATTATCTTTTTAATCTTAATACAACCTCTTGAGACAGATACAGTATTTATTACTCAGGGTTCTCCAGAGGCAGAGAACCACAGGATGGCTCTCACTCTCTCTCAACTTATCTATCTATCTATCTATCTATCTATCTATCTATCTATCTATCTATCCATCCATCCATCCATCTCTCTATTATCTAACTATCTGAATTTATTATATAAGGAATTGGCTTATGGATTTATGGAGACTGGCAAATTCAAAATCTGCAGAGCCAATGCCCCAGTTCAAGACCCAAGGCCAGCAGGCTGGTATGGAATCAGAAAAAGTTGATGTTCCAGTTCAAAGACTATTCGGCAGGAGACTCCTGTCTTCCTTGGAAGAGGATCAGCCTTTTGTTCTATTCAGGCCTTCAAACTGATTGGGTGAGGCCCACCTACATCATGAAGGGCATTCTGCTTTGCTCAGTCTATTGATTTAAACGTTAATTGCCTCTAAAAACACCCTCCCACAAACATCCAGAATAATGTTTGCCCAAATACATGGACCCCCCTATGGCCCAGCCAAGCTGACACAGTTAACCACCGCAAGTACTATAAGAATGCTCACTGCCTTGCTAACTGCCTGGAGTCCCTCCAGAAAGTCGCCATTACACATTGAACTTTGTCTATGGTTCTTTGTTTCCTAGGAGCAGAAGGGAGTGTGTCTTCCATCAGCTAGTCAATCAGCAAGCCTAATTCTTTCTGATTTATCTTGCAATACTGCATCCTCACTGGACCAGGGATGGAGAGCTGGAGAAGTAAATTCTGTTGGAGCAACCTTGCTCTCCTATTCCTGAGTGCACTGGTGGGAGTATCCTGAACAGTCAAGAGCAACAGGAAGAGTGAACTCCTGGAAGAGTGAACACAAATAGATTTCTGAAGGGAGCCGTGTTTCCTTAATATTTCCAGTGATGGGGAACTCACTACTTTATGAAGTAATCCATTATGTTTTCAAGAGTACTGAAGGAAATTTCTTCTCAAACTGAAATCTGCTTTCCCTAATCCTAGGGTAACAGAATAAATAGTCTTGTTCTTACATGAATACTTTTCAAATATTTGAAAACAGGGATCATATCCCCATGAGGCATTCTTTCTCCAGGCTAAATGTTCCCAATTCCTTCTAACATTCTTTTTGTGATCAATTTAAAGACCATTTTTTGGCTTTGTCTTCTTCTGTCTATGGTCTATGCCCTTCTTAAAAAGAAATCCCAAATGTTCTAGTTTGGTCTGACTAATGCATTCAGCAGAGTGGAACTATCACCTCCAGGGTTTCAAACGTTAGGGATCTATTGATGTCTCTAGGTTGCATTAACTTTCTTAATAACATTTATTATTTTATATTGAGCCTGAAGTCAACTTAAATTAGGTCTCACCATGTTATGCTTCTGCACTTAATTTTTGGATTGGAAGTTTAGAATTTTATGTTAATTCTTATTAGCATATATCTTCTTTATTTAACCCATATTTCAGTTTGATTCTGCACCTAACATCTTGCTACTGATTTGAGGTTAGGGGAGAAAATGGAGGGGCATTGAAGAGAAAGTCCTCTTGGTTGGTGCTTCTATTCTCTGCTGTTCTGCTGGTGGAGGAAGGAGAACTTCAGTGCTTTACAGCTCCCTAGGGAGTGGGGGATCATGGACTTTTTTAGAAAGTAAATTCTGCTGGAACAACCTTAGGATCCAGGCAAATATGCTGACAGTGAGTCCCTAAAATGGAAAAAGAACACCATGCTGCATTTTTTTTTTCCATTTTCACTCGTCCCAGGGACCTGAGAACACAGATGCATCCAAGGACAGAGATCTGGGTGAGAGACCTCATGTGAAGGAGCCTATAGCTATTCACAGCTTTCATACGCACCTGTTATAATTCCTTAGGGGCTCAGTTTAACCTCTTTCAGAGCCTTGGTCCAGAAGCAATGCACTATGTGGTCCTTGCCTTCAGGAAGAAGCCTCTGATGGTTTGGGGAAGAAGACTTTCATGTGTGAAACTACAGCAAACTGTCTAGGAATGAAGACGAATTTGTGCCAAGACCCACACAGGGGTCTGTGGAAAAGGACTGGGCGGGAGACAGATGAATCCACCAGGGAGTGTCCCAGAGGAAGCGGGAATGGAGATGAGTCTTGAAGGATTTGGAAAGGGAAGGAAAAAGGAAAGCCTTTACAGGGTAGGGGAGGGTGTGAACAAAGTAGGCAGTGGTAACAACAACTCTGTGGGGACCCAGGGAAGGAAGACAGGCCGGTTCTTCCCCAGGAAACAGAAAAACTCTCCAATGAGAAGGGCTTTGTGACAAAGACCTTTCAAAGACCTGGTCCTTGGATCTGTCCCAGTTTCATTTTTTTCTCTTACCATCAGCCCAATCCAGGCTCTCTTGCTCTTATTTCCAGTTTTTTCATCCTTCCTTAGCTGGTCTTCTTGCCTCTCTCTTCCTAAACTCTAACCCAAGATACATATTATATTAATAATAATAATAATAATAATAATAATAATAATAATAATAATAATAATAATAATAATAATAATAAAAATAATGGCAGCTGACAGCCAGAGTGAAATAGACATGCTAGGTTTTATATATGCTATGAGTTAAACATGTTATCATCCCCATTTTATAGACGATCAAATTGAGGTGCACGAAGGTTAAGTAAATTGCCCAAAGACGTACAAATAGTAAGTGGCAACCCTGGGACAAGTGCAGGCTATCTGACTCCAGGTTCTGCTCTTTTTGCTACGTACCACTTCTTCATCATAGAAAATACATGGTTACAGTCTGATAGGAGAAGGAATGGAAAGAAAGGGAGTTTTTATTGACACCTGGTATGTTTCACCTCTTGTGCTAAGTCACTATACACATGTCATCTCAATCCTTTCCCCACCCTGAAAGACAGAGGTTATCACTCCCACTTTCCAGATGAAGGAGATGGATGCTAAATGAAGTTATTGATTATGGGCACACAGCTGGTAGTCAGATTTAAAGGGAAGTCTGTCTTTCCCCCAGAGCCCAAGTGTTTCCATTGCAAATGTGGGCTTGATCTCAAGTGGCTGGTATAAGGCGGGTGAGAATGAGCCACATGTGAGTAGAAAGAGCCTAAGAAAACTTTCCTGACTGTGAAAAAGCACAGCACTTCAGACCATGGGACACAGCCGGGCACAGCTGGATGACAGCATTTAGCTGCGGCCAGCGTACTGTTGATTTATGCATTCGAGAACAGAGAGTCTGGGCCGATTTTCTGTGTTTATGTGCAGAGAATCTGAGAAAGTAGCAGGCCCTGTGAGCACTAGCTACTGGCTTCTCAGAGAGCATCTATCCCCTTGGGACGGGACAGCAAAGGGCCGTCTGCTCGCCATGCACTCTTTAGCCTGAGCCACCACCTAGGTGAGAAATGCCACCTGTAGGGTCATCTCTGGATGACCAAGGAGGGCAGAAACCCAATTTCAATGATTTTGGAATATCTGGAAAATCTGGATGCTCTGTTCCCTTGTCTGCTTCTCTTCAGAATGGAATGGGAGTAGGTGGGGAAAGGAGAGAGAGACAGACAGACGGACAGACAGACAGATGTTTCTCATTGGGACCCATAGCTTCCCAGGTTCTAGAGCAGTATTTCTCCAGCTTTCCTGTGTGTTAGAATCACTCAGAGGTGACTGCTGAAACTGAGATGTTAAATGAGATTGTTCAAGCTGAATCTTGTTGAAATGGGGGCTGTGGGACGCCCTCCCTGAGTTTTGGAATCACTCGGGCTTGGGCAGGGCCCACGCACTTGCATTTCTAACAAGTCCTCGGGTGGTGCTGATGCTGCGGGTTCAGGGACCACATGTGACCTCGTCAGGATGGACAGCCCCCTTCTCTCTTTTTAAAATCTCCCTACATGCATTAAACATACCGGGTGCCTCCGTCAGGGTCCTGGCAAGAAACAGCATTCATCTTGGGTGGTTCAAACAAGAATCTGATGAAGGGGCTGCTTACAGAAGTGCAGATAGGATGTTAAAGAGGCACACAAGGGAAGCTGAGGGACCTGGAGACCACCTAGGGCTGCAGAAACAAGGGAAGGGACAGGCAATGTTTACAGGACTTGGTGAGGGCTGTCTGGGTGAGCCGGCTCTGGGGAGGAATGTGCCAGAAAGCAGTACGAGAAGAGACCTCTGTCCTCCACTCTCCAGTCGCCCCCTGGAGTGCCCCAGTGGCTGAATCCAGCTGGGTGCCAGAAAGCCATGGGTGAAGTCACTTCCATGGGTCCCAGGGCACAGAACAGAGCAGAGAGTGGATGTGGGGTGAGTGGAATGCAAATGGAGAATGACCAACACAGCGGGCAAGATCCCGTTCCTCTCCCTCACGATGCCCCATCTCTTGTCTACCTTAGCTTCTTCCAGGAGCTTACTAGCTGCCAGCTGGCCCAAAAGATCAGAGGAGCAGCATAAGCCTGTGGTGATCCTCAGCCCCTACTCAGGAAACTGGGACCCTGGACTCTGTATCCACGGTGTGTGGAGACACTGGAAGTCTCAGTGAGGCTGTAAGCGGAGCTGTGTCTCCCTCCCAGTGCTCACCCTCCCCCAGTCTCAGACAGGATGGCAGTACGTCCACTGGCCTGCTGTGGCTTGCACAAGGTCAGGGCAGATTGGGAAAAGGCTCACAGCTTCTGTAGCAGCCTTCACGGGGCTCTGATAGGAGAGATCGCAGAGGCTGTGGGATAGCGTGGGATGTTTGGTGAGGGAGGGGACAGAGACAGAGTTTCAAGTTATTTCCCAACTAAACCATAAGGAACACACAGTGCTTGGCACTGGCTCAGAAAGACGTCCCTTTCCACCTATGGGACAATGAAGATGACATCTCCTAATCCTTAGGAAAGAAAACAGAGAGAGGGGAAAACAAGAGGAAGAGGAGAGCTATTGACATGTGAGAACTGCCAGGTCAAGGCCATGTTGCTGCTGGCCCAGTCCGGCGTGACTTTGTCTCAATTTACCTTTCTGTGGCTGTCAGGAGACTTCCCTGAGCCACACAGCAAGGTCTCTGTGCCAGATAACCCCTCCGTGGTAAGATAATCTGTGAACATGTTTAGGGAAACTATGGGCTGGCCGGCCGTTTTATAACCTGACATGGAAGCCAGTGGGTGGCAGAGAAGCCTGGAGGCTCTCATACCTGCTGGACAGGGAGGATTGGCCTTCTCTGGGGCAGGGAGGGGACCCTTGGGTGTCAGACTCCAGGAGGACTCCCTAGGCAAAGAGTGGGCTGGTGAAGTGGTCTAGTCCTTCCCCAGGTGAGTTAGAAGAGTCTCTTCTCAGCTAAGCTTCTAGTTCCTTTTCTTCTTGAGATAAAAACAAAACAAAAGAAACAGAAGCCAGAGTCTGTCAAGGTCTCCTGAGGCTTGGAACAGGGGCTGCTTAAGAATCAGGGTCAGAAAGCTCCAGATGGAGACAAAGAAGTGGGTTCCTTGCAGTTTGGTGAATTCCCCTCTGTGGTTCTTCATTTTCTGAGGCCCTGTATTGAGACCTTGATCCCCCCATCTTACTCCAGGAACCCTAACTCAATCCTTGAATTCACCCCTCGGCCATTTTGAGCCCTGTCTCCCCGGTACACGGAGTCTTTGCACTGTCCCCTTTGTCTCAGATGACAAAGGAACAGTTGGGTTGGTGTATTTGGAAGGAAACAGAAATCATCGTTGGCTGGGTCCTGTGGAAGAGGAGATGCTGGTGTGGCAGGAAACCTGGCAGCATGAGGCGGAGGCAGGGGTAGACCTCTTTCCTGGATTGGGGTGAGTGCTTGGCCTTCCTCTGTAACAGCCACTTCTCCACGGCATCCCTGAACTGGAGGAAAACCTAAATGCATCTGGGACATCAGGGGGAGGTGCTGGATGGCAGTTCAGGGAACCTGGGGTTCAGTCCACCTCTGTCACGGTCTAATTTGGAGGAGACTTTCCCTCCCTGGGTTGCTAACTTCCCAGAGGGGTGTCTGGCTAGATGAACTTGGAGATCCCGTCTACCCTTGAGAGTCTGTGATTCCACAAGCCTCCAAAGTGTGTCTTGTATTCAGAGATCTCTCTAGGAGTCACAGTTGTGTTTTAAAGAGGAAAACAGAGATTTGAGCAAATACTACATTTGGAGGATACATCTTCCTGACATCACTTTGGTAATTACAGAAGCTGGGTCCAGGACATGGCACACTGTGATCTCCAGAGAAGCTGGACTATTAGTGAGTTGGGGACCTTTCCTGGCCCTTGAGCCATGTCTGCTGTGGCTAACATTTCTCTCCAGGCACCCCATCTTCTCCTGGAGCTTCCACACCCATAGTCTCCTGCATGGGTCTGGCTCAGAGTCAGGGGTCACCTCTAGCCTTTCAAGTTGGCTACAGGATGCTGGCTTTTCTTCTCTCTCAGATCTAGGTCTGGTACTCAAATCAGTAGCAGGGCTAAAGGAATATGGGAGATGTGGGAGTGGGTCAGGTTTGGTAGCAGAGACTCAGAGCTGATGGAAGGACCACGAAGGCCCTGTCCTGGGGTCTCACAGATCCAGGGCCCAACCTCTGTGACCCAGGGCTCCTCATTTCATTTCCCCAGCCTCAGTTTCCTCATCTGAGAAATGTGTATCCCCTCAAGATGATAAACTTACACTCACCTTTTAGGGGAGCCAGCAAATGAGATGAAAACATTTATGCAAAGCATTTATCTCATGGCCTAGCTCAAGTGAGATTCTCAATTTATGAGTTTCCTTTCCTTTTAAATTTCTTTTTAAATTTTTGGGAGACAGTGAGAGGAGACAGAGCCATTCCGAAGAAAAGAAGGCCAAAGCATGATTTGGAAGTGGCTGTGATGCATACAGGAAGGTGACTCCTAGGTGTGCACATTATTGCCCTTCAAAAAAGAGATTGGCTATGTCCACCACAGAAAGAAAGTAAATTTGAGTGACCACACACATACGGAGCCCAGGGAATGGGAGGCTGGTGGCAAAGATGACATTTTCTAAGGAGCTGTCTTTCAGTTGGTCAACTGTCAGTCTCAGATGGTCATCTAGGAGTTTCCTCTCATTCCTGACTCTTTGCTGCTTCTCTTACCCGCTTCTCTCTTCTCTCTGACTCTGTTCCCACCCCTCTTGGCTGCTTTGAGCCTGGGGAGCCCTCTGATCCTTTGTAGATGCGGGCTCTGCTGGCTCAGAGTGGAGCACTGACCACACACAGACCTTTCCCTCGCTAATCCTGGTGCAGAGAATTATGTCAGAGAGTTAGAATGCCAAAGAAGTCTTCCCAGACCTTCCTCCAGGCAAGTCAGGAGGGAGAGTTAAGGGAGTGGGGGGCCTACTGATCATGTTCTGTATATGGAAGGATGCCTCAATAGCCTTTTATGTCCATAGACTCACATGATTAAGCAGCTGGAGAGATGGAGGCTTGACACCAAGCTTATTCTAATAATGAGAGGAAAAGCCCTAGATCAGGTGAGCAACAAAATTTCATCCTCCCTCCAACCCAATGCATCTTCCAAAATCAAAAGAGGAGACTTCTTTTTAAGAGAATGACCTTCCAGGATTTGGGGGGATGGGGGCGAGAAGGCCTCAAGGCATTTTTTCCTTTAAGTTTCCATATATCAGTTCGGATAGGGCTGGGTGTAGTGGGAGCCCAGTGAGAGGGCTGCCAGAGCACTCAGGTGGGGATTTAGTCCCCTCTGAGCCCCGTCCTCACGCTTCCCAAGCCCCTGTGTTCCTGGCCCTCTGCACACTTGGGCCCAGACCCAGATTCGCAGCATGGGTCCTCCCTCACCCGTGTTCTGCAAAGACCCACCTTTATTCTGGTGCCCACTTCCAGCTTTCTCTGAGAACAAAGAGGAAGTCCAGTTACAAATGTCCTCTTGCAAAGTAATTAAGCTCACAGCATGGGGGCCCGTGCTCCTCAGGGTTGGTCAGCGGGGAAGGGTTGGCGTCCATAATAGGTCTGCCAGGAGGGACCTGCCAGTTCTCACACCCTTTCATCCCCTAAATGGAGGTGGGGCTCCCGCACGTGGCTGTCCAAGTGGTGACACTGTGGGCCCAGGGGCCTCGGGATGTGTCCTAGGCCATGCTGGCACCGAGCACGGAGCCACAATCTCCTGGCTACGTTGGTCACTGAGCTGCTGCAGGCTTGGCCACAGTGGCCATGGAGGATGCTTAAGGAAGGGTTTGTTCACTCAGAACCTGTGAATCGGCTCTTAAAAGAGAAGGCTGATTTGCCAAGGGCAAGTGTTGGGGGATGAAGAATAGAGAGGAGTTTGCTCATCTTTATGTCATGGCCAGGGGCCAGAAGTTCTTTCTTTGCTAAAGGAAGTGGCGAGACTGCAGTAAAAAGAGTTTAAGTTACAAGTGAGCACTAGGATGTTTCAACACCAGGAGCAAACACAGAGGAATGGGGTTTCTGTGGGTAGTCTTCAGAAAGGAGTAGGAGATATATATCTATATATATATCTATATATATATATCTATATATATATAGATATATATATTTACATATGTTTGAGAATCCTAGCTGGAGCCAGGGAAATGAACTCCCTGGCTATGCACGATACTTACCAGAAGTGACAGATCTGAGGTGGCCTAGGGTGCAGGACCATGGCGTCTTCTAGAATCTCTGATGCATTCGGAGTATTTCAGAGACGTTTTCTCCAGAGGGCACAAATAGATCCCACAGAGAGCTTATCAGGAGGAAGGCTTTTGTTGACTATAAGGAAAAACATTTTAACAAACAAGGCTATCTAATAGCGGTAGGGACTCTTTTATTAAGGCAGTAAACTTCTGATTGCAAGTATTTAAAGCAAAGATTCAAATCTGGAATCCTTTGGAGGGATTCCCTGCACTGGAAGGAAGGAATTGATGCCTATTCAGGCTCCCTTAAGTGCTAGGATACTGTTTCTTATTCTTTTTGTCTCTAAACGTTAACAGACTTAGAGCTGTAATTCCTTTGGGTGGAAAGATTGCTCCATCAGGCCAGGGTTTGTTAATTAATTTATTTACTCGTCCTTTGAATACCTGCTATGTACCAGGCCTGGAAACACAAAGATGAAAAAGACATAGCGACTCTGTATTTGGGGATTGTGTAGTACATTGGGAAGGCAGACATGGAAAGAGATCGATTACAACTTAGCATGGCCAGGGCTGAACAGAAGCATCAAGTAAGAGCTGTGCATGCCCAGAGGAGGGGAGGAAAAGCAGCTCTTCCCGGGGGATAGGGGAAGAGGCAATTTTTAGCTGGCAGCTTGCTCTCAATCCGACTCCATTTCAATCCAGTCCAGATTGATTTACTGAGTGTCTGCCGTGCCCAAGGCAAAGAGAATGGACACAAACATGCATTCTCTAAAGGGCTCCTCCTAGGTAAGTTCATCTTTGTGCCCTCAGAGTTGTGTGCCTAGGGATGGAGGATATGCAGGTGAGCAAAGCCTGGTCTTTAAAGAGTTTCCAGGCTCCCAGCAGCCCCTCTTTCCAGGATGTGTGTCCCTGGTTCTGGTGTAGAAGTTGGATCAGAGATAGTGGGTGAACAGGGTGGCCACTTGGCAGGGGCGTCAGAGGGGAGCAGGAGGAGATTCGTTTCTGTGGTTCACTGTCTTTTCTTGGGGTGAAGGTGATGGGTGATATGTGGCTGTCCAAACTATGACATCATGGACACAGGGGTCAAAACCTGCTCTGCTGGGTCCTTATAGCTCCACCTGGAGCCCTGGGTGAGGACTGTTGAATGCCAGCAGGAGGCAGGGACATGCTTTATGGTCTGCTTCTCGTCTGGGTGTGTGGCCAGAGGCAGGGAGGACAAGGCTGCTGGGCAGAGGAAGAAGACAAAGGTGGTCTTTTGCTCACTCTGTGTTATTGGTGTCATTGAGATGACCATGGAGGCAGCTTCAGGAGAGTGCTGGTGTGTCAGTCAGGGCCCCATCAGGGAACAAAACAACCGGTGTGGTTTCTAACAGAGGTGAGTTAACCCAAAGAGTTGTTAGGCTCGGAGACATCAGACGAAGAAAGTTGGCCAAAGAAGTCAAGTTGGCTTCTGAATAAATGTAATACCAGCAGCTGAAACAAACACAAACTAAGAAAAGGTATGGTAGCTTAAATAGAACGTAATTTTTTTCTAGTTCTTATAAGCCCGGTATGGATGTTACTGATCATTGGGTGACTCCCTTCTAGGCAATGAGTCAGGGACCCAAGTGCCTTCCGTCTAGGGCTCTGTCACTTCAGCACATGGCTTCTGGGTTTGCGTGCTCCTCCGTATCAAGCCAGCAAAAGAAGAAAGACCAAGTGCCCATGATCCATTGGCTGGGACTTGGGTGGATACATCTAACTGAAAGCAAGTCTGGGGAATACGGTCCAGTTGTGTGCCCAGGACGAGGAGAAAAAGAGGAAATAAAGAGCCAGTTTCAGGCACACGTTCAGCGGGTCCTAAATAGGTTAGCCTTTCAGCTCTCCTTTCCTGTGAGCACTATCTGATCTTTGCTCACTCCACAAGTGTGTGCGAGGAAGGGCAGCCGGAGAAGGCGGGGAAGATGGGGGAGGGTGTGAAATGCCCTAAGAAATCGTCCTTTGTTTTTCACTTCAATTAAACAGAGCCCTGTGTTTCCACGGTGCTTTTGTTTTCAGAGAGAGTCCTCATTTATCCCAATCCCATTCCTGGGAAGAAAAAAGGAAGGTAGAGAAGAGTCTCTCCACTTCTTTTTCTTTTTTTTTTGTTTTCAGTGCGTGAAGTCATCCATGCTCACTGACAAGAAGGAAAAACAACAACAAAATTCAGAGAGTGTGTATGTGGCAAATATGTTTCTCCCATTTTTGTGCCTGTCTTTTGACTTTTTTGAGGGTGTCTTTTGCAACAAATGGTTTATATTTTATATTTTTTGTTATGTTGAGGCGGGAAGCCCCATAAAAAGACCGGCAGGACCCCTACTCTCCTGCCAGCACCGTCCTGTTCTATCTCACTTTTTGCCTCTAAAGCGGCTAACTTACACGTAAAATTCTATTGGGTCCCTGAGCTCACTTCTGATTGGTTATTTCCTTCACTCCTGATAGGTTTTTACTCTCGCTCCTGATTGGTTATTACTCTCACTTCTGATTGGTCCACTTCCCTAACTTCTGATTGGTCCATTTGTAGTACTTCATTTGCATGGAGCTCACTTCTGATTGGTCTATTTCTACAAAGCTTGTTCCTGGTTGGTCAACTTCTGTTGCACTTTATTTGCATATGGTGTAGCAAAGTGTAAAACTGGCAGCCTATAAAAGGCCTGTGTAAACCTGTAGACTGGATCCAGAGCTTGAAGTGTTAACTTTTTTGCGTCAACTGATGTAATAAACCTCGGAGTTCTCCGACTTTCCGAGTGCTGCTTGGTGTCTTGCCCAGATTCAGGTTGATGTCACAACTGAGCTGTAACACCGAGCTGTAACACATTTTTCTGCAACAATGTGTTTCCCCTTCCCTACCCCAGGGCCATAAACACATTATCCCATATTCTCTTCCAATACTTTCACGCACACATTGTTCAGGTTTTTAATCCATCTGGACTTTACTTTTGTGAATGACATGGCATAGTAATCTGATGTTATTTATTTATTTTTAACCGGATGACTACCCAATTGTCAGTCCTTGTCCAGTTATTTGACACGATGGTTTTGCCCTGTCTTAATTCTCTCCTGTATGTGGAGTATTAGTTTCCTGTTGCTGTTGTAACAAAGTACACAGATTTAGGGGATTTAAACAACACAAATTTATCTTCCAATTCTAGAGATCAGAGTCTGCAATGGTTTCATGGAGCTAAAATCAAGGTGTTGGCAGAGCTGCATTTTTTTTAGGGGGAGGCTCTAGGGGAGAATTTGTTTCCTTGCTCTTTCCAGCTGCCTACATTCCTTGGTTCGTGGCCCCCTTCTATCTTAGAGTCAGCAATGGCCAGTAAAGTCTTTCTCATGCTGCATCACTCTGAAGTTGACTCTCATGATCCCCCCTCCCCTCTTTCATTTAGAAAGACCCTGTGATTATACTGGGCCTACCTAGATAATCCAGGATAATCTCCTTACCTCGTTCAAAGTCAGCTGATTAATTCCATCTGCAGCTTTAATTCTCCACTGCCATGTGTTATGGGCTGAGTTGGGTCTCCTCATAATTCATATGTTGGAGCTCTGACCCCCCAATACCTCGGAATGTGGCTGTATCTGGAGAAAGTGCCTTTAGAGAGGTAATTAATGTTAAATGAAGTCATATGGGTGGGTCCTATTCCAACCTGACCAGTGTCTTTCTAAGAAGAGGAAGTTTGGACACACAAAGAGACACCAGGAATGCATAAGTCCAGAGAAAAAGACAATGTGAAGAGGCAGTAATAGGGCTGCTGTCTGTAAACCAAGGAGAGAGGCCTCCGAGAAAACCAACTCTGCTGGCATCTGGATCTTGATCTTCCAGCCTCCAGAGCTGTGAGAAAATAAATTTCTGTTGTCTAAGCCACACCGTCTGCAGTATTTTGTTACGGCAGCCCTAGCAAACGAATCCACCTCTAACGTCACATATTCACAGGCGTCAGGTATTGGGAGACCATTATTCTGCCTACTGCACATGAGCTGATTTGTAGTTGCTCTATTCTGCTGCATTGGTTTGTTCATTTATTCCTGAGCCAATACCACATTTTAAACATTTACAGGGTGTTATGATTATTTTACCTGGTGGGGTGAATTTCCCTTTGTGTTCTTTGTTTTTATTCACCCAATATTGTCTTGATTATTCTGATGCATTTGTTCTTCCATATCAATTTTAGAATCATTTTGTCAAGTTTCCTGAACATTGTGACTGCATTACATTTATGACATTTGACATCTTTATGTGAACATGGTATTTTTCCATTTAATCAGATCTTTGGTCTGCCTTTCTTCGTAATGTGCTTTCTCCTCTCCTGGTAGTAAGTTTTTCAGAGGTGCAGTATAATTGTCATCGGTATTGGAAGCGAGTCAATTCTTCCTCCTTTACAGAAGGAAAATAGACCCAGGGAGGGAAAGGACTTATCTTGGAGCAAGCTATGGTGGAACACAGACCTATGGTTCCTAACCGTTGTGCTCTGTCCTTGGCCACTTGGAGCCTCTGGGCCAGCTTCCATTAGATCCAGGATGCAGTGTTCTGTTTTAGGTCAGTGCTCATGCATCTGTAACAGCGCTGGACCAGATCTGGGAACAAACTTCCTTTGAGCTCAGAATGGTTGAGAAGTCGTGTAAGAGTCTGTCCTATTTCACAGATGGAAACATCATATGGTAGAGGGTGGGTGAGAAGTGTGAGAAGGAAGCAAGGGAGCAGCTGTGGAATCACTTACTTCTTCACCAGGGCCTATTAAGCAACTATCATCAGGGAAGGAATATGTGCTTGTAAAAAGCAATAACAAATAGATCTCTGGTTCACAATCCACAAGAAATTAAAGTCCAACTCCCGCTCATTGGGGAGCAGTAAATAGGCCCCAAGGCCCTTCATTAGGATGACTAAAAAGATTAAGACTTTTAATAAAAAGAGAGACGTTAGGTTAATTTGACCATGGAAGAGAATGTGTACTATGACCCAGAGATACCAAGGGTCAGAGGATGCAGACAGCAGTGATGAAAGACTCTGTCTCTCTCAGGTTGCTCAGATCACCTCCCTACATGGCCCCAGCTGCAGGAGCAGCCGCAGGTAGCAGGGGTCAGCTTGATCTTGGCCGTCTCCCAGACATCCTGGGGCCGCCTTCAGGAGCTGCCCAGTTTGGACTCCCTCAGCCTCTCATTTAGCCTTAGGCAGAGGTCATGATCCATTGGCTACACTCAAGGATACTGTATTAGCAAATACTTTGGGGGATTTTCCAAATATCTTTCAGCAGCTGCATTTTCTAGGTGGTTGATGTCTAAGAAATTGGGGAATATTGCTTATTCCCAAGCAAAGTAGGGCTTTTGGGACCCCAACTCTGCTCCATATGAAGACCTCAATTTTACAAACTAGAAAGTGGAGGCTTGAGAAGGAAATTACTTGAGTAATTGTTCATTACTCTTAGAAATCTTAGAGCCCAAGGACCCACGATAGTTCACATTTAAGGGGGTGGTGGCTCTTCTCCTGACTGATGGGATACATTATGAACTATAAAAACTACAGAGACCAAGGAGTCAACAATGGAAGAGGTGTGTGTGTGTGTGCGTGCGTGTGTGTGTGTAGAGGATATGCAAGTAAGAAGGATGAGGTCCTTTATTTTTGCCAGAGGCAGCTAGAAGATTACTGCTTCCTCATCGGCACAGAGGAAATGTTCTAACAGGAAATTGAGTATTAGTTCCATTTTTCCATCCATCCATCCATTCATTTGTCCATCTATCAGTCCATCCATCCATGCATCTATGTACCCATCCAATATATTCATGTATGTTCTGCATGAATGGTGTTTGAATGGTATGGAGTTGTGAGATGCCTTGCTAAGAAATTTGAAGTTAATCCTAGAATCAATGAAGAGCCGTTGAAAATTGCTGGATGAGGGAATGGCTAGATGTGGGAAGGGATTCAGGAAGAGTAAGGCAGCATGAAGAGGGGTCTAAGGGGGCAAAAGGTAGTTGTAGTCCTTTCAAAATCTCACAGGTGAGTCTGAATTCATCTCTTTTCTGGTTGGGGTCCTGAGCCAGTTCTGGTCTTGACTGAAAAGGGGTCAGACAAAAATTAGAAAGGTGTAAGAATTGGCTAGAAGCCTGAGAGAACAAGACATCTGATGTGATGTGTTCAGTGGACTTGTCTGGAAAATAATCAGTTCAACAAATATTTGCTGGGTACATTCTCAATTTTCCCTGTCATTTTCTTCCACCCTCTAGCCCAAGGGGCCCTGTGCTTTCTGGTAGGACTGTTAGGGAGGAAAGGTCTGGGTCTGGGTCTTGGAGCTGTAGCTTTTGCACATTTCTAGGCACTCCAGCAAATTCAGCAGTCTGGTATATGGAATGGGTTTGGGAGCTGAGGAGGGTACATTATATATGAAGAGACAAGGGGACAGAACAAATAGGGGTCTGTTGGTGAACAAGTGCTAAGAATAACCTTAGAGGTGGTGGGGAAAGAGACCTTCCTTCTCCATCGTTAACTAAACAGCTGCCTGCGCAAGTCTCTGCTTCAGGGGCCCTGCATGGGACGTTGCCAGGATGCTTGCCTTCCAAAGGATTATGACAAGGGAAGGAGCAAGAGATTTAGAGTCACACAGATCTGCTTACCAGCTGAGTGACCTGAGCCCTGCTTGCCTCAAGCTCTCTGAGCCTCAGTTTCTTCAACTGGAAAATGAGGATCATAATATCACCTGACTCATGGGATTATTTGGAGGACTAAGTATAATAATGTATGTAAGAATGACTTTGTAGAATGCCAATCACTATTTAAAGATTAAAAATGAATAACAAGAAGTTTTCCAATGTAACGGCCATTGTCTTCAAATGCAAGCACATTAACCCCCTCCCCAAATCTTCTGTGGTGTTAACATCTGAAGAGGCTAAGATCCAGGAGGGAAAAGGCTGCCTGGGCCCCTCAGTATTTATAAGTAAAAGTTGTATTCTCAGCCACAAGGGGACCTGTGAGTGTATGGATGAAACATCCTGTCTTTTTGGGAATGTGCATAGGGTGCATAGGTCTTTTTTCACATTTTGTGACTATTTATTGGTTTTTAAAATATGATTTGTTGTGATATTATATCTAGTTGACCTCATTTGTGTGTGTGTGTGTGCGTGCGTGCTTTGCTTTGCTTTATTTTGTTTCGTGAATCAAATCTAGAAAATAAAACATTACTTCCAAGTGGTTGGAGTTAGAGGAAGTGGGGGAGGAAATACAGCCCCAAGTTGAACCTCAGGAGATCAGAGGCAGAACTCCGTAGCTTTCTGGAAACAGGGCCACCTTCCACTTTGTCCCAGTCTGAGAGGAAAGCCTCACTACTGGTTGGTTTCTAGTACTGGCCTTCTTCTTCTCTGCCCTGGGGAGACCCTGCCCCTTGCTGACTATCAGTCCAGAGCTACAGGATGGGGCCACCACTGCGGCCAGGGCTGGGAGTGTGTCACTCTGTCCAGAGACAGGGAACATTGGGTGGGTGGAGGGTCAGCAGGGAGAGGCAATTTTCCTGGCACCGGGTCCTGCTCCTGGGGGAACAAGGATGTGAAAATTTTCTGTTTAGTTTTAGCTGTTCCTGTTCAGCAACTGATAATCTCTCCTTCTGTTGAAGGCATGGATTCAGTTAATGCTGGGGCTTTTGGCCTGTGAAATTATTAAAATGCCAAATGACAACCCCTTTGCTGGTTAAGGATATTTATTTCAAGTCCTAAATCAATTTCAGCCCCCCTCTCTCTTTCTCTTACCACTGTTCTCCTCCTGGTGCACCCCTCCCCTTTGGACCTTGGGAAAATCCAATTTCCTTCCTGCCTTAATCTCTCTCCAGCGTTTGCACTGGCTCTGCTCTGCCCGCACCTGCTCCTTCCAGCTGTGAGATTCCTTTTGGTAAAATACTTTGTGTCCTGCCAAGTTGTCGATGGACAAGACCCCCATGGCTGCTTCCTGGCTTCCTTAATGAACACGGTTGTTCTGTCCCACCAGGTCCCCAGGAGCTCCCTGCTTCAATCTGTTAGCCAGCAGTGATTTCCACATTTAGAATGAGCCCCCTGCCCTGGGCCCCTAAGCGCCTGCTCTCGACTGAGGAAAGAATTTGAAATCTAGCACTCCCCATGCTGGTACTAAGTGCTTTGAGCTTTACAGCCCCTACTCCTGTATCATAGGAATGTCAGGCTAAGCAGAGAGACTCCAGATCTGCCGGGTCCCTGGCCTTGGGGCTAAACTCTCATTATTAATAACAGCAATCACCACCCAGAATTCAGGTCATAAATAATAAGTGTCTTTCAGCAGTCACGAGATTGGCTGCAAACATTTATCATCTACACACCTCTTGAAATAGCCATGGGAATGAACAGCAGAACTATTATGGCCAATTTCTATCTCTTTGTCAATGCAAACAACTTAGTTTCATTTAAAAAGAAAAGTCTGAAGTAGCATGAACTTCATGTGACCATGATAGACATTCTACAAGAAAGGATTCTATCACTGAAAAGTTTGGAAAACTCTTTGTTACATAAAAAATGTTAAATAGATTTCTTTATAGAAAGACTTCTCTGAATCTTTAATATATTAATATGCATCAGGAATTTCCAGGAGAGGTCAGTTGTGTTTCCCCAAAGTTTATTTGACCTGGATTTTTTCCACCTTTGGTATACATAGCATGTCATATCTTGCAGGACACTGTTCAGCGGTGTGCTGGAAATACTTAACAAATGGCTCTCTGGGAGGGGGTAAAAGACCCCATTAGTAGTGTTTGTGGGTTTCTGTGGTGTAAATACTCCCACTATGGCTGATTTTGAGCTGTCAGGATGAAGTCATCAAACATGGTGTTGGCTTCTTCCTTTGCTATCTTGGAATCTTTAGTCGTAGTTTCTCCTCCCCTCCCCTCCTTTCTCCTCTCGCTAGATGATCAAATCCATTCTTATGGATTTAAATACCACCATTATTTTGATGGCTCCCAAATACATAACTTGAAATCAGACCTCTTCTCTAAGCCCCACACTTCTAGAATCAAGAGTCTACTTGGTATCTCTATCTAGATATGTTTCTTTAAAGTTTCTCAACTTTAACTTGTGCGGAAAGGAACTTACTTCTCCCTCAGCCTTCCTTATCTCATAGCATTTCCTTCGATGTGTTTGCCTGATGCCCAAATCTAGGAATCATTCTTGATTCAACTTTTGTTCTTATCTCCCATATCCAATCTATCAGTCTTGAATGAATGCATTTTACTCCATTTCCTCCTTTTATCTTGAGAGTCGTCATCTTGTGTTACACTCAAGCTCTGAAACAGTCTACTGGGTCTATATTCTGCTTTGACTTACCAAGAAGAAAAGTCTAGAAGAGGGGCTTCTGCTTAATTACTCTTAGATTTTTCTTCTGACTCCTCTTGAGACTAGTAGACCATCAAGTTCTCTAAAGTGTCTTCCCTGCCCAGCAGAACCCAAATGGGCTTCTCCTTATTCAGTGGGATCCAAGTTAGTCTGGGCTCCCTCCCATCTCCCTCATATTCAGTCACTGTCCCATGGCCTTTGCTATTGCATCCCAGCCTCCAGTCTCAAACATAGATGGGAGGTCCAATGGGACAAGGCACCTTGGGAAAATTCAAATAAGTGAGGTACAGGCTTCAAGAAATGCTGGTTTATTCTTTTTTCTCTCTTATGGTTGTGTTTCTAAGGTGCTGTTGGTTTCATGCTGATTTCCCATGAATCCCCAGCCTCACCTATGGGAAAAAGAAATTCCAAGGAATTTTCCCCCATTTTAAGATAGAAAGCTAAAGTTCAGGTTGTGACTGGCCACATTCAAGGCAGCCATGTGGTTCTTCTGGCTCTGTCTCTAGAAGGTAGAGATATAAACCAAAATTCAAGTTTCCTGCAGGGAACAGCTGTGGGGAGGGGATGGGCATAAGGAAGGCCATACCCAGGTTCTAGGGGGCCTTAAGCTGGTATAATTTGGAGGCCTTCTTTAAGAAAAAGAATACAAAATTCTATACAAAAGTGAACATTCAGTTAGAATGAGAAATCACAAGAAATTACAAATTAAAAAATGAGTACCAAATACCATGAGCATCCCAGAATTGAGAAAATAACATTTATAATTTTATTAACAGACCATCTCTGTAATACTTTTTGCTACATAGTGGCTGCATGTTCTTTTATTGCTTTTTTATATGTCAATAATTTGGTAATATTTTCTACAGCCAGAATAGTTACAGAAGGATAATTTTGTTTTTTTTTCTCCCTTGATTATAATTGACTTTTTAAAATTATTGATCACTTAATTTTTGGGTCAGTTTTATAACTTGTCATTGGCACTGTCGTATCATTTTTGGGTTTTCAATACTAAATTTGGGAACATCTCAGTCACTTTTTTGTCATATATGAGTTGGAAGATTTAAGGCATTTCAAGTTTTTTTTTAGATTTAAACAATTTAATTGTGGCAAAATACACATAGCATAAAACTTACCATCTTAACCATTTTTAAATAGACAGTTTAGTGCACTAAACTCTATATCCATTAAACTACAATTTCCCCTTTGCCCTCCCCCTTGCCCCTGGTAACCACCATTCTACTTTCAGTTTCTATGAATGTGACTACCCTAGATACTTCATTTAAGTGAAATCTTACGGTATTTTTCTATTAGTGACTGACTTATTTCACTTAGCAGTATGTCCTCAAGGTTCATTTATGTTGTAGAATGTGTCAGAATTTCCTTCCTTTTTAAGGGTGAATAATATTTCACTGTATGTATCAACCACATTTTGCTTACCCATGCATCTACTGATGAATGGAGTTTTCTCCACCCTTTGTCTACTGTGAATAATGCCACTATGAACATAGGTGTACAAAAATCTCTTTTGAGACCGTGCTTTCAATTCATTTGTGTATATACCCAGCAGTGGAATTGTTAGATAATATGTTAATTTTATTTTACATTTTTTTTAAGGAACCACCATACTGTTTTTCATAGTGGCTATACCATTTTGCATTTCCACCAACAGTATTCAGGTTTTTCAAACTTTCCACATCCTTATCAATACTTGTTATTTTCTGTTTTCTTTCTTTCTTTCTTTCTTTTTTTTTGATAGTGTCCATCCTATAAGATGTGAGGTGGTATCACATTGTGATTTTGATCTGTATTTCCCTAATGATTAGTAATGTTGAGCATCTTTTCATGTGTATTGGCCATCTGTATTATTCTGTACTATCTTTTTCGGAGAAATGTCTATTCAAGTCTTTTTTCCATTTTTCAATCGAATTTTGTTTGTTGTTGATCAAGCTTTCTTGAGCAGTGACTAATTTTAAATGCCTCTCAAACTGACTGCACTCATTAACTAACTCGCCTTTCATGGTGTTGCTGTAGTAGCACATTGTGGATTTTGTCATTTTTTAGTGCCACCACAATCAGCAAGAAATTAAACTCTTTTTTTCAATGTGTTGACACAATTTTCTTCTCTTTTACAGTTGCATTACCTGACAATCCAAAGTCTATTCATTACTTCTATTTAAAATTTATCTCTGCTAATAAATTACTGCTTTTGGAATGAGCAAAACATTTTCTGTTACAAGTCATGGGTCGATGTCAAAGTTACTTCTTCTGACTTCATGCAGAAATCTATGAAAACTAATTTAAATATATGATAATATGTTTGTAATTGTACACATAGAGTTATCAAGTGCACTCCTAGTAAGAGAACACTCCCATTTTGCCTGGGGACCAGTGAGAACTGAACTTTCCACATACCAGTCTATGCTTCCGATGATGGTATAATTTCCCACTGCCTAGATTCTGACTTCTTATATTTCAAACCTTAATTCTTCTACATTATGCAGATACTTCCAGTTCTAGTGTCATAGGGTGCATTTGGCACGATAGCACCTCTGGCCTGACACCTTTATGCCATGACACTGGGTCAGTCAGTAGAGTGGGTAGCAGGAATATTTCTGGGAGCCATTCCTGCAACGGGGCACCTGGAACTATACCTAGGAAGAGCTGTGAAACACATAAAATTATCCTCCTAGAAAAAAACTAAACGCACCTTCAATTCAATTCTCTTTTAGCTAAATCCCCCAAATACCAACACCACCTGACATCAGAGGATGTGTGATTGGGAGAAAGTCAGAATGGAATGAGACAGTGGTATGAACTGATTATGGTTAAAATATTCTTCTTTGGCAAATTTTGCAAAAAAAAAAAAAAGTCCACAGTGAAATATTTCTAGGACTCTTTCCAGAGCCTTGAAACTGTCCTGTGCAACTGAAGGGCCCTGAAGCTTAAACTTCATGAGCTTATGGGGAAATCTGGGCTGAGCATATGGATGGATAAGTAGAGCCCTTCTGTTTCGCAGGGGGGGTGCGATAAAGAATGTGGGAAGGGCAATGATCTGGTCAATTTGCATCTTGAACCCAGGCTCTCAATTCAGGGTCCAGCACATTTCCTAGTCTCCCTGCCCTTCCCCTGCGATCACACACCACATGCTCCATATTCCTGGAATGGCCCAACTTGGCTGGGGACCATGGATTTCCTGGTGAGATGTCAGCAGGCTGTGATATTTTTATTTTACTATCCCACCATTCTTCACCTACAACAAATGTTCCCTTAATTGTTTCAGCATGAACCCCAGCTAACATTCCCCATTCCTAAGGGGTCTCTTGATCCCAACCTCATAGTAAACTCAACACATCCAAACGGGGTTGCCAGACGTGGCAGCTGGAATCCAGACATCATGGCCGATTTGAGCAATTAGCTGAACTCCCATCCTGGGCTGGCCTCATTAGGGGTGTCCAGATGTCCACTGCTGGAGCTGCCTTCCATCCCTGGGGGCGGACTGTCTCCCCAGGTGAAGCCAAACTTGTGTTTGTGGGAGGCATGTCAGAACTCAGAGAGCCCTTCCTCATTTTCAGGGATGCTAATTGAAGTGGAGTGGGAATCACAGAGGCATAGGCTATGGCTGTCTGGTCCCCAAGGCTCTTTGGTTTCCCATGCATAATCGCCGTCTGCTCACAGCTCTCCCCATCTGGGGGCAAGCCCAGCTGCCACAGCTCAATCGATTGTGAAGAGTGTTCAGGCACAGTCATGCTGTTCGTCTGCTGGGCTCCCGGCATGACTAAATAGGAACATCTGGAAAAGGGCAGGGCAGGGCTGGGGAGAAGGGGAGAAGGGCGGGGGAGGATTAAACCTGCTCCCTCTTTATGGGAAGATTTTCTCTGGTAATGTGTGCCTCCTCTTTCCCATGTTGTGGGAGGTAGGGAAAAGAGAATTTTATCCTAGAACAACTTGACAGAGGGCTGGGCCAGAGATACCAGCTTTTGTAAGGATCTCTAGCACACTCCGCTAGGGAGATGTTCACATCATAGTCTATGTGAGTGGCGCCCCCTGGAGTTTTGGAGTGCACATGATGTGTAGCCATAGAGCACTAGCCCTGCCAACTAGACACAAACTAGACCACGGGCTTGTCTTAGCTTGACTGTTTCTAGAAGCAGACCTGAGGTAAGCATTTGGACAAGAGTTGTTTAATTGGGAGGTGATACCAGGAAGTAACCAGTGGGGAGTTGGGCAGTGAGATGGGGAAGGGCAGGAAGAAAGCTGTGTGAATATGTGGGTTAATTTAGAATGGCCAACCATCCCATCTGCTGGGGACTGAATCCCACTAGAATGTGGGACTTCCAGTGCTAAACTGGGAAGTCCCAGGGAAACTGGAACAAGTTGGTCACCCTAGTTGTATTAGTAATCAGGTCACTGCTGCAGGCAACTGGACTCAGTCAATTCCACGGGGATCACCTAGATCACCTGACTATGTAGATTTTGCCTTAGAATTGTCCCACTGAGAGGCAAAGAAGCTGAAATGTTTATCCATCAAATCCTGTTTGTTGTTGGTTGAGGGCTGCTCCCAGAGGGGTTAATCCTGTGATGTCTCTGGCCTGACTGCTCTGGGACAAACATGCTCCTATGGCCAGAGGAAGGAAAGGAGAGGAACCCAGAAATGAACATAGAACATACCCTGCCTTCAAGCAGCCTGGTGTAAGGAAATCTCAGAGGTGAAGAGGTCCTCCTTGGAATGTGCCTTCTGCCAGGGAACTTTATTCTCTGTACTTCTCAGTCCATCCCAAACTGCCATTTCAGTCCTGTCCAGGCCCTTCTGCCCATATCTACCTACACTGTTGGGAAGGTTGCCTTCAAAGGGAAGGACGTGGCAGGCGGTGTGAAGGCAGGAGACAACTGGTGGTTGAGTCTTGCTGTTTAGTGGGCAGAGGGCTGTGCACAGTGGGATTAGCCTTTGTCACATTAATCCCCGCTGTTTCCTAATATGTGAGCTGCAGAACCCTGAAGCTGGGGTGGATTGGGCTCTGTGGCAGGGAGAAAAGTGTCCCCCCAGTTTTGTGTTATACGACAAAGGGGAATTATGGTTACAGATGGAATTAAGGTTGTTAACCAGTTGTCCATGAGCTAGGGAGATTAACCTGGATTATACAAGTGGGCCCAATGTAATCACAAATCACAAGGGTCATTAAAAGTGGAAGAGTCAGAGAGGAAGATGTGCCTTTGGAAGAAAAATTGAAGAGATGCAGTGCTGTTGGTATCGAAGATGGAGAAAGAGAGCAACGTGGATAGTTTCTAAAAGCTGGAAAAGGCAAGGAAAAGGATTTTCCCCTAGAGCCTCCAGAAAGCAGCGCAGCCGTGCTGACACCTTGATTTTAGCCTAGGGAGGCCTGTGCTGGGCTTCTAACCTCTGGAGCTGTGAGATGATAAATTTTTGTTGTTTTAAGCTACCAAGCTTGTGATGATTTGTTACAGGAGCCACAGGACATCCGCACAGGCTCTGGCCTTGCACAACAAGCATTAATTTGCTCTGTTTCCCTCATTTGTGCTTCCGCGTAGGGAGTTCTATGGCTGAACATCTGAAATCCAATGAATCAAACCAATTCAGTCCCTGCCTTCTTGGAGTCGCGAGTCTACTGGGGAAATTGAGAATGCAGAGGCACTTGCTGTGGGCTATGGAGGAAGTTCCTTAAGAACAGAATTCCTAGCCTGCATGGGAATAACTATGGATTCCTGGAATTGGAGCCCACCTTCAAGGTTGGAGCTTGGGTTCAGGTGGAGAATGACTTCCTAGGACCACTCAATAGGGCCCTGGAAACATTTGTTGAATTGAGTTCAGTTAAACTTGGGGAAGCAGGCTCTTAATTTACACTAGAATTTCCCCCACACCTTGACTAAGCCCCAGTCTGACTTCATCTGGGAAGACTTTGTTCATGGAGATGCTGGGAGCACCCCCAGGACTTCTCAGAAGGAGCAGAGTCAGCAATGTTGTTGAGTTGAGCTCTAACCAGCCTAGTTCCTTCTGTACATGTCAGTCACATAATCCCCAAGACCCCTTCTTGTGGTCATTGATGTTTCTTCAGCGGCACTTGTGGGTCTGAATTAATTTATCTACTGAGCTCATGCATCACCTCTCCCAGTGCCCCCTATACCTCAGCACAACATTTGCGTGTCCACCAGAGCAACTGTCAGGTTAATCTCCAGTTTGTGCTATTTTATCTGAATGTCCTGTCAGATTGCAAGCAGCCCATAGGTCCAACTGCCTTATTCAATTTTGTAGACTGACAGTTCAAAGTGCTGGGGGCTTGGCAGATTCCAGCAGCCCAGTGGATGTTTGTGAATGAATAAATGAATGAGTAAATGAATGAATAAACCTTTGCCCTGACTTGCTCTCTGGGTTGGTGTTTCCTCCCATGGGAATACAAAGGTAGGAGTTGTTATTCTCATAGAGTAGAATCCTTTATGGAGCACATGGCGATTGAGCTGGTTCCTTAGAAGGGAGTAGAGCAGATGAGCAGTGGTGGTGGTGGTGTAGCAGGCCAGGACAGGAGCATGGGCCCGGAGTGTGGAGTGTGCTTGGGGACTAATGGCCAGACCTGTGTGGCTGGGGCACAGGGTGCACGGATAGGCTCAGTGGGGATTCAGTTTAGGATTGTGGATTAGGTCCAGATCACGGAGGGCTTTCAATGAAGTGCCAGGTTCGGAATTAATTCTTTGGGCAATAGGGAGCAAGGAAGGCCTTGGAGGATATGGGGAAGTGAGTTTTACGGGCAATAGAAGTTGGAGGGGTTTAGTCTAGATATTTTGGACAGTTTTCCCCAAACTCTAATGGGCCTGAGTTACCAATCTCTTAGGCATTTCAAAATAACCATAAATCACCTTCCTGGGGATCTATTAGGTATAGCCCTGTTGGGGGCCCTATGCAAGAATCTGTGCAGTTTCTGGGTTGTCTCCAGCCCTGTGAGACTCTGGTTTGTGACTTGCTTTCTTAGGAGGCAGTCTATGTGGATGTTCCACCCAGGGAGAGGTGCTGGGCCGGTGTCTCTACTGGAATCAGCCGGAGTTCTCCAACACTTTAGGGGATATTAATGATCAGTCCCTTGCAGACTCTTGAGTGCAAGGAGTGATGCATTGCACCTGAAGTGTGTACAGTACATGACAGCTTGGCTCAGGTGTGTGAGCTCTGTGCCTTTGTGACATTACCCAAGAGGAATTCACAATAGGTTCTAGAAGATTTCCAGTTAGTATGCTGAGAAACTGCAGTGCAGTTTTGAATTTTCCCTGGATCACTGTGTACCTGATGCAGGCAGAGGGGGATGCTCCCTGAAGAAGAGGCATTTTGATCCTGGGAATTTGGATCATAGCTCCACATCTGGGTCTTCTTTTTCTTAGTTTCCTGGTGTATGGTGGGCTGGAGACCTGGACCTCATGTCATACAGATAAGAAAAGGACCTCATCCTTCCCCCAGCTCTGGCCAGCTTCCCTTCCAGAGAGAACAAATAGAGCCCAGGGGTTGCTGGTGAGGGCTTGGATGAGAGAGGATGCACTGCTGGTTTGTGGGCAGACTGGAGCCTGTGAGAACTCACATGAGCCAAGAGGAATTTGGGGGGCATCAGGGAAGAAGGGTGAAGGTTAGGGTCACTTGTCCCTGTTCACTAGAAAAAGGTGAGGTAGCAGAGTCCATGCCTACCTGGCTGGCCTCCTAGCATCCCCCCAATTTGTCCTACCTGCCTCGTCCTTCCCTTTTTTGGACAATCTTGACAAACCAGCATTTGCCAGAGGGTTGGAGTGGTGAAAGGGAAACATTCTTTTGGACTTTTCCTCACCCAGAGCATGATGGGGTGGGGCAAAGTGCCATACATATCATGATTGGTGGCCCTTCATAGGAACTGGTCCATTAGTTTTGCAGAATCACATCTGCTGGGTCACAAAAAAGGCACACGCAGAGGTACTGTGTGATATGTTTGAGCATACCTAGGTTTTTGTTGATGGACCACTGAGAGTTGGTCAGTCTTGTCTTGTTTGCCATTAAATCAAAGATCATAGAGTCCCTGAGTCGTAGAACCGGAAGGCACGTTAGATAGAGGTGACCTCGGTCTCCCTTGGTCTAACATGTGGAGTGTGTGGGGCCCCGAGCGGTTGGGCTTCCTCAGGGTGGGAGGCTGGGGACTATGCTGAGGGCACGTTGTAGCGGCAGGAAGCTTTTTCTTTTCTTTTTTTTTTTTTTCTGGCTGTATTTTTCCAAAAGCCAGAGATGAGAAGATCATCTGCATGCCAGTCCCACAGGAGGACAGGAAATAAGAACTGACTTTGGGAATGACTCTCCCGGAACCCTCCTTCTCTGGGAGCGATCGCTTTCCCTGGCTCCGGAGCTCCCTCCACGCTCCGCTTGTCACAGAACACAGCGTGCCGAGTCCGTGTGTCAGGCGGGGCTTGGAAAGCTGTCAGCAGACAAGGCAGGGTTTCCAGCTGGCTGGAGTCTCAGGGACCCCTGGGGACCCTGCAGAACTTTCCCCTTCGCTGGGGTTTGGGTTCTGTGCATGGTGCTGCCTGTCTTCCCCATGCCCAGCCTGACTAAGCAAGAATTTCTATTAAAATACAAGATGCCCTTCCCTCTCTCTGCGTTAGAGTCTTAGGTGTCCAGCAGTGGAATCTGGCCTGATATCCAAGGGAATCTACAGGTCCCTGAATGGTGAAGGGAGTGATGTTCTGCTTAGTTAGACCAGAGAGCAATTTGGCTCTGAGTTCCTTTCATCTATTCCCCCTCCTCTTTGTTCTATATTTCAACAGTTATTGCCCGTAATTAAACTATTAAATCAGGGTTAGTTATCTGGTTGTGATGGGAGGATCTAGAATGCAGATTGTCTTTCATATTTCCTCCTAAGAATGTTCGCATCATTTTTCCATCTTAGTACGACACAGCCCCTGCCTTTAGAGAAGAGGGGCCCAGAGATGAAAAAAACTCCACTCTTCAATTTTTACTCCATTGCTGATCTCACTGGCTCCCCAAACTTGGATGGCACACATTAATATCTAAGAGATCCAAAGAGAGGCTTTTGTTCCAAATAGCTTGTCTGAGCTTCCCTGGATTTGCTCTGTAAGGTTAGCCCAGGGTCCTACCCCTCCCTCAACTACGAGTGCATGCTGTGGCCTTGGGTGAGCAAGTGTACTTCTCTGGACCTTGTCTCTTCTGTGCAGAATAAAGGAGCTGGTTCAGGTGGTCTCTGTAGACCCTCATCTTTCTTTTTTTTCTTTAGGCCATAAGGAGGCTTATTTATTTATTTTTTAACATTTTTAAATTGAGTAATAGTCATTTTACAATGCTGTGTCAAATTCCAGTGTAGAGCACAATTTTTCAGTTATACGTGAACGTACATATATTCATTGTCACATTTTTTTTTCACTGTGAGCTACCACAAGATCTTGTATATATTTCCCTGTGCTATACAGTATAATCTTGTTTGTCTGTTCTACATTTTTGAAATCCCAGTCTGTCCCTTCCCACCTTCCAGACCCTCTTCTTTCTGAATTCCCAGCTCCACGCTCTGTCCTGGCCCTGCCTTTCACCTTCTCCCTGCACACAGGCCTGCTAACACGTGGATTTATGTGGGGCACTGGCTTTCCCCAGCAGCTCATTTCCGCTGCTTATTACCAGAGGGACGGGAGTCATTAGCCTAGCTTTGCTTACTGAGCCTTCACTCCCAGGATTTTATGTAGTGATGGCAGCTTTTACCCCCAGGACCAACAGCAGCAAAATTTCTGGTTGCACTTTATTAATCCTAGAACTGAAAAGTGACTTTAGGGTGCACTAGTGGGTGGGGAGGAGAACAGAATGCCCTGAACCTTCAACAACTGCTAATCTCAATGGGGTTGAGCAAGGGTGAGGACATATGTGGGAATATGCAGGCTGGGAAGGTGAGTTGTGCCTCAGTTTCTTCTTCTGCTGGGACTTGCACAGTCAGGTTGACCGTGGCTATGAGTAGTGGTGTTAGTGGGGGAGCAGCTGTAACGTGATGTGGAAAGGAAGTCGATGAATTAGGAATAAAAATCATTCTGTGTATGGAAGAGAACAGGAAGAAGGAAGCAGGCTTTGCCATGAATTAGTTCTTGATAGCTAGCTTCAGCCTAAATTAGTTCTATGGGCTTCTAGAAGCAGACTTCCAATATTTTCCCAAAGGGGCAGTCGAGTAAGATTGATTCTACATGTGGTATTTTCAACAGGAACTCAAAGATTCTGCAATTTGAAGTCTGAAGAGTAGGATGAATTCTTCCCCAAAGCTGGTATGTCTAGAATTTCTACCACATCAGTAAACACAGGAACTGAGTATCTTATAGAGCATCAGTCCGATGAAATGCTCAGGAAAAAAAAGATATGTCCCATAAATTTTGAAAAAGTTTCAAGCTCCTCTTTGGAGAATAATGTTATACAATACTATAGTAAAATCTCAGAAATCCTACAGGGTAAGAGGAACTATTTAATTTTGTTTAACCTTTAAGCACCCAAGTATATTTGAGAATAGAACCATTTTATTTTAAATATCCCACAACAACAAGTCTTCAGTGCATCAGACTTTGGAAAGTGCTACCCCAGAGTGAACTCGGCCTTTGGAAACTATTGGTCCGAGTCTTCTGTGCTGCACAGACGCAGACCTTGCTCAGGGTCTATGGAATGGGATTTTACTTCTTTCTAGATCCTGGGAAAGGCAAGTACATGGATCTATGTCTTATTTTTGATAAATCCACCAAGGGAGGGCTCCTAAAACTCCAAGGTATAAAACCAGAAATAAATGAAATGGGGGGAAAAGGGGAATATAATTCATTGATATAACAGCTGGAGAGGTATGCCACACCACTTCCATTTGGGAGGTACACAATTCGAAGAGGGAGGAAGTAGAACAGCTAAGTGGGTGGAGGCAGTCTGCTTAAATTAATTCCTCCAGCTGGAGAGAGAGTAACTCTAATGAGGGCTGTTTCAGGCTAGAGTCTTTAGAACACAGAGCCCAAGTCAAACATGCTCACATGTTTTTTTGGAGAGTGCAATCCGAGGGCAGTGAGAGTCATGGGTAAAGAAGATGAAGCAGGGAAGGAGGGGCAAAAATGCAAAGTGGTGCGTTAAGGAGTAGACTGCAGCCTTAAAAAAAGGCAGGCAGCAAGTTGTCTAAGCACATGGGAAATCTCTGGAGAGAATGTAAGGAATGGCCTTGGAATATCTTGGAACAGTCCTTTGGAGACTCCACCCTGGAGAATGGACAGGAAGAAAGAGTTTATCAGTTCGATCCTTGCCATCATTTGACTCTCATTATTCAGAATTTATCCCATTAGGCAGCTGCTGGGAAAGGCAACGCCTTCCTGAATCCAGCTGAGTCAGACCTGGGTGCCAGAGATGTTGAGGCTCCATACTCATCAGAACACTCACCCCAGGACAGGCTTGCCGGAGGCCATGTGGAAACCTAGCTCCAGTCCTGGGGGGAGGCCGAGGTGGCTGGCAGTTTTAGATGAGGAGACGTAGCTGTAGTAGCCAAGACTCTTCACTGAGCAAACAACCCAGGTCCTGGGGCAGGTGGGGCCAAGCCAATCTGGAGAGAAAATAAACTGGGTCAGTACAAGGACTATCTTGAGAAAACAGAAATGGATACAACCCTGCTGAAAGGAGAGTGCAGTTAAGTTTCTGTTTTCCAATGTCAGACCTTGGGACCAAGGCATGATACAGGATGGACGAGACAGGCCAGATAGTGTCCACCATCCACATCTGGCATTTTGACAGAGGCCACATACGCACAAAGGAGAGTGGACATGAGCCATTTTATACTCTCTCCCTGTGCACCACTCTCTAGCCTGGCCCAGGAGAGGGGAGGTCTTAGGTGCGAGGAGTCTGTTTTGCCTGTCCCAGCATTCAGACTATGACAAGTTTATTTTGGTTCAACCTTGGATCATCTACTCCCAGACCCATGCCTCCTTTGTGCAGAAACCCTCCTTCTTTTTGTGGTCTCCAGACTGACACTTGGCAGGCCTGGCCCAGCTGGGAGGCCATCTAGAGTTACATCTTCACCGGGGCTCACAAAGATTGTTTTCCCCAAGCTTCTCAAGTGTTCTGCAAAAGAAAAACAAAAAGAGAGAAAAAGAAAGGAAAACAGCCCCTCCTCTTCCACCACATAACTTGGGCAAGAACTCAGTGGCTTTTGAGTCTCTGGCCGGTAGGGACAGAGCATCCTCGCTTTCTGGAAGATACGGCACTTGGCAGAGTGCTTCAGAACTATGGGGCAAAGCGAGGCTGAGTGGGGATCAGAGGCCTGCAGCTGAGCATGAAGTCTCAGGGTTGGACCCTGAGCTCCTTTCCCATTGCCGTTTTCACATTGTAAGCTGCTGACTGGCTCAGGGTGGTTATGGAACTTGCCTAAAATCACACAGCAGCATGCAACGCATTGGATTCAAACTCAGGGATGCTCAAATCCAAAGTCTGTCTGAATTGCTCACTTATCCTACAGGCTAATTCCTCTCCTCAAGGCTCTCAAGCTTGGCAGGCAGGAAGCTTTCTGAGGTCTTAAATTCCCTGGGGACTGACAGCAAGTGCTGTTCCTAGAGGTGAACACTACTACATTAGGATAAATTTACAGTTTGGGAAATGTCAAGGTTTTCCCCATTGCTATCTTCTCCTTGTCCACCCTAGAGACTGGCCTTCCTATAAGCCTAGAAGAAGTTCTTGGGGTAGTTCTAGCTCTAGGTTAGGGCTCGGAGCTTCTGATCTGTGCATGGGCCTGGTATCCATTTACCATGGTGACTGCACTGCAGAGGTCACTGTGGCCAAGCCTCAGCTTCTGAGCCTGATGGTTCTTGATGGAAGACCACGGCAGAAGACAGTGTTCTTGCTTGTTTTTGTTCTCCTTCATACTTCTAAGATTCATCAATGTGCCATTCATTAATGCATTTGATATAAGTAGAACACATAAAAAAATTGCTTTAATTTTGACTTTGCTTTGAAGGATCTTCCAGACAACTTATATCATTGCCTGACAGACAGTTTGGGCCGTTTTTAACATGCTTGTTACTACATCTAAAAGAAAGAAGATCCCAGAACCAAAGATCTCTAAAGAAGGCCCTCAGCCCCCTAAATATGCAACAATTAAGTTAGAAATCTCATGTGTGTCCCTTGACGTTTCTTAGATGCTGTTTTATTTCAGAGGCAGGAGGGGTTAATTTCCTCTTTTATAAAGGCCAATGTAACTTTCCTTTGGAAGATTAGGAAAATATTCAACAATAAAATGTTGGCTTTTTCCTAGTGTCAGACCTTGGGGCCTGGGCATGACGACATGGGAAGGCCAAGACAGTTTAGTCATCAGAAAGCCAAGCTGTCCACCATCCACATCTGGCACTTTGGCAGAGGCCACATTCACACAAAGGAGGGTGGACGTGAGTTGTTTTATATGCTCTCCCCATGCACTGACCCCTAGTCTGGAGATTTTCTTTAGTGATTTTCAAATATGTTTCTTGAAGACCTGGAGCCTCATGAAGGAGTTTCAGGGATACCACAAACTTATTTTTATTCATTTAATTCTGGAAAAAAAATATTCTGAGAGCTCTAATAAAAGCAATAGATATACCATATTTTAATGCATTTGAGAACTCCAAAACGCTAACTTGTGTTGCCAGATTGTAAGAATAATGCTAATTGCTGAAAAAAATCACATGAATGGATCAAGTACATTGGAAGAATAAAGCCTAAAATTGGTATTTCTAAACGCTGCGCAACTCTCCTTCAAGTAGAAACATGGGGACCCAGACTCCTTTCGTCTTGTGGTTCTACCATCTTTCACCCAGGACTTCACCCAAGTTTTCTGTGTTCCTCTGCGTTGAGGCAGCAGAAGGGCAAAGAACATGGCAGACTGTGTGTCAGAGCCTTGTCGGGGTTTGTGAGCATCCTCTGCTCACATGGTACTGGCTGGAAATCTGTCACGTGGCCACATCTATGAGGAACTCTGGGAGATGTAGTCTACCAGCGGACCAGCCTCTGTCTTACCAGGTTACTCTTTTAGGCACATACTAGAAATCAGAACTGTTTATCTGGAGAGTAACCATTTTAAAACCATTTCTCTGTGTGAATGTCAATTTTGAGACTGTGTAATTAAATTTAACATAGGTGTCAGCTTTTAGTCATAGCTCTGGGTGTGATATTTTTGTATTCATTAGAACAGCCTCATTAGTCTCGTGGTTTGTATAAATATCAAGTAAATATTATGTATTTGAACTTAGGAAATATTATGTGCTAATAAAATGCTACATTGATCTGCTCTATAAAATATGAAGTTTCACCACTAAAAAAAAGCTTGAAAAAAATACCAATCAGGTGCAATTTCCTCATTTTATAGGAAATAGAGACCTGGAGGGAATAGGATACTTGCCCAAGGTCATCTGCTGATCAAGAAACAGCTGGAATTTGAACTCAGACTTCTTGGCTTTTAGTCAAGTGCCTTTTCTTCTATTTCAACTTGCTCCAGGGCCTCATGACCCTCATAACTTGGATATTTTTCAGCCCATTTTCATTTTCTTTGTCTGCAAGTGAGAGAACAGCTGAAACTTGAGGGCAATTAATTCTGTCGTTAAGATTTAATGTCTTGCATTTTTGGTCCAGCTGCTTCATGAATCAACATCCAAGAAACTTTTATTGAACGTCTATTATATGCCACACATTGTGCTGGGAGCTGAGTATGCAGTAGTTCAACAGATACTTTTCCACAGGAGTCTTGCAGTCTGGCAGAGGAGCCACATAATAAATAATGGAACAAAAGTGTAAAAGTATCTATTTTCAAATTGGTGCTATGAAGGAAGGAAACAACAGATTGAGACAGAGAAAAACTGGGAAAGTGAGCCTTTTCAGATGAGGTGATCAGAGACCAATGGACTCCTTGGCCTGATCCTGGATATGTTATGAGGTTGGCCATGTCAGTGAGCCATTATCCTGGAAGGAATGGCTTCCTTCCCCTTTGAACATTACCAGTGAGATTCTTGGCCTGGGAATGTAGGTTCTTGGTCAAAGGCTACAGAATGTGCACAGATGTTAAAATAAGTACAAATAATTAAAAGATGAAAGGGAGTCAAGATCCCTCCAAGAGCTAAATAAGAAAGGGATTTCCCTGATGGCTGATGAAGTAGCTAAGTAAAATATAAAAGACAAATAGCTTTTCCATGTTTTAAATAGGTTGGGGAAAATCTTTATTAAATATTCATTGGCATGCTTGTTGCCTCTCCCTTCTGAGTTTTCACATCTGCAACCTGTTCCAGAACCTTTCTATGCAGGTGAAAATGAAGACAGAGGAAGCAAGATCATGGAAGGGATGGGGACTGAAGTGGACACAGAGCATGGAATAGTGAACATTGAACTATTTGTGTGTGTGTGGTCTGTGTGTAAGGAGTGTGTGCTGGGTGGAGCACGTGGTGATCAGCTGATCAAAGGACCTGAAAGCCAACAGCGAAGAGGAGACTGGTGTTATCCCAAGCCTCTCTGGAAGGGAGCACTATTCTGGGAGGAACATGTGATACCTTAGAATGCCAGAATGCTAGATATACAAGGGATGTTAAGAGCACCTTGGTTCACTCACTCTGTTTCTTACGTGAGACGACTGAGGCCATAGAAGGAAGTGACATGCTCTGAGCTGCAGGATGAGCCAGTAATTGGAGCCACAACTTTTTGTTTGTCTGTTTTGTTTTTGCTTCAAAAATTTTTTTGAAATCTTATGTTTCTTGCCTAGACAACAATGTGAACTAACAAGACAAAACACTGGCAATTTAAAAAATCTAACAGATTTACAGCATCTATATTTAGATCAAAAATTTTTTTTTTTTTACTAATTAATGTTATTAATCCCAGTCAGTGTTACCATTCCCACACCAGCCATGCCAGGATGCTGTTGGACCAGTGTGAGGAAGATTGCCATCAAGGAGCCTCGGTGTAAGGGTTAGTTTAAAATAAAAAAAATAATTCTTTTCCAGAAGACAAAGCCATGCCTTCCACTGCTTCAGGGACCAGAAAGATATGGCTAATAGAGAAAAGGGCTAGAGACTAAGACAGCCCAATGTGACCCCTGTAGCCCCATGGCTGAAGATAGCGTAATACCAGGTTGAATGTTGGGTAAAAGAGTGCAGTTGTTTTTAAACAGTTCAAGTTGAAATTGTGACTCTGGTGAGACCCATATGTGTATCCATATTTTATGGGAACAATGATACTTCTACTTGCTTTAATGAGATTTTCTCTTCTTTAGAATCTTCTCAAATTATTTGAGTAAGTTTGTACAAAGCAGCTGAGCTAATTATTTTTGGTGAAGACAAGGAATTTAACATGATATTTAGAGCCTTGAAGGATCTATGTCATCTCTCCTTTCCCTCTATCCATCTTCCTGTCTTCAAGTACCATTTTTATTTGGGTGATTTCTAAACCCACATCCCTCTTGTTGGTACCCCAAGTTGGGTATCCATTTTCATCTTCCCTTCATCATCCCCCTATCTTAGCCTGGGTTCTCCAGAAAGCCAGAGATTTATGTGTTGTGTTAGGGTTCTCCAAAGATACAGAACGAATAAGATGTGCATTTATATAGTAACAGATTCATGATTTTGAGGGATTGGCTTCTGCCATTATGATACTGGAAGCCCAAAATCTGCAGGGTGGTCCATCAGGCTGGAGACCCAGGAAGAGCTGATGTTACAGTTCAGATCTGAAGGCCATCTGCAGGCAAAATGCCCTCTTGCTTGGGAGACAGCAGTCTTTTTTAAAAAATTCTAATTTACCCTTCAACTGATTGCACACATCCCACCCACATTATGGAGAGTGATATGCTTGACACAAAGTCCACTGATTTAATATTAATCTCATCCAAAAACATTCTTAGAGAAACATTGAGAAAAATGTTTGACCACATATTTGGGCACCGTAACCCAACTGAGTTGACACGTAAGTGAACCATCCCAAGTGTGAAGAGTCTAAATGGGAAAATGATCCCAAAGAGAAGTGAGAGGAAAGGAGAATAAAACTGGGAGGGAGACCTGACACAAAGATGGATCACCTGCTTGTCAGGGACAACTGGGTGATCCAGCCTCTGGGACCTACTCAGACTTGGTGGGAGCTGCTCAGAACTGCAGCTGAAGCCTTGGCTGCCATCAGAGTTGAGGCTGAGATGGTGCTCAAGAGGTGACAGTTGCCGTCTCCCCAACAGCCTCCTTCCCCTGACACCCCTGTTTTGGGAAATAACATTACATATTCCAACTGCCAAGCCTTGGTGTCATTCTAGATTCCTCCGTTTCCCTCATCACTCATCTGATTAAGGCAAGTTCTTCCATTCTTTTTCCCTCTCATTAGCACATCTCATGTAAGTATTCCTCCTCTCCAACCCCTGTGTTGTCACCACTACCCATTGCATCCTCACCAACTCTTCTCTGGGTTCTTGAAATAATTTTCCAACTAGTCTCCCTGCCTCCAGCCTTGGGTACCTCCCAGAGCAATCACTCTAAAATGCATGATTTTCCTTAAAATTCCTCAACAGGTCTGAAGTTTGGAGACCTCATTTCTTCTGACTCCTCAGATTGGCACACAAGGCCCTTTGTAATCCCACCCCCATCGACCTCTCATTTCATCTCTTGCAACACTGCTCCTTGGATGCTTTGCTCCTCTAGGGACGATCCCTTGGAGGCTACTCAGGGCAACGTGCTCTGTCATGCTCTGATGACTTTAGTTACACGGAACCTCTGCCTGGAATGTTCTCCCGCCTCCCTGGGCCTCCACCCCCAGCCCGAGCTTGTGTAGTGAACATGTATTCCTCTTTCAAGATTTGGCTCATGAGTCACCTTTACTATGAAATTTTCCTGTGCCTTCCAGATGTGGAATTGACCATCTTAGTTACCCTTCCCGCATCTCTACAGACATCCTGCACTTGGTCCATACAATATTTAATTGCATTTGCTGTTAACACTCCTGTTCTTCTGAAGCAAACAGTAAGTGTCTTGACAGCAGGGATCCTATTCCGGCCATCTCTTTACATCCTCATCATGTAACGCTCAGCCTGACACAAAGTAGGTGCTCAATAAGATAGCTGTGGTGAGACGATGAAGCTCAGGAGGAACAATGCTTAGACCGCTAGTGGAAGGGCTTCCAACCTAAGCCGAGTTGGAAGGCAGGAGGCTGGGGAATTATCACGTTGCATCCCCCAGCAAAGTGTAAGAATGGGTGAGGGCCTTATGCATCTGAATTGTGTGGGGGCAGACCTGGTTCAATGAAGCAGGGGTACATCTGTGCCTGGGGGGCCCCCCTCCCTTACAGTCTGAGTCTTAAGGAGTCAAATGTAGCTTAAGCAGAAGCTGAGTTCTGAAGGTCTAGCCTGAGTAGGTTGTCTTGGCCAATCTCCCAAAAAGCCAGTCCTTCTAGGTTCTGAGAATTTGTTGCCTAATCTCTGCTTACAGGACTCCAAGCGGCTGGAGTCTGCATGAAAGGGGCCTTTGTCTGATATGGGAATGGCTTTGGGGGCTAATCTCTCTTTGGATGCATTTTAATTCACTTTAATGACTCTGCCTCCTGTCAGGCTTTTCTTTGGTGTGGGGGGGTTGTTAAAGAGATTAGAAGCAGTGAACATGAGCCCCCAAATCTAGCCTTCCTCAGAGGGTGCTGTCCTCAGGAAAACAGTGTTCTGCAAAATGTATTAAGATGCTCTGGCAGTGAGTGGGGAGGGAGCAGAGTGGAGAATAGGAAAATTCTCTCTCTAATAAACGCATGCACGTATAAACACCCTGCACGTCCTTACACCAGGCACATGCACCAGCCCGCTGCTGCAACTTTCACTGGCCCCCATCTCCTGCCGACAGTGGTGGGAGTTGAAACAGACAAGACAGAATGATGTCATCCCTGGGACACTGTCCTTTCTCTCCCTCTCTCCCTCTCCTCTAGTTTTGTATAAACACAGCTGTTTGTGAGGAATGCTGGCTTGGGAAAACATAAACCATCCGCATTAACGACCTTTCCTCCCCGCCACACACCCCCTTCCTACTGAATGTGGGAGACTGGAATGCTTTCAGCCCGGCAGCCCCATTGTCCTCATGTCTGCAACACCAGGTTTTTCAGCTTTCTGGTTGGGGCCTGGGGTGCCCTGGCTCAGGGACCGTGCAAAGCCCTGCAGGCCAGACAGGAGCTCTGGTTGCAGGTGACACCTGAGACCACCTGTAGAAGATTCCTGGAGGAACACAGAGAGAGGAGGGGCTGGGGGATGCCAAGTGGGGCTTGGCTGGGTGGAGGGAGTCCACAGTAGATGCAGGCTGTCGCTGACCTGCGTGCTTTGTCTACAAAGCTGGCTTGTGCCAGCCTCTGGGGAACCAAGGGGAACAAAATGGCAATGGTGGGCTTTGGCCCCCAGCCATAGGGTGAAGCTATTGGGGAGGGGTGTTGGGGCAACTCATCCGCCTTTCCGGTGCTTTCACAGTCACGATCTAGGACCAAAAGCCTTTTATCCTTTCAAGGAGTAGAGAAGGGGGCAGCTAAAGGGAGAAATCAAGCCTGAGTTCACACAGTCCTGCTTCTTTTGAAATCTGCTGGTACTGCGGCCCACAGCATATTATTGGTGGTGTTTCTCCACTTCCAGATGGTGACCTCTGGGCCTTGGGGGTTAGGATGGTTTTTATTCTAGCTACTGAACTTGGCATTTTGACTGAGAACATGCTGTCTTCCTGGCCCCCTGCCCCATTTCGGTCTGCTGAACCTCGCTCAGTGCCCCACTCTCCTGTGTGGGTTTTGTGGCCACAGCTGCAAAGGAGGAGAAGAAAGAAGGCTCCCTGAGCCTCTCTTTCTAAGGGCCAGGCACCCTAGAATGTGGCCCAGGACAGCAGTCATTGTGGAACTGAGACAGGAGGCAAAGGGGCAGGGCACAACCATTAAAAGAGTGACATAACAATTTGCATCAAGATGGCAGAAAATTCAACTCCCAGTAGAACTTGAGGCCCAAGATGGCGGGTCCAGTAGACCTTGAGACAGGTGCCATGACGGTTCTGAGGCTAACCGTAGAAGGTAAAAAAGTTAAAAAGGTGAAAAATGGTAAAAGAGTGGGTGATGGCCCAGTTCCTGGGAATCCCAGCCCCCTCCCCAAAGCAGCTGGAATAATCCTCCCACTTGTTAGCATATGAGGCTGCTGAGCCCATAAAAATAACAACCCCTACACCTCTCTCCATTATGACTGAGACGGCCCGCACTCTGCCTATGGAGTGTGTAACTACTTTTACTTTAACTAAACACCACCCCCAGGCCTGGTGGCCTCTCTTGGCCTTCTAAGATGGCCTACACTTGGTCTACGGGGTATGGCTCTCTTTAAATAAATCTACTTTTACTCAACTATGTCTCGCTCTTGAATTCTTTCCTGTGCAAACCAAGGACCCTCACATGGCAGGGCATGTCCCAGGGACCCACCTGAGATCTGGAACGTGGCCATCCTCTTGTGTCCCATTTTTCCTGTATCAGAATGCTTGGGATTCAGTGCTACAGAAACAGGGGTGAGTGGTGAGCCAGTGGTCTTCTTGGTCCCCTCCAGGGTTTCCATGGGGAGAGAAGACAAGTCTTTACCCATTTTTCCATGTTAAGTAGAAATCTCAAAGCCCATGCTCTTGGAGACGCTAAAGGAACATTTGGCTCCCAGTTGTCTCTCTTGCCTGCAGTTTGCCAAGACAAATGTAGATCCACATCCTTGCATTTACTAGGTGCCTGCTGTGTGTCAGGTGGAATGCTAGATGCTTTGCATCTGTTCCAGTTTTATCCTTGCAAAACCACGTTGTTATTAAACAGTGCTATTTTATAATGAGCGATAAAGAAACGGAGATAAAGGCAGTTTAAGAAACACTACCCAATGATAGTTAGTGGTGGGGCCAAGATACACAGCAGCTCAAATTTCAATGTCCGCGCATTCCAGGAATTCTGAAGGAGGTAGAAGGGATGAGAATGATTAGAACAAACTTGATAGAGATGGCAATTGCCTATATGAGGTGATTTGAAGGATAAAATTAACATCCCTCATCTCCCTAATCATTCCCTTTATAGCCTGAAACCCTACACTACAGAGCCATTCCTTTGAGTTAAACAAAACTTTGTTTTTGAATGGAAATATTTCTGGAAGGGGAAGTCATTTAGCCATTAAAATGCTCTATTTAAAAAAAAAAAAACAAAAAACCTCTCGTTTTCTTTTAAAATGTTTTACTTTAAATTAACTATGTTCCTTGTAAAGTAATCCTTAGCAGAAAGTAGTTTGTATCAGAATGTCTGGGAGGAGACTTCTTAAGGGAGTTGAAAAGTGTTAATCTTTGACTTTTACTATTATAAGCACGTTTTAAGTAATTCCTTGAAACTGATAAAATCTGTTAAGAGGAAAGAATTTCTCTCTCTCTTTTTTTTTTTTAAGTAGTAAAATATTTCACCCTTCTGATCTGAAAAAAAGATAGACTTGGGTGTTAACTTTCAGAGATATACCTACAAAACTGACATCTCTTGAGACTCTGCTTCAAAGAAGGAAAAACGAGGAATGTGAAAGACAGTTTGAAAGCTTCAAATATTATAAGGTGAGAATGTATTTGTTAAAACACTTGGAAAAACTCTAGAGTTAAATGAATAGACGTTATTATTATTATTCCTCTTAGAAATTACGTCAACAACAAAGGAGTGAGAGGAATAATGACCCGAGGAAGTATTCCTCATGACTTTTGTGCAGATCACTGCACCTTATGTTGTCATTAAGGGCAACATGGATGCAGAGTTTTCGGGTTAAATACATTTGGAAAACACCGGGTTAGACAAAGTTAAACATGTTTCTTTATCAGAGGAGCTATCAAAGCTTTCAATGTATCATTGTGCATGGTAATTCTCCCAGAGGGTGTATAGGATAGTATAGAGGGTTTTTAAAACTCATTTGACCAATACAGATTTTTCTTTTTGTGGGGGGTGGGGTGGGTGGAAGGACTAGCTTTTCATAAGACCAACATTCTGTGGGACAGAGTTTGAGAAACATATCCGGAAACAAGTCAATCCACAATATGATATGGCAGTTCAGATGATCTGATTTTAATGTTTGCTTCACCGCTTGAAAGAGAGGTAAGCTTGGGCAACTTCTCCACGTCTCAGTTTCTTCCATCTGTAAAACGGGAGGCATGACATTACCTGTTTAGTCATGAGGATTAAATCAAGAGTGCCTGTAAAATGATTATAAATCAATCAAAAATGTTAAAAGAAAGAGTGCCCGCCTTATAGTAAGAGCTCAATAAATATTAGCTACTGTTGAGATTACTTTTGACATTTTGTCCAGGCCTCTTATGCTCATACTGAGCTCCAGAAGAAAGGGAAAGATACACCATGCATTCTTCTATCTTCATGCATGTCTTTTCCTCCACTTAGAATGCCCTGTCCACCCCCATCTCTGCCTGCACAAACAGCAGCAAGATATATCTCAACGGCACCTGTCCCATGAGAACTTCTGGGATTCTCCCAACTTCCCCTTCTCTAAATCCTTTATTTTCCCCGATAGGTTTCTTAGACTTGTTAACATTTGGCTTTGTATTTTTGTGTAATTTACCTTAATCTAGGAAAGATGCCTTATTTATCTTTGATTTCCTGGTAGACTGCCTTCATCGTCTGGATCTCCGCTAAAGGTGGGCTGAACTGTTACATCTCAGAGCCCTCTACTGAGATGCAAACACCCTTTAGTGAGATTGTCCCTTCAAGTCCTTACCTTTACATGCATTACCAAACTTTTTATAATTTGGCAAGGACTGGTGAAAATGGGCCTTTGGCTAGACTAGGCCTAAAAATAGGAGAGGAAGCCAGGAAGAAAGAAGAGGATTAAGTTTGTATTATGTGTCTCAGTTTCTTTGCTCCTCAGGAACATTCCTGAGAAACATGAAAAACTTATTCTTTCCCATTTTCCATATCCATGTCTACCATGTATCTGGATTTTTGTTTGATTATTGTATAGTTAGAAGAAAATCAGACAATCACTGCCTACTATTACAATTTTATTAGAATGACTATTAAGTCCCCTGTAGTCTCTGAGACATTTTCTAGCTGCTGCCACCTCTCTCAGGGCTCCATGTACCACTGTTAGCAATGTTTTCACCATTAGTAAGTCTGTCCCCTTGTTCTGGGCTTTGTGAGATCCATCCTGGTACCCCCTGGGACGAAATAGGTACTCAGCACATGATTACTGGGGGAGTGAGAAAATATCCTGTATGGTGCTTTTAAGCAGAGGCCCAGAAATAACCTCCCTGTGTCTGAAATCTGAACCCCGTTAGCAACCCCCTTTCCCTGACCCTGACTTGAACTTTAATCTGCTAAGCTGAAAAGAGAGAAAGGCATAGAATAGGAAGAGGAGTGGAGGTTTTCTTAGCCTCGTGGGCCACCGCCTCTCTCTGGCCCATACATTCCAAGGCAGATCAGGAGCCAGGTGGAGCTGGGTGGCGTGCACCGTGATCCCTGATGGGGGCAGAAAGGCCTGCCTAGATAGCCCACGGGGGTGTGCGGGGCCTGCTGTGACCCGCAGCTGAACTGCTGAGGTCCTGTCTTAATACCTGCACAGCTGCTCCAGGGGCGGGAGACCTGGGGGAGGAAAGCCCCTTGTGAAAGGCACACCCCCCAGAATGCCGGCCGGGGCTGCTGTTTGCAGGAGGGGCTGTTTTCTGAAGGGCTGGGTTGTCTTTCCCAACAGGGAAGACCTGTGGAAAGAGGCCCTGAACGTCCCTGAGAATGCGGAGATTGGAGTGAAAACATGGAGGAAAGGCCAGGAATGGCAGTCACCCCTTTTCCACGCTCCCTGGAGGCAGAGAGAGAGAGAGAGAGAAGGAACTTTTTTCATACTATTTAAATGTGAAGATGAGACATAAATGACTACACTTCATTCCCCACATGTACTCATCTCCTTCAACTCTTGAGTAGAGCCTGGGAGACAGGTAGAGCTCCATGGAACAGCTGAGGACACCGAGGCCAGAGAGAAGGTATTTGGCTCACATCGTAAATTCCAGGAGTCTCATAAATTCCTTTCTAGGAGATGTTATAACCAAGAATATGTGGTCTGGAGTGACTTGGATGATTCTCTATTTTAACCTTGTTGTTTTTCAGATAAAGCATCTCGGTGCTGTCACAGCTTGTCCCAAGGGAATGGAAAAATATTTGGGGGATAGAGTCCTTGCCAGGGAGAGGGTGGGGACAAGGTCAGGTGTCCAAGAAAAGTGATTGCCTCATGCATCCTTGGTGAAGAAGAGGAGGTTTGTATAAGCCTCTCAGTTTCCATCATGCAACTTTGTTGGATCTCTCATTTCCTGCAAGATTGCCTTCTATGTTACCCAGGGGCCCCTGGCTGAGATGTTTAGTGATGGGAGAGGGAAGCAGGAGTTGCATACAGTGCAATTTGATGGGATCCTCCCACTTAGGGGGCTCCCATTCTCAGAATCTTGTCTAGTCTGTACCTGGCAGAAGTTCTCAGGGGAGGAGCAGAAGTAACTTGCTGTATTCTAGCACCATCTTGGGCCCTGGAATGCAATGCATGGAGTTCCAAAGGCCAAAAGGACTGGCAGAGGACACACAGTAAGGACTGAACCCTTGGCCCATTCTGCAATTTTGGCGTCACCAGGCTGTGGGCTGAGGCAGAAGGGTAATGCGCTTCTCTCTTAAAGAATTTTCTTGTGTCTCAGAGACTGGCCATCCCATAGAGCGAAACCCTGCCTGTTCAGGTGGCGGCTCTATCAGGACTACTTTTCATCCCCACCCTTCCTTCCACATATGACCCTGCTCTTGGTTGAGACAGTCAGGGGAACAGAGAGAGGGTGAGTAGAATAGAAACGGATGAAGTTTTAGAAATGACCAATGATTTATTAAGTGGACTATAAAGGTCAGTTGGACAAATATCTAGATGAAAGCTGAGGACTAGGGACGATGTTTGCCAGGCGCTTCAGAGGTTATAATGAGTGATGCACTAGGTCAAATGGCAGTTCCTAGGGTTTGTTTCAGAGATGCAAAGGAACGTGGAGTAGTGTGGAATGTGGCCTCAGCAGCAACACGGTGCATGGGACCATGTACTTCCCGGGCCGTGAGGGATGGCACTAGAGTGATGTGTCAACCTCATTTAGAGTATACCATGATTTCCAGGACTTCTTCTATATGCATTTTAACTAATGGACGTCATCCATTAGTTAGGTGTTTTCTGGAAAGAAACAGTCTCACACTTGTTCAAGTAATAGAGAGATATACAGTTTTACAGGGAAAGTCTAGAGGTAGAATGGACTCAAGGCAAAGTCTGTTCATCTGGATCCATTTCTCTGTGATTGGCTCAGCTCCTTTCCCCTCTAAGGGTTGGTCTTAGCTCAGGCCATCTTCCCTCATACTTTCAAGATGGTTGCCGGCTGCAGCTGGGGCAATATGCTTTCTTATTTTACATACAGGCAGACGAGGAAAGCATGGAAAAAAATCCTTCCCCAGCATGGAATAAAATTCTTCTTGTCTACCTAATTGGCCAACTTAAATCATGTGCCCATTTTTGAACAAATAATAGTTGTTAGGGGACTACCATGCAAACCTGAGTTCTTGAACCAAACACCAAGGCTGCCATGATTGGGTTAATGTATTCAAAACCCACATCTGAAGGAACATAGGACAAGTGAGGAAGGGTGGACGCCTGAAAAAAACTGGAGACTCCTAGGAAGGAAAAATGGGTGAGAAATGCTGGACAGATACCCCAGCAAGTTCACCATGCCTACCATTTAAGCATCCCAAAGAGAACTTCCAATATCTGTGTGCTCTCTGGGTAGATTTCATACTGTTCCACCTCTGAGATCATGGGTCTTCCCCATACTCAGCTGGTGTGTGGTTGCCTTAGACTCCTCTCTCCTTCCTGGCCAGAAAAGTTGTGACACGGTGGCGGGGTTGATTTTGCTCAACACTTGAGAGGATAAGCTATAGCAATTTTTGCCGGAAATGACTGAATGAAGCCATTTTCCTCCAAAGGGAGCCATATAACTAACTGGCAGGCTACTAAAAGCTTTATGGTGGGTATAGTTCAGAAAAGTTAAGTCCTTTGACAAGGTCATGTACTGCTGAGTGTCAGAGCCTGCATTAGAAACAGGTCTTGTGGCCCATCTTCCAGCACTCTTTCCATAACACCAGGCAGATTGTCAGTGTGATAGGAATGATATCAATCCTTTGGTAGTAAGGGTATGTGCGAAGAATGCAAATTTTGACCTTGGGCAAGTTCCTTAACTTCTCTAGTCCTCAGTTTATTGACTACTATAATAAAGGGATCTTAGTAGATAATATTGAAAGTATCCTCCAATTCTAAGAATCTGTGAATAGCTTTAGGTCATGGTTTTCTTCCAAGAACCTGACAACACTTGTTCTATTAGATCATTTAAGTGCAGATTATTTGTTTAAATAGTTTCCCAGGAGTGACCCAGAACATCCTACATAATAAACCAGTTGTTAAATCATAAACAATATGGACAGGATTCATCATTATTTTTCCCAAGTGAAGATCCCTGGGGCCTTCTGGTTACTCGGACACTCTGGCTAATGGAGTGTTGTCAGGGATTCCCTATGTGGGTGACCACCTTTCCAAGAAGTAGAAAACAACAGACTGTAACAAACACCAGAGCGCTACTGGAAAAAAAGGTGCTTTTTTTTTGTTTTTGATGAAATAGAACTGTGAAGAATCAAAGAACTTTGTGTTCTTTCAACTCCCTTCTTATCTTGGTGTTCTTGTTACCCACCCACAACCTGTTACCGTCAAATTCTCAGCATGGGCCACTAATCCCCACTTAGCTAGATATCTCAGGCTACAGGTGAGGGTACACAGACTAGCTCTATGAGGTTTAGAGTGTTAGGTTTCCTGGAGTATGTGTAGGCAATCTTATAGCCTCCAGACCCCAAAAAATATATAGCTAATGGTAGCATTTTTGGTCCTATGATGGTCCAGCCTAAGAGATATTATGGAGACGGGAAGGTCTTCTTAGAGTATGTCAAAGCATAGAATTTATTTTGTTTCCTAGGAGGGATAACAAAGCCCCAGAGTTTCAGGCTGCCTTCAGAGTATTGGTTGGCACTATAAGGGGGCATGAAGGAGAGGAAGAGGAAGGGATTACCTGAATTTCGGGTAATTTATGTTCAGTGCTCCCTGTTAATCCCCTCAATGGCTCTATGTCATCCAATGAAGAGAAGATAAATAACTTGCATATACATAATGTTAAGAAGAGAAAAATTCAGATCAATAGGTAGAGTATGATATTATTTGTATTAGGATATTCCAGGCTTTTCTTCAGTAACATATGTAACATCAAACCTCTGAGACTTAATACTACCAATATTTATTTCTTGCTCATGTCACAGTCCAGTGTGGGTCACTTGCCTCTCGGGTGTGGCTTTCTTCCAAGTAGTGACCTGGAACTGCTACCCATAATCTCAGAATCCTTTACTTCTAACCATGGGGATGAAAAACAGGCAACATGAAGAAAACGTTCTCAGTCATAACTGCCTTGGACCAGAAGTGACATGTGACTTCTGCTCACACTCTCATTGGCCATAACTCAGTCACATGTTCACAACCTACCTGCAAAAGAGGCTGGGAAATATTTTATCGCTGCATGCCCAGGATTAAGTAATGATGTGGTGAATACATTGTATGATATGATTTCTGCTACATCATTTATATAAGAAAGAAAATGAAACTACCTATGTGTGTGTATATATATATTTATACAAATACCAAGAAAAAAGTCCTGAAGGATACACACTACATTTACCTCTAGGGAAGGAAATGGGATTCAGATGGTAAGAAAAGGTAGGACTAATGGGATCTTTCTGGATTTATTCTGTTTTTTTCTTTTTGTATTAAGTCAAGACTTTTTTTTTTAACTGTGGGTTTATTAAACAAAAACCTGTTTTATTAAACAAAAAGTTGCCTCCACCAAAACACATAATAACTCATCAATGGTTTCACAGCAAGAGAAATCTGCCAGACTCCAAAACTCCTGCTGTTTCATTCTTTAAATCTATTCATTGTTTCCTCCCACAATCTCTGCTTTTTAGTCTGCTGGTGCTGGTGACTCAGATTATTTAGTGTTTGCCTTTTGGAAAGGAAGAGTGGAGGGTTCACTTTTCTCACACAGAGGTGCTGGGAAGGCTCTTGGGATCAGAATCAGTCCCTTTTTTCTCTAGCCCAGAGCTCTAAAGTTCAAAGGGAGAGCTGCTTAAGCTATGGCTGGATCCAGACACTCAAACAAAGGCATTGAGAGTCTGTCTCTGTCACTTTGTTCTACTCTGCACTGGCTTCATCCTCAGGGAGGCTCCTCTTTGTGATGGCAACATGGACAAAATTCTCAGCTTGGGTAATAGCAGCCAAGTGTCCCCACTGGCAAGTATCTTTTTGTATAGATTTCATCCAGAAACTCTTGTCCCAGGTCTCTTTGGCTTGTTTTGGGTCAATGCGCCATCACCAAGAATTTGATTGACTAGGTCTGAGTCATGGAGTTAGGGAGGGCAGTGGAGTCAGGCATAGGACCCAAACACAGGGCTGAGCATGTGGGGGAGGGGAGCGTGGTTTTCCAAATTGCATTTACAAATTGGGACAGGACTGTTTATCCCACTGTGTCAGGCCAGTGAGAAGGACAGCGCCTATCAGGGAAGTCTTTCAGAACTTGTGGTATAATCACAGGAGGGGAGACATGTGAGACTAGCTTGCTACTCTTCTAAGATGATGCCTTTCTGAGATGGGGGTCTTAGAAAAAGTGAGGGTCCCTCCATGTACAGGGTGATGTAGGTTGGGAGGGGCTGGAAGTTCCCGAGAATTCAGCTGGGATAGTGAGAGCTGTGTTGAATTTAGTTTAGGCTGTTTAGATGAAAACACTGCCTTGGTTTGAGTCAATTTTGCATTTACAGCTCAGGAAGGTGGCTGAGGGCCCAGCAGGAGCCAGGATCTGCAAATAAAGTCGCCATCCGGTGAAACCTGCCCTCGTGGCATCTTGATGGGAAAGCGTGGTGCTGTGGTCTCTCTGGGTCACTATGGGGCTCTGGATGTGCCAGTCCCTGCTGTCCGCTTTACCATAGCATATGCTGACCCACGCAGGCTGATAATATGCCCCAGCGGGTCTCCCAGATACCTATAGAGGCTGTCCTCCTTCCGAGCCCTCCTGGTAGCTTGCCGCCTGTCCCTGCACTCATTTCACAGTGCAAGGACCCTGGGATGTCACCCAAGACCCAACTTTGCTCTGTGGACACATGAAGACCTTCTCAGAGAGATCTGAGACCACCCTGGCCCCCAGGCCTCACCTAGATGGGATGGTGGAGATGGGACAGCCCTTAACTTCTGGGGAGGAACTCAGTGACTCTTACCTCCTCCCAGTGAGAAGGTAAAAGGATCTATCAGACACCGTGATCCTGAGTCAAAACCCATGGCTGGTCACTGGGTGTGAGTCACAGTGCCAAAGGGGAGTGTTAACTTTATGAAGGTCACACGGTTATTGAGTTATTTGTTATTTTTGGCAGACTGAGGTGACTAGAATGCAGAACTTGGTTCCGTTTTGGTCACGTTTTCCTCTGTTACTCCACCTCCTTGATGACTTTCTCTGAGTGAAGTGACAGGGGAAACACCAGACAAGGACAGGAGGGCAAGATGAGCATGGGTGGGGCTGTGCCCATTTTGTAGGTTAAATGCGCTTATCTTTTCGTGCTTCCAGAGCCCCTGGGGACCTGAGGGTTCTCCTGTTCTTTGTACTTTCTCCCACAGAGCTGCTAGGTGGAGTTACAGAGAAGGGGTGTCCCAGGTCACAAGTCATACCCCAGCCACAGAACTGAAGGAGGAGGGAGGGAGGTCGTGGTCAGGCAGACATTTTATTTTATACAACTCCAGAGGGCACGTCTCAGGCTCCTTGGGGGCAATTTCGGTTCAGTCAGTGGAGGGATGTTTATCAGCCAAGTGCGAGGACCAGCAGGGACTTCCTCCCTGGGCCTCGTCCACAGCTGCCTGGATTCATCTCCAGGATGCCGAGGGCACCGACGCCCTTCTCCCCTGAACTCTTTGTGCCACTTCTCCCTCTGCCCGCCTCCCCAAATCCAGAGAAATATTCATTTCATGTTTACCCTCAGAGAAGACACAGATGAGGAGAAAGAAGCTTTGATGTTCTCCTGAGGGCCCTGAAGGGAGCATGCTTGTGAGTGGTAAGCTCAGAGAAAGGAGTTTTTCATCTGTTTTCTGTCATCTGCCCCATCAGAGTGAATACTGGGCAGGGAGAGCGAGCATGAGTGTGAGCAGGGAGCGGGCAGGCAGATGCTTGGCTTGTCCTGTACCTGGTTATCTTGTCCCCAGTCTAGAGTGGAGCCAAGAATGGACAAAGATACGAGCCCACTAGGTAAGAGAGACGGTGTGCAATTGAGTTCCTTGTGGCTGTGCTGGCCCCACAATTTAGGAGGGGCTGGTGCCATGGGATCCTGGACTGCTGGGTCCAGCAGGGAACTTGGAGAGCCATGAGCATCATGGTCTTGTTTTTTGTTTTTTAATTTTTTAAACATTTTTTATTGACTTATAGTCATTTTATGATGTTGTGTCAAATTCCAGTGTAGATTCAGTTATACATGAACATACATATATTCATTGTCACATTTTTTTTTCTCTGTGAGCTAACACAAGATTTTGTATATATTTCCCTGTGCTATCATCATGGTCTTATTGGTTACAGAAAAGCACTGAGGCTCAGAGAGACCCACAGTAGCTGGTGGCAGAGCCTGGCCAGGTCTCCAAGTTCCCAGCAGTCTCATGCTCCTTCTGTTGGACAAGCTGGCAAAATGCCCCTGCTCTTACCTGGGGTGTGTGAACAGGATCCAGCATGCCTGAGCTGCAAGAGACACCCCAAATTACCTGTCCCTCCCCCTACTGTCCAGGTGAGGAAACTGAGACTTGGAGAAATCAAACGCTCATCAGATGTTCAGAAAGAGCAAGTGACTCACTCCACATCTATAGTATCAAAGGCCGACGTGGGTCACCTGGCCCACCCCTGGATCTTTTCCCCCATGCAAGCTCGGAAGACCAATTCATGTCACACTAAAAACAACTAACCTTGCACAGTTCCTTTCTGTTTTTCAAAGTGTTTTCACAACCTTGATCTCATTCCATCCTCCCCTCAGCCCTCCGAGTGAGTGAAGGCTCACAACAACAGTGAGAAAGGGGCCCTGTTCTCAGAGGACTCCCTCTTGTGCACAAGTGGTGAGGCCTGCTGGGTGGCGGGCACTGGGTGTGCTTGCACACCTGGTGAGCAGGACCGGCACCTCCATGGTGGCCCAGGCATTAACGCCATCCCGGCACCCCTTCTTCCTGCCTCCTTTTGGAGAGAACAAACATGGTTATTTGTTCATCTTCTGTGTCACTTGGCAAGTCACGGGCAGAGTTATCTCTCTGTCTTCCTGACTATCGGCTTTCCTGCCTTGGAGTGGATGGCGGACCCCAAGTGACGCAGACCAGTGGAGAATTCCTCAGGCTCTCAGAAAGAACGTTTTCTGCTGAATCGGGAGGTTTCTGCTGCCGGGTGGCTGCAGGCCCCTTAGAATGTGTGCTGTCACCGTGGACAGATCAGGCTGAGCAGGATGCAGTGCTCAAGGTGACACTTCTGCCATACTTTGTATTTTACTACCCGAGGTGATTGTAAAAGGACAATCGGGGCACTCTCCCACTCTTGCTCCTTAGGCCTCAAAAGCCCGAGTCTTAGGGTGGGGAAGGGTTCTGGGCAGGGTGATGTCAACTCCTCTCTTGCCCCTCATGGCCCTGGCACTGTGGCCGGCACAGTTGGGGCTCTCAGTGCCATGTGTGGTGTTTGGCCTCTTCCTGCAGGCGACACGGGGTCTGCTGATCCTCTCTCCTGGGCACCATCCATTGTCTGCTGTCCTTATGAGCCTAATGCATCCCCCTTCCCAGGTGTGCACTCAAGACCTTGCATAAATCACCCTGGACACATGGAAATTGATCCCACACTCCAGGAAGGCTACTCCCCGGCTCTCCCCGGGCACCTGTTCCATCACCTCTCCCACACTCATTGTCCGGAAATTCTTTGCTGCTGCCCAAATCCCACAGGCTGAAGGTATTTCCTCTTTCTAACCACTCAGATGGGCAGCAGCATCCGGGGGCCAAAGGAGAATGGGAGTGACCCCAGACCTGGCGAGTGCTTCGTGTGTCACCCAGGCCTGCTCATCCTTCCTCCAGGGTGCTCGCGTTTTTTCCCACTTAACAAAGCGCTTCCCCGCCCACTGTTTCATTTGGCCTTTATTGCTGTGAAAAACACTGAGATGGAATTCCTAAAGTGGAGATGACAATTCAGTGAAGGAATTGATGTTCACAGAGCTTAAGAGACCGAGAGACAAGGTCACAAAGCCAGTGAGTAGCAGGGTTGGCTCCTGGTCATTTAACTTCCATTCGGTGGCATTTGCTTTAGACTCTCTCTTCTCTCACTTTCCTGTGCTGACTTTCAACTTTTCCTTGCACCTTTCCAGTCCTGCACCTTCGTGGTTGCCTTCAGTTTCCATCGGTGTTCCAATACCCTCCCCTTCCTGAGTCCCACATCCCTGAGTAGTACGGACATACCAGTTCACCTCAGCCAGTGTGGACCCTCATGCACACATCCCACATGCCCCTACACGCACCACCACACACACACATCCCATCACATACACCTATCACACACCACACACACGTACCCACCACACCCACCCACCCACACACACACGCACCGCAGACTGAGCACTGGAGAGGTAACCAATGTTACGAGGAAGAGACGGACACAGAAAGACCCACAAGTAGGGAAACAAAGAGAAACAGAAAGCAAAAGAGAGATGGGTGAGAGCAGAGGAAAAGAAAACTGGGGATAACGATGGAAGAGAAAAGAAAGATCAGAGCTTTGGAGTCAGAAAGCTGGAATTCTAAATCAAGCTTCATCACTTCTTGGCTGAGCCCTTTGAGAAAGTCACTTAACCTCTCTGAGTTTTATTTTCCTGTATGTAAAAAAGGCATTGTTTACTTAATTAATAGTCATTGTGTCACCTTCTAGGTGCTTGAGATGCATCAATGAACAGAATAGTTAAAAAAAAAAACCTGCCTTCTTGTGGGTGGAGATGGATCTTTTTTACTCTGGTGTTAGTCTGGATCTTTCTTTTTAGACAAGTTCTTTTAAAAAATTTATTTATTTTGTTTATTTTTCTGAGGGGGGAGGTAATTAAGTTTATTTACTTATTTACTTTTAGAGGAAGTACTGGGAATTGAACCCAGGATCTTGTGCATGCTAAGCATGTGCTCTGGCTCTTAAGCTGTATCCTCTCCCCAGTCTGGGTCTTCTGAGAAGCAAACACCAAAGTCAGGATTGAACAGGCGAGGAATTCCTTAGAAGAAACGCCCGTGTGAGGGGAAAATAGGGGGGCTGCTGGAGAAGACTTGGCGGAGCCACTGGACCACCATGTAAGTCTGTCCCTGAGCAAGGAGACAGAGAGAAGGCTGGGTGAAAGCATTCTGGTTTGGTAAGGTCAGCAGGGAGTCTTTCAGCCAAAGGTGAACATCAGGAGTCCCAGTGTGTCCTTGACATCCTTGGTCACTGGCTGGGAACCACCTACGGAAGGCATGATCTCTGCTCTGGATTTCAAGGAGCGATGGATTTCAAGTCAAAGCAGCTGAGACCCTTGGCCAATTACGCTGCCTGGAGTTGGTGGTCTGCAGGGTGCACGCTTATGGCTGCTGCATGTGAGAAAAGAAGATGTGAACAAATGAGCCAAGTGAGGCAGGCGAGGAGCTCTGGGATGTGGACTGATCAGAATTTTCACAGGGTGGCTGCAGCAAGCCTTCCTGAGAAGGTGATTTTTGAGCAGACATTTGGGGGAGGCATCATTCAGATGCCACGGCCATCTTCCTGTTGATAACGTCATGCTACCAGTCATGCGTGGGAAAGCACTTTGTAAACAGCATAGACTCAGCTGACAGAAAACAAACAAACAGCAAGGCTATCTGTCCTGGCATTTGGGACTGATGTGTTCCCAAGGGAGGAGATGCTGGCCTCTCTCCCAGACCAAGCCAGACCCCTCTGTTAAGGGCAAGCAACCTGGAGGACCACACTCCCACTGGGGAAGCAGGGTATTCTGTTTCCAGGACATGCCACTCCCAGGAGTCCAGGACTCTCTGAAGGGCCAAAACAAATAGCCCCCAAGATCCCCAGAGGATGGAGTCTTATTTTCAGCCTAACAATGGGAAGTAAAACAAAATCCTCTTTTCTCAGACAACTAGATGAATATGTTATTATCTCTGACAACTGCAGTTAACAATAACTCCCGATAAGATATCCTTTTTGTCTCTGCGGCATCCTGGCAGACAGAGTGTCATTAATAAATCCCAGGGCAAGAAGGAAGGGGCTGGAGGTCACTAAGTACCTCTTCTGTGCCAGGCTCCGTGCCGGGTACAGTAATTTGATTTTCACAAGTCTGTAACTGTTCCATCCACTTTACAAAAATAGGAAACTGAAGCCCATAGGATTGCACAGTTGGTAAGTGGTGGATTGAAACTCAGGTCTGTGTGTTTCCAAAGACCATGCTCTTTCCTCTGGCTCTTTCCTCACTGCCCTCCCCAGTGGTCCACTGTGTTTAACCATTTGTCCTTCTAGCTCTAACATTGAGTTTTATTTAGTTGTCTGAGGGTCTGTCTTCCCCGACTCCCTCATCTCATCCACGTACCGCATGCCCCTCAGAGAACATGTGGGCCAAAATGATTTCTGCTTGGTCCACAGCATGTACGAGGGGCCCTGCTCCAAGAGGCTCTTAAGCTGGCTAGTGGATGGCCAAGCCCCACTCAACCAGCCGTCTGTATCATCTGATGAAGAGAAAGATGGCCATATACTTCAGTATTTTGGGGGGCTAGAGTTCTTAAAAAGGAGTTTTTATCAGAATTATCTAAGGAAAATTGTTAAAATATAGATTCCTAGGTCCTGCCATCGGAAATTCTGATTTGGTAGGTTCAAAGGAGGCCCAAGAAGCTGCATTTTATTAAGCACCATTACTCGGCAAGAGTAGGCAACCACTGGGTTGGGTAATGGTCCATTTGGTGGCATTCCTGGGGAAATGGATACTGTTTGCCCTGTTGTCCTCCAGTAAAGGTCCAAGGAGCAGGTGACTCTGTTGGCCCCTGGAAAATGCCCAGTGACCTCTCCTTAGCTCCAGTCATAGGACAAGGTCCTGGATCAAAGCAGAAGGGAATTTGGAGGTCGGGAAGGACTCATGCACTTCCTTTGTGTGGTCAAGCTTCCCCGGTCTGCCCAGCAATGCCCCTGTAATCCCTCAAAGAAAGGTAGGCAACCTTGCCCAGAATTTGGCACTGTCCCAGAGATGTACTGTGTTAGGGGCTAGAAACCTCAGAGATTTTTCATCCTGGTCTTCTTTGCTGGCATATGGACAACTGGGGCTTGAGAGTGGAAGTTATCGATTGTGGTCATGTGGCTAACAGTGGAGTCCAGGTCTCCTGATTCCCAGATCAGTCCTCACTGCCTACTTCCTCTTGAAGCCCATAGGTGTCTGCTGCCCATAGGCCCAGTGTCCAGCAGTCCAGCTCTCTCTGAAGACGTGCAGGGGGGCATGCTGGGCCTGAGCAGTGAGGAACTCTGTGAGTTTACACCCCCAGTTCCCAAATCCTCGATGTGTAGCAAGGGTAATACCCACTGGAACCTCGTAAGAAAAAGCCAGTCCCACCCCTGCCTCCATATCCCCCACTTACTGCTGTTTCCACCCTTCCTTCTTCCATGAATGGATTAGAACTCACCCTCAAATGTATTGCCTATGGAAGCTTGGTAGTATGTGAGGTGATTAGACGGCAGCAAATATTTTAATATAAACATATATTGCTTGCTATATGACAGGCTCTAAGAACTCCAGATGCATTAACTTATTAAATTCTCACAACTATCTCATGAGGTAGGGACTCCCATTGTCTCCGCTTATTCTGAGGAAACCAACGCCCACAGAGAAGCTAAAACCTTCCTAAGGCCGCGGAGCTGGTGTGCAGTGGAGCCAGGCTTCCAGTCCAGGCTCTCTGTGTACAGAAACTGCACGTTTACCTACTATACAATGCTCCAGTTCCATTTTAATTTCGTTAGGTCTTAGAAAACAATAAAAGCAATTTGAAGGCCAGATGGGAGATACGTGCTTCAACTCCAATTTGCTGTTGGATTTTAGGTAAGATGAAGGAAATTTTTTAAAAGAAGAGGGACTTGAAAAAAATTTAAAAAGCAGGTCCTGTACTTTCCAGATGAGGAAACAGAGGCCTTGAGAACCGAAACCACTCCCCCATGTGCTGCTGCTGTGAGTTAGTGTCTGAACTGAAGCTGGAATTCGTTTCTCCATTGCATGTCCATTGCTTTTTCCCTGAATGTTTATTTACATGAACTTGATGGAATACAAGACTTTCATAATTTAAGTCCTTTAAACTTTACACAGATAGTTTGCGTTTGGAGCCAGGCGTACACCTTGGTTTATTTTCATGAGAAAACTTAAAATCAATTTCCAAAGCTGCTTGGCTAATGACCCCGTTCAGCATCTGATGGGATTCCATTTAAACCACCGTAAAAATGTCCTGACACAATTGATTTCTAAAGCATTGTGATTAATGTTATCTTTTAAGTTTTTTCTCCCACCCATCACCTCTCCCTCCGAAGCCTCTTTTCCCCAAAGAGGCTGCTCCCATCTGCCCTTGTCCTCTCCTCCCTCCCCGGCCCAACGGTGCTCACGCTCTGAAGCACAGGCTGCCAGACTGCCACTTATAGCCCCTTTTCTTCTGAAGTCATTTCCTCTTCCTCAAGACTTTCCACCTCAAATTCACATCAGGATCAGGACCTCCAATATTCCTATAGCTTCATCCTCTGCCCGAAATGGAAGAGCTTGGATTAACAATACCTTAGTTCTTTTTTTTTTTTTTTGGTGCTGTATGATCTGGAATTGCTTTCTGAGCCATGACCCCACTCCCCTTTGCTGTGCCTCACTTTCTTCATCTGTAAAATGATGATAGTATTTGATGGCCACTAACAACCTGTTACTGACTCAACAGTGTTAACCTGGAAAGACCGTTTCCCCATTGCCCCTCACTTCCTTTCTTCTCCTCCCCTGACTCAGCTGTCACAAGCGTGCAGGGCACCCATTCTCCAAGAAGTCCTCAAAGGAAGCTTATTTTTCAGTGAGGGTTGGAGGACAGGTCCATTATTCTCTTTCCAAAATAATGACAGAAGAAAAAGAACCCAAAACAAAAACAAAAACAAAAAACACAAACAGAAGCAAATCAAAACAGGAAAATCCTCCCTTGCAGGAGGAGGTGGAGAGAAAGGTCAGTGCCCACCACCTTCTGAGGAATCTTCAGCCTCCCGCTTTGTGGTTTTATATATTATCAGAGATTTTTACAACAAATAAACGAAGAAGAGAAGCTAGATGGTTCTGACAAGCAGGGCTCTGGCGGGAAGTTACTCCTGCCCAACAAAGTCTCTGTCTAAAAATACCCGGCCAGGACCTTGCCGTTTCCATAAACAGATGGACACCACGGGCCTGGCGGAGGGGCAGAAACGGTGGGAGGAAATTATTTCTGACAATGATAACAATCTGGCATCTCCCAGAGCTTCACATCCTGGACAAGTCCAGCTGGCTGTCCAGATCCCCCGCTTGTGCAAATGAGGTGGCTGTAAATAGAATTCTCCTGGCTCCCACCATGGCCACCCCTCGCAGAGGCCCGCAGAACATCTCTCCTGCCCCCCCCTTCTCATGCCATCTGCAAAGAGGAGGCAGATGAAGTGTAGAAGCTGCAGGTGGGGTGGAGGAGAGAAGGTGGGCCCCTGGGGGACAGCATGGCTGCCCTCAGTCCAAGCTGTGGACCTAGACAGATGACATGGGTGGTGTGCCTGTGTGTGTGGCTTTCAGGAAGTCTTGCTAAACTTCTTTGGATCTAACCTTCCAGATCTGTAAAAAGGGAGGGACGTGATTTGAGAAGCAGGGTGTTTGGTTCTGAGAGCTATATTTTAAGAGGGACAATAATGAAGTAGTAGGGTCAACTGGAGAGGGGACTGGGGATAAGAATAGTCTATGGGGCCCCATCTGAAGGACCCATCTGAAGAGAAGATATGACTAGCTTTACATAGTTCCAGAGGGCAGACAGAGAATCAGGAGGTGAAAGTAAAAATGTATACCATAAATGTTCTAAGGGAGAATGTTTTCATTGTCAGAGTTGCCCGGATTGAGTGAGGGGTTCCTCACCACTTACGCATAGCAACGGAGACTGGGATACCATCTTCGTATTAGTGAGAGGTTATTGAATACTGGTTTCAGGTAGATGAGAAATGAACCCACATGACTTATAAAAGTGGTTTTTGGGTACAGATAAGGTAATGAGGGTAGTGGTTCACTGTTGGGAATTCAAAGATGTCAACTGCCTCTTTCTGGGATCTCCTCAAGCAAAGGACAAAAAAGATGGGCTAGTGGTTAAAGATACAGGATTTGGAGTAAGACTTCCTGGATGCACGATCCCTGCCTGACTCGTGCCGTAGCTGTGTGTTCCTAGGCAAGTTACCTAACTTCTCTGGGCCTCATTTCATCTAAAATAGGAATAATGAGACTTTCTACTTCATGAAATTATTGTGAAGATTAAATGAGATAATTTATATAAAGTTGTGCTGGATAATGTCTCTTTGCCCCTCCAGATCCACTCTCTACCCTTTTCCATTCTGCTTTCTCCTGGAGGCTAAAGGCTTTATCAATGAGTTCTCCTTTCCTCTGGTTTCCCATTGGTCTGACTAATGGGGAGTCCCAGAAGAAGGTCAGAGAGGGAAAAGAAAGTAAGCCGGGGTGTATATTCCCCCAGCTTTCTCTCTGAGGGCCCACAAGGGGTTAAATCTGACTCTAGACTGAAGGTACTCTCTGTGAGGTCTGACGACCGCTGACTTGCCTTGACCCTTCCAGTCTGGGGGTAATAATGGCGCTGCACTGTTACTAACCTTGGGGTGTTGCACCACTGCTCACTGTTTCCTTACACTCTGCCTGCGTCTTTGTCAATAGTTTTTTTATTAAAGCCACCTCAAATGATCCCAGTTGGATTGTGCTTTTTGTTTCCCATTGGGATCTAGACTAATACACTGTGGCCCTCACATAATAAACATTCCGTTTATTCGTTCAACAAACATTAATCAAGTGCCCGGTGTGTTCCAGGGACTGTTCTACTTACTGGAGGTTGGTCCTGGAAAATGAAACAAAGATTCCTGTGCTCCTAGAGTGCTCATTCTAGTGCTGGTTTGACTGGCATTTATTGAGCATTTACTATGTGGCAGGTTCTGTTTAAAGTGCTTTACGTGCATCAACTCACATGGTTCTTAAAACAACTCTCTGAGGCAGAGACTGTTAATACCACTGTGTGAGAGATAAGGAAACCAAGGTTCGGAGAGCTGAGATGGTTACTTCTCATGCTAGCAAATGACATCCAAGATTCAAAGAATAAATGCCAAATAATTTGAATAGTAAACATCAGCTAGTAATATGATAGTAGCAATAGAGGTAACATTTAATTTTTTTTTTCAGTGGCTTACTTCACTATTTATTTTTAGAGGAACTACTGGGGATTGAACCCAGGACCTTGTGTATGCTAAGCATGCAGTCCACCCCTTGAGCTGTGCCCTCCCCCTTAAACATCCATTGATTTTAACTTTGTGGTAGTCACTCTGCCCGTTTATATGACTTAACTTGCCTAAGTTCTGGTAGTTGTCCTGTAAGGCTGATGTCACTACTGTTCCCATTTGCAGATAGAGACCCTGGCACTTCTCTATCTCCCTATTTAAAATGTGTAAACTCTCTACTCTGGCATTCACTTACTTGTCTTTTCTTTATTTTTCCTCCATGTTACTTATCACCATCAACTATACCATGCATTTCTCTAATTACTTTTATTATTGTCTGTCTCCCTCTTTGGAATGAAGGCTCTGTAAGGATGAGGACTTTATTTGCCTCATTCTCCTGTGCATCCTCAGTTTCTGGAGCAGTGTCTGGAACATAGTGGGTGCTTGGTAACTATTTGTTGAATGAATGAATGAAAATCAGAGAGGTTCTATAACCCCCCCCCCACCTGCCACCAGGACCCACAGCCAGTCTGGGGCAGAGCAGGAGCTAGACCTTATATCCAGCAGATTCAAATCTCAAACTGTTAATTGCCTTTTACCCAAGTTCTCTTTAAAAGGGACGCTGGCAAATTGGAGGGGAGAGTGGAATCCAGAGACCTGAGTACTGGTTCTTATTTTGACACTAATCCCTTGTGTCAATCTGGGTACGTCACTCCCTTCTCCTGGATTTCATTCCCCTCGTCTTAAGATAACAGAAGGAGACTAGGTGGTTTCTCATATCCTTCTCAGCCCCAACACATCTGACAAAAGGTAACTCTCTAAGGCTGGTAAAGAGGCTGGTATGACCAGAGGCAGAAGACTGGCCAGTGGGAACTTCTAAGGGCCCTGTAACTTCCTTCTTTGTTTCTGACCCCAGGGGCTGAGAAAGCTGATGAGGGAGGTCAAGCACAAATGGTTTTGGCAGGGCCTGAGCATTCCTCCCTGGGGCATACTTCCTGCCTCTGACTCACCTGCACAAAACCCACTGGCACGACGTGCAAGTCTGGCAGAGAGACTGGCGACCATGGGAGGCTCTTTGTGTGCTTCTGGGCTGTTTAGCATGGCAGGATATTTTATTGAGATATTAATTTGTGCTGTTCTTGCTGTTGAAGAAGAATTGAGAGATCAGAGTTCTTTATAACTCTGTTCCGTCTTGCCTAAGAGCACAAACAGGGTTCTGAGTCAGGTGGAGAACCAAGATTTTGTTTTCCAGAGAATTTGGGTAGTGAAGGTGGAGGGGGGTTTAGAGAACGAGGAGGCACAGGAGTTTGGAGCTGAGAGACAACTGTCTCGAAAGGGAGGAAGGAAATTGTATCAGTCAGAGTTCAACCTGGGAAATAAAAGACACTTTAAATACTTACACCAAACAGAATTTAATAAGGGGGATTGGTTGGCAGGTGATGAAATTGCTGAGAGGCTGAACAGGGGATGGGATTAGCAAGAACAGAGAACAATTGGTCATCTTAGGCTGGAAGGAAAAAGGGAGAAGAGCCTGAGCACCATATGGAGGCCCAAACCAGGGCCAGCCCCATACAACGGGAGCTGGTCATAGAGGAGATGCAGCAGCTGGGAAAGATGCTTCCCCAGGAAGCAGAGAGAAGAGGAGCAAGACCTTCTACCCTCTGTCTGATCTTGCAGTGCTTCATATTGGGATAAGCTGGATGGAAGCCAGTGGACATGAGATCCTGGAAACAGCCCACAAAGGTCAGCCTGTATGACCCAGTCAAGAAGGGAATGATGGGGAGTGGATCTGAGGGCCAGTGAGGCCAGGACTGGCCCAGGGGTCAGGTGTGGGATGAGCCTGACAGCAGGACTGGAGAACTGTGCCCTATTTCAAGTCAGGGACTGAGAGCTGAGATCCTCTGCTAAGCAGCATGAGGTACCAGGGTCTGAGCACCGAAGTTCAGCCTTGGGAAACTCAAGGAAGGACTCCTGTGTCCCTGCTAGGCACAGATGGATGAAGCTTCTTGCATTTGTACGAAGTGACTGGGCTTGGACTGTGGGCATCTTAGTAGAGACTGCATCCTTACCCTGTTTCCTCAGCACTGTGTAGGCAGCCTCTCCAAACATGATGGAGACTGAATAAAATAAGGAACGTGGCAATAGTTTTCACTCAACTTATGAAATAAAATTGATCCCTGCTACAAGAGTTACCACAGCCCGTCTTCATAGCCCCACCTTTTGGTCTGATCAAACCCAGCTACTTCCCCTTCTCCCTGGGGGAAGCAGGGACCTCCTGCTGAAAGACTGATGACCTTGGGGAACTGAGACATTTTGCTCCACCTGGGAAGTTTATAAATTCTGATATGCTATTTGACATAGTGCCAAGAAGACAATGGGGAAAGAAAAGTGAGCTTCTCCAGACTTCATCCCAAGGACAAAGGAGGCCTTCACTTCTGTCTCCCTACAATGAGAGACATTGGTGACCAGTTTCCCTGAGGCTTGTCTTCAGGGCTTGTCTCTGTGTTGGGAGTTCATTTCTACCTCTCCCTACAGAGATGGACAACTCATAGGACCAGAGGATTTAAGTTCAATTTACTCAAAACCATTATTTGTTGAATATTTATTATGTGCCAGGTAGGCACAAGGTGAACAATGGAATGTTCATTGGATGGTCACTACTAGAATTAGAAATCAGAGAACATCTAAGGAAAGTCTCAACTTTTCCTTGGCAAAGAAGTGATTACCTTCGTGAAGGCACCATATGGACCCAGTCACGCCTTCAGTTTCCACTTCTGATCCTCGTTTTCTTACTACTTGCACCACATCTGCAGTTACTTTCTCCACTGAAGTATTGAACTCCTCAAGGTCATCCACGAGGGCTGGACTCAAGTTCTTCCAAACTCCTGTTAATATTGATATTTTGACCCCTTCCTGTGGATCATGAATGTTCTTAATGTCATTTAGAACGGTAAATCCTTTCCAGACGGTTTCAATCTACTTTGCCCAGATTCATCAGAGGAATAAGTATCTATGGCAGCAATCACTTCTGAAATGTATTTCTTAAAGAATAAGACTTGAAAGTTGAGATTACTCTTTGATTCATGGGCTGTAGAAGTGATATTGTGTCAGCAGGCATGAGGACCAACATTAATCTCATTGTATATCTCCATCCAAGCACTTGAGTGATCAGGTGACTTGTCAATGAACGGTAACATTTTGAAAGGAGTCTTTTTTTCTGAGCAGTCTGTCTCAAGAGGGCTTAAAATATCAAGTAAATCATGTTATAAACAGATGTGCTGTCATCCAGATTTTGTTGTTCCATTTACAGAGCACAGTAGAGTAGATTTAGCATAATTCTTAAGGGACCTAGAATTTTCGGAATAATAAATGAGCACTGACTTCAACTTAAAGTCAGCAGCTGCATTAGCCCCTAACAAGAGAGTCAGTCTGTCCTTTGAAGCGTTGAAGCCAGGCACTGACTTTTCCTCTCTAGCTATGAAAGTCCTAGGTGGCATCTTCTTCCAATAATATAAGGTTGCTTCATCTACATTGAAATCTTTAGTGTAGCACCTTCATTAATTATATTAGCTAGATCTTCTAGGTAACTTGCTTCATCTTCTACATCAACACTTGCTGCTTCACTTTGCACCTTTATGTTATGGAGGTGCTTTCTTTCCTTAATCCTCATGAACCAACGTCTGCTAGCTTCAAACTTTTCTGTAGCTTCCTCACCTCTCTCAGCCGTTTATAGTATTGAAGAGAGTTAGAATCTTGCTCCAGGTTAGGCTTAAGGGAATACTGTGGCTGGCTTGATCTTCTATCCAAACCACTAAGATTTTCTCCATATCAGCAATAAGGCTCTTTCACTTTCTTATTATTCACATGTTCACTGGAGTAGCATTTTTAATTTCTTTCAGGGACTTTCCCTTTGCATTCACAACGTGGTTAATACTGTAGTGCAAGAGGCTTAGCTTTTGGTCCATGTTGGCTTTTGTCATGCCTTCCTCACTAAGCTTAATTATTTCTATCTTTTGATTTAAAGTGAGAGATGTGCGATTCTTCACTTGTACACTTAGAGGCCACGGTAAGGTTATGAATTGGTCGAATTTCAATTTTGTTCTGTCTCAGGGAATCGGGAGGGAGAGAGATGGGAAAACATTGGGTGGTGGAACAGCTAGGACACCCAGAGCATTTATCGGTTAAGTTTGCTGTCTTATAAGGGTGCACGCATGTAATTACAATGGCAAACAGCCACAATAGTTACATCAAAGATAACTGATCACCATAATAATATAGTGATATTGAAAAAATTGAAATATTGTGCAAATTAACAAAATGTGACACTGAGTCATAAAATGAGTGAATGCTGTTGGAAAAATGGCGCTACAAGACTTGCTCAATGCAGGGTTGCCACAAATCTTTGATTTGTAAAAAGTGCAATTATCTGCCAAGAGCAAGAAAATGAAGTGCAATACAGTGAGGTATGTCTGTACAGGGGTACAGTATAACTGCTGGGACTCGGAGAGATGGTGGCTCAGATGGAGAAGGCCTCCAAAGGGCAGCTCTGTCCTCGGTAGTGAAATGCAACCACTGTCAACCCTGGGACAGGAAGGGAGGACTGGGGGACAAATATCTAGACGTTTCTACTTCCTACCCTCCAGTCTCCTACTGTCAACTCCCAGTAGTTGAACACAAGGAAGCCAGAGGAAATGGGTTTCACGCATTCCTGAGATATCACCGTCTGCACAGAACAGGATGCAGGTGGAGATGGGACCTGGGGGAGCAAGAAGGGAAGATCTAGGAGAGATCCCCTTTCTTCTCTTTGGCCTAGTTCTGGTAATCATGTCTTTACCCTCATCTCCACAAGGAGATCTTAAGACTGAGGAGGATATAGCTGTGTCTCACTCTGCAGTCTTCCCATTTATAGCATAGTACCTAAATTGGAACTAAATATTAGCTGATTAAATGGGAGTAAGGGGAGCTGAGGGCTTCTGGAGAGAAGTGGGTGACTTCTGGGTGGGGTGGTGGTCTTCGATGTCTGAGTGAAGGAATGTGGTGTGAAGTAGTCTCAGAAGCACTAGTCTTGTCTGGGCCCAGTGAGATCACTCAAGGAGTTACGAATTTCCTGTGGGTGGTTCTACGTGGGACCTGGTGCGTCTGCGTCACCACCCAGAGAACTGCTTGCTCTTTGTCCCAGGGGTGGTGAGGCTATGTGGCCACTGTGGGGCCCTCCGAAATGAGAGCCAGGACTCTTCCCCCCACATCGTTGTGCCGCTGCACATTCCAGCTGTGGCTCTGCTTTTCTTGTGTTTAATTTCAGTCCACTTATTCTGGCTATTATTATAGTGGTGATGATTATTTATGGAGTGCTGACAGAGGGTTTGGCAACAGGGCAGAGAAAGAGATGTTGGGATACGTGCCTTCCAGTTGTTGCAGCCTCCCCCACCTCCTCCTTTTGTTCTGGAAAATTCTGAAAGACATCTCCTTCCCCTGTTTAGTCTTGGAAAGGAGTTCACAGGGCAGTGCCTCCCAGGAGGAAGAGCGTGTGCCACTTAGAGCCAGTTTTGGAGCTATAAAAATGGGTGCTGGAGCTCAACTTCAGATCTACTGAGTCAGAATCTGAGTGTGCCTTGAGGCCTTGTAGCTTAACAAGTTCCTCAGGAGGTTCTTAGATCCAAGGAGAAATCCTGCTCTGGGAAACCCACTGAGTGGAAAGGAAAAATGAGAAAACAGGCAGGGTATAAAAATGGTATCTGTTCTCCTGGACCTGACAGGCAAGTCACAGCTAGCAAGAAAGGTTTTTGGGAAGAAATGCTGTCTATGTTTGAAAACACTGATAAATAGACAATGATATGAATTAGAAAGAAAGCCATGCTTAGTATTCCTTGGTTTTAGATTCCAAACCATTTAAAAGAAAGGAGTGTATGTGAGAGAGGTCTTTGTACTAAAATCTTGTAAATAATCTTTGTAAAGCTGATAATAGTAACTCTGGCTTATTGACTGCTATTTGCTGGAAATTATTCTAAATGCCTTCTGTGCATAAAACTCATTTAATGCTCCCCACAACCTCTAGATGTCTGTACTAATAGTATCCCATTTTGCAGATGAGGAAACTGAGGAATAGAGAAATTTATTGCTCAAGAAAAGAAAGCAGGCAAGCAGAGCCAGAATTCAATGCCAGGCATTCTGCCCTCCTGAACATACTCTGTGGTGACTTCTACTGTAACAAAACAAGACTGTGTTTGATAAAATGTTTTGTACTGTTACATCCACTAGTTACTGAAGAAAAAGTCAGAGTCACCACTGTGTGCTAGGCATTTTTATATTTACTAGGGATATGCAGGAACTCAGTCTGGAGTCAGAAGACATCCAACTTGATCATATTTCTTTATGTTTAAATGCAACTTTCAGGATTCTATACAAGATGCTAAATGCGCTTAGGCAAGTGTGGGGGAGGTGTTATCACAGAGGTGACATAGCAGCTGATTTTTGAAAGCTGTGTAGGAATGCTTTGGGCAGAGAAAAGGGAGAAGCGAATTCCAAGAGGAGGAGGAAATGACACATGCAAAAACACAGACCAGGGGAAAGAATGGGATATTTTATGTGGATTGTTGCTGTCTGGTGGGTTGTAACAGAGGAACTGTGGTGCTCAGGGAGAAGGAAGGAACGTTGGTAAAGGGGGCTTAGGACCAAACTGTGCCAATCTTGAGAGTCAGCGAAGGCACCTGAGCTTCTTCTGTAGGTTTTTGGGAACCACAGGAAGGATGGCATAGTCAAAAGATGACTGGTAACAGTGGGAAAGAGTTGAGATTAGAGGAAGAAGAGAAAGGAGTCCAGGAGACCAGCTTTAGGTGGTGGGAAAACTTCTAGGTAAGAGTAGTGAGGACCTGAATTCATTACAGTACAAGTAAAGATAGAGAAGAAATGAAATTGAAAGATACTTGGGAAGAAGAGTCAGTAGTTTCCCGAAGACCAATTTGATACTAGGGACTGATGGAGAGAGAAAAACACGGGCTGACTCTTGGGTTTCGGGCTTGGAAGACTGAAAAGATGGTAATGCTGACATTAAGGTAGAGAATATAGGGGTGGGGGTAGATTTAGGGGAAGAATGAAGGATTTGGATTGTGCCATGTTGCCTTCAAAAGGCCAAGAAATTTGAGTAGGAAATGTAGGAGGGAGATCAGGGATGGTAATAGAGAAACAAGATTTACTTTTTATTATGGAAACTATATTGCTGTCTGATTTTTTTTTTTTTGAAGCTGCTGTGGACCCTCACCCTACTCCCAACTGTAGAAGTTTTCTTTCTCTCTCTCTTTCTCTCTCTTTCTTTCTTTCTTTCTTTCTTTCTTTCTTTCTTTCTTTCTTTCTTTCTTTCTTTCTTTCTTTCTTTCTTTCCTTCAAACACACATTTGTACTTTACTAACTGATAGAGAACATACATACCAGGTAGAAACATCACTCAACTCAGATTTTTAGAAATGCAACTTTATTTCTTTCGAAATTGGACTCAGCCACCATTTTGATGTTGTTTAAACTTTTAACCCTGCTCCTCAGAATAAATTAGTTATTCCTAATTTAATATTTGGTCTATTCCAGGTTAATTTTTTTGAGGCAGAACTTAAAATAAAGTCTTTTCTTGTCCTTTTTTTTTTGCTAGTGGCGTTTGAGCAGAGGTAAACTTACACAGTATCACAGTGGTACTGGGGGAGTATCTAGGGATGCCTAGGAAACTTACTTACCTCCTAGTGCGGGAAAACACATTCTGAAATGTTAATCTGTGTGTGTTTTAATCTGTGTTTTTCCCTTTTCTAATTTCAGGGAGGTGATTTTTGAGAAGTAGAGTTTATATCATGCATCACAGACTATAGAGACAGACTGTCTGGGTTCAAACCCTAATTCTGCCACTCCCCGGCTGTGTGACCATGGGTAAAGTTATTTGGCCTTTTTGTGCCTCACTTTCTTTGTCTGTAAAATGGGCTAACAATAGAACCTACCTCATGACGTTTTCATGAGAATTAAATGAGCTAATATACATAATATGCTTAGGACAATGCTTAGCACATTAAAAAGGCCATATAAGTTTTACATTTTATTAATTTCTTTCCTTGCAGGATGGCACATAGAAGCCACATTGAAATCGCAGGTTCTCTCTGTCTTTTGTAAACACCTAAAGTCACCAGGAGATTTTCTTGGTGGGAGAGGGAGGGAAAAAGGAGGAGAACAAAGGTCTTAGATAGTGGTAAGTAGAGAGTAGATTCAGGGGGGATTGCAGGAGTTGGGGTCCTGGTGGTGCCCTGGAGAGGAGGCTAGTCTTGGATGGTGGGGTGGAGACCTAAGGAGGGTGGACTCAGGGCACAGGGGATGTTGGGCCTGAAGGGATTGTTCAGGCTTGCAGGTGCTAGGTGAATCCATTGTCCGTGATCAATGTTGGCACAGTTGTGGTGAGAAACCTCTTATTTGCCCCTCCTGGTAAGCGAGGGACTTGGAATGTGATACAAATGGATTAAAGGCAATGAAAACCGAGGCCACTTCTTGCCCATGTGAGAGTCAGTGGGCCGTTTAAACTCCATAGCCAGTTTCAGGTAAGGGCACAGTGTGGAGGAGCCAACAAAGATTGCCTGGATGACTCTTTTGGTTTTTAATGAAATAAATATGCTCTTTCCTCTTCCTTCTTTCACCTCCCTTAGGAGAACTAGAGCTCTCCAGTCCTCGGTCTCTGAGTTTAACCAGGGTCTCCCCAGAGCAGCATCAGGCAGGAAGATTTAGCCCCATTCCCCCCACCCCCCCTTCCCTCGGACCCCTCCCGGAGCCTGACTGCCCTCCTGTGTTTCACTTCCTGGCCTGGTCTTAAATGCTCCCCTGTGCAGATGTTCCACAGCTGGTGGCCCTCCAGTCACCTCCTGCCCGCCATCACTTCCCTGTTGAAGGGGGCCTGGGGAGAGTCGGAAGGTGCTACATCAATGTAAGACATTTCCTCCTCTGTCCCCTCAGCTGTGCAGCTCAGCTGTGTGTCCTCTGGCACCTACAAAATCAAACACCTGCCTCCCAGATGTTTGCACCTACAGGCCGGCAAGGCGGACTGCAGCAAGTCCCTGAGCATGGAGACAGATATTTAGTAGAGGGCAACACTTAATGGAATTCCTGGCCTGAAAAAGACTTGGAGGGGTCATCTTTTCTGTTTCTCTGCCTTCAGGAAGGATGAAACTGAATTGAGTTCTTTATGCATGAAAGACATTTAGTGGAAGAGTCCACAATTTCCCCTGGGCTCACTGTCAGGGATTTTTCTTTATGACCACATTTCTTCCTAATTTTAAGGGAGATAGGCTAATACCAAGCAAAGCTTATACATAATAATGTCTTCCTTTCCACCCAAGTAATTACTAGGACAAAAGGAAGTGTGGTGTGGAATGAGCACTGTCTCTGGAGTCACACAAGCCTGTGTTCAAATCCAGGCTTAGCCAAGTACTGACTGTGACCGGAACTAACTCCTAAGTTTCAATTTTGTCCTGTTTAAAATTTGGACAGGAGCACCTGTTCAGATGAGTTTTGAGGATTAGATGGATAATGTGTGCTCATACCTTGCATTGTTACTGTCTCAGAATAAGCCCCAAGCAAGTCATAGCTATTGTAGTTAATATTATGGATAGTCTGTTTCTGAATTTAGGCAAAAAAGGTTATGTCTGGAATTAATTACCATAAGCCCATTTATGCTGAGTGCCTGCTAGTCTAAGTGCTGCACAAAACAAGACAATCCACTAATATCGTTCCTTTAGTCCAAGCTTTAAGCTGTGCTATGGTCCACCTCGTCAGAATTACCTGCGGGCACTTGTTAAGGCTGCAGAATCCTGGGCCCTAGCACACCTATTGACTCAGAATCTGTTGGCTAGGCCAGGGAATCAGCATTTTGTCAAGCACCTACATGATTCCTATCACCTTAAACTTTGAGAGTACTTCTTAGGGTACATTAGTAAGTTCTGATGGCTCATAAGTCAAATAAGACACATTGCCTGGTGTTCCTTGGTTCACAGAGCAGGAGCTTCGCCTCATGTCTCTTTGTTCTTCCCAAAGAGCTGGCCATCAGTTGGTGCTACTTTCCTGGAATCACAGGGGCACAGAATGTTAGCGTTTGAAACACCCTCAAAGGTCATGTCACCCACTATCTCATCATGGATGTGGGGGTGATCTGGCTGCAACACCTGTCACCCCATTGATCGCCAGGGTTGATGCGGCTGATCTGGCTGGCTAGGCGGGTGTCCCCTTCCTCCCTCACCACTCCATGTGCATCCCTCCTGAAGCTGTGTGCTCGGTCGAAGCGGACGACCATCCCCGATAGAGGAGGACCGTTCTTCTCGGTCAAGGATATACGAGTAGCTGTGCTCCCCTGCCAGACCCTCCAGACAAGCTCACTGTCTCATCAGATACAAGAATCCCTTTTATAGAAACTTAGAGAGCGAGCTGTAGGTTCTCCAGAGGCATGAGGAAAGTGGGGTAAAAGAGCAGGCCACCCGGAACAGGGAATCAGGAAGGAAGAACTGCCCAAGCGCTGGAGCAGCTGGCAGTATTTATGGGATGCTGGTTGTGTGCAGACCCCAGCACTGGTTGTGATGGCAAAGCACCGAGGAAGGAATAGATAGGGACTGCAGTTTCTCCACCATGCTCAGCATCTGGATGGAAAATCAGAAATCGGTCAATCATCCCAGTTTGCTAAATGACCAGATGTTGGATGTCAGATTTTTGAGAAGTTGAGGACCCTTTTGGAGGACACAGTAGGGGGCAAGGAAAACAAACGGAAATAGACAGGAAAGGAGAGAAAAACCTCACAAGATACAGGTTAGTGTTGGTTATTAAAGTAATGAATCCATTTATGGAGCCCTACTGGGTGGAAAACCTTAGCTATACAAAGAGTAACCGAACATAAACACTTCCCTCAAATGATAGCATAATATGTGAGAAGAATGAAAGTACTGGAATAAGATTCAAATTGGACCTCACCACTTAGTAGCTCTGAGAACCTGGGAAGTGCCTTAATCTTACTGAGCCTCAGATTTCTCAACTGTAAACGGTGCAAAAAATATCTACCTTTCTGGTTGTGGTGAGCACTAAACTAAATAATGTATGAACCATGCCTGCAAGTAGAAGTACTCAACAATTGTTACAGTTCCCTTCCAGAAGAGGGAACATAACTCTTATCTAACCACTCAGATGCAGTGGCACCATTAGTATCCAGTTAAGGCTAGTTATGCTGCTCCAAGGGTAGGGTGGCCTTGACTCTTGAAGCCTGGAATCCAGATGCATGATGGCCAAGCTTCATTCAACCAATAAAAACTCACACAGTCCAGAAGTGACTGCATTGTTTGTTAGTTCCTTGACATTCTCCTTGGAGCTTATTTAGAGAGTCCTTATCAAATGATCTTGAATCATGCCACATGGAGACAGACACAGAAAAACAATTCATCCTTCTGAAGGACAAATCTAGGTTAAGCAACTATTTTGACTACTTTTTCTTACTATTTATTATTATTTTTAATGAAGAAAATATTTCCATTTAGAAACATTACAGAAAAATGTTCTGGTTTTGGGTCAGATGGAGTAAGCACTCTCCAGTCTGTGTCTCCAGTGCAAAGCCTCTACAGAATGCATGGGGCAGCTATTTGAGGACTCTGAAAAGTAGATGTTCTCAAGTGAATTTGGGGGAAAGGTTATAATTTTTATCACCACTGAACTGGGGGTGAATTTTTCATTTCAATCCCTTCTGGCATTTTCCTGAATTAAATCAACCCCAAACCTGGAAGTGGACAGTGGGATGTAGAAAGAGGCCCAGGAGAATTCCTCTAGTTCTGGTTTAAGTGAGAAAAGAATGCCTACTATTCAGAAAGAGTGCAGAAATATCTCATTTTTCTTTTCTTCACTTTTAGTCTTTTCTTCATTTTATTTTGTCCCAGCCCAAGTAACCCCATGGCAGCAGCAGCAGTGAGGGCCTACCGAAACATAAAACTCTATGGAAGCAACTTAAAGTGGTTTATGAACTCCTGGGCAACCTCTCTGAGCTGTGTGTGTTGTGGACTTAACCCAAAGTTGCATAGAGGGATTTTTAGAACTGAACTATGGGACGTATCATTACCCAAATCCCAGACTGGCTGTTAGGTTAGTGTACATGTGAGATAGATTGAAACAGTGCTACACAGGCTTTGAAAAATGAACTAAATTTGGAACCACAACCCTTATAAGGCTAATTAAAACTTGTGGCCTAAAACCAACTAGGTCATTTGTTCGCTAACATGAGAGAAAATATGCATTCTTTGTGGGACTTAAATACAACCAAAAATCTCTGAAAATAATACTCAATATGTCCAGGATACAGTTCAAAATTACTTGGCATACAAAGAACCAGAAAAATCTCAACTTGTATGAAAATAGGCAATCAACAGAAGTCAATGTCTAGCTAACACTGACAAAAATTTAAAGTAATTATTATAAAAATGCTACAACAAGTAAGGGACAACACTCTTGACATAAATGAAAACACTGAAATTCTCAGCAAAGAAATAGAGGATGTTAAAAAAAAAGAAATTGGAAAAGAATATTTGTTAACCTCAAAACAAAATGAAAACTTCACTAGACAGTCATGATAGCAGAATGAAGATGGCAGAGGAGAGTCAGAACATGAAGCTAGATCAATAGAAATTATCTAATCAGAATAACAGAGAGAAAAATGGTTGAAAAATAGAATAGACCTCAGGGACATGTGGGACAATGACAAAAGGTCAGATATTCATGTCATCAGGACAGAAGAAGGAAAAAAGAGTTTGAGGTTAAGAAAAAATTGTCTGAAAACTTTCTAAATTTGGTGAAAGTCAGAAGCCTACAGATTCAACAAATTCAGTCAACCTCAAACCGGATAAATGTAAAGCAAGCCACACCTAGATATGCCATAATTAAACTGCTGAAAGCTAAAGACAGAAAAAACCTGGGGAGTAACCAGAGAGAACTGATGCATTTCCTGTAGGAGAATAATGATTCTAGAAGCTGGATTTCTCAGACTTTTCATCAGAAGCCATGCAGCCAGAAGAAAGTGGAATGACATTTTTCAAATGCTGAAAGACGAAAACTGTCCATCTAGAATTCTACGTCCAGTGTGAATATTCTTTGAGAATGAAGGCAAAATAAAAAATTCTCAGATGAAGTAAATAGGAAAAAATCTGTTACCGGTAGACCTGCTCTAGAAGAATTGCCAAAGGAAGTCTGCAGACAGGAAGGAAATTATACCAGAAAGAAAACTGGAAGGAACATCAAGAGTGAATGAAGGGTAATAGAAATAACAAATATGTTGGTAAATTTAATAGACTATTCTTCTTTTATTGAGTTCTTTAAAATATATTTGATGGTTAAAATCAAAAATTATAATATTGTCTGATAGAGTAGGTATAATATAGGACAACTAGAACAATGAACGAGGTGGGTAAGGGGGACTGTATGGGGGTCAGGTTCTATATTCTACCTGAAGGGGCAAAATATTGAATCAACCAAATTGGAAAAGTTAATTATGTATATTGTAATTCCAAAAGCAACCACTAATACACTTATACAAAGAGAATAGTAAAAAATTCAATAGATAGAATAAAATAGAATACTAAAAAATGTTCAAATAACCCTAAAGAAAGTAGGAAAGAAAAAATGGAGAACAAAAAACAGAGAGAACAAACAGACAACAAAGAATAAAAATGGTAAACCTAAGACCAAGTACATATATTAATAATTACATTATAAAAAACTCCTTTCAAATGTGTAGGTCAAAATTAAAAGGATGGAAGATGATTTCTCAGGCAAACATCAGCCTAAGGAAAGCTGGAGAGGCTATATTAACATGAGACAAAGTAAATCCTACAGAAAAATAAATAGCCAGGGATAAAGAGGGGCATTACACATCATACAATGAAAAAAGAGTGAATTCACAAGGAAGACACACCAATGCTAGATATTTCACCTCTAACAGCAAAGCTCCAAAATGTATGAAGGAACAAACTGACAGAACTGAAAAGAGAAACAGACATCTCTACAATTACAGTTGGAGACGTCAAAAGTCCTCTCTCAGTAATTGATGGAGCTAATATACAGAAAATCAGCAAGGATGTAGAAGAACTGCAAACACCATCAAACAACTGGACATAATTGCCATTTAAACACACTCCACCTCATAGCAGCAGAATACACATTCTTTTCAAGAACACATTGAACATTCATCAAGATAGACCATAACCTGGGTTGTAAAACAAATCTTAACAGATTTAAAAGAATTGAAATCATACAAAGCATGTCCTCTGACCATAATGGAATTAACTAGATAACAGAAAAATTTCTAAAACATAGGAGGAAAAGGGAACACTTTTGTGACTTTGGGTTAGGGGAAGATTTCTTAGATACAATAGCAAAGCATGGTCCATAAAAGAACAAATTGATTAAGTTAGATTTCATCAAAATATCAGCTCTTTGAAAGACACTGTTAAGAGAATAAAATATTAAGCCACAGACTGGGAGAAAATATTTGCAAATCACTTATCTGTTAAAGGACTTGTGTACAGAACACATAAAGAGCTCTCAAAACTCAATCATAATAAAATAAAAATGGGCAATTTGGGCACTTCACCAAAAAAGATATATAGATGGAAAATAAGCACATGAAAATATGTTCAACACTTTCAGTCATTATGGAAATGCAAAACCATAATGAGATACCACTACACTCCTATGAGAATGGCTCAAATTAGTAAAGACCAAGAACAGTCAGGGGTCCAGCATGGCTCTGGGTGGGGAGGAGCAGAGGTTGTGCAGGGGATATGGTATGCCTGTAGTCAGACTATGGTGAGCCCAGGAGTCCAGGTCTTACAACTTCTAAGTTATTCCTTATTGTTTGCTAGAGGTGGGTCAGATTCGGATCTATGAAATCCTACATTTCCATCAGGGTCAACAGAGCTTCATTTTGAGATGCTCACTTTCTTCTCCTAGATGTTCCCTAGACTCTCGTGAAGGAAGAGGTGCAATATCCCAACTCTCTTTCTTCAGAAGATGAAGGGTGTGCTGTAAGATATTGCCTACGTAACATGAGAGAGGTTAGAAGTTTTCATAAAGAGGAAGCTCAATATGAAAAGAAATGGGATTTTGAGTTTTCTGCTCTCTTCTCCAAAGACAGAAACTTTGGCCACATCACATGGCTCTCTCCCCTAAGCACTTAACCCTTTCCTCCTTCTTTCCTTTCCCACCCAGTCCAACCCATCCCTGATCTGCCTCATAAAGACATCTGTTCCTAGGTCAGCTGTATAGACCACTCCTGCACCTTACTCCCAGTTCCAGAGGCCTGTCTCTAGATTCCAATCCTGGTGGCAGTTGGAATCTGGGGATTATTTTCCTCTTATGCCTTGATTTCTCTTTATGCTACATCCAGTATCTCTGAATACAGTTCCAAGCACCTTTGAATACTCAGTAATTATTCCCCAGGGTGGTGTACAGGGAGTCCTGGGAAAAAGCTACATGTAGAGTTCACAGCCTGGACTTGTGAAGGAAAGAGTCAAGCAGTGCCTGCACAATGCATTTATTCATTCAAGAGGTGTTTATGGAATACCTAGCATATTCCTGATACTGTTGAAGTTTAGCAATGAACTATAAAGGAGGTTCTTCTACTCTGGTTGGGGAAGAGAGTCAAAAAAGTCCCCAGATCAATAGCTGTATAGTATGTCAAATGATAAAAAGCATCACAAAGACGATCAGAATAGGGAGGGAGAGATGAGGAGGGACAGGTGCTAGGGGGTGAGGAGAGGCTGCCATTTTATAGAGGGAGGTTAGGAAGTGTGTCTCTGATTAGGTAACACTTGAGCAGAGACCTGAAGGAAGTAAGGGAGTGAGCTGAGCCAAAATCTGGGAGATGAATATTCCAGGGAAATGGAAAAGGAGGTGGAGGGGCCTTGAGGCAGGCCGTGCTGGGAGTATCTGAGTCACAGAAAGGAGCTGAGTGTGCCTGGAGCAGTCAGGGTCCAGGCAGGAAGCAGAGCTAGTCCTAGACAACTCCAATACAGAGATGGCTTAGAAGGTGACGACAGGGTGTTAAGGGAACGAACAAGGAATGCTGAGCCTCCAGAGTGGAGCGTCCGCAGGGAGCTACTACCATCCCTGAGCTGAGGACGAGGCATGGGACCTTGGAGCATTGGAGCCCTGTGGGAGATGGGTCAGGAAGGAAGGCTTCTTGGTGGCAGCTGTGAGAGGGTAGAGGTGTGGCCAGAAACCTCACTGAAGCAGGGATGTTGTGGGGAAGAATATTTCTGATTTTTCTCCCTCCTGCCCTTTGATCTGTTACCAGTGCCTTCCACTGGCTGAACCAACCTCACAACAACTGTAAATTCCGTCTTTAAGGCCCAGCCTCCGTGGGCACAGGGCCAGGCAGAAGGGCAGAGAATGGCTCTGGGGTGGGGTGGTGCAGAGACTGTCTAGAATTGAGAACAAGAGGAAGAACGGCTACTTGATAAAAGAGAAATAACTTTTGACTTTTAGCTCAAAGACATTGTGTTAAACTCCCAAATCCAATCATGCGGCTGACAGCAAGTCCTCTTTTGTGTTTCTGTGAGAAATCTGGGCAGGGGGTCTCCACAGGGGAGGCTGACTGGCCTGTTTTGTGAAGGCGAGGAAACCATTTACACAGTCAATAGAACCAGGTTCCTGTCCCAGTTGGCTGTGTACATTGAGTTGTACATTAAGTGCTGGTATGTCATTTTTTTTTTATCTTCCTTCAATTCTTATTTTCTCACTTAAGAGTTAGACATAGTTTTCCTTTTGCCCAGGTTGCTTTCCTTCACAAAGCTCTTTGAGAAGAATATCATTCAGCTCTGTTCACGAGATGCTTGGGATTTATTCTCAAATTTAGACAAGCTCAATCCTGAGGACAGGAGCTTTTAAAAACAATGAGATTTTAGAGATATTAGGCAGTTCTGCTCCAAGCCAGAAGCACAGAGTGGGGGCCTTGTAGAAGTCCCCATCCACCCAGAGAGGCAGTGGTTCCAATTCCCAACCAAGGTCTTGCCTGACTCTTCCTCCATATACAACCTCTCCTCAAAAGGTGGTGCTGCAGATTAAGGAGAGACTTCCTTGGCAGCTGGCTCTAGGGCTGTCTGGAGAGTCACCCTGGCAGGTCTGTGGAATCCTCTGACTGCAGGGCTCACCCTGGGAGTGCCAGCACATTCTACAACTTTAAGTATTCACCCCTTCTTCTTGGTCTGGTGCCCAGCAGGCTGGACTGGTCGTGGAGAGAAGGGAGTCCCAGTGGTCCATCAGGTTCACAAGGCTTGATTGTACAGGAAGGACTGAAGTGACAGTAGGAAAGGAGAGATGGCAGAAAAAGCAAACTTGGGATGGAACACTCTCCAAGACTTCTCCTTCCTCAAGAAAGCAAGCAAACTGTAGACTTCTGGTAAGGGAGAGTGGATCAGGGTGATCATGGATAGCTAAGAGAACTTTTGTGTCCTGTGTAGGACATTTGGCACTCAACACAGTAATACAGATGGAGATAACTATCTCTCTTTTAATTTTTAGACACTTAGAAAATTGAAAAATTCTTTTTCTTGTTTAGTGCTTTCAATGTTAGTTTCATTTGGAAAACCTCCCTTGGCAACAATCCTATGGGAATTGTTTGGGATATCCTAGAACAGAGATTATATACTGGGGTTTGGTGGGTTGGGCTTGTGTGTATGTTAAGGGAGGGTATAAAGATTTCCTCTTTATTCTTGCAACTTACTACAAGAGAGGACGGATGCCCAGGGAGGTGAGATGCTGTTGGTCTATCTATAAGAAATCTCACATTCAGCCTTGGGTTTCTTAAATAATGGTTTAGGGCTCTCAAAATGAATTTTAGAGTGATCCAATGAAGAAAATTGAGTGCTGAGTCAGTTTATTATTGAACCAGACATTTATCTCTCATTTTCTCCAGCACAAGCTTTGCATTCTTCAGTGGAAATCTCTAAATTTCAGGTTGCTCATCTGTAAAATGGGGTCAATGTTATTACCACACCAGGTGGTTGTTAGGAATAAATGAGAACATGGCAACAGAGAGTTCTTAATCAATGTTTATAAAATAAGAATATGCAGCAGTCAGGTCCTCTGTCAGGACCTCTCTAGGGAGCAGGACATGGGAAAACTATAGGGAAGGAAATAAGCAGGCTTCTTGGAATAAACATGCACTCAATTCTAATTTCAAAATAATGAATTAGAGGTCAAGGCTAAAGTGAAAGGGAATAAAAATGACCAGAAAGGCTGATGAAAGAAAAATTAGGCACCAAATTCACTTCTTGTTACAGAGGAGGAGTGACAAGCAACTTAGCTGTGGCTTTTACAGCTCCAGGAACACTGTGACCAGCAAAGAGTCTTTATTTCATATTTGTATTTGCTTTATGCCTTTGTCTTTATGACATTTCTTTCTTGACTGTTTGTGGAGAAGCTGCTTGGATTTGCCAAATGTGATGTAATAATAGGGAATGTATACCTATATGCCTATTAATTCCATGTTAGGAAGCTGCTAGTAACAGAGAGGCAGCAGATAAGAGTTCTCAAGTTGGGGTGGGGATCTCTGCATTCGTTTTAGATTATAGTTTTATTATTTAAAAATTTTTACTGTAGAATGTTTCAAACATACACAAAAGTGGAAAGAATAGTACAACGAACCCTCATTTATCTAGTGCCAATAATTACCAATACATGGCCATTCTAGTTTCTTCTGTGTCACTTTGTCCCTCCCATGATTATCCAAAGCAATCTCAGATATGTCATTTCAGCTCTAAATACCTAATATGTATTTAAAAAGGATAAGGACTCTTAAAAGACTCTCAGTACCATTATTACAAAAAATTTAAATGAAGACCTCAGTATCATTAAAAATACAGCCAATGTTCAAAGTTTCAATGGTCTTACAAGCCCATCTTCCTTGTTTAATCAGGATCTCAATTGGGTCTACACACTGCAATTGGTTGTGGATAGTATTTTTTTTCTAACTTTTTAATTTGAAATCATTATACACTCACAAATAGTTACAAAAATAGCACAGAGAAGTGGATCCACCCAGCTTCCTCCAAAGGTGGCATCATAAGTTAACTAGTACATGATCAAAAGCAAGAAATTGATGCCAACACAACATAATGAACTAGGCATCAGATTTTACTCAGATTTTATCGTTTTTGCATGCATTCATTTTTCTTGTATGTCTTTGTGTGTAATTCTATGACATTTTATCCTGTGTTTAGTGCATATAACCACCACAGTCAAGATGCAGAACTATTGTCACCACAAAGCAATTCTCTCATGCTAGTTATATACTTTGAAAGTCACACCCTTTCTTGCCTTCCTTAACCCCTAGAAACCATTGATCTATCGGTCCAACATCTCCACAATTTTTTAAAAAACATCGTATAAATAGAACCATACAATATGTAACTTTTTGATTTCTCTGTATTTTTCATTAGTTTTTTTTTAACTTTTTTTTATTGGGTAATAGTCACTTTACAATGTTGTGTCAAATTCCAGTGTAGAGCACAATTTTTCAGCTATACATGAGCATACATATATTCATTGTCACATTTTTTTATTTTGCTGTGAGCTACCACAAGATCTTACTAGTTTTAAAGAAATTTTTCATGTGAGCAGAGAATATGGAAATAACCATTTAAGAAAATAAAATGCCTAGCTGCCAATTTTAAACAAATGGATATTTATTCATTTAACACATATTTATTGATTGTCATGTGCTTGAAAGCCAACGGTAGATAAAAAGGAACTGTTTTCTTACAATAGTGTGTCATAAGGTATAGGTCAAAGAAGTGCCTGTAGATCATACATGCATTCATTCTCTCAGGAAGGAATGTTTTACCTGGGGTTCAGTCTGTGCTCCCTCTCTTACTATATCTGGGACCCCTAACTCCACCCAAAGGATCAGTCCTATCCCAGGCTTTAGAACCAGTTCTCACCTGAAGCAGAAAGAGGTCAAGCGATCTGGCCCAGAACCCTGGGATTTGGAAGACTGTCCCTTGTTCTGCTCATTTCACTTGGACTCTGTGCCCTCCTTCTGATAACTGAGTCTCTGCATTGAGTCCAAGCCAGTACTCACTTTGTATGCCATTCTTGTTTAGTAGACTTCTAGTACCTGGTCACTCTTTTAGTCATTTACTTTGTGTCCAAGTGCCTCTGGGGTTTAGCTTGTGCTTTTTTGTACCTGTCTAGAGTCCTGATTCTAACTCCAGCCTTGAGGGATGCTGAGATCACACCAGTCCTTGCCAGGCTGCTTGATGGTCTATAGGTCTTGTCTCCACTGCTCCTGAATTCCTGGTTGCCATTACCCAGCCTGCCAATTGGCCCTCAACCCCCATTTCTCATGCCTCCCTCCTCTCTTGGAGCTGTTTCCTCTGCAAATCAAATTCTTTCTGCCATGTTGAACATAAGATACTCTTCTGGATGGCTTTCTCCCCTATCTGTGGAATGGCCTAGTTTCTAGGTCTTGGCCTCCTGGTGTGCTCTGTACCACATGACTGGGCCATAACCTGCTATGTTCCAAGATATTATATGATTCTTTTTTCTTTATAAATTGTCTGTCCATGAGGAGAAATGACAACAGAAGGGAACCATACTAAATCAAGTGACCATTATTTTTACTGAGACAGGACATTGTCTTCACTGCAGACAGAGTGGTTGAAATCCCAGATCTGACTATGGCACCCCATTAAAACCTTTAAGTTCCCAAACTCCTTCCTAATCTTTACCCCTCCCATTGACCTCAGGGTAAAATCTAATTTTGTAATTGAAATTAGATTCTTGAAAATTTTTATTGAAATTAAATATAGTTGATTCGCAATATTGTATTAGTTTCAGGTGTATAGCAAAGTGATTCATATATATATGCATATATATATATATATAAATATATATAATTTCCATTACAGGTTATTATAAGACATTGAATATAGCTCCCTGTGCTATATAGTAAATCTTTGTTGCTCATATGTTTTGGGTATAGTAGTTTGTATCTGTTAATCTCAAACCCCTAATTTATTCCTCCCTTCCTCCCTTTCCCCTTTGGTAACTATAAGTTTGTTTTCTATGTCTGTGAGTCTGTTTCTGTTTTGTATATAGATTCATTTATATTATTTTTTAGATTGCACATATAAGTGATACCATATAATATTTGTCTTTCTCTGTCTAACTTAACTTTATTTGATATGATAATCTCTAGGTCCATCCATGTTGCTGCAAATGGCAATATTTCATTCTTTTTTATGGCTAAGTAATATTCCATTGTGTGTGTTTGCGTACATACATATACGTTTGTGTGTGTGTGTATATATATATATATATATATATATAAAATCTCTTCTTAAACCAATCATCTGTTGATGGGTACTTGGGTTGTACTGATGGGCACATGGGTTGTGTTGATGGGCACTTAGGGGAAAACCTAATGTTTAACATGACCTTTCATGTTCCACATGACCTGGCCCCTGTGTCTCTCCTTTGACTCATCTTAGGCCACGCCACCCTCTACACTTTGCACTTCAGTCACTCTGAACTGGTTTCTGTTCCTGATGGACCTACTGGCCCATTGTAATTCATCTTTTAAATGCCTGTCTTCTTCACAGGGACAGGGTCTCTGTCCACTGTTGTAACTCTCACACTTGTCATAGCACATGGCATAAAACTGGTATTTATTTAAGGAGTGAATGTGCTTGTTACTCAGGGCTCTACGTTAATTAGTTTTTTCATTAAGTCCTGTGTATCCCAACAAATGAATAGTGGTTTTATTTGAAAATAACACAAACCCAACTCTACTAGCTTAAATTTGCTAAAAGTGGGGAGTGTACTGGGAGGTGTAACAGAAATGTGGTTTCAGTCACACCTAGATCCAGGGGTTCAAGCAAGGTGTCATTCCTCCCTTCATTTCTTTTTTTCTTCTTTCTTTTTAATTGAAGTACAGTCAGTTAAAATGTGTCAAATTCTGGTATACAGCACAATGTCCCAGTCATGCATATATGTGCATATATTCATTTTTCATTAAAGGTTATTACAAGATATTGTAAATAGTTCCCTGTGCTACACAGAAGAAACTTAAAAAGAAATCTACTTTTATATATAGTGGCTAACATTTGCAAATCTCAAACTCCCAAATTTATCTCTTGCCACCCATTTTCCCCAGTAACCATAAGATTGTTTACTATGTCTGCAAGTCTGTTTTCCTTTGGTAGATGAGTTAATAGTGTCCTTTCCCCCCCTTTTTTTCGATTCCACATATGAGTGATATTATATGGTATTTTTCTTTCTCTTTCTGGCTCACTTCAGTTAGAATGATGACCTCCAGTTCCATCCATATTGCTGCAAATGGCATTATTTTATTCTTTTTTATGGCTGAGTAGTATTCCAGTGTATATATATATATATATATATATATATATATATATATATATATAACACAACTTCTTTATCCAGTTATCTGTTGATGGACATTTAGGTTGCTTCCATGTCTTGGCTATTGTATACAGTGCTGCTATGAACACTGGGGTGCATGCATCTTTTCAAATTAAGAGTTCCCTCCGGATATATACTCAGGAGTCTTCCCTTCATTTCTGTTCGTCTCTTAATGCCACCTCTCTACTTGTGTTGGCCTTTATTCTTGCCTCCGAGAGAGGAGTCTCTCTTCCTTCAGTTCTTCCAGGATTCACATCCCTCCTGTTCCATTCTTCCAAAGGTAAACACCTTCTTTTCCAGCTTCAAATGACAAAACCTTAGAGAGGGAGTCTATCTTACCTGGCTTGAGTGACATAACTACATCTGGAACTGTTACTTTGGCCAAAGAGATGTGGTCCTATGATTAACCATGTCTGAGCCAGTGCCCACCCTCTGTGGCCAGGACTAATACAGAAGCAGTATACTGTAGGGTTAGGAGCACAAACTCTAAACAGATCTCCTGGGTTCAAATTCCAGTTCTGCCACTTAATGAGTGACCTTAAGCAAGTTACTTCTCTGTGTTTCAGTTTCCTCATCTGTAATGGAGATAATAATAGTACTTGCATTACAGGATTACCATGAGGATTAAGTGAGTTAATATATGTCAAGCACAATGAACAGTGTTGAGCACATGGTAAGTAAACACCATGTAAGTACTCGTGAAATAAAAATAAATAACCAAATAATGCAATGGAGGAGAGTTTTCCAGAAAAATAACTACATTATTCATATTTATTAAGCATCATCTATGCACTAGTCACTGCAGTTACTGGGAAAAGACAGCCAAAATTCCTTTTTAAAATCACATTCCAAATAGTCTGCATCCTTCATTGACTGAGGAATGAAGAGTCAATGAAAGGGTTGAGGGTTGCTTACTATTGCTGCCTGGACCTTGATCACCTTTAGGCTTTTCTAGACTTGGAAGCCAGAGGCATAGAGGATGGTCTCAGGGCCTGTTAATACTAATACTGTGTGAGTCTTGGTTGCACACAGGTGACAGGCTCAGAAGATCACAGAAGAGGCAAGTGATGTGTAGGTGGCGTGAGTCCAGTTTCCTTAGTTTATAAGCAAGGAAATGGAGGCTCTGATTGGTGAAAGGCATACTCAGGGCCACACATGCAGTTAACTGGCAGAGCAGAACTCAGGCATTCTGACCCTCATTTGGTGCTTTGTATTTATTTTGTTCAGGGGCACAAGAAGACAAGGATGAAATGATAGGAAGTAAATGTAAGAGAACCATATGTGGGCTGGGGTTTTGGTACTTTTAGTCCTTTCTCAGAAAGTTGAAACCAGTGGTTCCCATCCAGAGGTTCCAATACCTCTCATGGATTTGCCTGTAACCTGTGTGGTCAATACCTGCATATGGAAGCTTCTAGAAGGAAGAGACCTTGGGAGAAAACATGGTCTTCCTTTGGGTTTGGGTCACTTATACAGGGTCATTGACTGTGGGTCAGTCAGCACGACCTACCTAAGCTCCTGTAGTGGGCAGATCAAACAGAAGGTACATCCTCCACTCTGAGAGAACTCATGGTTTCGTTGAGGAGACTGGAACCATAGAAGTAAGCCATCCGAAGCGTCCAAGCCAGCATTACCAACCCTCTGAGGAACCAGTTGTCATTCAAATGTACCAATAAGGGGAGAGGTAGCCTTTAGAGGACAAGCTTTCCTTGAAAATAATCTGTCTTCCCCGATACTACTGAGCACTGATGCTCACCACCACCTTGGACAAACCGCTTCTCTGTCTGGTCATGGTGTGTTTTGTCAGGAAGCAAAAGCATTTGTCAGGGAGAAGTAAAAACTATTAGAGAAGGGATGAGTGTCTGGTGGGAGGAAGGCTCAGCCCCAAGGAAAAGGGGCTAAACTTGGGGTGGCAAGTGTGCCAGAAACAGCCGGTGCTGATGCAACGGGTGTGAAGTGCTCAACACCACTGGAGGTATGGAATAGGATCTGAGGCCATTTGGGCTGCTATATGATAAAATGCCACAGGCCAGTTAGCTTATCAATGACGGAAATTAATTTTTCCCAATTCTGAAGGTTGGAAGTTCAAGATCAGGGGATCTGCATGGCTGGGTGAGGAACTTCTTCTAGGACACAGGCTTCTTATTTACCCTCATGTGGTGGAAGGTGTGAGGGAGTTCTCTTGGGTCTCTTTTATAAGGGCACTTATCTCATTCATGGCCTAATCACCTCCCAAAGGCCCTACCACCTAATACCATCATCTTGAGCATCAAGTTTTCAACTAAATTTTGGGGGTGATGCAAACATTCACACTATAGCAAATGGGAATTGCCTTTATTCTTATGATAAATTTACTCATAATAAAATTATTGGATGTCCAACAAAATATATGTCTAAGACCCAGCTTGCAGGGTGGATAAACAAGCCCATTTTCTGGGCCTCTTTTCCTGATTTTCAGGTTTTATTTTATGCCAGGAAATAATGAACAGGCCTCTGATCAGCAGTCTTTCAGGACTTATTCTGAAGATGCCCACTGGACAGGCCTGCACAGCCATTTAAATTCAGTTTTCCAGGGGCCAATTTGGCCATAGGACCTTGTCCCAGCTCCCAGAATATCAATATCCAATGCTTAGTCACTGGCTAACCTCGTGGGAGCCCTATCAGAGGTTCATCTGAAATGTAGCCTCTGAGTAAAGACACAGCTTCACACTCTTCTGGAACTTGTCACTCCCTTATCCTCCCATTATGAGAATCTAGCTGTCCCCTCTCTGTATCTGGGCCACTGTTTTCTCTCCCCAGATAGCAGCTTTCATCTCCTTCTCCTTTTGGACAAACAGTCTGGAAATGTTTCAGCTGACTTAGACCGTAACACTAACTCACCTAACTTCTTGAGCCAGTGAATTCCATTTTCCCCACTCAAGGTCCTGGGAAGTGTTGGCTCAAAGGGACCTTGGCAGTTCTTTTAAAAATGTTGAGTGTTCTCTATAATATGACTCATCTTTGTGGCCACTAAACTCCAGATGACTGATTAAGAATCTTTGTACTCATCAAATAAACTTCATTATTCTCACTGATGAACTTGATGCTGAGCATGAATGTTAAAAATCTGTACTTAATATAGAACTGATCTTCTGTTTTAACTGTTGGGATTCTTCATAGAATTCTATTCAAACAAAACTCAAGCATGTGTGGAAGCCACTGGAGAAGGTGGCCAGTGGAGGCAGCTCGGGGCTCTAAGCAGCTGTCCATCTGCTGACTCCACAGATAACTGAGACACCCCTGTCTCTTCTGGGCATTGACCATTCTTATCCCAGCCTCCTTGCATCATGGCAAGGCAGAAAGAAAGGGACTATGAAGCCAGCAGTGGGGCTGCTCCTCTCTCAGGAATTCAGGGTCAGTGAGATAATGTCTGCGGAAGAACTTCTTCAGGGGAGGGCACTCAGCAAAGACAAGGGGCGCGCTTGTTATTCCTAGGCCTCCTGGAGCAGCCCAGGTAACTCAACCCTTTCATCTTAATGGGGAGTTGATGCTGTGCCTAACTCCTTTCTCCCAGAGTTAAGGTTTTTCTTTAAAGAAATAATTAGCAGGTGCTTTTAAACCTCTCCAGTGACTCATTCTTCTTTGAAATACTAACCTCAGGTTGTCTCCTTCAGAGAATAAAATAATGGTGATAGCAATTTATTTCATAGCCAGGCCGATTAGCACATGCCCTATTCCCCAAACCTAAAAAAGATCTCTAGTCTCTTTCGGCTCTAACGTGTCCTAAAAGTCCATCACCAGGGCTTTTCCTCTGGATGCCCTTTACTAGGGGTTTCTGCAGTAGAGAAGAGGTTGAGTGACAGGGATCAGGTGTGGAGACCCTGCAGGCAGAAGCCTGGAGGTCTAGCATATTTTGAACTTCTGGCCCTCTCACAGAGGGGAAGAAACCTTTGCAGGTCTCAAGAGTCCAGGCTCCATCCAAAAAGAGGATGGAAGAGATTTTTTTTAATCATGGGATTTCACAGAGTGCTTCATCTGTCTTTCTGACATCTCAGGGATGGTAGGAAGGACATGTGGCTAACTGATGGCTGACTGAAGACGCAATTCTTTGTTCTTGTAAACACAAAACTGTATTGATTTTCTTTTTAAGAGCCTATTCTTTTTTTCCCCTTTACCAATTTTGATTCTCACTGCAGCTTCTGTGAGGTATGTAAGGCAAGGATCACCATCCAAGACCCAGAATGAGAGTAAGAGAAGACACCTTAGAGATCAGCTCTGTCTAAATCTCCCATTTTACAGATGGGAAAGCCGAGGTTCAGAGGGAAGATACAGTGCTTTTGAAAGGTTATTGAATGGCTTTTGGTGGAAATGAGATTAAACCCAAAGTCTCCTGACTTCTTTGTCTTTCCTACTTCATACCTTCAAATATTAAAATCTTACTGTATTTATAGCAACATGGGTCAGGTTTGGAAGTTACAGAGTCCATGATCTTGAAAATATTTAAATTTCAGGTTAAGTTAAATCCTATTGTAATTTGGGTCCCCAGTCCCTATTTCTGTCTCTGATGGGAATGAAGAGTGGTGGTCAGCAACATTTCAGTTAGATTACAACCCAGGAAATTCTTTCTTGGGGGCATATTTATCACTTTGGTACCTTTTCCCCAAGCTTCCTCTTTCTCTCCAAATGTAGGGCAATACAGTGCTAAGAAGTCTCAGGAAAGATGACTCTTCGGTCTTTGGCAAAATGTTCCCATGTCCAAAATTCTGAACTATTTGGCGAGTGGGAGATTAGACCAGGTTGTTCAGTTGTTCAGCCAAGAGAACTGAGTGCTAATAATATGGGAATGGAGTTTTGCTCCATGAGATTTGTAACCAAAGGTAACCTCATGTTACCTTAACATTTATCTAATAATGTTATCTATCTAGGTTTTGGCCTGGGATGTACTAAGCTTGAATCAGTTGTTTAAACTTGCTCATATGTCAAGAAGCCTCAATTTTCTCGAATATGGAATGGAAGTAAAAATAATACCTACCTCCTAGGTTGTTAAGAGGAACAAATGAGATATGGCATGCACAGCACAGTAAATAATCAGTAGCAATAATTTTTATTGCTTTTTATTGCTTACTTCTTTGTAAGGATTAACCCCTGATCCATCCAATGGGGTGGATGGGTTGTGAGTTGGGGGTGGCGTGAGGGAGCTGTTATTCTAAGCTCTGTGCCTTTCTTTCTAATGTCTGTTAACCAGGTTTCTAGGGCTTTCCCTGGGCCACTCATCTGAGCTGTCTGTGTGAAGGACTGCCAGGTTTATCTTCTCTCAGTTAGAAAGGACACTAGGCCAGTCTCTCTCTCTCCATGGCCAAGCCAGAAGAAATCCACTTAGAGGGGGATAGCTCACCATCTTGCACACTTGTAAATGAGAGCTCTCTTCCCTCACCCCGGGCTAGGTTATTCTGAGTCTATAAAAAGATCCCTGTCCACTTCAAAGGACTTTTTATCAGCTCACCCATACAGATCCTGTTCAACTCTTCTCATTTTCAAAGGCAGAACAAAACCCCTTGGCTGAACCCCCAGCAAGACTCTTACCTTCCTTAAAATATCTTTAACTTCAGTTAAACTGATCCTTCTTGGCTCCTTTTAGCAAATAGGTTGCCTTTACAAAGAATTCCCTGACACTCTCTCCTCACTCCATCTCTACCCCCAACCCAGTCCCCGATATGTCTCCATCTGCAGGGGGATTTGTGCAGAGTTGAGCAATGTGGCTCAGCCAGGACCTGAACCACTGGACCTTTTACATCTACTCTTGTTTCAGAATGTAGCCCAGACTACACCACTTCTGTGCCTTTTGGAGAGGGGCAGTAAATTAACCACTGACTTGGAAATAAACAGCCTGGGTTTTTAGGTCTCACGCTTTTACAGACACTCTGTGTGAATTTGGTCAAGTCTAGGTTTTGCTGTGCAATAAATAAAATGAGGGAGGTAAGTGTAACTTCATGATGATACCTTTGTTGTAACTGCCTGTTTCTAAGTCTGTCTCCCCAGTAGAGTGTGTTCCTTGAGGGCAGAGAAAATTTTCCATCTCCATACAAGTTTCTCGGTAAGCATTTATTAAATCAAGGTACCTGGGCTCTCTCCTAGTACACATTCTATCCTATCCATTTCTACCTGTCTGTGCCAGACATGGCTTCTGTGCCTTCTCAGCTTCTCTCAGCTTCATGATCTTCCAAACACTTAGCTGCCTGCCTCCAGGTGGTCCTGCACAATTCAGAGGCAGGAGGCAGATCAACTGAACCCTGAACTCCTTGGCTTTTCCCTCCTCTCCCAGGTTGGGTGCAGCACCACACTTCAGGTTGAAGGATCTGGCTTTCCCAGTGACTTTTAAAGGGTCCAGATGATGCAACTCAGAAGAGTAGGAGAGATAAATACCCAGTGGGTGAACTTTGTCAAATGGGAGAGAGGAAACAGGAGGGTGTTTGCAGACGAATTCCTCCATTTTTCTTTTCTCCAAGATTCTGTTTTTTTTTTTTTTCCCTATAGAGTGTGTGCAGAGATGTCCTGTTGGGCTTCTCTGAAGCATATAAATTGTGTGATTGAATGACCCTTTGGGCTTCTCTGAAGCATGTAAAACTATGGCTATGTTGATAATTACTATGGTCTAAGTGTGTCTCCTATCCCCAATTCATATGTTAAAAGCATAACTGCCCAAAGATGATGATATTAAGAGGTGGGGACTTTGGGAGGTGCTTAAGTCATGAGGGTGGGACCCTCATGAATGGGATTAGTGCCTTATAAAGAGGTTCCAGAAAAATCCTTAGCTCCTTATACCACATGAGAACACAGCAAGAGTGCACGGCTATGAACCAGTAAGAGGGCCCTCTTCAGAGGGTGACCATGCTTGCACCCTGACCTTGGACTTCCAGCTTCCAGAAGTGTGAGAAATAAATTTCTGTTGTTTATAAGCTACCCAGCCTGTGGTGTTTTGTTACAGCAGCTGGAATGAGCTAAGACAATAATGCATCACCATTGCCTCGCATTCTTCCTTGACTTATGTCTCTTTTCACTCACTCTTGCTGCCTTGCTCTTTACACCTCCCAGTAAGCTATTAATATCTAAATCACTCCTCAGATCTTATCTTCTGGGGGAACCCAAGTTAAGATGCCACATGTCCAAATCAATCTACCCAGATCCTGTTCCTATTCATCCTTACAGGTTCACGGGAAGTTAGAACTAGAAGGGATAATGGTACACATTTACTCATTTTAATGGATAACAAAATGAGGTCTGGAGAAAGGAAGTGACTTGCTCAAGGTTAGTGACTGGAATAGTACTAGAATCCAGGATCTGTATTCCTCCCCCCAAATCTAGGAATAGTAAACTAGGAATTGGAGCACGGAAAGGGAGGAGCAAGCATTTTCTTCTTCCTGCCTTGTGGCTGGTGCTTTAGTAAACAAAAGCTCCCCATGGTGGTAACAGCAGAATGGAACATCTTGTTCTTAGCTGGGCACTGGGCTGGACGATTTGTCAGTAATGAGGGGCAATGTAGGGAAAACTGGACAAAAGATTTTTTTTTTTGTATAGGAAGGACCCATCTTCTTTTAATCAGAAAAAAAGAGACCTCCCCTACTCCAGATGAGAGTGAGAGTCTAAGAATTTGCCACACACAGGGACTTTGGGGGCAATGCAAAATGAAATGGTATCTTCACTTTCTCATTTGGGTTTAACTGCTTTGCTGGTTAAAAGCAAGGGTCTGGGCAAGACCCTTTGAAGAGGCGTTTAGAGCTAACAAGTGAGTCTTTGTGCATGGCACCATCTGAGCTCCTTCCTCTTTTTCCCAGGGATGAGACTGACAGTTGTCAGTATGAGTGTTCATCCACATGACCAATGTCTGTTTCTAGGATAAGAGAAGCAAAGAGAACAAGGAGCTCATACAAACACAGACTGGAAAGGAGCTTGGGTTCTGCAGTTAACCATCTTACTTTATGCAGAAGAAGAAACCACAGACCTGCCAGGGTCAAGCAGTTGACTGGGGCAAATCTGAAATAGCTTCACTTTCCAATTGAGAAAGGTAATTTAGAAAAGAAACTTAAGTTTCCCAGAAGACTAGAAAGGGCAAGAATCCTAGAGTGGACTCTCTCCCTTCCTTCTTCCCCAATCCCAGGACTAAAAGGAAAGACACACCCTTCTGTGTCTCCCTCATATACATCCTTTCATCTTCCTGCTAAATTTTAACATGTTCTATGGTCTTGAATGTCATGGCTGTTCTTCCTTCTTCTGGCTCATCCCTGAGCTGTGATGGGCAAAGAGAATACTTTGAGGGAAGCACTAGGGTATTATAGTGATGTAGATGATGAATTTGAATCAGTAGACAAGATCCATCTTACTATTCTGGAGCTTGGGTGAGTCATATAACTCTTCTGAGTCTCTAATTCCTTATTTCTAAAGTGGGGATAAGAATATCTGATTTGTAGAACTGCAGAGAGGAAGAGGTGTGATAATGTACTTATGTCTAAGAGTATCATTTAGGGACTTAGGAGAAACTAAATTAGAATAATTTGAGGAAATGCAGTCAATTTAGGATAATTCAGGAAAGTTTACCAAAGAAAGGATTCTTTACAAATGTGTGGGCAGAGTTTAGAGCCATCTCAGCATCAGTACTATGGAGGGGGATGAGGGAGGAAGGCCTGCTACAACACCAAGGTAAAAAGATGAGGGGAGAGAGTAGTTGGCAAAACCTGGAAAAAGAAAATCAATGGTCTGTGAGAGGGCCTTGGACAGGAGCCATTGGCCTTCAATTGGAGGAGGCATCCAACCCAAGGTGACCTTGCAGAGAAGGAGCCAGGGAAACCAGCCCCTCTGACCTCAGTCTCCTCCTTCCCTTTGATTTTCTGCCAGGGCTTTATTGACTGAACCCAAGGGGGAATCAGAGGTCATGGGAGCCTGGTGATGTAATCCACACAAGTCAACCTCTTAGGGCAGAGAGCAGGGTAGAGAAGGGCAGAGGGTGGACCTGGAAGGGCAAATGGAAGACATCTGGCACAGAACATGCTTGTTAAACTATTAAGTACTTAGCATAGGGTAGTGGATTCTGTCCTGTGACATCCAGAACCACCACAACCGAAGCATGGATTCCTCCAGGTGCTGCTGGTGTTGTTGGCTGACTGCTGGCAAATAAGTCCCTCTCCAAGTCTTTCCCTTCCGTTTTAGGCCTTTTCCCCCCAAAGGTCATATTCACCTCTCCAAGGACAGCCCACATCTATGACTGATCTATACAGGGTGTATAAAGGTCCAGCCATCTTGCACAATCTAGATAATCCAGAAGGACCGCCCCAGCTGCTGAGCTCCTTACAGGATGGGCTGAAGACTGTTGCACTTGCATGTAGTTTAACTTCTCCATCTGCCCAGTACTGCTTCCTTCTCTCCGCCCTAATTGTCTGACCGTGCGAATATGCCCCCGAATCCCGACCTTCAGCTCTGATTCTAGTTCCTAGGGAACCTGTGACACATGCCAATATACCATTATTATTGACATGTAGAATTTGAGCAACTGCTATAAGCCCAGCCTTGCACTCCAGCTAGAGTTGTGTGGGTTGTTCAAGGTTGTATGGGAGCATCCAGTCAAGTCAAACAAGTCAAGTGAGGGTTGAAATCCATCCTGCATAATCCTCCTTATGCTGTTTGGCATGGGTAGCCTTTTTCTAACTGATATCGTTTCTCTATGGGCTCTAGCAATCTTGGCTTTAGGCACTTTATTTTCAGTGAAGATTCCCCAGGATGAGAGAGAAAGGAAGAACAAAATGTCTGGGATGAAGCTGCAACATCCTCTAGAAAATTAAGAAGAGGTTGTTTCTTCTTATAGATTCTAAGAAGATGGCATCGGGGGGGAGACAAACTTCCTCAAGTGGCCCTAAGGAATCTAGTTTGTGTTTCCTGTTGCATCCCAGCTAGTCTCATTAATCAGTGTGGCCAGTTACATACAGGTGACTTATAGGAGGGGTAGGATTCACCTCTTATTCTAAATGGAATTCTTTTGCACAAGAGATTTCATTTTTTTCTCTGAAATTTAAAAGCCAATTCTGCCTTTCCATAGTCACTGGAGGAGACTGTGAAGAGTGCTATTAATTCATCTTTGACCCATCATTTTATAAGGAATTGAATGAACTTGGGGAAAGAAGTGACATTCTCCAGGTCCTGGGGCTGTTTTGCCGCAGATGATAGGTTCAGTTTCCTGACTCCTAGTCCAGTGCTCCTACTACGAACTCCATCAGGCTTCAGTCCCACTGAAGCACTTGCATCTTATCTGGACAGTGAAGTGTTGAGGAAAAGAGGCTAGGGAGGGGGCGACGGCAGTCTCGCCCCAGCAGTCCCAGCTCGTCCTCCTGTTGACAAGGAGAGCGCTGGCAGTGGGTGTGCTTTCTTCCCTCCTTGGCTCCAAGTAAACTGCTGAACTCCCAGGGCAGGGCCCACAGAGGCCACAGGGAGCAGACAGAACTGAACCTTTGATGTAGCTCCAGAGAGAGGCCACTCTCCTTAACCAGTGGCTGGGGTTCTGCTTTATGTAGACATTCCCTGTCTTCCCTTTTCTTAAAACATTCCTACAGAAGATAAAGTATTGTGCATTTATAGCTTTGGGCTGCCAAGAACATCCCACTAGCTCATCTCGTAAATCCCACCAAGCCTCCCTCCAGTGGCAAGTCGTGTCCAGTCCTGCCAGGCCTGGGGCAGAGCAGGAGACACTGTGGGCCAGCCCAGGGCCATCGGCACAGCCACTTTGCACCCTTGGGAGTGTGTGTCTCCTTGTCCTTCCTGCCCTCTCAACTTTGAGTCACAACATTCCCAAGGCAGTTGACTATTATCTCTAGGGATAATTTATATTCATTCTCTCTCTCCCTCTCCTTCTCCCCACCCCACCCACAATTCCACCCTGCTTTGTCATTCTAAATTTACATTAAATGCAAGCTCTTTCTAGTCACTGGTTCAGAAATCTTAGGCCAGGTTCATGCCTCCTCACTCAAATCATAGTATTTAACATTTATAGATCAAGGCTTGTCTTCCTCGTGAGCCACGAGACTTGGGCAGATATTTCATCCATGCTGACTGGTGTCTCTGCCTGCATTGAAGAGAGATGGGAATCTGGGGGCCCAGAGCAGGTGGGAAGACAGGAAGGCAGCTCTATCTTCTTCTACTCTCTCTTCTTTTGCCAGCATTTGGTTTCCTTAGAGGTTGCAAGTTCAACCACTTACTTGCTTGCAAGTTCAATCACCACAATTTATTTCTCTGATTCCAAAATATTTACTCCTTTGGATGCTCTTCCTGGCCTCTCTTTTCCAGGTGTTTTTCCAGGTGTCCATCAAACTTGTTTCTCTTTGTTACTCTCTATATATTCTGAAGCTCCACCCACCTCCTCCTACTCTCTTTCCTTCTGCCCTATTCTCCTTCCTTCCAGTTTCTCCAGCTCACAGGACAACAGGTATAGCAGAATGTTATTAGCAGAGTTACTTTAGCGGTCAAGCTAGACACTGTCATGTAACAGAAGAGTCTGAGACACTTCTGGTAGGGGTGAATTGTCTTGCCTACTGTCATTCAGATAGTTGATGTCAAAGTTACAAAAACATCCTACAATGCCTTACTCCAGCCAATTCTCTTTCTATGACACCACATTGGTGCTCTTTTTCCTTCATTTTCAGGAATTTATCCCTAATCATTGCTTTTTGCTCAAACTTCTATCTTGGTCCCTTTCAGCCTCTATCCCTATCCCAATCCTGTGGACCCTGAAGTGGGAAATGATGGGAGACATCCGGGGCCTCAAGTAGAAAGACTTTGCCTTGATCACCAGGGGGACAGGTTTGGAGCTTAATTACAAAGCCAAGTTACATTTCTGATGTGAGATGCCACAGGGGTGGGTCCTGGGCTGCTTTAAACATCTGGGAGGCTGTACAGTGATGAAATAACCTTGCTGCTTGATGCATAAATAGAACACATGTCAAGAAACATTCTCTGGATAAAGGGGAAAACAGACATTTTGTTCCTTTCTGAGCCATCCAAGGAACACAAGTGGAACCCTTTTTCTTGGAAAGGGTGGGGATCTGGGGTGGGGGCAGCAGATGGGAGACTTCCAAGTAACCAAGGGTCGTGATTCATCTCCTTTCTGGGAATGACACATGCCTTGTCCTTCATTCCTTCTCAAAAAAGGCCTCCGTTCTGGGGACTGCTGTCAGCACGATCTGTGCTCCTTCTAGGGAAGCTGAAAATGGCAGGGCTGAGAGAGAAACACCTATTGCCTGAGGACACAGGAGGCCAGCTGTGTACTGATTTCCCCAGATAACTCTTACCCATCCCTCAGATGTCAACTTTGATGCCTCTTTCTCCAGAGAGTTTCCCCTGATCCGTCAGAGCCCTCAGGTTCCTCTGTATTGTCTCTCATTTCCACTTGCACCTTTTGCTCTTGCCACAATTGTGATTAGATCACTTACCATATATAATGTTATTTAATATCCATCTCTCCTTCTTGAACTTCACCTCCATGAGGGATAGTGCTTATCTCTGTCATCTTTGCAGCCCCAGTATACAACAAAGTGCTTTGCTGTTGTGTGAAATTAGTAGATATTTATTGCATGGACTAATGAATATGAAAGGTTGAATTTCACTGCATGAGCCAAGTTATCACATTAGACAGCAACGCCAAGCACCAATGACTGATATATTATCTGACCAGTGGGATAGTGAAATAGATGGAGAATGCTTAGAGTTCAGAGATGTAGAGGTCACTGTAAACTGGGAAGGCTTCCTGGCTGCAGATCATAAGGCGGGTGTGGGCCCCTTCATTCCTCTCACATTCCGACTCATCAGGGTTTAAATCTACTGACAACTCTGCCCAGATTCTTAGGATGTTTCCATGGGCCAGAATACGAACATAAGGAAGCACTGCCACCATCGTGCTAAGTTTATCCAGCAGCAGATGCTGTGATGTATTGGCTGGAATTAGTTGATTTCTTATCATGGCAAGGTCTGAGTACACGTTGCAGCAGCTGTTTTCCAGCACATTCTTAGGGTCGTACTCCTGGAATAGTGTTAATTCTCTTACTAACTTACAGTGGACAGCTAGCAGTCGGTGTGCCGTCTTAGAAGCATCCTCTAGAATAATCCATGATGCCCGAGGGAGCATACCCTTTAGTGCTTCCCAGCTCACTACAGATATTTAACATTAGGGCAGAAACCAGGTGGAGCCCTGAGAGCTGCTTCCTATTGTGGGCAGGGCAGGGACCAACAGGGGTCAAGGATAAATAAATGGTAGAGCAGATATGATCCCTGTTTACAAGAAGGACAATCTAAAATAGGAGGCAGAACATCTGAGAAATTCTAGATCTTTTTGCTACCATCATATATTTAAAGTGTACCAGAGTGCCATTTCACCTGGAATTATGAATAATAATTTTTTATTGCTAGTTGCTCTTTCTTAGCTCTGTGAAAATTGGCATGGTGATTATTCTGTATATTCTTTAAAAATTTATATTTATTTTAATTTTTATTGAAGATTATTCTGTATATTCTTTTCTTCTTTTCAAATTGAAGTATAATTGATATACAACAAATTACACATGTTTAAAATTACAAATTGATGAATCTTGACATATGTATTTGCCCATGGAACCATCACCTCAATTAAGATAATTAATATATCCTTCACCCTCAAGTTTCCTCCAGCACCTTTGTACATTTACCTCCTGCCTATCATTGTCACTTTATCCTCAAGCAGCCACTGGGCTGCTTTCTGTCACTATAGATAAGTTTGCACCTTTAAGAATTTTACAGTATATGCACTCTTTGTTGTCTGACTTCTTTTACTCAGCACTTTTTTTTTTGAGATTCATTCATGATGTTGTGTATATCAAGAGTTTATTCCTTTTTATGGCTATGAAGTAGTTCATTGTATGGATATAAAGTCATTTGTTTTATCTTTTCATCGGTTGATTGATGTTTGGGTTGTTCCCAGTTTTTGGTTATTACAAATAAAGCTCCTATGAACATTTGTGTTCATATGGTGTTTATATGTGTCTTTATATACATATATACTTTAATCTATCTTTGGTAAATATGTAAGAGTAAAGTGACTGAATATTTAATATCTTAAGAAACTGCCAAACTGCTTTCCAAAGTGATGGTACCATTTTACGTTTCCACTAGCAGCATATGAGAGTTTCAGTTGTTTCACATCCTCACCAACACTCGGTATGAGTCAGTCTTTAATTTTAGCCATTCTAATGGGTGTGTAATAGTATCTCATTGTGGGTTTAATTTGCATTCTCTAATGACTAGTGATGTTGAGCATCTTTTCATGCACCTATTTGCCATTTGCATACCTTCTTCAGTGAAGTGTCTTTCAAATCTTTTGCCCAATTGAAATCTTTTTTATTAATGAGTTTGAGAGTTCTCTACATAGCCTAGATACAAACCCTTTGCCAGATAAGTAATTTGAAAATACTTTCTCCCAGTCCATGACTTGTCTTTGCATTTTCTTGAGACTATTTTCCAAAATACAGAAGCTTTAAATTTTGATGAAGACTAATTTAGCATTTTTGTCTTTTACGGATCAAACTTTTGGTGTTGTATCTACAAAGTCTTTGTCACAAAGTTTTTTCCCTATGTTTTCTTCTCAAAGCTTTATTATTCAACTTTTACACTTAGGTCTATGATCTATTTTAAGTTAACTTTTGTATATGGCATATGGTGTGAATCAAAGGCCCCCTTTTTGCATATGGATATTCAATTGCTTTAGCATCATTTATTGAGAAGATTATATTTTCTCTACCAAATTGATTTTGCATCTTGTCAAAAATCAGTTGTTCATATATGTATGGACCTACTTATGTTTCATTGATTCATGCATTTATCTTTATGCAAACACTACATTGTATTGATTACTTCAGCTTTGTATTAAGTCTTGAAGTCAGGTAGTGTTAAATCTCAAGTTTGTTTTCTCTTTCTTTATTTTTTGACTTTCCACATGAATTTTAGAATAAACTCGCCAGTTTCTACAAAACTCTCTGCTAGGAATTTGATTTGAAATGCTTTTTGAATCTACAGGCTAATTTGGGAGAGAATTGGTATCTTTACAATATTCAGTCTTCTGACTCATGAGCGAGGTGTATCGCTCCATTTATTTAGGCTTTCCTTTATGTCTCTCAGCAGAGTTTTGTAGTATAGGCATTTCACATATTTTGTCAGATTTATTTCTAAGTATTTTGTATATTTTGATGCTATTAAAATGGTATTATTTCTTAACTTCACTTTTAATAATACATTGTTGATATATAAGAATACAATTTTGTATATTTATCTCATTTCTTCAATTTTGCTGAACTTACTTATAAGTTCTACCACCTTTTTTTTGTAGATTCCAGAGAATTTTCTACTTAAACAATCATGTAACCTGTAAATAAAGATGGTCCCCTACTTCTTCCTTTGTATTGCAGATACAGTCTAAGTACTTTAAATTTCCTTTTCTTGCCTTATTGAACTGGCTGGACATTCCAGTAAAATACTGAATAGAAATGTTGAGAGGAGACATATTGTTTTGCCTTAACCTTGGGCCAAAACTTTAATCTTTTAGCATTAAGTACTGTCTTAGTCTTATTTTGGTATCTGGATAATGCTAGCCTAATGAAATGAATAGAAAAAAATATCCCCTCCTCTTCAAGATTCTGCAAGAGATTGATCAGGATTAATTTTTTTTTTCCTCTTGAATGTTCAGTAGTCTTCCCCAGGGGAACTGATTATGCTTAGAGGTTTTTTGTTTTTTTTTTTTTTTTTTTGAAAAATTTTAACCACAATTACACTTCCTTTTATAGATATAGAGCTATTCAGGTTGTCTGTTTCTTGAGTGAGTGAGCTTTGATAATTTTTGTCTTTAAGGAATTTGTCCATTTCATCGAATTTGTCAAGACCATTGGATCAGAATTGTTCATGTCATTCCCTTATTATCTTCTCATGCCCAGAGAATCTGAAATGATGCCATCGTCCTCATTCCTGATATAGGTAACTGTGTTTTGTATCTTTTTTATTTGTGGGGTTGGTCTCAATCTGGCTAGAGGTTCCTAGGTTTTATTGGCTTTCTCAACGAACCAGTTTTTAGTATTGTTGTTTTTCTATATTATTTTCCTGTTTTCTGTTTCCTTGAGGTAGGTTATGTTCTTTGTTATTTCCTTTTCTAGTTTCTGAAGGTAAAAACTGAAGAGTACTGATTGGTTATCTTGTTAGAATGTCTTTCAATTTGAGTTTGCCTGATGCCTTCTCCTAATTAGGGTTTAGGTTTTTGGAAAGAATACTGTAGAAGTGAAATGCCTTTTCATCACGTCATGGTGGTGTCTATATGGTATCAACATGACTTATTACTGATGAAGTTAACCTTGATCACTTGGGTAAGGTAGTGTCTGCCAGGTTATAATTTTTCTTTTCCCATACTCTATTTGTTAGAGATGAGTCACTCAGTCCAATGGAAGACACTCAGGGAGAAGGGGATTAAACTCCACTTCCTGGAGTGAGGAGTATCAAAGAATTTGTGGACGTATGTTAAATCACTATACTAATTAGTAAATATTTTGGGAGAGATATTCCTGATACTATGTTCTGGTTATTAAAGCTTCTGTACTTATTTTAGCATCCATCCACAAATCTTGCTTGCAGCAACGATTACTGTGATGTTCTAATGACGGTTTTCTATTTTTCTTATTCTTTCCACATTTATTTGGAATTTTTCTGTTAGAGAGATTTGTCCCTTCTCCCTCAGTGGATTCATGCTTATTTTACTCTTTAGGTTTTAATCAAGTGCTATAGTTATCTATTTTATTCTAGTTTTAGCCATTGGAAAATTTTCATGTTGTCTCCTGTGTTCTTTTTATATGCTCTCCACTGGTTGACTTTTGAGTGTATTGCACAACATTCTGTACAGAGCCCACACTTTCTTTAGGACATTTCAGATACTTTACACAGTAGATACTATGATTTGTCCAGTCAACATTTCATATATTTCTGAAATAGATTGAGATAAAGTGTCTTAAAAATAAATAATTCTCAGGAAAAGTTTGGCTGCCCAGACTTTACACACACACACACACACATACACACACACATATGAATATAAACCTCATTTTTTTCTTTTCACTACTACTTTTACTCTAAATTTCTAAGGCCAACTCTCTTGCTCCCATCTCAACAACTTCCATGAGGTTGCATGTTGACACACAGCTCTGAAGTTGACTGGTCTTCACTGTGCTTCTTGGGAAGGTTAGATGGGTAGAGATTGAAAGCAGGAGATTGAAAAAGAGGGTTTATCCCGACCAACACAATGGATCAACTTCTCTCTGATCTACACACATACTATTGAAAATAGTGGACAGCTTTTGGTTGGATCAGACTTCTTAGTATTTTCCCAGAAAAAATGTAATATTGGACAGAGGAAAATAACAGAAGAGGTGATTCTACTTGATATATAAAACCTCCTACCATTGGATATCTTCCTTGCTACTTTATATCAAGAATTTTCATGGCTGAACTTTCTCTTAACTGGACTATGGACAAATACTCTAAGCTAACCATCTCTTGAACATCTCTCTCTGGTTAAGGCTTCCAAATCCTGGGAACTCCATGAGAAAGTGAAAACTGAAGTCCATCATGTGGTGGCATTCCCTACCTGGATTCATGTAATTGCTTTGGCTGGTATTCTTTATTGAGTTAGTTGACTTTTTTTTTTTTTTTGGTAGCCTGTCTGAATTGAACAGTGCTTTTGGCATCAACTGGATCTCATTGGACATTCTTAGCTGTTGTACATCTATGAAGCAGGAGGGGACCAAGCAGGGCAATCTGGGCTTCTAAATGATCCCATTCATTCCACAGAGGCACTCACTGCCTCCTCCCTCACAGCCTTCCCAAAGCCCTCTCCATTTCCTCCCTGGTTCTCCACGGCTCTGCAACTTCAGCCTTCCATCCCCCTGCCACATGGATTATTTCCAGTCTAAGTTTATTTAGGCACCATCTCTTTCTTCATATACACATGTATGTTGGGTTTTTCAATATGTACAGCATCCTCTCCTCACCAGCTGCCTTTTTCTACAAATGACAGTATTCGGACTCAAACAGGAAAGAAATAAGTCCTCTTCCGTTCCTGGGACAGCTACCTGCCTTTAGCCTCCAAAGCTCTCCTGTTCCATTCTGTTGATCTTGGGTAAACTATGGAACTGGATATGGTGGAACAGAATTTCAGAGTCATTTACCTGAACAGTTTATATCTTTTGGAGCTCTCCCAGTCAGCTTGCTGTAGCTCAAGTAAGGTTCAAATTCTTTATTCTGACCTCTTGTGGCTCATAATTTTTAACTTATGTGTAAGCTTTGTATCCACATTTCTTAGTTTGCTTTGACTCACACCAGAGAAGTAGTTAGAGCTGATGAGTGACCTATTAAAGCAGCTGTTATGAGTGTTTAAAATATATAAATATTTCTATGTATGTACACATTTATTTAAACTTTTTTTGGCATTGAAAAGGCAGAGAAGAAGCACATATCATACACAGATAACCCTAATTAATTCACTTATTCACTCAAAAGCCATTTCCAGGGCAACTACCACCTTCAGGTAGCCACTATTGTGGCCATAAAGCGATTACCATGAACTCAGTCATGAAATCAACCATGCAACAAACATGGACTGAGCACTAATTATGTGCCAGTCTCTACTCAAATTTCCAGATAGCAAGGATGAATAAGACAGGAAAAAAAAACTTTCCCTTTAAGAACTCACATTCTAGTGTATTCATGCAAAGTGTAAAGGAATGAAGGGGGAAGAGAGCTAACCTTTGTGTTGAGTGCTTTGTATAATATATTAAACTCACTTAATTCTCATTAAAACATCCTATGAGGTATTACTGCTGCTTTTATATTGCCTTCTCAAGACCCTCTAAACCTCCCGCCTGGTCCCTTTCTCACTATCTATATCCATAATGAATTTTTCATGAATGACACAGATATGCAATTAATTATTATGTACTGAAACATGTACAAACAGTGAAACATGTACTAAATAGAGATTTGGTCAAGAAGCTAAGGGTCAGGAAAGAGTGTTTACTGCACAGGCAGGTAAGGATCCTTAAAGTTTGTTGTGCATAAGGATTACTTGGGAAGCTTGTTTAAATTTTTGGTTCCTGGGCTTCAGCCTTAGAAATTCTCATTCAGTAGGTCTAGGGTGGGAACTAGGGATTTGTATTTTCACAAATGCTTTGAGTTATTCTAAAGGAGAGGATCTGCAAATTGACAAACAGTGGTCTAGGAGGAGGTAAGACTCCTAGTTTGTATAGATGAGTCCTTCCAGAGTTCAATGTGGCCAAATTTATTTCTTACTGATACCCTAACGTGTGAAATATCATTACCAGACAAGTTTATTTATTCACGTCTTGATCTTTTTCTAATATCACTAACATTTAATACTACCTTCATGTGAATTAAATTATCAACTGCACTGATCCTTGATAGAAGAAATGAAGGCAGCATAAAACACAAAGTGAAGGCTATGAATAGTGGAGAAAGGCAAAGACCCCATTTCCAGGGCTCAGCTGAGAAGCAAAGTGTCAGGGTCTGCCTGAGACTTTTTCACAAGTCACTGCTTCGTGGCTTTCATCCAAAGAGGTCAAGTATATGGAGACTAGCTCAGTGTCCCTTGTCTAGCTTCTTCTGCCTTAAATATACTTTATGTATAATTTCTTCCATTCTCTTCTATGCTTTCCTATCTGATCAGACAACTCTTAGAACTCTGTCTCCCTAGAGACTCTTCACATCATCTCAGGAAATTCCCAGGCCTTCTGTGTGGAGGGCTGACCAGGGGTTCCTGGGTGTACTATTGACTATAGGCATGGCTCTTAGCCCTCGAGCTCAGGTGTGCAAGAAATATTGTACTTATTTTATTTAAATCATTTTAAATACAACTCTTCAGGTTGTTGGGAAGTTCAATCTGATATCCTGGGGCTCCCCAGACCCCAGGGTCCCAGGGTCTTATGAACACAAAACTTTGGGGAGGTCCTTCTGGTCATGAACAATGATCCACACTGGTTAGAGTTGCCTGTTGTCCCTTCATGGTATTACTCCAAGTCCAGTGGCTCTGCTTATTTCTGTCACATTGAGAACATGGGGACCTTTTGTGGAGGCTGGATACCTGTTGCATGTGGACTGAGTCCCTTTGGTGCACACAAAGCTCTCCTCTCTGCACGGTATCACCAGACAATTCTACCAAGAAGCAAGGCATGGGCCTCACTCACCATGGGAGCTAGAACAACCCCTTTGAATAGTTTAGGTTTTGTCTGGAGGAGAAACTGAAAGTCAACTTCTTTTATCTTTGTGTAAGTCACTAACCAAAGAAATATTAAGAATCTGGATAGTTGTATGCAGTTAGGCAGGAAGAAAAAATGATTTTTTCTCACTTCTTCTTTTGGAAAATAATACTGATATTGAAAACTTACTATGTATCAGGGCATTGACTATGTTATCCTACCTAATCCTGTAGCACATTTAGGGGGAGAGAACAACTTCCAAATTTTACAGTTACAGGGGAAGAAACAGAGACTGAGAGAGGGTAAGGGATTTGTCTAATACAAAACAAATTTAGGTACAGAAAAGTGAAGTGACTTGCCAATACTGAGAATCAACATGGGTCCCTTGAGTCTAAGACCAATATTTGTTTTCCACATCCTGTGGATCTGTCTGCTATTGCTACAAAAAGGATTACTCCTCAAAAACTCCATCTCTTCTTTTGTCTGTTTAGGTTGCTAAACTATTTGCCTATTTATAATGACAGCTATACAATGTCTTTAATATTTGGAAAATAAAATTTTAGCACAAGTCTGAGACATTTCATTTAAGTGTTTCTTTTGTTATTTGCTTACAGACATACTTAGTATAAGAAAAAATCAACCTTTGAATGTTATGTTCTAAACTGCCATGACCACTGATGGTCCACCTCTGCCTACTCTTGATTCCACTTCATGAAGTAAAATGTATACTTTATCACAAAAAAGACAACATTTAGCTTCATATGCAGAATGATCCTTATGTCTTGATGGAAAGCCTCCAGCGTCCAAAGTCACTCTGGAAGAGTTAGGTCACTTTCTAGTATACACTGTGCCCTCCAAGTAGCTTATGGCTAAATCAACTCAGACCAATGCACGGCCTCATTCAACTTCAAGATTCTCAAGAGGGGGAAATCCTTCAACTTTTCTCCTTCCATTACTTTCCAATTCTTTATCTTAAACATGCTTTTCTACCTGTGCAACGTACATCTTGCCTGCTGTGCTTTCAGTGGTTTTTTTCCTCTCGATACATCTTCAGAAAAGATGGAGAACAGCTGGCCTCTACTCTGCACGTAATAACCCCTCTGAGACCTGAATACTGTTATTCATTTCCTTACCTTTAGTGGAAGAAATTTTTGCTGGACATTTTGGAAGTTCTACCGGATGCAGCTTTTAATAAAATATCCATAAGCTGGAATAAAGCCACCAGATAGGAGATGACCTCTCTTGGAACCAAAGCATCATCAGGATCATAAAACTCAAAGGCAGAACACAGATGGAGGAGTGTGTGCTGCTGCAACAGCCATTTTTTTTGTTTGTTTGTTTATTTGTTTTTAACTAGGCATGTTTTATTCTAATCTGTGTGGTTAGAACCATTAGACAATGGCAAGAAATTGGCACCCTTTATGTTTGCTTTCAAATAGTTCATTTACAATGAAAGGGAAATAGATTTAGATATGAAGAAAAGGCAAGCATGGTGTCTGTCCAAAGGTGAGGCTCTGTGGTCCGTTTTGAGATTGTGGATGCTAGGGGAGTTGTTTTACAGCATGATGGTGGCCACATCAGAGAGAAGATGCTGCAAGCAGTGTGGCAGCCAGGGTCACAGGGCTCCTATAAACAAAAGAGTTGTTAGGGTGCTCAGATGAGGCCATAGAAGCAAAGAGTTAGCACAGGGCTGGGCATATATAAATGCTCAATAAACTTAAAGAGGAGAAGGATTGGTAAATTCTTAGGAAGTCAGGGCATCAATTTGGGCTTGCAGTGACCTCAGGCTCTTGTATTTCTTTCCGTCCTATTCATACTTATTAGAAAAGTTTGATTAGCCCAGTTTATCTTTTAGGTTACCTGGAAATGGCTATAGCCTCTTTGAGATAGACTGGCTTTATTCAATAGGAGTGAAGAAAGAGTGAGAGGAGGTATTAATTATAACAACTATGAAATCTTACGATGCTTTTCTTTAATATGTTATTTGTTGAATCCTTAGTATATATTAGGCATGTTACATATGATCACTTTTAACTCATAGTCTCCTTGCTTTGAACACAGGTTGCATGACCTGTCCATGATAGTGGCAGACTTGGAAATCTGACCCTAGCCTGTCTGACTCAGAAACCCAGCTGAGGATGGTACTGCAAGGGAGAAGGCTGTGTGGAGGGGGATGTGGCCACGTGGTTTGGTTACTGGAATAAACTTTGGCATGCAGAGAGCGTTTGCAAAGCTGGGCTAGAAATCACGCTTACAAAGTGGTAGCCATTTCTAAGGTCTTGTGAGGACCACAGCTTTGGATGAATCACTTGAGTTCCTTTTCCACTCAGCACTCTTGAGCCCACTTAGGTGGAGTGTTCATATCCTGCACTTGGAGTAGGCAGTTTAGACAGAACAGAAGAGCATAACAAGGTGAAATAGAAAATTAATCATTTAAACTTTTTTTCAGAAAGGAAATAGGAGAGCAACTGTTTGAGATAACACATTCCTTTTTTATGTGCTCGGGGGCTTGAGTTTTATTTTAACCACAGCATGTTTCACAGGGCTCTCACAGCTGATGTAGTAGCAGGGAATAACTTAGCAGCCCTTGAACAAAGTTATGCAGTGTGGTGGTGGTTGTGAGGGGAGAGTTTTTCTGTTTCCTTGTTTTCAATTCCAGAAAAATCAAACCTTCTGTGTCGACTGCCTGACATGGGTCATGGCCTTGTCAGTGGCTCCTTAATTAACAAAGAAGTTTTTATGTATCCAGTGCAAGGCTTGTCTTACCTCCTGCCCCCATCTGCTAAATGAACCATGCGAATCAGCACGTACGGAGACCTCAGAGACGTCCAACGGTGGATTTGGAAGAATCCATGCAGCCAGCAAAGGGGAGTTTAGTAGTCTCTGTCCTTTTCTTCTTCTTGAATTCAGCTTTTACAGGACTTTTAATGTGTTTGCTGCAGGAAAATGCTGGAGTTCCCAGAGGCAGTCACAGAATTGGGGTGATAGGTGTGCCTTGGGTCACAGCCAGTAATTCGACCGTTCGGTATTTTCGCAACCTCAAGCTCACAGAGTAAACTTGGCAAAGCTACATCCTAACATTCAGGCCTAGCTTTTTTAGCCCCAAGCCCCTCAAAGTGCATATGTTTCTTTCCCCTGAAAGCCTCAGGCTACCTTTAATCTCTCTTTCAGAGACTTGTAGGCTGGTGAGAGGAACTGGACATTCACCTGTAGGCTACGGGCCCCTCTGAACAGCTATGAAGGCCTCTTAAGCTGTCAGCCTCTTGGGAGCAGCCCCCACTCCTGGCAGACAGCACTGAACCTGGCAGCAGAATTTATGTTGTAACTGGCGGGCTCCATACATTCCAGAGAGGGAGGGCCGATGTTCTCCTGGAGATAGTGAGATGAGAGGCACGCCAGGTTTTCTGTGATTTTTTTTTTGCCTCTCAGCTGAGCTGCTAGGAGGGACAGAGCCACAAAAACGCCATGAATATTGTCTCAGTCATCCCGTCTGAAAGTTGTTCATCAGAAAGAGAAGAGAAAGGTTGTGTGGTCAGCAAAGTAGAGAATCATTTCCAGGGCCAGCTCTCCTGGGCCTCTTTGTTTGCGTATCTTGTCTAAATGCTTCCCTTAGCACCTCTATTTAAAGTATTAAAGTATAGAGAAAGGGGATCCAGAGCCTCCTGGCTGTCAAAGTGGTAAGACACCTGAATGCCCATCCATTGGGTCCCTGGGGGTGGTGGAGACGTTTAGAGCTCATTTATTCTGCATGTGTTCCTTTTGTAGTTGAATTGGAGCCATATGAGTAGCAGGGAATATGAGTAGTTCTGGCCAATGGCTGTGATCAGAAACGATCTGTACCAATTCTGGGTTAAGGCCACCTCTAGATTAAGGCCACCTCTATGTCTCTTTCCTCTACCGGGGCAACCTTGGAAGAAATATGCAGAGATGAAAGACAATTAAAACCCTGTGTCCTTGGTTGGAAGAAAATACCTACCAAGCCATTCTGGACTTTCAGTGAGTGAGAATGACACTTTTGTTATGCTAAAACACTGAGATTGAGTTTGTCTATACCAACCACTAGCAATAATTTTCCTGACTAATAGGGTGGTGTTGGTCTAGCTGTTTCCAGGGAAATTCTTCTAGCATGCAAGTGGTTCTCCAGAATAGGCTGCTGGAGACCTGTCTCTGTCTAGTCCTACAAAGACTTCACAATTTTTTACAAGTTTTTCTTTTTTGGACCCTTGAATATTAACCAATCCCAAAAAAGACACCTTTAAATTGTTGAGATCCCTGTGACTTGATGATTGGAATATACTTCCTAGACCTCCAGAGAGCTCTTGCTCATGCTGGTCTACCGACATTCTGGCTGCACCAGCCACAATGGATGGATCTGATTGCATTGCTTTATTCAACATATATTAATTGGGTTCTTACAAAGGTCCAGAGAGTCTTCTGAGATCTGTGATACAATGGCATTTGGCTTACTTCATCGCCCTACCTCCATCCTCCGGAAATGGTGATTGTATAACATGATGGAAGGCACCATGCCCAGGAGCTGGTCATTGCAGTGATCTCCTGTCAACTTCTCAAGAACCTCACTAGGTAAGAATTCTTCTTCTGCTTTCTCTTACAGATAAGGGGCATGACTCCCAGAGAACCTCCAGGTCACAGGGCCAGGGAGCACAGAGCCTGCTTTGCTCTGATTCTGCAACCTCTATACTCTCTTTTCACTAGTCATGGACATTCCAAGATACTCTCCCACATTAGACATATAAGATTCTGAGGACATTGTCTCCATGGTCAGCTTTGCTCAGTAAGCAGAGACCTTTCCTACTGGTCACAGATCTGCTGATTCGAATCTACAGGAGAGGAGGTGTTTCCCAGGAACCATGAAGTGCTTATTTTTAAGAGAAAAGGACATGCATCTTGTAGCGTCTCTGACATAGGAGTCAATCTGGCCCAGTCCTCTGACTTTTACTCGGACTGTATCACACCTTCCTACTCTGCCAACTCCTCCCCTGTTAGTGTGTTTGCTGAGGAAGACACAGATACATTTCTTCAGATGTCTGTTTTCCATGCTTTTCTCCCTTGGGCTGGCAGGGAGGTTTTTGTTTCCCTTTCTAAGCACAATTCCTTTGATTTAGACTTCAGTAAAGAAGGAGAGTAACCACGAATTAATTCATCAAAAGGTTGCTATAAAATATGTCTGTGACTCTGGTGTAAAGTTTTAATAATAATGATTACTGGATCGTGGATGGGGAGAAAGGTGGGAATTAGAAGAAGCTGTCCAAAGTCAAAATGCACATTCTTCAAGTCTCAATGAGAGAGAAAGGAATAGAATCAAGATGCAGACTAAGGAGTCATCTTGTCCCAGAGCCAGAGAAACTGCCAACTCAGTAAAATATTGCCTTTGATGCTTTTGCTCTAGGGACTTTCCTTTTAATGGAGGGTAATTAATTATCATCATCCACTCGTACTTAGTAATAATCCTTTTACAGGCACTTGCACATTCCACATGCATGCCGTTGTCTAATATCCAGGCTGCAGGGAAGCGGTTCTTGGGTGGATGAAAATTGCATCCCTGGAGAGCTTCTCCCTTGGGGCACATTTTCCCCAAGATTCCATGACTCACCAGCTACATGGAGCTTTGAGAGCCAGACATTCTCTGCAAGGCCTGTGGAATCCTGGATCCACACATGCAGGATGGCCTAAAGGAGTGAGAAATAATGAACACAACCCAATTTTTGCTGGGGAAGCAGAAGAACAGTGTGAGAATCCTGGTTATTATTGGACAACCGCCCTTGATATGCCAACCTCAGTTCTGCCTCGGTTCTATCTGAATGGCATTGGGCAAATCTTTTAACTTCCTAGGTTGAGCTCTCCAACCTGAGCCAGGCATATGACATAAGCTTTTTCTCTTGACCTCACTTAGCTGTTCATAAAGATGACTGAGCTCATCTGGCAGCTAAAAGGGATAGAACTCTTCAAGGACAGGTGCAAAATAAATATAAGCTATTGAGGTTGACTTCACGATGATTACATGCCTTGAACCAGAGTTGTAGCAACCTGCCCCTCCGCCCGTGACTTTTTCTCTGGTTACTTTTTGGCTGAGAGATCATTCTCTTTTATGAAAGTGAGAGGTGAGAAGGTGGAATGTGGGGAGGGAACTAGCATTTAGAGATCATGTCAAATGTTCTAATACTTTGCTAAAGCACTTCATCTGTGTTTTCTTATTTAAGCCTCACCATATCTCTTTGATATTGTACAACTCATTTTACAGAGGAAAAAGTGGGGGCTCAGAGAAGTTAAGTGACATGTTCAAGGTCACACAGCCAAACCTGGTGTCAATGGGGCACAGAGGCTGATTTTTTCCACTCTGTAAGACCTTTTCTTAAGTAGAAAAATAAGGACAATCTTGTCAAAGCCAGGAAGAGAAAGAAGCTAGATGCATCATCCTTGCACTCCCCTCCTGTCTAATTTCACTCCTCTTTCATTCTAACTCTTAAATTATGTCCATTCCAAGGGATCAGAAAAGGCAAAATGGGAGGGCAGACCTCCAATCCCACCCTGCATTCCTGATCTCAACATCCCCCTTTCCTCACTCCATCCCTCCAGCTGCTGTTAGGAGAGAAGCCTGCTCTCCTGCCTACTCCAGCGCCAGAACACTCTCCTTCCCTCTCTCTGCTGCTGCCCCACCCCAAGCCTCTCCCTGGCTCTTAGAGTTGCCAAGCTACTGGTAACAGAAAAATCAGAGTAGGATCGTGGGCTGCCAGGCTGTGTCAGGTACCTGAGACCCATCTGGGAAGATAAATGGAAAGCCCTGCACTTTCTGAGTTTTCTGAGCCATTGAGAAGGTGGAATTCCAGAGATAAAGTTCTCTCCCTCTCCCACCATTGGCTCTTCCTTGCTGATGGAGTCTGCTGAAAGTGGGTGGCGGGGGACCTTCAGGAGGGCATTGCTGTGGATGCTTCATGTTTTTTCTCTGTAAGGCAGCCCAGGAGCCACATTCATGTGCTCAGTCTTAGAACTCCTCTTACCCTTTATCTCTCCCTATTTGTCTGCCACTCATGCCGTTTCCCCACCTGCAACATGATAAGAGAAATAGCAGCTAACCAGCCAGTACTAATAGAAAGTGCGTTAATGCTAAGAAATCGATGATCTCTTTTCCAGCTTCTATGAGGACTGAACTCAGATGAGAAATGTGGGGTGTGTGTGTGTGTGTGTGTGTGTGTGTGTAAGAGCCAGAGAAAGAGTTCTCTGAAGTCAGACAACAAGAAGAATTTCCAGCTTGAGAGATGTGGCAGACGTTAGTGATGGAAGAAAAACAGAGGGTTATTTCTAATAGAGGTCTTTGTTTAGGAGAGAACTCAAAGGAAGGGGATGTGGTCCAAAAGCTTCTGGACCAAATAGCCTAATGTGAGCTCAAATAAGGCACAAGACCACAGCTAGGACTCTAGATCTTGATGCCATCTTCTGGAGCAGGTACATTCTGGATTCAGTGCCCTTTTAAAAATTACAGTTATCATCACCATCATCTAAACAGGTAAGCAGTTTCAGCTCCCAGACCACTGAAGCAAATTCATATACCATTTTGTTACTTCTTGAACAGATCTCCTGGCTCAAATGCTCTTCTAATCTCTTAGATTTACATAATTTAAAATTTCCCAAATCTATGCTTTTTATTGGTTATCTCACCAGAAGACACTTTGCTAAGTACTCTTTGTCCATGGCCATGTACCTAGAACTGCAAAGCTGACTGCATACAGGTCACTGCCTCTCACTGTGATGCATTCACTGAAGGGCCTTCAGAAGCATCATCCCATTAATCACCACAACCAGAATCTCACTTGGTGAAAGAAGATAAAGAGGTTAAGCAACCTACCCATGCCCAGATAATCACTGAAGAAAAGAGCTAGGGTGCAAACTTGAGCATCCTAGCTCTAAGGCCTGCACTTTGAACCTGGCTGTTGGAAAGTCCATCTTCTTGAGAACCCACCAATCACATGACACGGTTTCCATCTAGCTACATCCTGTTCTGTTATTTATTAGTGCAGAGTAAACCACCCCTAAACATGATGGTGCAGAACAACATTTGTTTCATCATGCTTTAACATTCTCAGGGTCAGTAATTCAGAGAGGGCATGGTGGTGGCAATGGCACTTCTCTGCTCCATGATGTCTCAGCCCTCAGCTGGGATGACACAAGTAGCTGGAGGTTGGAATAGCTGGGGCTGGAGGATCCACTTCTAAGTTGGCTTCTTCACTCACAGACCTGGTGCCTTGGCTGGGATCACTGTCATCCAGGGCTCTTAGCATCACGGTCACAGTATAGAGGTAATTCTTACATGGAGGCTCAGGGGTCCAAGAGTGAGTGCCCCAGTGAAGATGAAGCTGCACCTATATAACTAACCTTGGACAGCACCTAGCCTCCCTTCTGCTCTCCAGTATCCGTCAAGATGTCTGGAACCTGCTCATGCTTGAGAGGAGGAGTCCTCTCAATAGAAGACTGTCAAAGAATTTGTGGCCATGTTTTAAAACCACTATGTGTGTTAAAATTCCGTGTCAGTAAGCAAGTATATTGTGCACTCCAGATCCTGACATATGTATGCCAAGGGAAAAGTACACAACACATTGCTTGGTTTTTTCTTCATTTTAAATTAACTAAACAGAAAATGTTGAGCTGGAGAGTATTTGGGCCTTTATTTGCATCTTCCCCATTACTATGGTGATACAGTGGGAGGGGTATCAACGCAGGAGAAAAGAGCAGGTGGACACCATTCACCTGTAAGATGTTGAGTGAAAGGAAACCAAAAACCTCTGCCACCTTGGCTTGGTTCAGATTCAGAATCAACCCACTTACTCCAGCTGAGCATTTTGTATTTTATTGCTGAGAAGGTTGAGGCCCAAAGAGGAGAAGAGATGTGTCCAGATCTGTGTGGTCCAATATGGTAGCCATTAGCCACATGTGGCTTTTCATTTATTTATTTATTTATTTTTATTGAAGTAAAGTCAGTTTACAATGTTGCATCAGTTTCAGGTGTACAGCATTATAGTTCAGTCACACATGTACATATGTATATTCATTTTCATATTCATTTTAATTATAGGTTACTATAAGATATTGAATATAGCCCCCTGTGCTATACAGTATAAACTTGCTGTTTATCTGTTTTATCACATGTGGCTATTTAAATAGAGATGAACTAAAGTTAAACATTTAGTTCCTCGGTTACATTTCACGCTCTCTACAGCTACATGTGGCTGGTGGCTACTGTGCTGGACAATACAGAGTGTTTCTATCCTTGCAGAACGTTGTCTTGAATGGTGCTGTTTTAGAGTCATTCAACGAGTCTAATCTAGTCTAGAGCTGAATCTTGGTCTAGAGCCCTACTCCACTGCTGACCAGGCCCTGAAATTTTCCCCAGGGAGGTGGCAGTGAACTGGGACATTGTCTCCAGAGGCTCAAAGTACATCTCAAAGCACAGAGCCTGCCTCTTATTTCTGTCTGTGCATTTTAGATTGGCTGACTCTCTGATTTCACACAGCCTCCAGGTGTGTGAAAGAGGCTGAAGGGCCTGGGCTGAAGGAAGGAGGAATGGATGGTACCTCCTGGGACACAAGAGATATGCTTATTTCGCAGCACTATGGGGAACTGGCTTCAGAGTAGGGATGAGCCCCCCTGCCAGGGGAGGGAGGCTTCCCCTATTCTCACTGCAGTAGAGACAACTGTGTAATGAACACTCCTTTGGCTACATCCTGGCCTGTCAGTGGGCCCCACCCCTGCTCTTTGGCCTGGAGGCTCTAAGGTGTCACCTCCCATCTTGGACAGGGTTCCAAAGCCAACTTCCCTCCCTTCACAGGCCTCTTAGGTCTGCCAGACACCAGCCTCCTCCTGCCCTCTTCAAGCTGACTCTGCTGCTCTTTTATCTGCTTCAGCAGGGAGAGAGCCGTCAGCACCTTCCCCTTTCCATTGCCAGGTACCAGCAAGGCCCCTATGGCTCTGTGCCCACTGAAAGGATGAGTGGCAGAGGCCTGAGTCCTGGCTCCTGCTCCACCCCCAACCCTGTATGAGACCTTGCATAAGTCAGCTTATCTCTACAGACTTTAGTTTCTCAACTGCAAAATGAGGATGGGGTGGGTTATGTCAGTGCTTCTCCAACTTTACACAGATCTCCCGGGGAATCTTGCTAAAATTTGAATTTCAATTCTATAGTGTTGGGTGGGGCTTGGGATTCTGCATTTCTAATAAGCTCCCAGGTGAAGCTTCAACTGCTTTTCTGCCCTGGCAAGGATTCAGCTTTGTTCCATAGAACACTCTGTTGTAATAGAAATGTCCTTTGTCTGAGCTCTCCGGTATGGTAGCCGCTAGTCACTGTGGCTCTTTTGCACCTGAAGTGTGGCTAGTGAGTCCAAGGAAGTGACTTATAAATTTTATTAATTTTCATTAATTTAAACTTCAAGGTGTGACAAGTGGCTACCATCTTGGACAACATAGATAAACAATGTCTATGATCTGCCACTGACCAGCTGTGTGAATTTGGACAGATCATCTAATCCTTCAGGTACCAGTACAGTACCTGGACACAGCAGATGCTCAGTTCTTGTTAACATGTCACAGTGGAGCCTCTCTGAGTCTGTGGAACTAGAGTTCAAATGCTGAATCTAGCACTCAGCAGGTACATAAAACTGACCAGTTATTTAATCTCTCTTTGCCTTTGTTTTATCATCTTTCGAATGAAGATCACAATACTTGTCATAAAAGTTTCAATTATTCATCAATTTTGCCAGTCAACAAACATTGATTGAGCTCTCTCTTTACGTATCAGGTGCTTGTGATATAATGGCAAGTAAAAACGGATACTGTTCATATGACGTACTATGAGAGAAATCAACCATCACAAAAAGTATAGAGTTCTGGCAGAGGCAGGTGATGCTGCAGGTGTCTGTAACTTCCACCCTGGGGAAGAGATATTGCCTGGGCATGAACACACACTTGCCAACTGGATGTTGGAGATATGGGTGTGGAACCAGGAAGAGAAGCTGGGCTGGAGTTGTGAATTCATGAGTTGTCTACTCATAGTGTCATTGGAGAGTAAAGGAGACAAAATTTGTAAAGGGGCTCCACACACCACCAAGAGGGGCTCAGGGTATGGCTGTCTCCTGTCCCCTTCCCTCCGTGGAGATTTGGTGCACCCTTCATGCTGGTGGCGCAGAGGAAAGCCCAGTCTCTGTATTGAATTCTCCCATCATCATTGCTGCTTAGGTCTTCCTGAATCTGGAACAATTCCCTTCCCTGGTTGAAACAATTCATCAGCAAAACCTGGATGCACCAAATGAAATATCATCAGAAATCTACCAATTGGTGTACATTTTACTAGTTCCCAGATGAACAAACACCCGTAAAGCCAACTTATATGGGGAAAGGGATTTATCAGATTCTGGGCTCTGACAACCTGGCCTAATTGTTACTGGTCTGTATGCAGCCCCTCTGAACTTTTGCTGCATTTGTAATTTGTAGAAATAAAGGGATATCTTACATTGGGGAGGGTTAATTATTTTGATTGATTAAAGGATCTTGTTTCCTTCAAAAGGAAGATGCTTGTCTTGAGAGATGGGAACATGTCTCAAACCTCTGTATCTCTGCACAGCCACCTACACTGTAGTCCACTTAGGGTGCTGGTTATCTGGGTGACTCAGTACATTCACACCTGCCCCAGGGCAGATTCCAGTCTCTAAGTGGATATTACAGGAAAAACAACAGCTTGTCCAGCCTTCATTCTGAAACTTACTCCCTTTCCCACTTTCATATACTCTTGGGACTGAGTCAGTTCCCTGAAAAGCTATTATCAGAAAGCCAATCTGCCAGATGATCAATTCACCTATTGACTAGTGTACCACATTCACCAAATTGAATATTTTGTAATATTTGAATAAAGTGTTTAACCACTTTAACAGGAATTTAGTATATCACATTTAATATAATGTCTCATTTTGCTACCAACTATGCTACACAAAAAACATTTTATCATCAATAACACTATTTCAGCATTTCACATGGAAAATTTATGCTAATATTTTTCACCTTATGCTAATATTTATGTGGAACTGCTTTAACTGATGGCTACTTTAGATTTTCTTTGTATGTTTTGGAATATAAATTTTAATTTAATCTAGTTTAAACTGATTCACTTTGTATGTTTTCAAATTTAAAATTACGCTTTTGATTTTTTCCATATTGAAGATTTAGTTTAAGTTTAAATTTAATTTAAAATTCTGATATATTTCCAATGCTTTTGAACATAAATACAATATTAAATGTTGAATTGCCAGGAATACAAAATTAAGGCAGATAGGCAATTTGAGGAATCAGTGAACATTACTGAAGAGTGCTTGATGTTTAGAAAAATGGATAATGACACTGTAGCACAGTAGAAATCAGAAGTGCCTAAAAAAACCTATCACCTACACAATGCCAATTTATAGCATCCAATAAAGAGAAATTGAGATCTATTGATTTTATAGCTATTATGAGAAATCTATATAGCAGGTGACAAAAGTGACATTGTCTCTTTTTGGTAAATCAGGTAAGCAACTAGAAATTTATTTTTAAATGTCACTTTTGGCTTTTGCCAATATTCCTGCATCTTTAGCATTTCTCAGGTAGTCAACCTACCTTGATTTATTATTTCTGGTCATTATTAGCCACATTTTAAAATTCAAAATGGTTACTCCTACTGCTTTCAGATTGATTTTTCTGGGACTATATGCCTGGTCTTTGACACATGACTAGCGTGGGAACTCTCTTCTGGCCAACCTCAAATCCCTTCCATTGCTTTAGTTGTACCTTTTCCCCTTGTACATTTCTGCAAACTGCTGCCAAGTGTATGTAAATTTTTAATTAACTTTAAATTAAAACCAAAATAAATTAACTTTAACCAGCACTCAAAATAAAGCAGAATTTTATGACATTAGTTTGTAAGTTAAATTTTAATTCCAGGTTCAAAACCATCCAAAATAAATCAGAATTAGCTAGAGGAAAATTTCCAGTTAGTGAAAAGCTGAAAGCATTTTCTCTATGATCAGGAATAAGACAAGGATGCACATTCTTGCCACTTTTATACTAGACAGTATTGGAAGTAAACCAGCAACAGCAATCAGTTGAGAAAAAGAAATAAAAGAAATACAGACTGGAAAGGAAAAAGTAAAACTGTCATTGTTTGCAAATGACATACATAGAGAATTCTACACACACCACCAAAAAGCTATACTAGGACTCTTCAATTAATTTTGAAAAGTTTGCAGGATTCAAAATTAATATACGGAAATCTGTTGCATCTCTATACACTAATAGTGAACAACAAGAAGGAGAAATTAAGAAAGCAATCCTATTTACAATCACACCAAAAGGAATAAAATACCTGAAAATAAATCTAACTAAGGAGGTAAAAGACCTATAGTAGGAAAACTATGACACTGATGAAGGAAATTGAAGATGACACAGACAGGAAGATATGTAACTCATGAACTGAAGAATTAATATTGTTAAAATGACCATACTACTCAAGGTAATCTACAGATTCAATGTAATCGCTGTCAAAATACCAATGGTATTTTTCACAGAACTAGAACAAATAATTCAAATTTGTATGGCAACACGAAGACCATAAATAGCCAAAACAATCTTGAGAAAGAAGAACAAAGCTAGTTGATTTCAAACTATACTACAAAGCTACACTTACCAAAAAAGTATGGTGCTGGCACAAATACAGATATATAGATCAATGGAACAGAATAGAGAGTCCAAAAATGAACCCACACTTAATATGGGTTAAATCTATGACAAAGGAGGCAAGAACATGCAATGTGGGGAATGATAGTCTCTTTAATAAATGGATGCAAAGGATTCAAAGGATTCAAACTGGACTACTTTCTCACACCATGCATAAAAAATGAAATTCAAAACAGATTAAAGACTTAAATATAAGACCTGAAATCGCAAAACGTCTATAAGAAAACATAACAATACACTCTTTAACATCAATCTTAGTAATTTTTTTTGGATATGTCTCCTCAGTCAAGGGAAACAAGGAAAAATAAACAAGTTAAACTACATTAAACTAAAAAAGCTTTTGCTTAAGGAAGGAAACCATTAAAAAATCAAAAGGGTTGCCTACTGATTGGGAGAAGATATTTGTAAATGATATCTGATTAGGGGTAATATCCAAAGTATACAAAGAACTCATACAACCAAACATCAAAAAACCAAACAACCTGATTAAAAATAGGAAGATAACCTAAACAGACATTTTTCTAAAGAAGACATAAAGTTGGCCAACAGACACATGAATAGATGCTCAACATCACTAAGTATCAGGGAAATGCAAATCAAAATTGCAATGAGATATCACCTCATCCCTGTCAGAATGATTATTATCAAAAAGACAACAAATAACAAGTGTTGGCAAGAATATGGAGAAAAGAGAACCCTCATACACTGCTGGTGGGAGTGTTAATTGGAAAACAGTATGGAGATTCCTCATAAAATTAAAAATAGAACTACCATATGATACAGCAATTCCATTCCTGGGTATTTATCTGAAGGAGAAAAAAAAACACTAATTAGAAAAGGTATATGCATCTCCATGTTCATTGCAACATTATTTACAATAGCCAAGATATGAAGGCAGCCTAAGTCGCCATTAATAGATGAATAGATAAAGATGTGTTTTATATATATATATATATGTGTGTGTGTGTGTGTGTGTGTATGTATATATACAGTGAAATATTAGTCATAAAAGAATAAAGTTTTCCATTTGCAACAAAATAGCTAGGCCTGGAGGGTATTATGTTAAGTGAAATAAGTCAGACAGAGAAAGACAAATACTGCACAATTTCATTTATATGTGGAATCTGAAAAAAAAAAACAAACATAACAAAACAGAATCAGAGCCACAGATACAGAGGTGTTTGCCAGAGGGGAGGAGGGTGGGGGTAGGAGGGAAATAGGTGAGGAAGATTAAGAGGTACAACTCTCTAGTTGCAAAATAAATGAGTCATAGATACGAAATGTACAGTGTAGGGAATATAGTCAATAATAATGTAATCATTATACAGTGACAAATCATAACTAGACTTATCATGGTGGTCATTTTGAAATGTACAGAAATATGGAATCACTATATTCTGTAACAGAAGCTAACATAGTGTTATAGGTTAATTATATTCCAAAAACAAACAAAGAAACCATAGGAAAAGAGGTCAGATTTGTGGCTACCAGAAGCAGATGGGAGGAGGGAGAATTGAATGAAGGCAGTCAAAAAATACAAACTTTCAGTTATAAGATAAAGAAGTAGTAGGGAGGTAATGTACAACATGATAAATATAATTGACACTGCTGTGTATTAAATATGAAACTTGTTAAGAGAGTAAATTCTAAGAGTTCTCATCACAAGGACAAAAAAAGAAAATTCCCAGTTAAAAATTATAATATACTGGAAAGATTTCCCTATTTCATACAGAAATTTCAGTGGATAAATGTTTCCATTAAACATCACAATATGTGAATTTGGTAAATTTATTGAATTGGTCATTTGGCGATTTGATCTTTCTAAGAGATGGCTTCCTGGGAATTAGCTTTCAGCAATCTGGCATTTCAGGGAATTATTTTTTACCAAATGGGCATTCACTGAAAGGATTTTAACTGAACTGGTGGATACCTACCCCTTTCCACCCTCTCTTCTTGAGCTTTCTAGACTCCCCTAGCCACCTCCTCCCTCCCTTACCCCAACAAGCCCTTATAAATCTCTAACTAGTTTTCTCAGGGGTGCAGATTCACCTTGAGAGCACTTAACAGTCAAGCCTTTAGGAGGTATTGACATTATTTATATAATTTGGGGGTGGGAGGCTGTGGCATGCCGGAAACTCAAGAGTTTTAAAAGAGTCTAGTGATATGGGAATGCTATCCTCGTCCCCTCCCGGCTCTACCTTGAGAAATATGGGATTGCAGAACTGAATCCCAACTGTGTAGCTAGAGGGGAAAGATTAAGATTCCTAACTTAGCTCTGGAGTTGGAAGAGACCTTAAGATTATCTAGTCTAGAGTTTCTTAACCTCAGTACTATTGGTATTTTGGGCTAGATGATTCTTTACTGTGGGGGGGGCTCTCCTGGGCATTGTAGGCTTTGTTGCCAGTGGCTCCTCCTAAGTTGTGACAATTAAAAAATGTCCCCAGACATTGTTAAATGTCCCAGGGTAGAGGATAGGGAGAGTAAAGTCATCCCTGGTTGAGAATCTTTGATCTACTCTCCCATCTAATCTAAAACTTTCCTTTACATTTTATTTCATATACTCACTGCAGGGGCCTGGGAACTCACCTTATCACTTTGGTTTTCCTGGGAGGTAGCTTCATTGGTGTCATGAGAAGAGCATGGGCTTTGTGACATACTGCTTTGGGGTCAGATCCTGTTTCTGTTACTTATTAGGTGTGACCTTGAGCAAACGTCTTAACTCATTTCAACCTGTTTCCTGATATGTCCTAACCCTTGTTTCACAGATTTATTGCATGGACTAAATAGCTATGTATATAAAATATCTGGGCCTTTGGTATGCTTGAAAATTATATTCCATATATTGGGCCCCAAACTCCCCCTTGCTATGGTAAATATTTGTGTCCACCCAAAATTCATATATTGAAATCCTGTGTCTAATGTGATGGTCTTAGGTTGAGCATTTGGTGGGTGATAAGGTCATTAGGGCTCCTATAAATGAAAGTAATGCTCCTTAAAAGAGTCCTTAGAGAGAGCTCCCTTGCTCCTTCTACCGTCCAAGGCCATGATGAGAAGCTGGCAGTCTACCACCTGGTAAAAGACCTTCACCAGACGTGACCATGCTGGCACCATGATCTTGGACTTTCATTCTCTAGAACTGGAAAATTAAATGTCTGTTGTTTATAAACCATCCCATCTGTGGTATTTTATTACAGTAGCCAGAATGAACTAAGACATCCTCCTTGGTCCTGCTCCTGCATCCCAGTGCCACACAGACTATCAGATCTTTGGACCTTGTGATGGCTCTGAATTCAGCCATTGATAGCTGCCATCCCATGCTATTTCTTCTTAGCAGATCAAGCTCCATATACCTTGATTCCTTCTCAGACAGTTCAGAGACAATAGCAAATTTCAAGGGGATATTAATCATTAAGTCAATGTGAAGCTGGGCAGAGAGGCGACTTAGGGCTGGCACTGCAATGGGAGGAGTAAACCCCTAAAAGGCCTTGCCTGGAAGGTTTGATCCTCCAGAGGTTGCAGCAGTCACTGTAGAAAGACCAAATGATCCCTCAGCCTTTGTGCAGAAGAGCTGGAAGATGAACCACCTAAATAGAAACCAAACCCTAAGCATGTGTTATGCTAAGAGACTGAGGTCACACTGCCCCTGGCATTTCCCTTTTCCCACTGGTTGCCCATGTGGAATGAGCTTCTGATACTTTCCAGGAAGCATAGATGACACACAAACCCTCAAGCCTGGAGATTTGAGAAACCACATGACCCCTTGGAAGAGCTAGCATTTACTGAGCAGTTTTAAAAAGATCCCTGAAGTCAGGGAGCCACCAGATAGCTTTCCTATGGGGATTTAAACTCTTCCTGCTTGGGGAGGCCACGAATCGGGCTTACCTCATATGACCCCATAGGTAACCTGAAAATATAGCTCAATTGCTCTTGTCAATTTCATGACTGGAAAATGCGGGCCCCAGATTGCTACCTTGTGTCATGAGATGAATTCTGAGTAAAAGTAATGGGACTCCACCTACCTGGTGCCAGAAAGATCCCCCCAGCCAGTGATGGCAGGCCCTGGAGAGGGCAGGGGACTGAGGCATTTGCTTCAGTTGATTTTGACATATTTGAGAACATTTTCTTGAATGCCAGAGTTGGCTTTTGTTTCTCTTTGGATGGGGAAAGATAAATTGGTTTGAAATGACTGGCTTGAGAGGATGGTCTCCCAAAGCCCCATTAGGAATAGACTGAAATCATGGGTAATGTTGGGACTTGCACACAACGTAGTCCTGCCTGACATTCTCTGGAGCAGGAGAGCCTGTTAGCCAAGGGGATTAGACCAGATTGTTTAAACACTGGGCTGCTGCGTCTGGCCTAAGGCTCTGTGCAATTTACTCCTAGACAATCTCTCAATTTATGAGTCTAAATCACATGCAGCACTATTGTGAATCTCCAGCGCCATCCCTTGCAAGTGTTGAAGATAAGAGCTCCAAATGGGATGCTTTGTTGGACTCAAGGAAGAAGAGAAGGGCTGTATTTTCTAAGTCCACAGGAAAACATTAGAGTGATTTTGGGACATCTCTGAGAGGCTTTGGAAATGCAAGGAGGGGGAGAGAGGCATTTTTAAGGTCTTTTCTTTCCCATGACTCGGTCGTGATGAAGAGAGAGGAAGAGTGAGAAATGGCCATACCTGTTGGAGGTATTGAGTTAGGAGTAGTCTCCCCTTTCTGTGGAAGACCTTTACTGTACTGGACCCTCCTGAAACAAACATGACCTCAGAAGCATTGAATCTTTGGCTGGAAAGGCTGCCCATCTGGATTCTCTACTTCAGCCTCAGCTGTAGGACTGTAACCAAACTTTTCCTCAAGAGCCACTTACATTGCGTTTCAGGGGTCTTTAGATACAGTCAACTTTCATTTCGTAACCTCAGAGAAAGTCAGAGAGCTAAAGGAATTCAGGGGCTAGTCAGTTCAATGTGCAGTTCTAAAGTTAAAAAAAATCTAAAGGTTGGAGAAATGTTATGACTTGTCTAAATATGCACACCAATTAGTGTCAGAGTCTGAACCGTGATACAGAAATCTTTCCTCCTTGTCTCGAGTTCTTTCAGCAGGATCCCGCCATGTCCTCTAGTTCCACCAAACCTGTGTTTGCTGAGGGATGTTTAATTGCTCTTGTGGTTTTACAATTTTTCTCTTCTAAACAACTATCTTTAGCTTTGATAGGAATGCAGAATAGTACTACATATATGTTCTTCTTTCTTTTTTTTTGGTGGTGTGTTCCTTTTTAATTTTTTTAAATTAGACTTTTTAAAAGCAGTTTTAGGTTTATAACAAAATTATATATAGATTTCTCATATGCTTCTTACCCCACACAAGCATAGCCTCCTCCATTACCAAAATCACTCACCAAAATGGCACATTTTTTATGAAGGGTGAACCTATATTGACACATCATAAGCACATAAAGTCCATAGTTTACCATAGGGGTATGTGTTTGGACAAAAGCATAATGACATATATCCTTATTATAATATTATGTACAGTATTTTCACTGCCCTAAATATTCTCTGTGCCCTGCCTATTCACCTCTCCTCGCCACTCCTGGTAAATACTGACATTTCTGTTTCCATAGTTTTGTCTTTTCTAGAATGTCAAATATGTTGGACGTACATAATATAGTATGTAATCTTTTCATATTGGCTTCTTTCATGTAGTAATATGCATTTTAGTTTCCATCATGTCTTTTCATGGCTTGATAGCTCATTTTTAGTGCTGAATAATATTTCATTGTCTGGATGTAGCATAGTTCATTTATCCATTCACCTACTGAAGGACATCATGGTTGTTTCCAAGTTTTGGCAATTATGAATAAAGCTGCTATAAACATCCATGTGAAGGTTTTTGTGTAGACATAAAATTTTAACTCCTTGGGTGAATACTAGGTGGTGTGGTTTCTGGACTGAATGGTAAGATTATGTTTAGTTTTGTAAGACATTGCCAAACTGTCCTCCAAAGTGGCTGGAAGTTTTGCATTCTCACCAGCAATGCAGGAGATTGCCTGTTGCCCCACAACTTCACCAGCATTTGGTGTTGTCAGTGTTCTGGATTTTGTACATTCTAATAGTTGTGTAGTGGTATCTTGCTGCAGTTTTAATTTGCATTTCCCTGATGACATGTGATATGGAGTCTCTTTTCACAGGCTTATTTGCCATCTGAATGTCTTCTTTGATGAGGTGTCTGTTAAATTCTTTGGCCCATTTAAAAAATTGGGTAGTTTCTTTTCTTATTGTTGAATTTTAAAAATTCCTTGTATATTTTGGATAACAATCTTTTATCAGATGGGTCTCTTGCAGATATTTTCTCCAAGTCTGTGACTTGTCTTCTAATTCTCTTGATATTGCCATTCACGAGTAGAGGTTTTCAATTTTAATGAAGTCTAGCTTATCAATGATTTCTTTCATGTATTGCATTTTTGGTGTTATATCTAAAAAAGGCATCACCAACCCAAAGTCAAATAAGTTGTCTCCTATGTTATCTTCTAGGAGACTTATGATTTTGTATTTCATACTTAGATTTATGATTCATTTTGAATAAATTTTTCTGAAAAGTGTGAAGTCTGTGCTGAGATTTATTTACTGGCACAGATGCCAATTTGTTTCAGCACCATTTGTTGCAGACTATCTTTGCTCCATTGTATTGTCTTTGCGCCAACGTCAAAGATCAGTCTACTACATATAAGGGAGTTTATTTTTATTTACTAACATTTATGAAATATTTATTTGCTCAACAACAGAGGATATTTATAGAGCTCCATCTATATGCCAGGGATAATGCTAAGAGCTCTGTGTATATTACCACATTTAATCCTCAAAGTATGGAAGTACTAGCTATAGCAATGAGACAAGAAAAAGAAATTAAAAGGGATCCAAATTGGAAGAGAAGAGGTAAAACTGTCACTATATGCAGATGACATGATACTATGTATAGAAAACCCTAAAGACTGCACACAAAAACTACTAAAGCTTATAAACAAATTCAGCAAGGTAGCAGGATACAAGACTAACATACAGAAATCTGTTACATTTCTTTACACTAACAATAAAACATCAGAAAAGGAAAGTAAAAAAAGATCTCTTTTAAAATTGCATCAAAAAATAAAATAAAATACTTAGGAATAAACCTGACCATGGAGGTGAAAGACTTATATGCAGATAACTATAAAACATTGATTAAGGAAATTAAAGATGATTTAAAGAAATGGAAAGATATCCTATGCTCTTGGATTGGAATAATTAATATTGTTAAAATGTCCATACTTTCAAAGCAATCCACAGGTTTAATGCAATCCCTATGAAATTAACCAGGAAATTTTTTTACAGAACTAGAACAAATAATCTTAAAATTTATATGGAATCACAAAAAACCCCCCAGAATTGCCAAAGTAATACTGAAGAAAAAGAACAAAGCTGGAGGAATATCCTTCCTAGGCTTCAGACAATACTACAGAGCTACAGTAAACAAAACAGCATGATACTGGTACAAAAAACAGACATATGGATCTCTGTAACAAAATAGAGAGCCCAGAAATAAACCCATGCACCCACAGTCAATTAATCTTTGACAAAGGAGGCAAGAATATACAGTGGAGAAAAGACAGTCTCTTCAGCAAGTGGTGTTGGGAAAGCTGGACAGCCACATGTAAATCAGTGAAGTAAGAACACTCCCTCATACCATATATAAGAATAAAGTCAAAATGGCTTAAAGATTTAAACATAATACAAGATACTATAAACCTCCTATTAAAAAACATAGGCAAAACATTCTCTGACATAAATCTTAGTAATGTTCTTCTAGGGCAGTCTACCCAGGCAACAGAAATACATGCAAAAATAAACAAATGGGATCCAATTAAAATTATAAGCTTTTATAGAGCAAAAGAAATTATGAACAAAACAGAAAGACAATCTATGGAATGGGAGAAAATATTTGCAAAAAATTTGACTGATGAGGGCTTAATTTCCAGAATTTATAAACACTTATACAACTCAATATCAAAAAATTAACAATCCAATCAAAAAATGGGCAAAAGACCTAGACCAACATTTCTCCAATGAAGACATACAAATGGCCAATAGGCACATGAGAAAATGCTCAATATCACTAATTATAAGAGAAATGTAAATCAAAACTACAATGAGGTATCACCTCACACCAGTCAGAATAGCTATCATTAAAACGTCCACAAAGAATAAATGGTGGAGAGGGTGTGGAGAAAAGGGAACCTTCTTACACTGTTGGTGGGAATGTAGTTTGGTGCAGCCATTATGGAAAACAGTATGGAGGTTCCTCAAAAAACTAAAAATAGACTTACCATATGATCTGGCAATCCCACTCCTGGTCATATACCCAGAGGGAACTCTAATTCAAAAAGATACACGCACCCCAGTGTTCATAGCAGCATTGTATACAATATCCAAGATATGGAAACAACATAAATATCCATGGACAGATGACTAGGTGAAGAAGTGTGGTATATATGTACAATGGAATACTACTCAGCAATAAAAAGAATAAAATAATGCCATTTTCAGCAATATAGATGGACCTGGAGATAGTCATTCTAAGTGAAGTAAGCCAGAAAGAGAAAGAATATCACTCATATGTGGAATATAAAAAAAAAAAGAAAGAAAGAAAGAAAAAAAGAGGACACTAATGAACTCATCCACAAAACAGAAACAGAATCACAGACATAATAAACAATCTTATGGTTATTGAGGATAAAGGGGTGGGAAGGGATGAATCTGGGAATTTGAGATTTGTAAATGTTAACCACTGTATATAAAAATAGATAAAAAACCGTATTTCTTCTGTATAGCACAGGGAACTATTTACAATATCCTGTAATAACATTTAATGAAAAAGAATATGAAAATGAATATATGTATATATATACATGACTGGCACATTGTGCTGTATACCAGAAACGGACACATTGTAAATGACTATACTTCAATAAAAAATAACAATAATAAAAATAATAAAGAAAAAATGAAAATGTTAAAAAAAAGAAACATGTCTGGAAAACAGTGGATGACTAAGTTGGTCTGTAACAGAGTGGCGCACAGGGAGACAGCAGGAAATACCTGTTGTCCGAAAGTTAGGCTGGGCCATGTCTGGCAGGCTCTGGAAACCTCTTTCAACCTTGAACCACCTTTCTGGGCCTTCGTTCTTCCTGATGTCTCCAGGTTTGGTATCCAGAGTAGTCATTACATACCACAAATCTGGTAATGTCTGATGCATCGAGATTCATAGCTTTTAGAACAGAATATGCTTTTCTGAATTAGAAGAAAATAAAAAGAGCAAGAAGTATTCCACTTTGGCAGCATTATGGTTAATGTGTCTCATCTAGCCTCAGTCAGCTATTCTAATAGCTTCATGTGGCCTCAAGTGTTTTCCTGCCAGTGACAGATTCTAAGCAGAAGAATAGGGTCAGATTCATGTTTGAATGTTGTTCTTTTTTCCTTTGCAAAGAGGTTGGCCAGAGAGTGAGATCAGAAAGAGCCTTCTTAATCTCTGGAATGAAGCTGGGTTGGTAGACACAGGTAGATGAGGAAGTTCTGTAGTATTTGCAGTCCCTGGGGGGCTGTGTGAGTCTGTCCTTTCTGGCCTCCGGTTTCCCAACTCTTTCTCCAAGGATATGTCCCATTTTAACATATTTTCATCTTTTCTCTGACATTGTACTTAACTACATGGGCACATTTGTGGACATGTGTCTGTGTGTGTGCATGTGTGTACATGAGTGTGCGCACATGTATGGTTGTGTGCATGCGTGTGCATGTGTGTGTTGGTGTTGACCTGCTATTGCTGCTGCCATTGCAGCCAGTGTTCCAGACACAGGTGCAGAGAGATAGATACAAAGTCTGTAAGTGACAGTTGGATGTAGTTTTGGAATGAATAGGGCTGGATATTGGATGCTGATAAAGGAAGTCTATTTCTGCTTGGCTTCCTGAATGTCAAAGTGGTGGGAATCTGAGAGCAGGTGACTGAGGGGGCAGACCCATCTCCTGACCTTGACAGCTTTAGGAATGGGAGGATTTCTCTACCCACTCAATACTTGCAACTGATTATAGTGGGTGAGGGCCATTTGCGAGGCGAGAGCATTGCCAAGATGATTTCTGAAGGGCCCTTCTGGGATGAATCATCTGTGATACTGTCTCTTTAGCCACTGTGAGTGGGGAGTATGTATCATTATTTTAGCCACATGAAAACTGAGAATGCTACATAAATTCTCATTATTGAGCAAGAGTGGTTATGGTGACCTTGTATATTTTCACATTTACCCTTTCAATTCCCCTGCTTCTTCCTGACTTTGGTTTTTTAAAAAATTGTGGTCTCCTCTAGGAGGAGAGATATTTCATAGAGTAGGAGCTGGTTTAAGGGTGGGAGCCCAGAGGAGCATGGAGAAGAGCGAAGGTGCCTGTGGCCGTGGCTTCTTGCTGGACTTGCTGGGGCCTGTGTGTGTTTGAGAGGGAACATCCTGACCTTGTAAAAGAAACCCCACACAGACACGTGGCAGTTCCCAACTGAGCGCTCATCCCTGGGAGGGCTGCAAATTGAATTAACAGAACTTAATTCTCTTTAAGCCAGCAGGGGAAGCAAGTTTATGTTTGCATTTTGTCCAGATTCAGTTTAACACTGGACTAACTTTCTTTGTGACGCTGACACCTGAGTTATAAGATACAAGTTAATTCCATTTGTGTGTGTAGCACAGGGAAGGGGGCCAATGGAGGTGTCTAAATCTTATTGAATATCAAGGGAAAAGCACTTACAGATATTCTTCCACTAAGAGAAAACTGGCATCCAGACAAGTTAAATGACTTGTCCAAAGCCACATGGGGCATTATTGGTAAAATTGGCCTGGAAGCCATGGGGCCTGGTTGTAATAAAGCTTCCTTAGTAATCCTAAAAATTAGTTTTCTTATGGTCAAAACAGTTTTAAGAATTCCCTGAGTCAATAAAGCCTTCCAGATTCTTTTTCTTTGCCTGCCTGTCTGTCTAATATGTATGTATATGTATGTATGCATGTATGTGTTTATAAACATGCACACACACACACACACACACACACACAACATAACTAAGAGAGAGAATACTCCGAGTTTCAAATTCCAGTACAGTAGAAGAGTAAATTTCTAGATTCAGCAGGAGCGACTCCAGACCACATCATGCTGGAACAAAGAATTAAATAAAAGACTCAGGGAAAAGAGGAAAGGGGTCTTGGAGCCTTGGACAAGATAAAATAACCCTCAGAAACAGGAGTTCACACCTGAGTGAAAAACAGTGAGAGCAACTCTGAAACCAGGTAGCTGAAAGGACCGGTTCCTTGGGAACTGAGTGGGAGGTGGTGATGGTGCATGGGAGAGGGGCTGGCCATGTGGGAAAGGTATCGCTTCTGGAGGAGGGGAGGACTCCTGGCAGGGGCACATTTGGAAGCTTGTTAGTGAAGGGAAATAAGGACATGAGCTTGTTCTGCCAAACAAAAGTGAATTTCAAAAATCAGAACATTTATCAATCCCTCCCCTTTAAAAGTGCCAATTAAAGAAACTACACTTTTTTATACTAACAGAAGAGGGTGCTCTTGAACTAAGAAACATTGCCAGTCACGCGGCCGCCATAATTGTGCCTACATACAACAGTATATGTTAACATTTAAAAGTATACACAAAATGGCAGACAACATACATACAAGGCCACTAGGGAAACAAAACGTGAGAATTTAAACATTTCAGCAGATGCAAATGTTCCTATAAAAATTAAACATGAAACAGAAGAAAACTTTAACATAACACTCAAATTGAATTAAATATCCTAAAAGAAGCATTTGAAAATAGGAAGCAGAAGTCTTAAATCAGAAGTTCTAAAGTTGAGAACAGAAATAGCCAAAAAGCAAACAGGGATAATGTGAAATAGAAGTTGAATACACTCGGGAAGGACTTGGAAGGAAAAGACAAAATCATCTTTAAAATAAAGGCTAAATTATAAGGTATTCATGGGACAACAGATAATGAGACACTGAGGAACTTAATAGAAACAGGATGAAAATTAAATAAGGAATGAAGGAAAACAGTTCAGAGAGAAAATAATTGCCAGAAGATAGGCTCAGAAGAGTCTGAAAAACAAAAATATTACAGTGGAAAATAACTACTATTTCAAACTATAAACTAAGACAAATTTTTAAAATTAAAAGATTTGAATCTGCATCTTTAAAAGACTCATGGTCATCCTGGGAGAATAAACCTGGAATGGTGAAGTCCAAGACACATACCAGGGAAATATCACACTTAAAAGATAGAGAAAAAATTTACTAGGTCTCTAGGCAAAAAGACTAAGCCACTTACATGGAAAAGAAAGTCAAGAAAGTATCAGACTTTTTATATAAAACAGAAGAAGAATGGAGTTGCATTTTCAAGAAACTAAAGGAAGTGTGAGAGGAGTATTTTTCTTTCTAGATGAGCTCATTGCCAAGGATCAAGTCTGCAAGAAGCAGTTTTCTATGTGCAAAAAACTCAGAACACTCGCTATTCCTCTGTAAAGGATCTACTGGATGGTGAACATGATCCAACCAAGACAGGACAAGGACTGGGACATTCTGGTAAATGGACTGAGGTGAGCATCAAATATATTTCAGTGTACATCTGTACCTACAACAGGGGTGGGGTCAAGAGTGGAAGAACAGTGTGACTGTCATATGCTCTGACAAAACTGAAATAATAGATAATAGATGAGAGGGAAGGATATTTAAAGCAGACAGACCAACAAGTAGAGGGGCAAAAAAGAAAAAAAAATGACTGAGGGCAGTACAATAGGCACCAGTGAAAAGGCAACTGTTGCAATGAACACATTAAATTTCCCAAATACCAAGAGGAATATAAAATGGGCATGAAAAATCAAGTACATAGAGAAAACAAACAGTATTCACAGTCAATTATACACAAAATATGAGTTGAGACTAAGCACTTCAGTCATATTGGTAAGTTATTTTTGTTATATTATAATAATTAATATATTTGTTAATAAATTGCATTACCCTCTCATTAAAAGTATGTTGAAACTGACACAGCAAGACTCAATTCCATGAAATAGATAAGAGACACACCTCTAACAAAGTGGTTCAGAAAGGCTACATACAGTTAAAGAGATTAATGAAAACAGTCCAGAAAAGTAAAAACAATAAAATAAATAAGGATATAAAGATCTAATCAATATAATTAATAAGGTAGATATTACAGATATAAATCAAGTCTCAAACCTTGAAAATATAGAGAATATACTTCCTTTTAAAAAGCACAAATAGAATGTTCACAAAAACTGACCACATGTGGGGTTACAAAAAAATCCTAGTAAGTGCCAGGAAATAGAAATCAGTAACAAAAATTTCAAATGTCCTTTTATCTGGAAATTAAACAACAGCAATATCTCCATTGAACTACTATTGGGTGAAAGGGGATGTATAAACTGCTATTGCAGAATTTGTAAAAACAATAATTAGAATGAAAAACATGCACATCAGAATTTATGAGATACAGTTAAATCAATGATCTGAGGAAAATCCATGGTCTTAAATACTTAAATCAGTAACAATTAATTAAAATGAACAAATCTAATTCTTAACTCAAAAATGTAGAAAAATCATAAAGTAAATCAAAAGAAAACACAAGAAGAAAATAATAAAGATAAAAAAAGAAATTAATGTGGAAGAAAACAGCAAAAACAATGGAACTAATGAATCAAAATGTTGGTTGTTTTTGGGGAAAAAAAGTAAAATATACATACAAATAACTAAGTTAATTAAGAGAAAAGGCAAAGCACAAATGTGCAAAATAAGGAAAGACAAGAGGGAAATAACTATCATAAAGATGAAAAGTTATAAATAGACTACCTCGCAAAACACTATGCAAATACATTTGAAAACTATGAGATTGATTAGTCTCTCTGAAAATGTAATTTACCAAAACAGACCCCCTTTTACACAGAAAGCTCAAACAGACCACTCTCCAGGGTAGAAAAAAGATGGAGAAAATAATCAACAAAGTATTCCATATAGAATGACCAGACCCAGATGGTTGCATAGCGGAATTCTACAAACCTTCAAAGATCAGATAATCTCAATGGTCCATAAATGGTTCCAGAGTATAGAAAACGAAGAAAAACTTCCAAATTCTTTTTAAGAAGTAAGTTTAAGGTTGATACCTAAACCTAATAAAGATTATTAATAATAATTATAATGATAATATAATTTGTAGGGGGCTACAGACCAATTTTCTTTATAATTATAATTGCAAAAGTTAAATGAAACTAGTAAAAAAGAATCCAAAACCATCTTCATTAAAGAAAACATTAATAACAAATTTCAAGAATGCAAGGAGTTTCAATATGAAGAAATCTACTAATATAATTCAACTCATTAATAGATTTAAGGAGGAAAATCATATGATTATCTCCATGGATGCTGAAAGACCTTCAACAATATTTAACACTCATTCCTGAAAAATGCACTGAATAAAATAGGAATTAATGGATACTTTCTCTACATGACTTACATGTACGTGCATGTATATATGTATGATTTTTTTATGTAAGTACATATATATCCTAAACATAGCATCTTATTTAATTGGGAAACGTGGGAGACACTCCTGCTAAGACTAGAAATAAAGACGCACTCAGTCTTCCTTACTACTTAACTTTGTATTGAAACTGTTAATCAATACCATTAGATAAAGGCATAAGAGTTCGAAAAGAGGAAAAGTCATCTCTATATGTAGATGAAATGATAACGAAGCTTGAAAATCCAAGAATTAGCAATTAAACTAATGGAAATTAGTAAGAAGTTCAGTAAGATAGTAAGATCTAAAATTCACTTATAAAATCAATAACGTTCATATATATAGAAAGCAATCAATTGCAAGATGCAACATAAGGGGAAAAATCTCATTTATAATAAAATTGCAACAGAAAGATGAAACTTAAAAAGAAGCATGCAAAATCTAAATGAGGAAAAGTTAGAAATCCTCCCAAAAGACATGAAATTGAGCTCGAGAAAGTAAAAAGACACCTGTTCTTGGAGAGAACTACTCAGCATCATTCAGATGTCAATTCTTCTCAAGTTAGCATATAAATCTAACCCAGTTGTAAGGAAAATGACAACAAAGTCCCTCCCACAATGAGATTAAATAAGTTGATTCTAAAGTCATGTCAAAAAAGAAACATACAATAGTAGCAAGGAAACCTTGGGCAGTGGGGAGGGGGAAGCAATGAGGGGGAATGCTCTTACCTGATATTAAAACACTCTATAATTGTTCAATGGTAAATGCAGTGTGGTACTGGTACATGAGTAGGGAGACCAGAGAAACCAAATAGAAAGTCCGAAAATGGATTTAAGTATGCACAAAAATGTATTATTAGATAAACATGACATTTCAAATTATTGGAGAAAAGGGCTTTTTAAATAACTGGTGTTGGGAAAGCTGAATAGCCATTTGGAAAAAGGTAAAACTGATTCATACCTTAAACACTATATAGCATAAACTGTAAGAGAATGAGAGATTTTTATGTTAAAAATACAAAATAAACAAATCATACTAGTACTTAAAAGAAAACATGGATGAATGTTTCTGTAAATTGAGGGTGGAAAAAGTTTTACTAAATGTGACTCAAAATCTATATGCAACAATGAATAAAATTGATAAATTCTACTACATAAAATTAAAAAAGAATTGCATGGCACAAAAAATAAGCAAAATCAAAATAAAAATGACTCACTAGGGGAAAACATTTGCAATATGATGTGTCAGAGATAGATGGTTATCTCCCTAATATATAAAGTGTTTTTAAGAACTGAGAAAAAACCTCAGATTACCAATTTCCACAAAAATATAGGGAAAGATTCTTAAATACATGAAAAAAATGCTCAGAAATGTTGCTGAGGCTGTGGAGAGATAAGCTGTATTAGTTTGCTCAGGCTGCCAGTACAAAATTCACAGACTGGGTGGCTTCAACAACAGAAATTTATTTTCTCACAGTTCTGGAGGCTGGAAGTCCCAAATTGTTGGTGGATTTTCTTTCTCCTGGGGCCTCTTTTCTTGGCTTGCAGATACTGCCTTCTCGTTGTACCCTCACAAGGTCTTTCCTCTGTGCAGGCACGTCCCTGGTATCTCACTGTGTATCCAAATCTCCTCTTCTTATGACACTAGTCAGACTGGATTAGAGTTCCCCTTAATGACCTTATTTTAAATTATTCACCTCTTTAAAGGCCCTATTTCCTAATATGATCACATTCTGAGGTATGAGGGGTTTGGGAGGCTACAACTGGGCCTACAACACAAGTGCATATGTTGCTGGTAGATGTTTAAATGATATAATCCATTTGGAGGGAAATAAACCTAAATATCTAAAAATTTATCTGTGCAACATTTACCCTTTGGCCTCTAGACCTATGACCTCTAGAACTTGACCCTGAAGCTAACCCTCTAAAACAAATAAACAAAAAACATATGCACAAGATTATTCATCAGACTATGATTTGTAGGAGTAAAGTAACAGAAACAACCTGAATACAATATATAAAATATTAGTTAAATAAGCTATGGTATATTCAAACATCAGAGCAACTATTACTACAGAAAGAATGGGGAAGATCTCTGTAATTGTTCACAGTCATTTCCAGGATCTGTTTCAAATGAAAAAATACAAAATGAACAAGAGTACATACAGTAGGATACTTTTTCTGTAAGGAAGGAGAGTGACTAAGAAAGGAGAACACACACACACACACATGTATTGTTGCAAAAAGAAACACAGGAAGAATAAACCAGCAGCTCCCAAAATGGTTGCCTGCATAACACATGTAGGACAGGAACGAGAAAAGTATAGAAGAGATGAATAAGTGACACCTTTTAATATAGTTCTCACTTTTAAATCATGATAGAGTTATGCATATTTAAAAATAAAATTAAATAAACAAAGGCACCCCTCAATTTGAACAAAAAGAGAAGCAAATGAACCCTACTGTATGACCAGTTGATAACATAGCCCCACAAAAAGAAAGAATTAACCTAGCTAACTGAACATAGAACTCTGCTGCACATGCTCAGCAGGATATAGTCGAAGGGCAAAAATTAATCACAAAGAAATGTATCCTTTACTTGGTAGACTTGTTACTGGTTGTGGTATTGGTGTAGCAATTCCTTCACCACTTTGTGCAAATTGTATGATAGAGCAAACGAAGCAACATTGGGTGCTTCTTTTAATCATGAGAGAAAGAAGCTATAAATATGAAATGGGAGGAGATGAAGTGTGCTCTGTATTGGATTTGAAGGTATCAGAATGAACTCATGATATAACACTTATATTTCTTACCTCTGTTCAATGAAGAATGAGGAAAGAAAAATACAATTTGAATCTAGAGTATTTTATTGTCCTAGAAAGCAGAAAAATGTTCAACAAAACCCAGTAGAAGCGTATCAGATGAACACTAGAGACAGCTTGAGGATATTCCCACTGGCCAGATTAGAGAAAAATTAAGCATTAAAAGAATACTAATAATAGCAATGTCTTTTATTAAGTTGAATGAAAAATAATGACATTCAAAAACAAACAAACCAACAAAACAAAATGAGGCAGAAGGGTAAAGAAGAATTCTTTACAGATGAATCCTAGTGGAATGTAGAAAAAATAAGAGAATTAGAAAATAAACATTTTGTCACCATTGATGTAATGATTGATTTGGACAAGTATCAACATAGATGCTAAAATCACTTAGGGAAATGTTCTTGAGTAACAAGATACTCATACAGTCTTAATGTTAAACCTCACAAGTTACTTATTAATTG